>NC_064927.1:319135744-319763244 GCF_023897955.1 Schistocerca gregaria
CAGGCCGTCACTCTTACCTACTCCTCAGTGATTGATGTCCCACTTAAACTATTACTTTCAGTTCCTGCTAGAGCTCTGTCAACGTTGAAAAGTATTAGTATACGTTTTTCACAAATAAAATTGTTTTCTTTGCTCAGGAAAATTATTAGATTCTACTGGTTGACTATTATGCTTGGTATACCACTTCAGCACTTAGCTACACTCATTTGAATGAGTTAGATCTTTCGCACGAGCACTGCTTAGACAGTTGCGATCATGAACCGTTAGCTCTATCACGTTTATTTGTATCCGTTGTCTAAATAACAGTGCTTCAGATGCCACAAAGAAATTCGTAGACCCTTAATTTCACAGCCAACAATCATTAGTTTGCTGAAGACTGACTTAAATTTATTACTGTCAGTATTTGCACATGGCGTTAATACAACTGTCTAAAAAATTGTAAAATTAGTCTATGAGACCGCTACGCCTGGCCGCAAATTACACTAAATTGGCTGCTGTTCGCTCGTGGTGGCAGTTACGCGTGTTCAAGCGTTAGGTGTGGCGCCACGTTTTGTCACTTCTCAGTGCAAGCAATCACGTGCGATAATAACAGCGCTCGCCGAATGTAGCAAACAGTAATTACATATCGTGTAGTTATTTTGTGAGCTATTTTCTCTGCGTTACAGAACGCAAAGTAAAATCAATTTGTTTCACCTGAAGACAATTTCCTGTTCTACGAATAAAAGTAGTCTAGAAAAAGTAAATATCACTTTGAAAGAAGGGGGGGACAGAGTACTCAGAATCTATAGCTTGGCCCACAGAAGTGTGAATTAAGTTGTGGAATACCTCATGTATGATTCTGAATAACAGTTACTTTTTTGATTGACTGTCCAGGGTTGGGTAATGTGAAGCGGGTATTGAAGTTACCACAGACTATTAACTGCTTGCTGGTGTCTTACAGAGAGCACAGTAAGGTCCTTCATTAATAATTCAAAATTTGCCAGTGGGATCTATATGCCGTTACCATTAAAAGTGAACTGTTTCTGAGTATTAATTCACAAGCACGCATTGTGTGCTGAGCACTACAAAATCTACTTGTGTCAATGCTTTTGAACTTGTATTTTGTCTTAATATGTGTAACAACGCATCCTTTTTCCATATTAGTTCTGCATGAGTAAGCTGCTAGACTGTAATCTTTTATATGAAACTTATCTAACCCTGTGGTTACGTGGTGCTCAGACAGGCACAGGATGTCTATCTTTTCCTCTAGATTTTGCAAGCAGGCAATAAGCTCTTTTACCTTTTTACTTAATCGTCTAATATTGTGGTGTAATAAGTTAACCTTACTTTTCTGTGCATTCTCGTGGGGCTCTTCTGTTATAGTGACTTCTTTCAAAACAGGGTGCCTGAAACTTGATTATAACCTAAAAATGGTGCCCCTCTTACACCAGTGACCACAGGACTCTTGCACTGTGTTGTGGTGGCCCATCGTACATTTCCTGCAAGAAGTTCAGCCAACTTATCTTTCCCTCTCCTATTCAGGTGCAGGCTATTTCTAATATAACCCTGTCTAGTATAACCCCATCTCCCAACCATAGCAACGGACACTGCAGTCATACGAGAATTCATTTCAGTCAGCAGTAACCTGCTTAACTCATAATTAACACGGCTCGCAGCTGTATTAACCCAGGACTAGTAATGGCACTGCAGTTCACCTCTAAGCTGTGACTACTGTTGAAACGTCCCCTTAGAAGAATTATACAAGACTGGTCTATGTGAAACGTCCTCTTAGAACAATTATACACTAATGTGCTTAAACTGACACACAATAGCTTTTAGCGCAACGCAATCTGACTTTCAAAAATCCCTACGACGAATGGCCCTGACTAACATTAACCTATACCTTTCACAAATCACTTACCTCACCAAAAATCTTCGTTACTCAAGCTACTGCAATACAGCGAGCGCCACAACTGCCAGCTAACTAAAAGTTTCAAACTACGGAAGTCACTAACTAATGATAGGCACAGTTAGCAAATGAAAGATTTTAATAGAGAACAAACAATGTATTTACCTCACTAGTCATAATATATATAGCAGTTCATGACACCAATTCTTACAAATTTCAAAACTCCGCCATCTCTCTCCCCACGTCCACCACTGCTGGCGGCTCACCTCCAACTGCGCAACGCTACGCGCTGTTAGCATCCAGCTGCCGCTGCCCGACACTACAATGGCAGACAACAATGCAAACTAAACACAGACTGCGCACAGCACAGCCAGTGATTTTTCATACCGAGCGCTAAGCGGCGTTACCAATAAGAAAACCTAAACAGCCTATTTACACTGTTCTTAGCCAAGCTATTTTCTGCTCCACCTACTATAATAACCTGATCATCTTTGCGAAAATCTTTGCACAATTTTCCTATGTCCTCTGTCACCTGGGTAAGGCTAGCACTTGGCTTCACAATACTTGTACCTGGTGTTCTGCTTCTAACTTTTCCTGCACCATCTGGCCTACATCCCTCCCGTGGCTACTGCCTAGCAACGAGAGTCTTTACTTCCTATTCCTTTTTGATGCCGACCTACACCGAGTTTCTTGGCTAGAAGCCTGCTGTATCTTGCTGCAACCTACAGCTGTATGAGCGTCTTCCCACCTACTTCATATAACAAGACGAACTTATTCAATATTGAATCCGTAAGAGTATGAGGTGGTGGAGATCCCTTCTGAACAGCTCGTTGCAAGGCATCCCAGATATGCTCAACAGTGGCCACGTCTAGGGAGTTCGGTGGCCATCGGAAGTGTTTAAACTCAGAGTAGTGTTCCTGGAGCCACTCTGTAGCAATTCTGGACGTGAGGGATGTCGCATTGTTCTATTGGAATTGCCCAAGTCCTTCGCAATGCACAATGGGCATGAATGGATGCCGGTCATCATACAGGATGCTTACGTACGTGTCTCCCGCCAGAGTCGTATCTACACGTATCAGCGGTCCCACATCACTCCTACTGCACACCATTACAGTGCCTCAACCAGCTTGAACAGTCCCCTGCTGACATGCAGGATCCATGGATTCATGAGGTTGTCTCCATACCGGTACACGCCCATCCGCTCTATACAATTTGAAACGAGACTCGTGCGACCAAGAATCATCTTTCCAGTCATCAACAGTCCTGTCGATAATGTTTCGTTGAATGGTTGGGACGCTGAAACTTTTTTATGGCCCAGCTGTGAAATCTGCAACAATCTGTGGAAGGGTTGCACTTCTGTCACGATGAACTATTCTCTTCAGTCGTCGTTGGCCCCGTTCTTGCGGGATCTTTTTCCGGTCACAGCGAAGTTTTATTTCTGACATTCACGGTACACTCGTGAAAAGGCCGTACGGGAAAATCCCAACTTCATCGTTAACTCGGAGTTGCTGTGTCCCATCGCTCGTGCACCGACTATAATACAACCATCATATTCAATTAAATATTGATAATTGCCACTGTAGCAGCAGTAACCGATCTGACAACTGCGCCAGACTATTGTTGTCTTATATAGTCGTTAGCACTCGCAAGTTGAAAATAGCGTGGTCGGGGGTCGAACTGCAACACTAAGAGACTCCAAAATACCTAGGAGTGACACTTGACAGATCTTTCACTTTCAAAAAGCACTGCATGAAATGCAAGTAGGAAGTTTCCTCCAGGAACAATCTCCTACGGATTCTTGCCGGACCCCGGTGCGGTAGTCAACCTGAAACAATCCGAACCTCTGCAAGTGCTCTATGCTATTCTGTGGCAGAGTATGCCTGTCCTGCTTGGAATAATTCAGTTCATGCCGAACAGGTGGATGTAGCTCTCAAACAAAGCTGCAGACTCCAGTCGAATGGCTTTACCACTTCGCAGGAACAACACCACCACCTATTCGAAGAGAGATAGCTGCGAAGCAGGAAAGAAAGGCAGTGGAACAGGAAATCACCCATCCTCTGTATTGGCATGAACCGCATCTGCAACGACTGAAGTCAAGCAAAAGTTTCCTTAGGACATCGAAGGAACTTAGTACCATTGCTGAAAAAGCTATGTTACAACTATGGAGAGCTAGGACCTACCTTCCCTCTGGTTGGAAAAGAGTTGTTAAAGCTTCACCTCCAGGTCATGACGGGGAATGGACAACTTGGAAGGTCCTAAATATTTATTTATTTATTTATTTATGCATTTATTTTACCTGGCAAGATTAGGGCCTTCAGGCCCTCTCTTACACCTAACCAGGCATACTCAGATTGAACGAGTTACAGTTTCTACTTAACATTAAGGACATATAGCCTATTATGCAGTATTGATGTTAAAGAAAAAAATAGATATTATAACAGTAGTACAATGATAATTATAACAATAAAAAATTATTATAACAATCAATAATAATAATAATATTAATAATAATAATAATAGTAATAATAATAATAATGACTATGTATATGAAAGTAAACATACTTTTCTTTTCTGAATGTCAGTCACATTGTTAGTTGGGAATTTTCTCGTTATGTTCTTGCAGCTTGTGAGTTATTCTCATCGAGCAGAGACATAAGACGATAGAATGGGGTGAAAGAGATATATAAGAGGTAGATAGGTTAGAGGAAGAGAAATAGAACGGTAAAATTCGAAGCTGTGATGGAGAAGAGAAAGAAAGAGATGGGAGGGGCACAAGAATGGTGGCTATATCGTTCCTAATATGTATGTTTTGAGTTCCCTCTTGAATGTTGAGTAGTTCTGGATAAGACGCAGATCACAGGGGAGCGCGTTCCATAGTCGTATGGCTGAGATGGAGAATGACACGGAGAAAGATTTTGTGTTATGTAAAGGTACAGCCAAGATGATAGACGTATCCGATCTGGTGTTGTGATTGTGGAATGATGATAGGTGTTTAATGTGAGAAGATAAGTATTGGGGGCACCAGTGGCTAAGAAATCGATGAAGTAAGCACATCGTGTGGAGATGGCGTGCCGTATGTGGGCGTATCCAACCTAGCTGGGAGTATGAAGGACTGATATGATCATAGACCGAGATCCGGAGTTGGAAAGTCAAACGTTAAACAATGATATTCATTGTGAGTGTGTAGAAGAACAGATAGTTCGGCACATTCTTCGGTGTCGTTTGTGCCTAGTCTCCTGTACAGAAGATGACCTTCAACAAGCAACAGCAAATGCACTGGAAGTGGACAAGTTTTGGTCAAAAGTAATTTAATCATAACTGCGTAAAATGTATGTACATGTACCTGTATGAATAATAACAACAACAATAATAATAATAATAATAATAATAATAATAGGCGTTGCCGACCGCAGCGCCGTATTCTGTCTGTTTACATATCTCTGTATTTGAATACGCATGCCTATGACAGTTTCTTTGGCACTTCAGTGCACTTACTTTCATTTCTGGGTGGTTGTTCGTAATTCATCTTGTGAAAAAATGTACACAATTATTCTACGTCTAAAGTTAATCTGGGTGGGAATCTTCTTCATCGTAACCACCATCTTAAAATTCACTTAAGATGCCAATCATGTACAGAGACGGCGTCCATTTTGTGTGTGTTCAAAGCAAGGCTCACCTTCGGTACCCTGAGCATTACATTCAAATCTGACCAACAGACTAACCCATAGAGTACTATAGATAAAATTTTACGAGGGGCGTTTGAAAAGTCCGTGCTAAGTACGAGAGATGGCGCCACCGGCGCGTATCGAGGTCATGTTTAGTTAGTAGCATCTTTGGAAAGAAAGCACACCAAGTTTCAGCCATATTGGTATATTTCTATGTGTTTGGCATTCATGTGAATCAAGGAAGTCTAGTGATTGTCAAAAAATGGACGAAGAAGAATTTCGTGTGATGATTAAACATTACTTTACGAAAGGCAAAACGCCTCAGAGGACTAAAGAGAAGCTTGATAAACAGTACGGTGACTCTGCACCTTCGATTAGAACAGTTTAAAAGTGGTTTCAAAATTTTCGGAGTGGTCATATGGGCACAAGTGATTGTGAACGTTCTGGACGCCCTGTGGAGGTTACGACTCCAGAAATCATTGAAAAATCCATTATATGGTGATGGATGAAAGAAGAGATAAGGCGAGTGACACTGCTAGTGCTGTGAGCATCTCGAATGAACGGATACATAATATTTTGCATAAACATTTGGACATAAGAAAGCTATCTGCAGGACGGGTTCCACTATTGCTCACGCTTGATCAAGAACGGAATCGTGTGAAGTATTGCAAGGATTGTTTGCAGCTGTTCAGGAAGATTTCACAGTACTTTAAGCGTCGTTTCGTCACTGTGGATGAAACAAGGAGACATTACTATACTCATGAGACCAAACAACAATCTAAACAATGGGTTACCAAGGGAGAATCTGCACCAAAAAGGGTGAAGACCAGTCCTTCGGCCTACGGCGACTGTGTTTTGGGATTCGCAAGGGATAATCCTCATCGACTATCTGGAAAAAGATAAAACTTTTACACGTGCACATTACTCATCGTTGTTGGACCGTTTGGAAACCGAGCTGCAAGAAAAATACCGGCGATTGGACGCAGAAAAAGTCCTTTTCCATCACGACAATGCACTAGCTCACACCTCATCAGTTGTGGTCACAATATTAAGGAAAATAGGATTCCAACTCGTTTCACATCCCCCTTATTCTCCAGGCTTGGCTCCCTCGGACTTCTATTTGTTCCCCAATTTGAAGAAATGGCTGGTGGGACAGATATTTTATTCAAACAATGTGATTGCAGCAACTAATAGATATTTTGCAGTCTTGGACAATTCCTATTATTCGGAAAGGATCAACAAATCAGAACAGCATTGGACAAAGATTATAAGTATAAAAGGAGAATATGTCGAAAAACAAAAAAGGTTTACCCCAAACACATAAGTAGTTTTTGTTTTTGCACGGACTTTTCAAACGCCTCTAGTACTTCCGAATTCGTTGAGTGCTTCTTGCGCTAATCTTAGCGTCGTTCAGTTTTTGTCTGTGAGGAGTTGACCACGTTTAAATTTACAGTGAAGCTCTCTTTACTTTCGGAGCAGCTTTGTAACACGGCGACCGAGAGGCATGGCGCAGTGGTCTGGCATCGTTCGGGAGGACGACGATTCAAATCCCAGTCTGGCCATCCTGTTTTATATTTTTCGTGTTTTCCCTAAATCGCTCCAGGCAATTGAGGCAAATGCCGGGATGGTTCCTTTAAAAGGGTCACGGAAGATCTGCTTCCCCATCCTTTCATAATACGGGCTTGTGTTTCGTCTCTAATGAATGCGCAGTTGACCAGACGTTAAATTCTTACTCTTCTGTCCTTCTAACACTGCTGTCGAACCACGACGGGCGTCAGGCC
The DNA here is from genome assembly GCF_023897955.1 of Schistocerca gregaria. Taxonomy (NCBI): domain Eukaryota; kingdom Metazoa; phylum Arthropoda; class Insecta; order Orthoptera; family Acrididae; genus Schistocerca; species Schistocerca gregaria. The sequence continues at coordinate 319,143,079 of NC_064927.1, forward strand.
TACAGCTGTTTAGAAACCCTCGTAATAGTTGTATTAATCCAGTAATTGGAGCAATTATCGACGTTGTATTGTTCGGGTACAGAGGACCTATCGCAGCATCGTGATGGTATAGATGAAAGACCACTCAGAGATACTTGGATGTAAACAAGTAAATTTATTAGCAAAGGAAACATTTCTACCTGGAGCTTTTGAAGATCATAAAATCTCTCATCCAGACATGATACCCAAGCTCCGAAAACGGTTGTCATCGAATTGGCAAGAGGAATAGTGGAGGACATCTAAAATCAAAGGCAGTTACTGCGCACTAATTCATCCCAAAATTAAACAAGTACCATGGTATAATAAGATAAAAACATCGAGGAGCTTCACAGCAGTTACAGCACGCCTGAAATTTAATCATTGAAAGTTGAACAGACAGCTCTATCAGCTGGACTTAAGCGCCAACCGTCTATGAGTTTGAGGAGAAGAAGAAGAACCAAGTCATATATTTCTACAATATCCTCGAAACACGTATCTCAGGAACGTACTTGAAAGTAATCTTCAGGCTGGTGACCATAAGTTTCCAAGCAGCCTCCGAACCTTGTTAGCACCCAACGATATAGCATCGTATAAATACTGTATGAGTTCGTTAACCGAGCCAACATAGAGATATCTGCGCTTCTACTCTAGTACTCTTCACGATTAGAAAGTCAGGGGAAGACCAAAGCACAAGTAACCGACTACATTTCCACGTACTGCAGAGATGGATATGGAACGCTTACTATGTAGCTCCTATGTCAGCGCGTGAATACTGTTGTATCTGCACATACGGCTGTGATACCAAGACCTGGTTCTTGCACAATATTCTCATGTCCCTTCGAGATGGTACTAACAAACTTGCACAAATACTCAATTCTCTATTCGCATCTTTCGAAACTATTCAAACAGGATGCAAAAAGAACATCTTATTGCAAATTTAGATACACTATCATTAATATGGGTTGAACCTGGAATATCCCAAACGTGTGCCAAAGGCGATTTATCATTTGTTGTTGTGTTACCGGTAGAATTTTTATAGTATACTATTTCTCTGTATCCTCCGGTACATTTTCGTCTTGGTTACTCGCTTCAGTATACTGTGGATGTAAAATTTGTTTTATGTCTGAATCAGTGCTTTGTTAAGCCTAGGTAACTTCGTACCAGAGTGCGACTTAAACTGAAGCATACCCTAAATTGTGAAAACAAACTGTAAAAGCCCGTTAATACGGCATCCGAAAGTGCGGTACGTTCAGTAATCTGGCATCGCTTCATACATACTCAATATTACGGACGCATTCGGAGGAAGTCGGTTGCGCTCGGCAGATGTCAACGATTTCGAATCGTGTTGCGGGCAATGTTGCTTCATTCACTTGTCAGACAGCTTCTGTCGGGCATCAATTGTCTGTAGTGATTACAAAATGGTGTTTTAATGTGTGATCACCAGTAGTTGTTCTACTGTATACCGCAATGTCAGAGGTCCTGCGTATTGTTGTGGGACTGCTTTCTCAACCAAGGACCTCTTAAACCAAAGTGCAGGTGAAACGCCCACGATACATCAAAAGCTTGAAATCATATATCGAATTGAGAAATGTGGAAACAGAAATAAGGTTATGGAAAAATATAAAGTTGGTTCTTCAACGATCTATGATATTGAAAAAAATAAACGTCAACTTTGAATCTTTGAGTCACAGATGGTTTTCGTAAAAGACGTTGAATCACGAGAAACTCTGAAAAATCCCAAACTAACTTTCGTACAAGTGTTTCTGTGCGAAGAGGTCAGAAGGGAAACCTGTAACTAGAGCTATGATGATGGAGAAGGTAAACAATTCCGTGATGATTCGGGGATTGTTAGAAACTGAATGTCTGTTTTCTCACGTTTGGCTACGCCGGTCCAATACTCGTCGTGAAATCCGGGAGCTTGGCATAGGTGGGGAGTTTCGAGCCGCAGATGAAAATGCAGCTGAAGAATACAAAGAAACTGTTTGCAATTTGGTTAAACATAATAAATTCACTGCTAGTCAAATGTACAATGTCGATTAAACGGATGTACTTCGTCGTTGTTCGCCGAGTTCAAATTTAGCAGTTAAAGATTAACAGTGCGACAAAGATTTTAAGAAAAATAAGGCTGGGTTGACGCTTTTACTGTGTTAAAATGCTTCAGATGACCCATGTTGATTCCTTACGTTACTGACAAGTAGAATGGATAAAGACAGAATTGTTTAAGGACTGTTTTTCGTACAATTTCATGTCTTCCGTCAGAGGTCGTATTAAAGAACTTGGTTCGCCTGAACAGAGCAGGTTTTTAATGCCACTAGATAACTGTACAACCAACCCTCCGCCGTCCGAGTTGATCTCATGGAGTATACTGATCACCTACCTTCCATAACTTTACTTCGCTGTTCAGCCAATGTATCAGGGAGTAATTCAAAATCTCAAATATTTTTACGGGACTACTTTTCTTCAAGATCTTATCAATTCAGAGTGTTCAGTGTGGTTTTTTTTTAAATTAACATGAAAAATGCTATTTTTAGAACGGCTTAGGCGTGGAATAAGTTTAAGCCTGTTACTCTTCGGAAGTCTTGGTGAAAACTCTGGCCAAACGCCTACGAAGAAGAAACATACTCCAATTTTATAATCGATATTGCTCAAAATGAAATAATGAATTTGCCGCGAGATGAAATTTTGAACTGGATAGACTCTGACAATAAAGAACCTGTAGTCGAAGAAATATAAGACTGGTATTAGAAAGTGTGATAGGACCACAACAAGAACTTCAATCTCAGATACTGAATCCGATGAAGAATAAGGGGCTGACGGAACAAACGTAGCACTTCCACCTACCCTGAATGAAGCAGCTGCCGCTACTGGTACATTTATGACATTTACTGAAAGCAACGAATAGTACAATACCACAGAACTTGTAAATTTGTGTATTATACGTGACGAGGTTTTGAAGAAAATGACGGACACAAAAAAAAGCAGGACATTAGGTCTTATTTCAAGTGAATGAAGTAATGAAATACAGTACGTACTGTAGTATAACACATACACAGTACTGTACTACAGTATGATACTGTACTGTACTGAACTTAACATAAAATCTTAAAATTAGGTTACAGGATGTATGCAATAAATTTTTTCATATATCCTCCAAAATGTTGTTTTTTACAGAATTATACATTTTTTCGCTTTAAAGAAAGCAGAGAACGTACGATAAACAACCAAAGTCCAGTCGCCACTCGCGCATTGTTTATCTTGCGTCTCATTCGCACCGTTAGTTGCTATTTTCAGACGACGCTCGGTAATCCGTGATTTTCGGTAGCTCGGCACCGCCAAGGTCCCGAAAACACTGGTTTTTTACTGTATAACATTTCCAGTTTTGAGACGGGTGTATGCGCACGTTCTGAAAGAAAATTAAGAACTATGAAAAACAAAAGAACACGGTGGGCTTCGTAACTTTACTCAGTTGATTACATAACGACTGAGAGCTTGGAATCGATCTTAGACTGATAAAAATTCAATTCAATAGAATGGTGTAACAAATTGTAAAACGTTCTTTAGACTACTGAGATATTAACGATGTAGCTCTGTGGCAAGCGCTGCTGCAACTTGCCAAATTATGGGTTGGACACGTGTAGTCAGGTAACAAGTCGCAATATTGGCTTATTGATGGCACAGCAGGCGTCTTTAAAATTGCTTAGCGCGATCTAACGGCGCAGCAAGTTAACGTAGTGCTCTGAATGGACGGCGCGTCGTTTGCATTGGAGGCACGCACCGCAGCCAGCCCGCTGCCTGTTGGCTGGCCGCACGCCGCAACAAATGCATGCAGCAGCGGCGGCGGCGGCGGCGGCGGCGGCGGTGATTTGCATGGGCAGGTGCTGCGCACGAGCCGTGCTGAGCAGCGCCACCTGCCGGCCGGCCATTCAGCGCTCGCTGGTCGCTGCCCTTACAAGGGCGAGCCTCGCCGTTCGCGATAAACCGAGTTCCACGAGAAAACCACGCCGTGGCGCTGACGTCACAGCACGTGACACTGCAGGTCTTACGAGCGCCAGCAGCCGTCTCCGGCGGGGAGCGCGTAACCGTTTCAGACGAGTTTAATAATTCTTGTCTGCGTGATTAAATACATGCAAGTTCTCGATAGCACACGGCACAATTAAGACCTAAAGGGTGTACCTTTCCAATTAAGTATTAATTTCCATTGGGTCCTGCGTGAAGCCGGGCGTTCGCGGAATGTGGCGGACAAGCAAAATAGTGTGACGTCACAAGTTCGTCGCAGGGCCCGTATATCTCGTTCGCGCCGCGATAAAGTACTGAGCAGCGCCGCACCAGAGTCGCCTTCACACTAGGGATGGCAGAAACTGACTAGTTTAAACCAATACAGATATTTTAGTTCTGAATCGCCAGTAGTTGTTTGGTCTCCGATATAAAAGATTTTTTTTTATTTTTTCGAATTAATCGTGTAAAAAATAAGAAAGGAACGTAGGCTGGGTTTAACGTCCCATCGACATCGAGGTCACTTGAAACGGAGTGTAAGCTCGTATTGTGTCAAGGGTGTGGAAGGATATCGACGGCGCCCTTTCAAAGGGACCATTCCGCTATTTGCCTAGAGCAATTTAGGGAAATCACGGAACATGTAAATCTTGATGGCCGGACAGGTGTTTGACCGTCGTCCTCCTGAATGTGAGTCCAATGTCCTAATCAATGAGCCACTTCATTTGGTCTGTGTAATAAAAACTGTTTATTTCAGATATAACCGCCCTTCCTACTTCCCGCTGCACTGGCTCAGAATGTACGGTGCATGACACAGAGACCCACCATCATGGCTGTCTTTTGCGATATCAGAAGTGCTAAAATTTTATGTTTTCAAGTAAACCTTTTTTATACAGGTGTAATTTTTATTCGTAAAATTTGCGTTCATTTGAAATGTTGCGTTATTGTGAAAAGTGATCAGTACTACTCTAAGAACAATGCCGACAGAAACGAGAGACAAACGCATGCCACAGGAACAGGTACAGCACTGCTAATGCAGTAACGTCCCGGTCGCCAAGCGTCGTAGCTTAAGGTACGCGTGTGCATGCCGTGTGCGAGACTTGTCCCTACGGTAGTTGCCGGACATCCGTAGTATTGCAGAATGGCACCATCCATAGTCTGGAAGTTTCTACGAAGTGCAGTATCAATGAAGTGCAATGCCCCATTTGCTTTAAAAGACTAAGGATGTGTCATCCATTTCTATGGAATAATAAAAGAGAAGGGAATTATGGTAAAAGATAAAATCTGACAACTTTGCAACAATTAATTTATAGTATATAATAAAAATAGAAAGTAGCTGACATGCTGCCTGTGTGTAAAGAATACGCCTTTATTTGCTTGTAGCTCTTGAAGCCAGGCAAATTAACACAACAAACATTTTTCCCTATTCAGCAGTGACTATTCGTAATGCCCAAATAGTGGGATGATCCCTGATCATAATATGATTTTTGAACAGTGTTTCAAAAAATTGGATTCAATAGGAGACTACTGTTGTAGTATTGACCTTGTTACCACTTCACGAGAAAAGCAGCAAATACTGCACAGACCAAGTTTTCTTTTATTTCGCTATTTAACTCAAAATTTTTGATTCTGTCTATCTTGTTACTGATAGAGTCAACATTTTTTCAATCTTTGTTGGGTGCTACGTTTTTTAGAGGAAAGTTGTCTATTTTGGGGACTTTTCTTTAAGTAGGTCATAGAAGAAAATAAGAACCAATTATTTTAGTACAAACACTAAATATAAGTTATTTAACGCGTTGGAAAAATGATGCATGCAATGATGATACAATTTCTGCTCTTGTTATATATTTACATCAGATATGCTGCGAAACAGATAATGTTGCAAAACTGTCACTCTGAAAAATGGATTCCTAATTTGCGTAGGTTTTACGACCATTGTATATAAACCAAGTAATCAGATATTTGGCACCTGTAGCACCTTTACCTACATTTAATCACAAACATATCCCTTGCTTGTACAACCAACGGATGCTATATGTGTCCATTTCATACATTTTAAGCACCGAATCCAGTTCTCTCCATTGCGATCGTCTGAAAAGAGCCCTACACAATAGGTGCACTCAGCATCTTCATTGTCGTTGCTATCTTCGCTTTCATCACACATTCCAGTTTCATGTGCTTCGGACGCTGATGATGATTTAATGATCCTCTAATTCTTGACAGTCGGTTAGTCACGTCCAAGTGCTTGGTTTGACCACGTCCTGCATTCCCAACTTGCTTCGCTGTTACCACCCTCTGTTTTGGATCCAATAACTGATGCTTATAAGGAGACCCAGTGATCAACTGAGCAGAACCAGTGCAGGATCTTCTGCAACCTATTTGGCTTCTAGTTTTTGGGCGAGGACTGATGTCACTTGTCATGACAAGTCTGGAGTTTGGAGTTTGAGAAAGTGCAGTTTCAGGAGCTGATTTTTCCTTCTTTTTTTTTGAGATTTCTTGGGAGTTCTTTCTTGTGGATCCTCATTTGCAGATGGACTGTTCTCAGGAGGATCAGCGAGTTTTTCTGCCACAGAAAATCCATGGGGTCGGAAATTCTGACGATTGCCTGGGAACAGACCTGCTTTCCTAAAACAGTTCGTTCCCATTTCTATCGTCGCTGCCATTGTGTAAGCTCTTCGGAAAACATCGCTTACTTGTTACACAGTTACAATACGACCAACGTGGCAGTTGATCCACCTCTCAATCTCCTGAGCATAACATCTCTTCAGTGACCCCGTAATCGAAACGTTCAGTGAGTGCATTTATGGGTGCTATGAGGTGGCAGAGACACAATGAAGACACGGTTATCCTTGGACAAATTAATCACGTTAGTGTTTCTGGAATGCGTGAGGTGACCAACCACATCCAGGACAGAGGAATCATCCTTCGCTGGTTTCACGTGGAGCGACAAGTGACTAAACCATTGCGTAAAAATGTCTTTTTGAATCCACCCTGAAGGCTAGCATGCATAAATGGAACCTAGAGGAGCACCATCCATAAGCTCCTTCATATTCGTCCGTGGACAGATCATCAGAGGCAGCATGAAATGTCCCAAAGGGCTCATGCATGTCACTACAGTAATAAGTGTATTCCTTTCAGCAACCTGTAGAGAAGCGATTTGCTTTTTCCCCTTCAATACAACAGTTGTGCTTATGCTGCACAACTGTGATACTAGTTTCGTCACAGTTAAACTACCTGGCTGGGTTGCTCTTGACTGAAGCTAAGGCCGGCTCATAAATGTCAAGAAATGTGCTGACAACTTCGACTGTGAAACCCTTATCTCTAGCGAATGAAAGTCCTTGGGGAGACAGAACACAGAGACTGGGGTTCATTTTAGGAAGCAGCGTAACAATTTTTTACCAGCTTGAAGATTTCTTTCGAAAATGAGGTTTCAGTATTATTTTAATAGCAAACTGTAGGCAAGTCTTCGGACATTTTTTCTAGAGAGACCACAGAATCACTGTTCAATTTCGATGCTGTAATTCTTCAGGTCATCTTCCAGTTCTCGAGTCTTTAACATAGTGTTCCAGTGTTTGACGAACACTAAAGATATGAGATGCTTTATAGCTCCCTATTTCTTTGCTGTGCATAGTTAAAGTGGCAGCCTTCATTTTTTTGGGTTCCAAATGTTTTCTAGGTGCTATCTACAAAAGAAATCTAAGCTACTGTTAGGGAGTCTTTTTTATTAAAATACAAAATGAAGACATGTACACAGATATATAAGTAGAATATATCTAAAGTTAATTTTATAGAAAGCAAATGTGATTCAACAGACATGTGAACTTAAAGTTGAGATCCAAATTTGGGGATCCTCATATTAAGAATCCCAGACGTACCCAAATTAAGGAACGTGCACACACTAATAAAACATGTTCCATTAGTGCACTTCGCTGTTGCACTATGTCATTCCAGGTCTAAAGTGCTGTAGATTTAATGTATGTATAATTATTTAATCTTCTACTCACCTTTTATAATATATTTGCAGCTTTCTAACAACGAACGAAATTTTAAGGAATGTAAACAGTGCTTTCCTGCTTGTAGCAACACATTGTAATGGCGCCACATTTCAAATGTGAGCTTCCAAGGTCAGTCATATACCTGTCCTCTAGTTCCAGTCTTCATCACATGATATCACCACCAACTTGACAGAAGTACGTGACTTCCCCAAACTGAGGAACCTCTCCAAAATAGGGGACTTTATTTCACAGGAAACAACAGGACTAAAAAACCAAAAATCGTTTATTACAGAAACCGATTATTTTGAGGCGTTTTAACAGACACGTTAAGGTGGTGTGGAAAAGAAACGAGATTCGAAAACTGTTTATTTCAGAGATAACCACTTTCCCTACTTCCCGCTGCGCTGACTGAGAATGCAAGGTGCATGATACAGAGGCCCACCATCATGGCTGTTTTTTTCTGGCAGTTTACCAGGAGCGGATCTAAGGTTCGGTTCTAAAGAGATTGGGTGGCACTGGGGCGTGGATGATGGGTGGAAGGTGGGGGGGGGGGGGGTGAAATATATTAATTACTGTTTTCCTGTCCTACGAGAAAATCATACTTGAACATACCTGGAGTGTGATAAAAGTGATGAGCTTGATTTTTTACCTACAAAAGATTTTAAAAAAGAAACGAAAACAATATTGTTCCCTCCAAAGTAGTTTCCTTCGGAAGCAATGCACCGGCACAGTCGTTGTTCCCAATGTTGGTAGCAACGATGAAAGGTTTAAACTTGTAGGACCTTTAACTTGTCGGTCATGTTCTTTTGAGTGTCCTTCAGAGTCCTAAAATTACGTTCTTTTAAGACATCTCTCAATTTCGGGAAAACGAAAAATTCAGAAGACTCAGATCAGTTGAACACGAGGGGGGGGGGGGGGGGGGACTGTAGAACCACAGAAATGCCTTCTGAGGTGAAACATTTCGTGATGGAAGTGGCCATGTGATTGGGGCATTGTCTCGATGTAGCATCCATCCACTTTTCTGCAGTATCCTGCCTCACTCGATTCACCCTTTTCCTGAGTCTTACAATGATATCTTTTTAAAACAGCTCTTTGACGGTTTGTCCTGAAGAAACTCTGCCTTTGTGCACGATGCTCCTACTGTCAAAAAAGCAAATCAGTTTTGTTTTGATCCCTGATTTCCTCACTCGAGCTTTCCGCAACTGAGGAGGTGTCTCAGTGTACCACTCCTTACTTTGCCGCTTTGTCTCAGGATCGTACTCGAAAACCCAGGATTCGTCACCTGTGATCATACGACTGAATTATTCGTGGTCATTAGCAATCCTCTTAAGAAGATCGACGCACACATTTCTTTGATTATCCTTCTGTTCAGTTGTGAGGATTTTCGACACCATTTTGGCACGAACGTTTCGCATGTGTGTATCTTCGGTCAAAATTTGATGTACTGTGAAAGTGTCCAGGTGCAACAGCTCGCTCATCACCCTTACTGTTAAACGTCATTCTGATCTCACAAGAGCACACACAAGCTCAACGTTTTCGTCGATTTTACAGTTGAAGATATCTCTGAACGTGATCCATCTTCAACGCGTTCTTGGCCTCTCAAAATGATTTATACCTGCAAAAAACTTATGCTCTTGGTAAGGAATGTTCCCCATAGGCCTGTTTCAACTTTACAAAGGTCACAATCGCAGCTTCCCCGAGCTTAACGCAAATCTTGATTGCATAACATGGCTCTAAATTCCGCTGTTCCGTTTTCGTAAAACACAACAAAAGCACATCTTCACTGACGGTGCTCTCAAAAATCACGTGATGGCTGTAGGGAGCTGAAACTCAGACTGAGCATCTGTAATGGATGATCACACCGGTCTGCAGAAGTAGAAGATAGCTCGCAGTGTTTCAGTCTCATTACTTTCCTCGCACACCTCGTAAATGCAGATGCTAGCCAAGCCTAAGGGTTGTGCTGTCTGATTTGACCACGAACGACAGCATCTGTGCAATACTCTCAATAGGTTGTAATTGTCGGACGTGGTCAGATCAGTGTCCTTTATAGTGGTGAGCGCAATAATGTCGGAGCTGAGAGAATTCGAACGTGGGTGAATTGTTGGTGCGTGTATGATAGGTGCTTAGATGACCAAGAGAGCAGAGGTTTTCGATGGCTCACAGGGCGCCGTATCGAAGATTTATACCCCACGCATCAAAGCGGAAAAACATCATCCGCTAAGCCACAACGCGGACGAAAGAAAGTGGGAGTTGTGTGATCACGACAGGCGGTCATTGAAAAGGACTGTGGCGAAAAAATACGAGGACGAAAGCAGCAGAAGTCGCTACAGGACTGAATACGAGGGTTCTCCAGAAAGTACGTTCCGATCGGTAGCGAAATGGAAACCACTGTAAAAATCCGGTAAAGCTTTGCACAGATGTGTTGGGCAGTGTCTCTAACATGCCCGTCGATCGTGTCGCGTCGCTCTTTTCAGTTTTCAGTGAATAGTGAATACGTAAAGATGCATAGGGAATAGCGTCTCCTGCCAAGTATGAGAGCCTAGTTAGAGATTTCGCCTGTCTTATGCATCCCACATAACACAACCGGAGAGCTTTTTCTTGTGACTTCTGAAATTTTCCCGGCGTATTTGTTCTTCTAATAATTTCCGGGTATGCAGCCGGATCCCGTCGACATTCTGCCACGATATTTCGGCAGTTGATTTAAAGTCGTCATCAGCGTCCTCAGTGCGCTGCTTCTTGTTATGACAGTTGCGCATGGCCTTTCTTATTTGGCGTGAAGTGTAGCCATTCTCTTTAAAAACCTTCTCTAAGTGTTCTAATTCTGCGTGGAGGTTTTCATCGTCCGATATTACATGCGCTCGATGTATTAAGGTACTGAGAACACCAGCTGTTTGTGCTGGGTGGTGGCAGCTTGACGCCTGGAGATACAGATCTGTGTGAGTCGGTTTCCTGTACACAGAATGTCCTAATGACCCATCATTTTTACGGCATACTAGCACGTCTAGAAATGGTAAAGTGCCATCTTTTTCAATCTCCATCGTGAATTTGATGTTCTCATGTAAAGAGTTTAAATGATGAAGGAATTTCTCCAGTTCCTGTCTGCCATGAGGCCATACAACAAAAGTATCATCTACTTACCGCCAGAAGACCGTAGGCTTTAAGACAGCAGACTCAAGTGCTTTCTCGTCAGTAATGATGACGACTTTAAATCAACTGCGTTTCTTCCATACGCCGGGAATGTGTCGTCGAAAATAGGCCGATTACTGAAGAAGAATAAAATCAAGGTTATCTTCCGTCCACCAGCAAAGAACCGGGCCCTGGTTGGATCCGTTAAAGACGATTTACAACTGAAGAAAGCAGGCGTCTACAAAATTCCCTGTGAATGTGGCTCTGCATATATTGGCCAGACGACAAGAACTGTCCATGAACGATGTACAGAACATGAAAGATACACCCGTCTGCGGCAACCGTCAAAATCGGCAGTAGCAGAGCACTGTATTTCATTGGGACATTCAATGGAATACAATGGAACAAAAATTTTAGCTCCGGTTTCCGGATTTTGGGATTCCGTAATCAAGGAATCAGTGGAAATACGTCTTGCCGATAATCTTATAAATCGTGACAACGGCTTTCAACTGGATAAAACTTGGAATCCTGTTATTAAAATTATACATTCACAGCGGAATAGACAGCGTCATTCGATACTCAATGACTAGATGATCTTTTACTTTCACCACCGAGGGCAGCACGTACAACTCGGCTATGCCGCGCATGTCAACATGTGCGCGAGAATCGGTATAAATACCGCGACTGCACCTGGGCTCTTCAGTAGTTGTGTACTCACCTGATGATGGCCGGACGTCTCTGGGCCGAAATATCGTGGCAGAATGTCGACGGGATCCGGCTGCATACCCGGAAATTATTAGAAGAGCTTTTTCTTCTTCATGCCAATTCTCTGCCGCACACTGCAGGGACAGTGTTTGATCACCCACAATACAGTCTGTAGTTGGCTCCCGCTGAGTCTCATCTCTGCTCACAAGAAGAGCTGGCCATCAAGACAAAATTTTTCCACAGACAATGAGCTGCAGACCATTGCAGACAACTGGCTGAAAGCACAGGCGGCTGTTTTCTATGACGAGGATATTGGAAAGTCGATACAACACTTCGACAGAACTCGAAGTTGGAGCGGCGACTATGTAGAGAAGCAGGTGGAAGGTGTACCTAACTGTTCCAGATAAAACGTTTTTGGTTTTCACTGTAGTTTCCATTTCGCAACTTTCTGGACAACCGTCGTATTACACTCGCGAACCCTACCGGCACCAAACCAAAACGAAGGGAGCTCCTTAGGTTCAGGGCTGCACGTCGAGCTCAGATTGCTACGCCACATATCAGTGATAAAAAGTCAGTTACAGGAAAACGTCAAGATATACGGGTTGTTCAAAAAGTCTCTCAGCAGTGCCCTATGATTGTTAGCCGCCCGTGCCGTATGCCGCAGTGAATATACCGAAATTAAGCTCAGTGAAATACAAGTTATTAATTTATTGAATATTCATTTTTACTTACAAATTTTCACTTTAAATGTTGAAAGTGTCTCCCCTATTGTTGTATACACAATACAATTCGTCTAATCACGTTTCTAAACACGAGCTGTAACAGAAACAGTGAAAGAGGATATTGCAGTTTTCAGTTCATCGGTGGATTTTGGACTGTTTTTATAGACAGTTGCTTTCGCTGCACACCAGAAGAAAAAATCAGGTGTGTTAGGTCAGGCGATCCTGGAGGCCGAAGTCCCTGTGGAATTATGCGATCACCTAAAACATCAGCAAGCAGTGACATTGAAACGCGAGCTGTATGCGCGGTTGCACCATCTTGTTGAAAATAACCGGTCAGTATTTCACTTAACACAAGTTCTCCTATGAATGGGTACAGAATATCACTGTAGTATCGTTGTGCGTTTATTGTTTCGTTGAGAACTCCTATTTTTACAGAATGAAGTGGTTCCTCATGAATACACAATGGATTTGCAGTACTCCACATACGAGAATTTTGCGGGTTCATGAGATAAACGGAACAGTGGAATGTTGGGACAGTCCACTTGAAGGGAAGTAACCCACGCAGGCGAACAATCATACGTCACGAGCGGCTAACAATCATACGGCACTTCGGAGAGACTTTTTGAATACCCCGTAAAACCTTGACTATCGACCAATAGAAAATGTTATTTGGTCTGATGTGTCTTGTTTGACACTGTTTCCGACTTCTAGCCGAGTTTACATGTCAGAAGCTGAGTATGCTGTGAACATGACCTCTTACTCATCAGGTGCTCCATGGACATGTAGATTAGCGTTGATGCTATTTTTTATCGCCTCAAACACATAAAATAATTTATTGACACGCCACTTGAAGAATCGACTGCCGCACACATTTGGAAACGTCGTTTGATGGGTTCCTGAACTCATCAGGAATCTCACCTATTGCTTATGATTGTAGGACCCGAGAATGAATTTAAATATATAGAATAAAACAATGATAAAAAATTAATGATTATTAGGGTCGCCATCAGCATGATGGTGCTCAATTACGGTTTAGATAGTGCCCAGACATATAAATGACGCAAGTCGTGTATTCAGTGGTGATATAAAACATTATAATAACATAAAAGAGTACGAATCCGAAGAGAACACACAAAAAATTAAGAAATAAAGAAAGAATCGTAAGCAGACAGGTGAACTCCTGTGAAGCAACTCAATAACAAAACGAAACATGAGTGGTTACCTGACTACGAAGAAAGATTCCCTTTGAAACAAGAATTAGGATGCAGAACACTTGCATACAAGTGTATGAAATGCGCAAATCAAATTACAAACAAGCTGCAAGCTGAAGACGGGAATTAATTGCTCTCCCTTCACTCTGTCTCGATTTCCAGAGTTGGAGGTGTGCGTTGCAAATGCGATCTTACCGTGGCTGCAAATGAGATGACTGAAGCCGCGTCGCCGTGCGGCGCACTGCACTGGCTTTCTAGCTGTGGCCGGCGTGGGTCGCTGAGCTGTGGCTGGGAACTGCGGTCCTCATCATCTTTCTGATTACCGATCGTGGATGTGGAAAATAATTACAGTTCGTGACTATGTTCAAAGTAAAACTTCGGAAACTTATCACAGAGCCAGAGCGCGGAACCGTAAGTTGCGTCCAAATCAGGTGTTCCAAGCCAGAATCAGAATGGCTTTTTAATTTTTCATGGCCTTCCTTCTATCTGGAGGAGCACTCTCACATTCACAGAAATGGTCTATGTGCTCCTCCAATGAGAGATCTGAAAGTCAGTTCACTAGCTACCAACAACAAGTTAAAGATGCACCGGCCAATCAGATTCATGTTTACGGAAACGAGAACCAAGTGGCGCCTAGTTCCTATGGCCTGATTTGTTGGTAGGAAAAAAATTCTGGACATTTTGGTGAGCTTCACGCAGCATTCACAAGGATAGAGCTGAGTTTGGAAATTATTCAGACGCATCTGCGGACACATATTTAGCTTGTGGAACGGTGTTTGAGGACCAAAACTAAGTGTGACAACGGCTAGTGGACAGCTGAAGACTCCTCCGAAAGTTTACAAACAGGCAGCTTTCTCACCTCTTCTAGCAACGGTTTCCCGTTTTGCTATTGAAATAACCTGTCTACAGTCCCGCCGCCCATTGTCCCAGATGTCTGGAGAATTAGTACTGAAAGGCTCACTCGGCTGCTATCATGAAACCAGCACTTTGAGTGACAACCAGCTGTTAAGAGCATGTGAACGCACCATCTGTCGCTGACTGCAGCGAGAAAGAGTACCACTGGCCAAGGCCAGATACATTAAAGAGAAAAAACTACTACAAGTATGAAATATTAGATTAGATATGCAGAGCTGAGTTATCTACACTGCTGCAATCTATGCATTAACCATTCACGTAATCAGCGCGCAACTCAAGTGATACATCGACATATACGAAGAGCTGAATCGGAAAGTAAATGATGTAGACCTGAAAAAGGCCGCCGTCTCATAAGTGAAACAGGGAGGACGCTCGGTGATGATCTGGGCAGCCATATCATAGTATTCCGTGGGAGTCATGACTCCTCTGCAAGGTCGCGGTATTGTTGACGACCATTTTGGCTGATCATGTCCAGCTCACGGTACAATGTTTGTTCCACAAAGATGATACTGTGTTCCAAGGTGACAGGCCTCCTGTTCACTCAGTTCACTTCATTCAGGACCGGTTTTGTTGCCACTAGGATGAACTGTCACATCTCCGCAGGCCATCACAGAAATCAGACCTCGATATTATGGTCCTTTGTAGTCTACTTTGGAGAGGAGTTTGCTTGATCACTATCCACCTCTATCATCGTTACCTGCACTTGCCACTGTTTTGGAGGAAGTATGCCATAGAAATCACATAGGTCCTGTATCTACCCATTCCGAGGAACTGGAAGCTATATCGAATGTCAATGTGTTTCCAACACGGTATTAGGCATAATAACGTGATGTGTTTTTGGTGACTGTATATTTTTTCCACACCCTGTGTAAGCTCCTCTCCCCCCCCCCCCCCCCACCCTGCATCTCGCCATTCCCTCCTCCCTTTCTCTCTGTCCAACTTGTCTTCCATCCTATACCTGACTCTGAACCTTATTTATTCTTATTGTAAACGAGTCCATGTTTATGAATGAAATTCGCTGTAAATGAATGGGAAAATGGTTGGAATCATTTGTATGTGAGGTACGAGAGGGAGACCGCTCCAGCTGTGATTGGTGAGGATAGTAGCTTCAATGACAGTGTTTTGCATGGTATTACTCTATGAATTTGTAGGATTACAACGTTTTGGGTGATTCAGATTCTGTAGTAGTAATCTAATCAAAAGCCTGTTACCTGTGGAAAGAACTTTCCTGTCTTCTTTCAGAGTCAACTGCAAGCAAAATTGTGGAAATTTGTGGTAATGTCTTATGGGATCAAACCGCTGTGGTCTTTGGTCCCTAAGCCTTCACACTACTTAATCTAACTTTAACTAACTTACGCTATGGACAACACACACACACTCTCATGCCCGAGGGAGGACTCGAATCTCCGACGTTGGGAGCCGTACGGACCGTGAAAAGACGCCATAGACCGAGCGGTTACACCGCGCGGCCCAACTGCAAGGAAGAAAACAAAACAGCTCATATTGTTGTATATACAATTTTTGTTTTAAACTATATGTCAGCAGTAAAAATATATTTGAGAGAAACCATTTGTCTAATGATTTAAATGCCCTCCCATCGAAGTTAATACTGACAGTGAAAATGTTAACGAAATTGCATATTTTCACAGCACACCAGTTCCTTTCCTAGAGGTAGTTTTAACAGAAAACCTGCAACTTGTTTAAAAGTTATATGTGCTATATCAGTAAGAATATTTACTCGATCACTGTGTAAAAATTCAAAGCAAAATTTCAAATGTTTTCCAAGATTTGTTGCTAGTAAAATTTCCACTTTATATATGTTTACACCACTCATTACAAAGCTAAGGCGTGCAAGAAAACAACGTGTGTCTGCCCTGGAAACAGGATTGGAGAAAAACCGTTATATCACGTAGTACTCCGTGACAAGCGTCACAGAGATATTATGAAAACGAAAATGAGGAAAAATAACAGGATGGAATGAGATCACTACCTTGTCCAAAAAAAATGCAGGTGGGTACCCAACAGAGCAAGGAAACGTAGGACCATAAATACTCACAGAGTCGATCTAGATACTCTGAAAAAAAAAACAGCGCAGAGTACGCGAAGAGAATGGTAGTTCAGAGTGATTGGAAGAGAGTCAGAGATATGATGGAAGAAGAGACAGTGAAATTGGCTACTAACAACAAGAAAAGGAAGCATGAGTGGTGGACGAATGAATGAGAGAATGCATTCGAGACCACGAGGAAAACATAGGTGAAATGGCATTCCTGTAAAAATCAAGAAGACTGGCCGGACCACCAGAATGCAAGAAAAATTGCTAGCAAAATGATCATAAATGCCAAGAGGAGTAGATGGAATGAGAAACTTGAAGAAACAAACGCAGCCTTCAACAAACACAAATAATGAAGCTTTTTCAGACACATGAAGAGCAGAATTAAAGGCTTCTAGGCAAAAGGACCTTCCTTAATAGGACTAGATGTCACAATACAAATTGGCGAGAAAGAGGTGTGCGACGAAATGGCTAAGTGTTTTAGGGATTTTCTGAATGCAGAAGCACTGACAGTGAAGTAGACACACTTAGGATCTAGGGACGAAAGTCATGATAGTATAGACAATCCACCCACCAAGGCAGAAGTAGCAGAGCCAATTAAAAACCTCAAAAACTACAAAGCATCACGCGATGATGGTATCTGTGCGAAGAGTTCAAGTGAGGTGGGCCTGAGAAAGAAAGAAATATGTGCAATATAATACTGGATATCTGGAGAAATAAGAAAATACCTATAGACTCCAAAGAAGCCATTATAATACCACTATACAAGAAAGGGGACAAGAAAGTGCTGATAACTACAGGGGCATCTCAATCTTAAACATAGGGTACAAAGTTTTGTAGAGAATCTTGCTGAGCAGAGTTGAAGAACAACTGTAACCGACAATAGGAGAGTACCAGTGTGGCTTTAAAAAAGGAAAGAACTATACAGAGCAGGTATTTGGAATAAAAAGGATAATAGAACACAAACACAGGAAAGGAAAAAAGATAATAGTGACATTTGTGGACCAACAAAAGGCCTACGATTCAGCTGACATAAGTACTCTGCTTGATGTCTTAGAAGATAAAGGACTGGATGCTACAACACATGCAATAATAAAGGTAACGTTAAGCACACTACTGCTAGGATCAGGCATCGCAGTACGCTGTCAGACAGCTTCGAAATAAAAACAGGAGTCCGGCACTGTAGTGGCCTGTCACCAATTTTATTTAACCTGGTTTTGGACGAAGTAGTGAGACAGTAGAGACAACTAAATGGTAAAATGAAGATCAAAGACGTGCAAATAGGGTACAAGGTCAACCATAATGCAATAGTGGACTGTCTGGCATTCGCAGATGACGAGGCACTCTTAAATGAGGCAGAAGAAGAGACAAAGACAGCACTAAAAATTCTAGCCGAAACAGCAGAAAATGCCTGGCTGAAGATTTCGTATAAGAATAACAGGACAACAGGACATTAAACACTGAGTCTGACTAAGATAGATGCCCAAGTGGTTGAGAAAGTCAACTGTTTTCATTATTTGGGGAAGAAGATAACTGGTGGCATACAAAGGAACAGTAGCTCAGTAGACAGGGCACAACTTTTGCAGAAGATTCGGTATGCGGTTAAAGCAACATATGGCAAGAAAAATTTGTCACGGAATGATAAATTACGACGTTAAACAGCAACTGTAATAAATGCTGCTCTGTATGCATCAGAAAGGGTCACACTCGGCAAGAGAGCTTGTATACAGCTGGAGGAGGAGGAGGAGCGGATAATTTTGAGAGACATGTGGGGCACCAAAAAACATGGGGATACCTGGATACACATAATACGACAGGAACTGTATGAAAATACTGAACCCATATCGAGCGAGATACGAAAGAGGAGGTCCGATTTGTTGGGCACATCATGAGGATGGACGAGGAGAGGTTGACTAAGAAGATATGGAATGCAACATGTCGTACGGGAAACAACTAGGTGAAGGAAGTCAGAGATGACAGGAAGGCAGTAGGAATAAAATAAAGGAATCTGCCAGCAGTAGTACAGGACAGGAAGAAGTATAAAGGATTGGTGGATGGTCACAGGTGGCCAGACACCAAAATCAAAGTTGTCTTAACAGAAGAAGAAAGACACAGAAAAAGATAGAGAATGAAGAGGTATTGGGAAGAAAGAAGACGTGCGAAACAAGCCATTTGTGATCCTGAAAGGACCTAACAAAGCAGAAGAAGATAAAAAAATATATATAGATCATGTTTCAAAAAGGACTTTACAACTTTGAAAATTCATATAAATCAATTCATAGTACATACAGAGGTGATTGTAGTTTAAGTTGTAGGGAAATATATCAAGTTTTGTCTCGCGTAGTTCATTCGTGCCGAATCGCACCGTAAGAAGCGCTAGCGTCAGTTGCATTAAAGACGGTTGCCTTCACTGGACCTAAGCGTGCTAGCTGTTAGATTAGATTAGATTAACACTAGTTCCATGGACCATGAATACGATATTTCGTAACGATGTGGAACGAATCAAATTTTCCAATAAATGACATAATTAAGTTAATTTAAAAACATAATTAAGTTGATATAACAACGTTTTTATTTTTTGGTTCTTTTTTAATTTCTTTTTTTATTTTTTGTTTGGTTTTTATTTTCTTTCTTTCTTAATTTATGTCTAAAAATTCCTCTATGGAGTAGAAGGAGCTGTCATTCAGAAATTCTTTTAATTTCTTCCTAAATACTTGTTGGTTATCTGTCAGACTTTTGATACTATTTGGTAAGTGACCAAAGTGTTTTGGTTTGGAGAATCGAAGTTGGCGACTACAGTTCAGTGTAGTTACCGTACCAAGTACGCTAAAGATCCTCCTAGTAGGTCTACAGTTTATGAGTGGCTTAAATGTTTTGTAAAGACAAGGGAAATCATCAGGTCGTCCAAGCATATCTGACGACGTCGTCCCTACGAAACCGACCCAGAATGCATCTCGTAAACTGACAATCCCACATACGACTGTTTGAGGTGTGTCTTGAAACCGTTTGCATTTGAAATTGTACAGATTGACGATCGTACAAGCAATAAAAGACACTGATAAAATTGCTCGCAAGAACTTCTGTGCAGATATGTTAAATCGATTGCATGGGGATGAATATTTGTTGGCAAAGTCATCTTTTCCGACGAATCGACTTTTCACTTAAGTGGCAATGTTAACACACAAAACTGTAGGATTTTGGACAGTGAAAATCCACTTCAAACATTGCAACACCACTGTGATAGCGCTAAACTGAAAGTTCTTTGTGCGTTGGGCAAGAACAAAATGTATGGTCCCTTTTTTTCCGTGGGAGGATCGTCCAAGGGATAGTGTACCTGGATATGATACAACAATTTTTGATACCACAGATCGATGAGGATGTCCAAGACCGAAATGTACTCATGCAAAATGGTGCACAGTCCAAGTACCTGGCTGACGTCAGGTCAGGTCAGTGGATTGGCCATGATGCACCAATTGCATGGCCCTACGTTCCCCAGACGTTACACCAGCCGATTTTCTTTTTAATGCGGATTCATCACGGATATCGTCTGTGCCAGCTTCTTTACCTCAACTTATAGCAAGAATTTGGGCCTCCGCCGAGAAAGTTACACCTGCAATGCTTCAGCGAGTTTGAGAAGAAACTGACTTCCGATTGGATTTGTGCGGGATAATCAACAGAAGCTACATATAACATCTTTAGTTTAACGTATAAAAACTTGATGCATACCAGTCCGACAACCGGTTTGATGCAGCTCTCCATGCAACTCTACCCTGTGTGTGCCTCTTAATCTCCGAATAACTACTGCAATCTACATCTTTCTGAATATGCTTACTATATGCGTCTCCCTGTCTCCCTCGACAATTTTGAACCACCAAATTTCCCTCCAATATTAAACTGGTGATCCCTTGATATCTCAGAATGTGTCCTATCATGAATTCTTCTGTAGCACCACATTTCCAAAGCTTCTATTCTCTTCTTGTCGAAACTGTTTATCGCCCATCTTTCACTTCTATATGTGGCTACACTCCAGGCATATACTCTCAGAAAAACTACTTAACACTTAAATATATATTTGACGTTAATAGATTTCTCTTCTTCAGAAATGCATTTTTTTGCCAGTCTGAATTTTATATACTCTCTTCTTCGGCCATCATCAATTATTTTGCAGCCCAAAGAGCAAAACTCACGAACTGCTTAAAGTGTCTGTTTTCCTAATCGAATTTCCTTAGTATCACCTGATTTAAGTGGACTGCATTCTATTATCCTTGTTTTGCTTTTGTTGATGTTCGTCTTATATCCTTTCAAAACAATGTCTATTCCGCTCAACTGCTCTTCCACATCTTTTGATGTCTCTGGCAAAATTACAATGTCATTGGCAAACCTCAAAGCTTTTGTTTCTTTTCCCAGAACTTTAATTCCTACTCCAGATTTTTCTTTGGTTTCCTTTTCTGCTTGTTCAGTGTACAGACTGAATAACATCAGGGATGGACTACAATCATGTCTCACTCTATTCTCAACCACTGCTTTTCTTTCGTGCCCATCAACTCTTATTATTGCCATATGATCTCTGTACAAGTTGTGAGTAACTTTTCACTCTCTGTATTTTACCGCTGCTACCTTCAGAATTTCAAAGAGAGTATTCTGGTCAGCATTGTTAAAATATTTCTCTAAGAGTACTAATGGTATATACGTAGGTTTGCTTTCCCTTAACCTGTTTGCTAACGTAAGTCATAGGTTCAGTATTGCCTCACGTGTTTCTACATTTCTCCGGAATCCAAACCGATCTTCCCTGAGATTGGCTTCTACTATTTCTTCTATTCTTCTATAAAGAATTCGTGTCAGTGTTTTGCAACCATGACTTGTACACTGAAGAGTCAAAGAAACTGTTACACCCGCCTAATGACGTCTAGGGCCCTCGCGAGCTCGCAGAAGTGCCGCAACATGATGTAGCATCGACTGAACTAATGGCTGAAGTAAAGTGATGGTGGTGAATTCCAGCGGAAATCGGCAACTTTCATGTGAAAATTGTTATACGGCATTGGCATATAAACACTGTGGCGTCTCGCTTCAAGAGCAGTTTCTCGGAGCCGGCAGTGCCGGCGCCATTCACTCCGAACCGCGCTCTCGGAACAATTGCGCGCTGCCGCCGCCATCTGCATAACAACTGAGAGGTATAAACGCCGGGAAAGGCCCACGTCAGATTGCCGCGCATCACTGACGGCCCGGCAAACAAGAGAAAATCGCTCTGTCCTGATTTACTGCCGAAGCGGGTATTTAAAAGCGCTTTAACAATACTCGGTAAAATATGCCCTCAATTAGGCGGGTGCGATTTATGGGGTTGGCGCGCGCGAGTTATGGCGGTGCGGTTCGAGGAGCAGAGCGATGGCAGGTGTTCGCGAGGGCTCGTCTCCTGAGGCCTTCTGCGGCCCAGCACAAGGATGCCACACAGGCCGCTCTCATAACCTGGAAATACTTTATGCACAGCACGTAATATTTGGTTACTTGTTTAGGGCGTCTCAAAGAGATTCAAGCGATTTCACAAGCGACCTCAATCTACACTCATGCTCATAAATTAAGGATAATTGCAGAATGTGGTGCCACACAACGTGGCACTACGCAAACCTGACGCTACTAACATAGACACATAGGGAACACACATGACACAGATCTTAAGTTCACGGTATTGGTGATAAGTTGAGAAAACCGTCCCGAAACACATGTGCTACAAAACGCCACTGTTTCCTGCGCATGTTTACCCCGACATCAATATGGGGTATGATAACCATGCACACGTACACAGGCCGCACAACGGGTTGGCATACTCTGGATCAGGTGGTCGAGCACCTGCTGGGGTATAGCCTCCCATTCTTGCACCAGTGCCTGACAGAGCTCCTGAAGTGTCGCAGAGGTTGGAAGACGTGCAGCGATACGTCGACCGAGAGCATTCCAGAGGTGTCCGATGGGGTTTAGGTCTGGAGAACAGGCAGGCCACTGCATTCGCCTTATATCTTCTGTTTCAAGGTACTCCTCCACGATGGCAGCTCGGTGGGGCCGTGCGTTATCATTCATTGGGAGGAAGGTGGGACCCACTGCAGCCCTGAAAAGGCAGACATACTGGTGAAAAATGACGTCCCGATACACCTGACCCGTTACAGTTATTCTGTCAAACACATGCAGGGTTGTACGTGCACCAATCATAATCCCACCCCATACCATCAAACCATGTCCTCCATACGGGTCCCTTTCAATAACATTAAGGGGTTGGTATCTGGTTCCTGGTTCACGCCAAATGAAAACCCAGAGAGAATCACTGTCAAGACTATACCTGGACTCGTCCGTGAACATAACCTGGGACCACTGTTCCAATGACCATGCACTGTGTTCTTGACACCAGGCTTTAAGGGCTCTCCTGTGACCAGGGGTCAGTGGAATGCACCTTGCAGGTCTCCAGACGAATAAACCATGTTTTTTCAGTCGTCTGCAGACTGTGTGTCTGGAGACAAGTGTTCCAGTGGCTGTGGTCAGGTCCCGATCAAGGCTACCTGCAGTATTCTGTGGCTATCTGCGGTTACTGATGGTGAGATATCGGTCTTCTTGTGGTGTTGTACACTGTGGACGTCCTGTACTGTAGCACCTGGATGCGTTTCCTGTCTGCTAGAATCGTTCCCATAATCTTGAGATCACACTTTGTGGCACACGCAGGGCCTGTGTCTTGACCTGCTGTGTTTGACCAGCCTCCAGTCGCCCTTGTATTCTACCCCTCATCATGTCATCAATATGTGTTCTTTGAGCCATTTTCAACACACAGTCACCATTAGCACGTCTGAAAACGTCCGCACACGCAGTTGCTGCACCGTACTCTGACGTGCACCAACACACCTCGGCGTATGTCGACTGCTGCCAGCGCCACCGTGCGATGACCGCAAGTCAAATGCACCGCATGGTCATACCCCGAGGTGATTTGAACCCGCAAAACGCCCACCAGAGCAGGGACAAATGGCCCTAGCAGTCTGGTCCTTTCAATCCCACAAACCAACCGGCCAACCCACCAGAGCGTTTTTTCACCATGTATCAGCATTATCCTTAATTTAGGAGCATGAGTGTATATTACCCAGTAGTAGTCCTTAGCAGAATATGCCTTGAAGACGCATTTTTAGTGTCTGGCATGGTAACCTACACTCAAAAAATTGTAACCGTCTCAGTTTATCGAATTCCACGCTGTGGTGAGATACGACGAGCAGTCAAATGAAATTGAGCACCTGTCGCAAGGGGACCACGAAATGGTTCCATTCAAAAGTAATCACTAAAAGCTGTAAGATATTTATCCCACTTGGAGACAAAACGATCAATTCTAGTTTCGTTGAACGCAGTCGGCCGCTGACGGATCTCTAACCACACCCACTCTTGTATTTCCTCGTCCGTCTGAAGGCGACGTCCACGCATGTCTTTCTTCAGGTCACCAAAGACGTGAAAATCATACGGTGAAAGATACGGTCTTTACTAAAGATGTTACAGTGTTTTCAACGAAATCGCTGAAACGTAACATTCGTCCGATTGGCAGTACGGGGACGGGCGTTATCTTGCAATAGGATGAGTCTGCCCGTAGCCCCCGCTGCAGGATAGCCCCCCTCCTCCCCCAAACTACCAACCACATGAAGGTTATAATTCAACGATTGTGTTAGGAAACACTATAACATCCTCTGTACAGCCTGTATCTTTCACCGTCTGACTGTAACATCTTTGGTGACCTGAAAAAGACATACGTCCTAAGTAGGTTTCAGGTGGATGAGGAAGTGCAAATGTGGGCGCTCTACAAAACAGGAATTTACTGTCTCGTCCCTCGGTGGAATAAATAACTTAACACGTGTGGCGATTACTTTTGAATGGAATCATTCCACAGTCCCGCCGTGGCTGGTGTTTGGTTTTCATTTGACTGCACCTTATAGTACATGTACAAGAATTAATAGTTTATTATTGCAGTTGTCCAAATATAAGCACCAAAATATTTTAATTGTACATAAAATTATTAAAGAAACATGAGTGAGGAGAAAAAATTGTGATTCACCTTGTTAATTCTCTGAACTAATTGAACTATTACCGTCTCAATGAAAAGCTCACCAGATTGAATGCGTGTCGTGAGACTATAATTAGTAATGTACACAGATACACTCTTGGATGCGATGTTATAGATTATGAATACCTGATCACGTAGGTATATGGCTTCGTATGGAAAATTCAGATTTTCAGTAATGCAGAAAGACAACCGACTTACAAACTTCTAGAAGAATACAGTCTGAACAATATGATAGATAAGTTATAGTAAATAGATTAGTTAATGGATAATAATAATAAAAACAGCTTATAAATTATAGAGTGCAGCAATCAGTCGACCTTTTTTGGATTTTATTACGCAAATACAGATTTTGGCTAGTAGCTAATCATTCTCAATGCATTTTTTTTCTATTCTCAGTGCATCTAAGTCCCTGTTGTTCCGGCGTCAGTCACAGTTCTTTCAGTTCTTCATTTAAAAAACTGTGACTGATGCCCGAACCATATGGACTTACATACATTGATAATAGAAAACAGGGCGGTGAGAATGGCTAGCTACTAGCCAAAATCTGGATTTGCGTAATAAAATCTAAAAAACGGACGACTGATTGATGCACTGTATAATTTGTAAGTCACAGAGCAGTCGCTAAGTGCACCCACTTTCCAAATGGAAGGTAACCTGAATAAAACAACTGATAAACTCTTTTCTATCTTCCTGACACAGATTAAGTGCGTAGTAGAAAAGATGTCACACTATAACTAAAAGGCATCGTATTGATATTTCACATATTCAGCATCATTACAATAAGTGGTACACTCTACAACTTAACAAATTCAGCACACTATTACTACTCATTCTGTAAGGTACCCTCATGGAAGTGATATGAACATAGAAACATACATATATATGAAAAATCTCTTCAGAACCAAAATAAAAAATGCAAAGTGCAGTGCAAGTGATGAGTAGATTTTAAATTCTAAAAATAAATATGTCATCCTACAATGTCATTAAAAGGGAAATTAATATCAATGAAGAAAACAGTATGTCTATTGACTGCTCAATAAATGTTTTGTGAATGATGCCAGCGCTACGATTCCACTCAGTGGTTCTACCTTAGAAGTAGGAATCCTGCTCGCTCATGCAAAACAGACAAGTGAGAACTTTAGTTGGACACTAACCGCTTGACGTTTACA
The DNA here is from genome assembly GCF_023897955.1 of Schistocerca gregaria. NCBI lineage: Eukaryota > Metazoa > Arthropoda > Insecta > Orthoptera > Acrididae > Schistocerca > Schistocerca gregaria. Next base: position 319,169,054 of record NC_064927.1, read on the forward strand.
AATCGATAAAAAAACTAAACAATTCCAAAACAGAAGATGTCTTGGTCTCTGTCATTTCTTCATAAGTCTATACCAAAGGAAATCAAAATGCCACTTCTCTCACTGTCAGAGTTGTAGAAGCAGTAATTTTCTCATAATGTATTAAGCTCATAGTTACTTTACCATTGCATAAAAAGTGATAAACATACAAAATATCAACAGAGCTTTTTCAATAGTACCTCCCATATCCAAGACAAAAGAAAATTTTATGACTGAACAGAAATATAACGGTTTGAATGAACAATTGTTCAGATTCAGCTCAAACCTACAGCAACTCAATTGAGGCTTCAGTGATAGTGTTAATGAAAGTTATGAAAAAAGGCTATGTCTGGAACGCTTATAGATTTAAGCAAAGCATGGAGCTAAGTGTCATATAATATAACCTTCAAAAAGTTAGAATATTATGGCATGAAGTTCACTCACTTTACTCAAATCTTATTTAAGCAATGGGTTGCAGTTTGCGTTTGCTAGTGAGTAGAGATATTCAGTACTTTCAGTAAAAGGAGGACTACCTGAAGGCTCTGTTTACATTAATGATTTTTCGAACTATACACTTTGTAAGAATATATTACACGCTGATGATATGACACTAATTAGAACCGGTGAGAATCTACAGAGATAACAGAGAAACGATGCAGCTGATAGTCACTGCTTTCAGACCAATCATCTGTGCATAAACGAGACAAAAACAAAAGTAATTTTTAACCTAAAACTGATTAAAAATGAAAACAAAACAATAAAATTACTTGGACGGTTCATAGACCAAAAACTCTGCAGGGGGGAAATGTACAAGTTATCTGTAAAACAAACTAAATCATATATTTCTCTTATTGTACAAATTAAGAGACATCGTGAGCAAACAGTTGTTACTCTACTTATATTTTTCTTTCATCATTCTAATCTGGAGCATGGAATATTGTTCTGGGATAATTTACCAGGAGCTAAACATATTTGCAGATGATGACAGAAGACAAAATAATATATGTACTATGACTAGCATCCAGAGAATCCAGCAGAAACTACATTCATTATTCGGCATAATGACATAAATGCTAGACAAAATCTGGAAAAATTCTGTTTGAGATTTGGTTGTCCACAATACAAGAAACTGTCATTTTTTAGATTTGCCTTCTTCGAGACTGGCTGCAATCCATAGTATCTATAGAATCTTGTGCATAAAAGTGTTTAATAAGTTACCATACTCAGCTTGTATAGCACCAGTAAATAAATATGAAATCATATTACAAATTTAGCTGAAAACAGTGAATTCTATTCAGCTGAAGAATTCCTATAAACTAATCATTGTAATATATGCTTTTCCTAAGTGCTGAATAAAATCTGTTAGTGTTTATTTCCTGTGTATGTAACTGATTATTGTATAAAATTATAAAGAAGACATTTCTGTGAAAACATTCACAAAGGCGAATAAAATATTATATTCCCTTCTATATGAAGTAAGATAAAGGCTTCAGATGGATTTTCACTTGTTCTCAGGGCTACAAAGATTTTATTTTCAAATGCACCATTCATCTTTATAATGGTGTATCTTCCACGTCAGGATCGGCCACGGAGTGCAAAACCACATACATGCACAACGTGCTGCATTCATGCAGTCCGGAACTCGTCCTGTCTCGGTAGGTCTTTGGTTTGTTAGGGTCGTTTCGGGTAAGTCGGTCCTTCTCAGAGCCACCAGTGCTGCCACCTGCCGTCTATGAGTGGCTGTTACACGTAGACATCGAACACAGGCAGTGGTCACATTAAAGTGACGGGACTGTGTATGTGCATATGTTGGCACCAAATGGGAATGTCCTGTGGAGCGCATCAAACATGATCTCTCGCCATCACTGCTGGATGGCCACTCTCCACTGTTCAGTTTGTCTGTGGTAATTGTTCTTCCACATAAAAGGGATTCCCCAAAAAGGAATGGAACGAGGCCACCTGTTACGCATATCTCAACATTATTCAGCGGGTCTTCCTATAGAGCCATTTCCCTTGTAGAAAAGGCATTCACCTAATGGGACGACAAGAGAAAAAGCTTTGCCTTCCTCAGGCCGACGGCTTTCTCCTTTCTTTGGCAGAATTTTATACTTTTCGTAATAAAAATAATATCATGCTAAGGAGGAGCTCAGACCATACAGAAATGAATTGTTTTATATTAGTAATTATAAAGTAATGAAGTAATTGTGCAATTTGTCCTCTAATTACACCTATACAGAATCATTAAATAAACCCATCAAATCTCGACAACACTTTGTGTGCTAGGAAACTGACATTATTCCGTTATAACTTCATCAATGTACCTCCTATTGTGATCAAGATTCGACCGAATGTTTGGAATGACTTAAGAGAAACCTGAAGATGCTGGACTGACTGACTGGAACTAGCAACAGCAGTTTACTGAGAGGGAAACAGACCTTTCACACATATGTTGATCGAAGCATTAATATCAGTTTTGGAGCATCATTATGGAAAATTGGAAGCTATTCACGAGGAAAAATGATCACAAGTGGACTGCTTTAACATAAAATACTTTATTTTTTAAACGGACATTACGCTCCAGACAGATGCGTCTCGACAGGAAGTGCACACGGGCGCTTTCAAATGAAACGCCAGAGGGTGTCGAAAATAACTCAACAGCTGATGAGAGATGTTCAGTGACCGAAGAGTCTAGGAAATTGTGCCTTTCGGCATCGCAATGGATTTTTCAAACTTTATATATTCTTTAACAGCAACAGCGTAGGAAAATGGGCGGTTTTATTTATCAGAAGTTGTACCTTCCGCAAAGCAATTTTCTTTTTAATAAAATAATAGCTTCTCACCTTTCAAAGTTTTACTGAAAGTGTTCAGATGTGCTCTTAAGTCCACTAAAAATACAGTGCCTGCGATCCAATCTGGGTCTTCTGACTGTATTTCAAAGTTTTCTGTTTCCTTCAGAAACTCGAAAATAGTGGATATTAAATGGAGAAGTTGTTCCAAGCATGCCCTTCAATTTAAGCAATGTACTTGACAATAATAAATTTATGTGCCTTTTCTGTTCTCTTCGTTCAGTTCCATTAAGACTGTTGAAAACGTCTTCCCAAACATAAGTGGACGAGGACAGGAAGCGTACACAAATTATCACAGAACCAGTTTTTCAGCTACTACTGAAACATGTAACTTGCCAGCAGCTCTTTACAGGCCCTGCTAACAGAAATAAAATTTTCTAACATCGAATAAAATGGCCTTTCTTTGGATGTCCACTACGCTATGAGAGAGACTATGGATCTATTGCAATAAGTGGTAAAATGTCTGCCCCCCGGTAGCTGAGTGGCCAGCGCGATATAATGTCAATCCTAAGGGCCCTGGGTTGATTCCTGGCTGAGTTGGAGATTTTCACCGCCCAAGGATTGGGTGTGGTGTTGTCCTAATCGTCACCATTTAATCCCCATCGACGCGCAAGTCACCGAAGTGGCATCGAATCGAAAGACTTGCACCTGGCGAATGATCTACCCGACGGGAGGCCCTAGGCACACGACATTTTTAGTTCTGAAATTGTCTTATTATAATGTCGACTCGCATACACTCTTTGAAACTGTGAAGGTAGCAGGGATAAAATGCAGGGAGCGAAAGTTTATCTTCAGCTTGTACGGAAACCAGGATGTAGCTATAAACAATAATTGAGAAACTTGTGACAGGTTGTAGCCTATACCCAATATTATTTTATCTGTACATTTAGCAAGCTGTGAAGACAACCTAGGAGAAATGTAGAAACTAAATTAAAATTGAAACTTTGAAATACGCCGATGACATTGTACTCCTGTCAGGTACGGCAGAGGATTTGGAAGAGCAGCTGAACGGAATCGACAGTGACTCGAAAAGATGTTATAAGCGGCCTATCGACAAAAGTAGAAGATGAGTGATGGAATATAGTCGAAAGATAGCAGTATACATTGAAAAGCAAAGCAGCCACTAGACGCCATAGATGAGTTTCGTTATTTGGGCAGCGAAATAACTGATGATGGCCAGATTGCTGTACACACCGCTAATACCCAGTAGCACCCAGCATTTATGCACTCCTGTGTATGTCGTGGCATACTATCTACAAGTTCATCAAAACACTGTTGGTCCAGATTGGCCCACTCCTCAACGGCGATTCAGCGTACATCCCTCAGAGTGGTTAGTGGGTCACGTCGCCTATAAACAGCCCTTTTCAAACTATCCAAGGCTTGTTCAATAGAGTTCATGTCTGGAGAACGTGCTGCCCACTTTAGTCGAGCGATGTTGTTATCGCCGGATTCTGCGGTCCACCGGTTCTAGGCGCTTCAGTCCGGAACTGCGCAACTGCTGCGGTCGCAGGTTCGAATCCTGCCTCGGTCATGTATGGGTGTGAATCCTTAGGTTAGTTAGAGTTCTATGTCTAGGGGACTGATGACCTCAGATGTTAAGTCCCATAGTGCTTAGAGCCATTTCAACCATTTTTGATGCTGTTATCCTGAAGGAAGTCATTCACAAGATGTGGACGTGTCCGAACAACTTCGCTTTGATTCACTCCGAGACGCCTGGACACTTCCCTTTTTCAGAGCCCTTCATGGGAAAAAGTAATAATGCGGACAAGATAGAACCGCGGTATTGACCATCTAGCCTAGAGACAAAACAAGCCGTGTACCTCCTTCCTGGTTGAATGACTTGAACTGATCGGCTGTCAGATCCTCCCCCCCCCCCTCCCGCCGTCTATAGGCGCTTCTCATGCATGTTTGTTTACATCTTTGGGCGCGTTTAGTGATATCTCTGAACAGTCAAAGGGTCTGTGTCTGTGATACAATATCCAGAGTCAATGTCAGTCTTCAGGACTACGGGGAACTGGGGATATGTAAAACTTTTCTTGATGTGTGTATGATGCTAAAGAAGAACGCGGAAGATTGCATTAGCAGACTGGCTAAGAAACTAAGAGAAAATGGAGCAGATTCGGGGAAAAAGAAATTTACTGCACAAATTAACTAAAAGAGAGAATTCATTTTGAAGCATAGTTGTTATTTTATTAATTAATGCTGAATATATTGTAATTTTATAACGAAATCTCCGGATCTAGTAGTAAAGTGATAAGATTGTTTAAGATCCCTCGAAGTGAACTCAGTATATCAGTACATGTTAACTGGGGACATGTGAACGATTCAGTATGGAATCACACAGAAGTAGCTTGCATAGTCACACTGTGGCGTGCAGAAATGAGAAACTGACAACTGCCCGCTATTGGATATTCAGCTATGCACGCACGTCCACGATTTTGCTATCTGATCCACAAATCAATGATGATATATGACATATAGGAGCAACTTCGCAGTGTCTGGGTGAAAATATTGCTTTCTGGAGAAGTATGGAGATGTTTCCTATCCTGCTGTACATAGTTTATGGATTGTAGAAGATATGGTGATGATGATCATGATAATGACGAAGGAGCTAAGCCAAATTTAATTTAAATTGTGAGAGTCCCATACAAGCAACTGTGATTCAGAGCAACTAAATATAGTATTTATGAATTTTATTTATTTGCTAGCTGACTATCAGGGGTTATTCACGTACATACAGTGCCGGAAAAATATTGAAACGCCAAAAAATAAGTATTGTAATTAAATTTCGGGAATACATTTATCTGCTTTTTTAAATTCTGATAACTGATCTGATGTAGCTCTCCACGCCACTCTATCCTGTGCAAGCTTCATTAAATCCAAAGAACTACTGCAGCCTACATCAATCTGCTAACCGTATTCATCTCCGGGTCTCCCTGTACGTTTTTTATCCTCCACATGTGCCTCTAACACTAAACTGGTGGTCCTCACCCCCCTCCCCCTCGGTTTCTAAGAATGTGTCCTATCAACCGATCATTTCTTTTAGTCAAGTTGTAAGTTGTACTGCATATCATTAGTTACGTGATCTACCTATCTAATCTTCAGCATTTTTCTGTAGCAGCACTAAATCTATGTTCGATGTTAACAAATTTATCTTCGCCAGAAATACTTTTCTTGCGTTAGCCTACATTTTATATCCTCTCTACCTCAGCCATCATCAGTTATTTTGCTGATGAAATATCAAAACTCATCTACTACTTTTCCTAATCTAATTCCCTCAGCGCCACCTGATTTAGTTTGAGTGCATTCCAATATCCTTGTTTTGCTTTTATTGACGTTCATCATATATCCTCCTTTCAATGGACTGACCATTCTTTTCAACTGTTCTTTCATGTCTTTTGCTGTATCTGTCTCCAATATTGTTTTCATTTCTTCTTCCTGAACTTTAATTCCTATTACAATTTTTTCTTTGGTTTCCATCACTGCTTGTTCAATGCTGAATAACTTCAGGGATGGAAAAATGTAAATGAGCGTTTGGTGTCACTGGCCAAGAGGCCCCTTACGGGGCAGGTCCGGCCGCCTTGGTGCAGGTGTTATTACATTCGACGCCACATTGGGCGACCTGAGCGTCGAATGGGGATGAAATGATGATGAAGACAACCAACACCCAGTCCCTTAGCGGAGAAGACCCTCGACCCAGCTGGGAATCGAACCTGGGCCCGTAGGAAGGCAATTTGTCACTTTAGTCACTTTTTTCCTTTGTTTTTTTTTTAAATAAATGACGGCCTTATGCATAAAATAAAAAAATATTTCTTGAAAATGTAAATCAGGTTACTTATTGGATATCAGGTTTCTGTTTTCAAAATACTTACTGGTGTTCTAGCATCACTCCCGCTTCGCACGTCGGTCGAGAATCTTCCACCTGTTCTCACCTCTACCATTGTGCTGCGAGAGTGTCCTTGTTTGTTCTCAGTGCCGTGTCAGTCGATGTGAGCGTCATCGGTGTTTGTCTCTCGGCATCTCGAGTTTTATGATTCAATTTTTGTGATTCCATTTTTAGGCAGCGTTGTATTGCGCAGTGATGTCATCCATGGCTCCCAGGAACATTCCAAGTACAGGTATGGTCAGTTTTAGCTTTGACAAGTCCACACGTCATGTGCAGCCGAGTTCATTAGAAATTCATGGTTGGCTTGTAGATACGATCATAGTTCATAGAACCGCTGCACGCTGACAGGCTTCTTTTGCAGCAAGGACAAGAAGTCCCTTTCACTCATCGCAGTGGCTCTAATAGTACGGTGATTCTGGCAAACGTGAAGGTAGATTATACGAATGGTAGGGTGCTTAACCTTCCGCCTCAAGATGATGACAGTTTCTTCAAGACCACCCCACTTCTTTTTAGCGATACACAGAATATACGGAGGGATGCTAGTCTGCTCAACATCGTTTACAATTTTATAACGGAGTTCGATCCATGGAAATGGTGATCAAAGGGAATATTCCTCTCATTTGCATTCATGTGGATACCAAGTACATATAATTTACACAAGCAGGAGGAAAAGGGTGATCGTGCCTCTCTACCTCATCCTCCGGGATCTTCAGAATCTGAGCCAGTTATCCACAATATCTCAAATACATCTGTCCATCTTCAAAAAATTGAACATCCCAATCAGTAATTAATTTAGAATATCTATCTGATAAATAATTTTAAAATCATTATAAGCTGTATACTAGCTTTTTCCCAAAATCTAGTATTTAAATATGCCCATCCAGTAACATTATATAAAATGTTTGCCACTAGCTCACATAGATTTTTAATCTCTTTCAAGGCACTTACATTGCTTACATTACTTCTTGATTAGAGTCTCCATTTATACAGAAAAAAATTATTTAGATGTTTTATAATTTCTAGGATCCATATGACAGAGTATCTATTTTATTTTTCAAAACATATATTTTATTATGATGAGGGCTCAATGCTTTCTTGTTTACTTCAACTATCTAAATTTCATGTCTTTCACTTTGAATCATATAATTATTATATTGTTAAACAAACAACCTTTGTTGTTTTTAACAACACATTCCTTAACTCCTTTACATATTTTCCCTGTTTTATCACCAACTTTATGGGCAGACATTTTTTCTCTCAAACCACAAATTCTTCCTTTACTTTTCTATTACATTCTTCTTCCATTTTTCCTAAAACTTTCTTGTTTACTTGTGGAATTCCATAAATATTATCTACTCGATAATCATTTTTGGCAAAGTAATCATTCATCGATTCATGTCTTCATAAACATCTTCAGTCTGTATATTGTAGATATAACAATCTGCATCTTGGTAACACAACTCAGTATTTTCTCCATATCCATTTTCGTTATTCTGTAGTGAAAATCATTCTACACTTGTTTAGATAAATCAAGTACACTCACTCTAATATAGATGGGCTTATGGGCTTGTTAAATGTGATTTTTGTCTTGTTTATATGAATGGCCACAAGATTTTAATTAAAAACAGTTCTTCCTTTAAAGTTTTCCTTTGCTATAAGTTTATCACATTTTTCTCCATCTGAAACTAATTTTATGTCTGCTCTGTTTCTTACATTTTCTGTTGCCTTACCAAACACATAATTGTTAATCAATGTGTAGAATTCTTTTTTAAAATCTTTTGGCATTAATTCCCATTTGTGTATTCATATCTATATATTTCTTGAACCAATCAGATTGCTTAAATTTTAAGAATGTGTATTTTTGTGAGTGTTAATCCAAGAGACAGATAATGAACTACATGATTATGCTAGTTAAGCAGAGCAGTCATCAACTTCATTTTTTGAGTGTTAGGATCCACTTTATTTTCAGGTTCAAATGATATTTATGTAAATCATGTAATTCTTTTGGATATCCTATATCTACTTCAAAAATATATCCATTTAGCAGGATCTGACATTTCACTTCTTTTGTACAGTTGAAAGAATCTGGTTCACCCCATACAAATCCTCCATATGGTAAATATTGAATCATAGTATAACCATATAAACTGTTTGCAACTAAATAAGCTAAATAATTTGATATCTTAGTCCCATCATAAACACTCATATATTTGTTGTTTTCCTTTACATGTCTCTTGCAACATCGAGATATTCACCTTATTATTCCATTTTCAACCATCAGAATCATGTCATAATCATGTAACAAATCAAGTGGCAGTTGAGTCATTTTCAACATCACACCGCAAAAAAACCAGGACCTGTGAAATACCAAGAAGGATCTAACTCATAAGCTTGTATACAAGTTTCTCTAAAATTTTCAAATATATTGGCCAGTAACAAAACATCAGTTTTCAGATACAAATCGTCATATTCAAGATTTTTCGTATTGAATTTTTTCCAAACCAGTTTTCCATGTTTGTAATCATCGTCACCTATTCACAGTCATTCAGTTTATTGTAAAATTCTGCTTTTTCAGGTAGCAATGTCTCTTCAAATTTTTCAAAGAATCCACGTAATCATATGGAGAGACATCTTTCCTTATCACTAAATCGAATAAATCAGCTTTCAAAAACTTCTTAACATTTTTCATTTGATATCACTTCAAATTTGATGAAATTTTATTGAAGTGAAGAAGTCAGAAATTTAAAGGTGTCAATAAATCTCATCTTCAGTCTTCTTGTACTCTTACAAAACCTAATATATCAACCTGCATTGTTTGGTATAAAATCTATCTGTTTCTTATGATACCCCAAATCGTATCCTGCTAGATTACGTCAATAACTTGGCACAAAATGTGGGTGTTTAAACTGTAAATTACAATTATTACACAATGGATTTGTAAATTTTCCAGTCTGATAATCATGATGTTGAACATTTATACAGTATTATTTCTTATATAGTGACATCCATACTGTATAAAAGTCTTTAGATTTATTATGTCTTAATTGTTCTTCTGGCTACATTTCTTCGATTTCAGAGTAAATTCTTCCAGTTTCTTCAACTTCTCATTTGATAATTTCTAAGAAAATTTTATGACAGATTCGACATCTATAAATTACAGGATCTTTATAATGCCTGTTTATATATTTAATGTAATAACACAATACATCTGATTTATGTTTTTGATATTTCACTGCACATGGGTTTTCTGAAAATTGTTAGACAGTTGTCCATCTTGAATAGTAAATCATCAAAATCAGCATAAATAACAAATTGAACTTTCTGTGTATGTGATAATTTTTAAAATTAACATATGACCCTTTATCTGGAATTTCTAATTTTAATGGTTTGTTAGTCAAACAACTTGATGTGTGATTATCTATTTTTTCTATGCTAGTGAAATGCAGTAAACAAAAATAATAAATAAATTTTGTTTCTTTGTGTTTATTAATTTGACTGTCTAGATAACTTTTTATGTAACAATAGTGTGAATTACTTCCTTCATTGAAATAGAGGAGATTTGTATGTACCAGTTTCTTACATTTAGTAATTTTAATGGACACACTTGATATATTTTATAAAACGATTAAACATTAACAGATACATTATTTCTATTCTCAGTATTTGTAATATGATCAAACACTATAGGAAATTCAAAATTTTAAGTTTCTCATCAAGCTCAAAACCAACATTTTTATATTTTGTTACTCTTTCTGAATTATTATCTACTGGATACATTGCAGATGTTATAGGCCATAAAAAGCGTTTTTGGTCTTGATGTTTCACATTAATAAATGCTTTTTTATTTTTATTTCATTATGTAATACAGTGTACGATGATCCTCTAAGTGGAATATACTTGTTAATTCCTAATTGTAAACCAGTAATTCTGTTTAATGCCCATTTAGATCCATGTGCTAGAAAATAGCCCATTCTTTATAAAATATATTGTTTACCAATCTTAATTTTTAAAAATTATTCTCTTTCATTTGTGATTGTAAGGTTATATGATTGGAAACCATATTCTATAATATTTCTGTTCATTTGCATTTGATACTCACAACAAAGTCTTAAATTTATCTGCACTCTATGATGTATTCTTAGCCTGTCTTTTATATTTTTAATAATTTGCGGTTTTCCTGCAGTTGAGATATGATTAGGTTCAAATTAGTTTATGTTATTTTCATTATTAATTGTTTGAAACCTGTTTATAAGTGCAGTATCAACTACATAATCTCTAACCATTTTCCTTTCTCATAGTTTCTCAAATAAATTAGTGTAAAAGGGTAACAGTTTTTCTTCATTAGTTCTAGTTTTATATTATGCACCATATTGGTAGCTAAATATAAATATTTTTAATAGTTTATGTGCAGTTTTCTGTTTCAAAAACTCATCACTAGTAAATGGAAATATTTTTTTATTGGTTTATCCTCAGGTTTTCTGTTTCACAGAGAGATTGGTAGAAAATGGAAATATTTTTACAATGATTTATCTGGTTGAGTTTCGAAAATTTCATCATCATTATCAGTGTTTTGATATGGGAATTTTTTTCCAGAGATTGACCTTGGGGGGAACACACTTTTGTTGTATGATGACTAACAATAAATGCAATTAAGTCAGCGTTCCTTACTTTACTATCCCCTCTTAAATTCTTTCTCTTACAGTAATCACGATGTTGAACAACAGTGAATCACTCCATTTCATCCTTCCATATATAGGAAACAACAAATATTAGATTTGTAAAAAAGTTACAATTCCCAAAATTTAACAATTCATCTTCCTTATTTAAGAAATATTTAAATTTAAATTCAAGGTTATTTTACTTTGTTATTCTTCATATGTTCTAAAGTACATTTCTTACATGTATTATTATGTTTACCTTTATATGAAGGATTTATGTAAAAACAATTCAAATCGTTAATTTCTAGACAATATCTTTATAGATGAATCAGTTTCCTGCTTTTCTAATGGTTCAAATGGCTCTGAGCACTATGTGAATTAACTTCTGAGGTCAGCAGTTGTCTAGAACTTAGAACTAATTAAACCTAACTAACCTAAGGACATCACACATATCCATGTCCGAGGCAGGATTTGAACCTGCAACCGTAGCGCCCAGAACCACAAGGCCACTCCGGCCGGCATCCTGCTTTTCAATATATTCCATTTACAGATGTATTTCCGAATGTTCTTCACTTGAAATCCACCGTATATGTCCTTTGTAATAATATACAGCATTTTTCTTTACACATACACCAGAAACATGATTTTCAATGTAATTTGGTTTTAGAATATGGCGTCATTCACATTTGATGTCCATAATTTTACAGGGCTGAAAGAATTCAGCTTTAGTTCTGCCAAAACAGAGCCGATTATTGATCGTCTTTGCTCACAAAACTTAGTTCACCTTCAATCACATTATTTTACTTTCAGATATTTATAAATTGTTGCAAATATAATAAAAATTATTTGTAATTAATGGTAGCCATCACAAGCTTATCTTCAGTTGTCACAAGTTCAGAATCATATATGCTGAATATATTTGATTTTATTCCTGAGAAGAATTATGAAATAAATTTATAACCTTTGGTTCCCATTGTTTGAAGAGAAAAATGTGTTGTTTACAAATGATAACTTACATTTTTTGAATGGAATTCTAGAGGGTAATTTTTTAACTTGTGCAGATCTTAGACAATATAAAAAAATTCTGTTCTGTTTCTGAAAACCAATGTAATTCCATTTACAGAAATTCAGCACAATGATCCATTAGCTTTAGAACATTAATTTATTCAAAACGAAATTAAAACTTTAAGATTAAATAATGTTGCTCAAATGAAATCGATTTTAGTAACAGTCGAAGATTTTAAAGGATCTGTAATGATGTTCAACACAAAACTATACACACAATTAAGAAAATATTACTTAACTACAGAAAAAATATTTATAGATTGTTTGAAATATAGATCAGAATATAAAATTAAATGAGCTAAACAATAAGCCATTGATTTTGAAGAACAGAATCAATAACTACAACAACAAATTACTGAGAAGGTGAAATAATTAAATAAATACGACCACATGTAATTCCACCAAATGAAAATACTAATTTGTTCTTTAAAATTGGTTGATGATGAGTGTCAATATTATTACTACGTTGTTATAATACAAAAGTGAAATTTAAGAAGACAGTTATATGGAATTAAAGACAGACACCCAAACTGTGAAGAACTGTTGGGTCTTGAGTGCAATCATAATTCCATAAACCTGTATCAACAAATGAAAGAAAATTTGAGGATTGTCTGTCATCTCAATTACTTCAATATTAGGAACAACTATACACAGGAAGAATTGATTAATGGTATAAAGAATCTTGGTGGAAACATAGATGCAATCTGAAAACTGTTTTGGCAGTTGCCAGTCTAAGACAGAATTAATGTAATACATTGTCTTTATTTACCCAACTATTGTACGAGTAATCCAATTCGAACCATTTAACGTACACTTTATCTCCCTTCTTTCTCAAAACTTCTTCAGCTAGATGTACATCTGTATGTTTTGTTTTCTGTAGTACTTCCTCATAAAAATGTCCTTTGATATCTTTCAATTTATATATGATTGGATTGGAATGAAGAACTAATTCAATTTTAACATTTCTGTAGACAAGTGAGCTGTATATCCTTTTTCTAAAAGTCCTTTAAGTTAACTGATCCTTACTTTAGCCTTTTTTTAAATTTTGGAGATACTAGAACCGTCTCCCAGACGGGCCACAAATTTTTCTCATTAACTTCCGCTGGCTTCATTTTTATAGTTAACTGTTTTGTGAATTGGTATCCATCACCTAAATTTTTAATAAAGTCAAGAAATTAAAATTTCCCGAAGAGCTGATCTTTTCCACATCTTTCCTGTAAGTGTTCTGTTACATCTTTCAACAACGTATGCATTTAATTCATTTTCTAGCGATGGATATTGTTTCAAAAGCATCAGTAGTTTCTCAACTGGATAGCCAAGAAAATTTAGAAAAGACGTTGGTAACAGTTAATAAATATTTAAGTCCTCGATTTATCTTCAAATTTACTTTTAATTTGCTGGAATCCATTTCAACTAGATTGATTTGCCACAGATCGAGAGAAATAACATGTCCGTGTTTAAACTTTTTTCTGATCGGTTTCGATCATTCATTAATGATTTCTTCATGAATATTACGGGGTAGCGGTTTGCTACTACTCCCTTTACCTACAAAAATATTTTGACAATATTTTGTTGGTAATCCGTGAGGACTATGAGTCTCAGTAAATTTTTCACAGTTCAAACAATGAATGTGACCACTCTGAAGAGCTGAGTGTCCAGCGTGATTTAAACAGAATAGAAATTTAATAAAATTTAAATTATTTCTGCAAATATAATTAACTTTACACCAATTAAAACAGGTTTAACAGAAACTTTCAATCTTACAGTCAGTAAACTTGATTTGTTTACGAATATTGACTGATTAGTAGGAGTTCTGTAATATCAACTCCATTAAATAATTATACTTTATTTATTTCAACCAATAACAACATTTTTTAAAATAAACTTACACTCGAAGTTTTTGTTCCCCTCCAGTCATAAATGTAAATTCCATTATTTCTTTATAATATAATTTTTCTTTTAGATTGCTTAACTCATCTAAGCATGGAGTTAAATCTGTTTTAGTGAAATAGTCTTCTTTCTTGTTAAAGTAACTTGATAGTGACGTAATTCCTGAGTTAAATACTTGTATATTCGGGTTTTGAACAATATTTGATAACTCATTCTGTAAATAATGTTTGTTCACTACATCCTTGGCATCAATTGGGTCATTTACAGTCACAATTCTTCTACTTTTAAACGCAATATAACCTCTAGTAACTTTAAAAATAGCATTAAATTCTTTCCGGAATTGTTTGATTACTTTATTTATTTTTCGATCTATTAATGATTTAAAATATTTGATTTTTATTTAAAATCTTCAAATTTTGAAATTAAATTGTTATTAATTGATGATGGAAATCTAAATCACTATTAAAATCATTTCCAAAAATGTACATTTATTAAACTCAAAATATCATTCAATTCAAAATTATAACAGAACAGTGGTAAAACAAACATAAGTGACCAAATATTATTTCATGAAACTTTTGTATCTCTCAGCATAGTAGTACATATCATTTACTCCTAAATTTGTAACTAGTTTAATTGGCATATTACCACCAAATGAATGAAAAACAAATTTTATATCTTTATTTCTAAATAACAAATTCAATGAGAACCAATGTATCTAAATTAACTGTTCTAAATTCATATTCTATAAGATGATTCTGTAGCTCATCTAAAACATAAAAACGCCACAAATCGATTGATTTTTTATTGTTTAACTAATTCTTCTCTAGCGAAATTTGATAATGGATGATTAAATTTATTAATTATTTCTTACATTTTTATTACTAATTTTCCTTTCTTTACCATTGCTTCATTATGTCTTTTTTCTTCTTATAATTCTGTATCACCGTTTTTCTTGTCTATTGCTGCATTTTCAATAGTTGCAAACTCGCCAGCAAGTGTATTAATATGGTAAAATGGCCAAATGTAAGGTAATAATCCACATCTTGTTTTGTTAATCCAGTGCCTTTATTCTTTTCTGTACATGTTCAATAATCTTTTTCACCACAGGAAGACCTTGTGGGATGAGTATATTACCACTAGATTTTTTCAGTTTCTTTCTTTTTTAAGCATCAGTTAAAAATGGTTCAATACTATTTCATTTATCATTATTCAGTTTAAAATGAATTGCCTTTGGTTTAGTTTTGCTACTAGCAGCAGAGTATAATCGATTGGAAAGTTATTCATTTATACACATTTAAAAATGTATTAATATTTTTCATAATCCTAACCATTGTCATCCACACCTAAGCCCATTGACAATTTTATCTTTCCCTACATGATTCCTCTAACTGCAGCTGCAGCAATTTTTCACCAGTTGCAGTAACATTTGGATGCATTCTTTCTTTTACAGCTAATTGAAGTTCTTTATCAGCTTGGTGTCTAGGCTCTAAATCTCTATGATAATGGTAAGCAATATCATGTTTTTCACAACATTCACTTAATGGATCAATTTCTTGATCTCCTCTAGCTAATATTTCATCGAGTTTAGTAAACAGTTTGCAGTAATTAAATTGCAGTACACACATCTCTAGCATTGGTAAATTCTTTAAAGCTCTATTGACTATTCGTTTTCCATGTTAACCACTTTTCAAAAATGTGTGATAAAGATTATTCAAAAATCTGATTGGATAAGGTATTCCTTTTGGATTATCAATTATGAAATCACTGAATTTATTTGTTAACATCTGTGCTATACCAACTTTTTCATTATGATAATTTTTATTTCCAACTAGTTCTTCTCCATGAGTTATAGTTAATCTATCCATTACATCTCTAACATCATTCATCCAAATATATTCAACTGGTTTTTCTGTGTATTCCTTTACATAGCCGTTACCTTTTTTCTTATATGAACTTATGTCTGAATTATCTCAAGAGTGTGAAGAATCTACAAGATGGAAACAATCTCAAAAATCTATAGTTGGTCTCAACAATTTTTTAACAAACTTTTATATTTATCAACTCCACTCCATTTTATTTTATTTGGGTTGCTATCAGATTACAGTGCTCCTAAATTGAATAACATATCCATATAATTTGATAAATCTACACCATCAAACATTTTACCCCCCTCTTCTACAGAAATCTGTTTTTTAGTTAAATCATTCATTAATCCATCAGTTCCTTTATATGTCTTTTCACCAATAGTTATTTTATTTCCATTGAATTCAAGTGATAATTTACCAACATATTTAAACATGCAACAGGTTTCAGACCAAAAACCTTATCTTCACTATGATTAATATACTTTAACATTTACTTTTTAATTTCATCCTGATGACTGCTAGACTGTGTCTCCTTTGGTTTTTTAACAGCAGCTTGAGATTCTCCCTCATATTTCTTCAAAACATTTAAATTTCTGATTCCCTTAAAGTATCGTCATATTTATCAGGAATATCATCCGACCAATCTTTTAATGGTTTAATTGATGATAAAATCTCCAAAATATTCAGTATGATGACAATATGGAATCAACTGTTTTTCATTCTCTATTTTCTTCACTAGCTTTCAAAACATTCTCACCTAAACCTTCAATTCCTTGTTTTACTTGTTCAATACAATTGGTAACTGGCTGATCTTGTTTTTTTATATTTTTCATACTTTGCTCTGTTCTTTTTTCCAAAGCTTGAATAGTAATTTCAGTTCTTCAGCTTTCTTTCTATTTCACTTAGCTTTTTTAACAATGTCCAGATCGTAATTTGCAAACATTTGTTAAAGAAGAGATGACATTAATTACACAGTTCTAATGTCTGTGTTGGACGTTTTATGTTTATGTTTAACATTTATGTCTTTATTAAATATTGTATTTTATTTTTGAACTTACCTTCATTTGGTTTTCTAGACATGTTTATCATAAAGAAATCCAAACTCATTGTTTCAAAATTTATGACACCTGTCTTTAATATCATCAAACTTTATATAATCTCCAGTGAAGTCATGGCGAATGTGATTTTGATTTGAGCCATCTTGCCTAAAGATATTTAAAACATTAACATTATCTCTGACTAATTGTTTTGGTATTCATGAACAAGTTTGAACAAATAAAAACAGTTATTCCTTTATGTCTTCCTGTAGTAAAATTTTCTCTAACTATATTCTGAGTTTCAAGAATGAATTCATCAAATACAACTACAGAATTTTCTTGGCATACATCTAATGGAATAATTTCATTGTTATTTTCAATAAAGGTAGCAATTTTCTCTTGATGCTTATCTTCAGGCTTTTCATAGATCTTTATAAATTCTTGATATTTTGGTTGATCTAAACTTGTAAATAGACTTAACATGATTAATTTTATTCCATTTCAACCATCTTGGATCTGGAATATAATTTCAAAATTTAATGTAATTTTATCACAACCACTTGGTGCTATGTTTTAAGTAGAGTTAGACAAGTACTTACCCTGTTTATCTTTTGATTTATTCTCTGGAATGCTTATTTTTGGTTTCCAATCTGTCATTTAAATTAATAAATTTGTATTAATTTAGATGACTCATATATTTCAATTGAGTGATAAATCGTCTGTTCTGAAAAAAAAGATTAACTGTTCCAATGACACTGAGTTACACTAGTGTTTCCTGAGTAGGCTTCTATTCAACTTTTTAACTCCAAATATTACATAAAAAATAATAAACTCTATTTTGACCAAGAAACAACAGAAATTATAAGTAATCAGTATTGTCTGAAAAACTTCGAAATATTTATTCATTAAAAAAGCCTAATATTCACATTAAAGCAGATCAAATTTTGAAAAGATTTACTATTGAAAGTGATGTAAAATTGTATATAGATGTAAAAGATTATATTGTAGGTCTGCTTGGTTTTAGTAACCAAATTGTTGAGGTTAATAAGGAAACTGTTGCTAACAATGTTCTTAAAATTATTCCATTTGAATTAATAAATATAAATTTTAATTTGGCTGATGGAATGTTTGTAACACATACTTATCATTTTCATTGAGAAACTAATATTATTGCCTCATTCAAGCCTAATGCAGAATTTAGTGGACCAATAATTCATTAACCATATTATCCTGTAAATATTCCTATTTTTGATCCAATTCAAAATTTAGAAATAAGTATAACCTCTGAAAATGCCAGTTAGATTGATTTCAATGGTTCTTATGTAACAGTTGTTTTAGAAAAGTCTTAATAAATTTTTTCCTTAATAAATCAGAGATAGTTAAAGCAGTTTTTGTCTGCATCATCAACAAAAGAGAGAGTTATCAGTTTTACTCATTGTCTGTGAATGAGGAGACTAAAAGCAATTTAAATGTGATACAGAAATTAACATAAATATTGGTGATGGGTGGCTTCATCCTAATCATGCCCAGTTATACATGAATTTCAGTATTATTGGAAATGATAGCACAGATTGTCCAGCCTATAATGGAAAATCCAATAAAAAATTAATCGATAATTATGTGGAAAAACTTTTTGTTTTAAAACAATAAAGAAACAAAATAATTTTATCTCTAGAAGAGGACCTCCTTTTATTTTCTCATCAGTTTTACTGTACTGGAGTTCATCTCTTGCTGATAAAATATGTATGGAAGGGCATATCCTTAATAATGGAAAAATAAAGAGCAAGAAAATTAAGTCTTCATCCATTAGGAATTCTTGGTGAATTTTAAAAGATTATAAGGAAATTATGTGGGAGAAAGATTTAACAGTCTGTTGTACATGGTCATCAAATGCTGGAGGTTCTATTCTTTGATGGCCTGATCACGATGATGCTGGATTGAAATAAAAGATGCTCTTCTAAAAAGAAGGAAAAACTGTTGTAGAATCTATGGAAATTCGTGTACCAATTATTAAATATGAACCAGATTGTAAATTAGAACAAAGGGAAAATATACTGAAAAATCTGAAATTTCCTGTATCATTTTATGAACTACAAACTGTAGAGGTTCCTGGACTGAGTGATAGAATAATTTTGAACTATATAAAGTAAATTACTATAACTCAGAAGAATCTGATATGTGATATTTCATATTTGTTAGATTTCAGACAAATCGTAAAAATAATCAGTTAGTCTACTCTTCATTATTCGATCATGTTAACCTACAGAATATATATTTGAAAAATGGAGGAAATAAATTTTCCCACAGGAGATATGGAATCCTAATCCTTCAAATAATTTTCTCAAAGCATAAAATATCTTTCTCAGTTTTCAATGAGTCACACAACTGCAAGCAGATTTGGATATTAGTCCGTATAATTTCATAACGAATTGTCTGATTTATGTCATTAATATGACTCAAAGAAAGCATACTGTAACATCACAGAAAACGGCTATGAAACTTTTTGCAACTTTTAATGACAATATTCCTGCAGACACTTTAGCATATGCAGTTATGTATGGAAAGATGAATCTTTCATATGATGCTCAACACAGAATACTTACTGAAAATTTTTAGGTATTAATTTTTACTTCATAAATGAATGAAAAATTTACAAAATAAAAAATAAACCTCATTCTTACATAATTTTTTGAAACATTTTCAAAAAGATAGAGGAAGTTAAAAGTAAAAATTTCGAATAACTCAGCTAAAGGAGTCTTTGACTCTGTCATGTCAGCTCTTTGAATTTTTAGAATCAGTTCATATTTGACTGAGAAATTAGAAAAAAATCGATATATACTGTTACTGGAGCAACCTCAATGTTACATAAGATCCTGCTCCAAGTGAAGACCAACTCAGACCAACTGCGACTGTAATGGGTGGCAGTGCACAACCTGTGGCTTTTTATCCTGAGGTCGCACCTTCTCGCTTGGTGACTAGCTCTTACTCTGTCAGTGTGAAGGTCATGCCCACTCCTTGTGGCTATGAGTCAACCCGCACTGCGGCAGAACTGTGCAACCTCCTTAGACATTCTATTCTCCTAGTACAACTACTAACTTCTAAACTACTAAACTTAAGTGGCGTTTCAAAAGTTTCGAGAGTGTATGATAGCTGGCGTTAATGCAAGTTCCATTGCAGTTAACAGGGGAACATGTTTGGTTTCAAATGTCAATAATTCTTTCTTAAACTTAATTTTTACGATTACACTCACATTTATGTCTTTTTGACATGGATTCTCTATTTACAAAATATGTTAAAGTGAAAAATATTACCTATTTTCATCAAAATTCGTTCATAAAAGTAGAGCTTTTAGAAGGTACTTTGAAACTTGAAATTCAACTATATATACAGATTGCATCGCTATTGCTTTGCCCTGCAAGAGCAAAAGCTGAATTGCTGTAGAATTAGTTCAGCTGCCCAATACTATTGTAATTTGCTACTTTCGTCCACTGCTGCAGCTCATCAAGAAGAAGACGTCAACATGCGCTGTCACCAGCTCTTCCAGTTCATGCCTATGTGAAGTGCCGAGATGCTACCAGAAGAAGATGATGGGTGAGTGACGAGAAGCAATCAAAGTCACAGAAAAATAGCTACTTTCAGCAAAAAACCCGCAGGGTGAAAAAATGAAATAAAGATAGTACCATCAAGAAGGAAAAAAAACCCTCTGGTTTCCCTCAAATGATTCTGAAGGTTAAGCACTGTTTGACAACGACTATATTTTTAAAAACAGCTCTTCATAAAAATATTATGGCTGCAAGTCAATAATTTTCATTAAACAATTCATTTTATTTATTTTCTTACATCCAACTTTTATAAAAAAATTGTATTAACTTTATTTTCTTCGCACACCTCTTATAAAAAAAACATTAAAATTCATTTTCCTTACGTGCACCTTTGTAAGAAATATGTTCTTTTGAGTGAAAATGGGGTGAGTTAGACCCGAACTATTGGAGTATAATAGGAGGAGAAAGGGGATTGTGGATAATTTCTAACGAACTTGGAGCGTGACGCAGAAAGTGAGGCAGTGAGCCACATTCCCCCGTTTCCTCCTACTTACATAGGACAAGAAGGGACCGGTTTTATATGCAGTGAGACTGGTCACCGCAGTGCAAATTTCCCCCGTCATGTCACGGTCTTACAATTCAATTAAGAACAATGTAAAAGGCTAACTTTAGCGGATCTGGTTCCCTAAGTGACATTCATTGTGCCTAACCATGTTTCTGAAGGGCAAGGCAAGCCTTTGCGTGGTTGTCCAACGCATTTCCGCCATTACCCACGCGTCGAGACTTGAGCACTGTAGCTTCAGCGCTGCCACCACCATCACTTCAAAACAAGCGTAGATGGACGCAAGACCGTGATGAATCAGACGATTCCTCTACGGTTCTCCACTCTACTGAAAAGATTCCAGTCGAGGGGGCGTCTCACCCCACTGAGTTTACACCGGACGATAAAACGTCGGTTGTCATTGAAGATTCGAAATCGTCCAGCACTCCCTCCAACTCCCGAGACCGAGACAGCCTCTTTACATCACATAGAGATAGTCCTGTTCTCGAGTTCCAAACTACATCTACGGATGGGACGGACATGCCTGAGTCTGTAACGTCTTCCCACCCTTCTTCTGCGCCTACCGGACGGGGAAACAGTGCCACAAGCTGCTGCTGATAGAACCGCAATCGGCCCAAGTGTGCCGGAGACACATATCGTGACTGTAAAAGACGTACCGTCAGTTTCCGATTCTTCTAATTCCCATGAGTGCAGCGCCCTCATTTACCTGATACAGAATATCCGCAAGACCCCCCCCCCCCCTTCCCCTCAAACCCACCCACGTTGCCCATGTGGCAATCGCCTTCCAGTACACCAGCAACAACAAAATTTTCTACCTTGAGCCCGTGGCATCTCGAAAAAGAAAAAAAAACAGAAATAGGGTAGAAGAGAGGGATCCACCTCTTTATATTCAGATTCATCAGTTGACTCTGTCTTGGACTGTTAACTGTCATATGCAAGTAATCAACTGCATAGTTTTGGTAAGCGGTAGACGCAGGCTTATACCTTTCTTACCTTTAATTTGAGCAGAATTAGTTCCGAGCTTAGACTTGCGTTGTAGCGACAATTTATTTACAATTCAGGTGCAGATCTGATATTTTTGCAAGAAGTGTTATTGGATATTTTTCTGTTCCTGGCATTTCTACTTTCTTTAATGATGCTCCTGAACTATCTAGTGGTACTGCGTTATTTTACAGAGATGACATAACAATGACTGATTTCGAAGTTCTTGATAACGACCGAGGATTAGGCTGCACTTTTTGTGACCTTGTTTTGATTCTGCTTCATGCCCCTTAAGGATCTGGTCGCACCACAGATCGTGCCCGTTTTTATAAAGAGGATATAGTTTACTTATTTCGTGAAACTATGCAGAAACTTCTATTAGGCAGAGACTAGTTATTTTGCGTCCTGTGGATCAGAGCGCTAATTTTAATTACAGTAAGGAGCTAGGTGATTTAGTCCGTTCTTCGAATGAACGAGATGCGTGGATCTGTCAAAATCCCGTTCTTGTCAGGTATACGCATTTTGCAGCTACTTCCAGCAGCTGACTCGATTACTTTTATCCCTCTGACTCTTCGTGTGCACAGCTGTTAGGGATGAACGTGATACCGACTTGGTTCACTTATCGCTGTGCCGCAACTGTAGCTTTAAATCATGTGTCGCAACCAGTAAAACTCTATCACCTTTCCTGAATGTTGAACGCATTCCTCTTAAAGCATCCTTACTTCGAGATTATCGTTTGAGAGGTTTGTACCCGTAGCTTGCGTTCGCAGGACCGTTATTCTTCTTATGGGATGGTGGTCAGGGCATGGCAAGCCTTTGCTCCGGAAAGAGTTAATGCGTTACAGCCCTGACAGGGCGAGGGATCTCCGTCGAAAACAGAAATTTTATTATTCCGTCTTCTTATGACGGTGCCAGACGTGTTACCTTACGTATTATGGATGTCCGCCATGTTAAGACGAAACTGCGATCAAAATCCTGCTCTTTCCTAAAGGATGAGCTGACTTCCTTGTATCACCTTATCCGGTTGCGGACGCGTTGCAAACGAGCATGTTTCACTTCTCTCACTCACACCGATGGTCACATACTGACATCCCAATGTTACATTTCCATAGCAATCTATGATTACTTTACTGACCTTTATGATGACCCTGCTACTGATACGATTGTCCCTCATGGGTTTACTCCTCTCCTCGATTGCGTGATTACCCCTGCATGACTTAACTTGCGATGATATATATAGCCTTATTATTGATTCGCCAACGCAGAAGTCGCCGAGACTTGACGGAATTCCTAAGAAAGTTTATAAACATTTTTGACCTTCTATAGATGAAACCATTACGTCTCTGGTGAATGAGGTGAACCGGGAAAGGGGGAGGGAAGTTGATTCCTGACCTTTGGGTTGGTAAAATCGTTCTAATTCCGAAGACAACTGGACTTCCAGACATTGATAAATCCCGTCAGATCACTCTACTTAATTTCGATAACAAAACTGTCCTCCAGGTGGTTAATAGCAGTTTGTCGATACAGCTAGAGAAAAGTCTTCCTATCTGCCAAAGCTGTGTGCCTAAGCGCACGATTCTGACTTCTGTAATAGAGCGCCACGACGTTGTCTCGGTGGCTGCAGTGGCTTCTGTTTCTGGAGCAATACTTTTTATTGATTATAATAAGGCATTTGACCGGGTCAGTCACGGTATCTTAAAGCAGGTGCTCAAGGCGACCGGCTTCAATCATACTGCGTGTCAGATATTATCTAGCCTTTTTACTGGTATTCACGCATCTGTCATAGTGCATGGGCAACTTACTCACCAAGTCACCATCCGACGGGACTTACCAAAGAGGAGCCCCCTCTCTATGTCGCTTTTTGTTTGTCCTTATCGCCGTATTGCTGATCAATTTAGTGGCTGGAAGATATTAGGAGAAACCTCGATACGAGCGTACGGGGAAGATGTTATGGTATTGGTACGTCATGTCGATGATCTACCCTTGCTCAAGGACATATTGGATTCCTTTTGTTCTCTCTCCGCAGCCCGCATTAATGTATGGAAATATACCTTACTACCACTGCAGGGTTTTCAACACGTTGTCATTCTACGGGCAACGGTTGTTGCTCCCCACCAATCACTTAATAAAAGGCAAGGCCTCCGGTCCATATTGTATACTAGTCAGGTTCCTCTCAGAGTATGCTGACAAAATAGCTCCATATTTAGCAATTATATACAACCACTCGCTCATAGAAAGATACGTACCTAATGACTGGAAAATTGCTCAAGCCACACCAATAGCCAAAAACGGAAATAGGAGTAATCCGCTGAATTACAGGCCTATATCACTAATGTCGATTTTCAGTAGGGTTTTGGAATATATACTGTATTCGAACATTATGACGTACCTCGAAGAAAACAATTTATTGACACATAGCACGGTTTCAGAAAATATCTTTCTTATGAAACACAACTAGCTCTTTATACGCATGATGTAATAAGTGCTATAGACAGGGGATGTCAATTTGATTCCATATTTTTAGATTTCCAGGAAGGTTTCGACACCGTTTCTCACAAGCGTCTTCTAACCAAACTCCGTGCCTACGGAGTATCGCCTCAGTTGTGCGACTGGATTCGTCATTTTCTGTCAGAAAGGTTACAGTTCGTAGTAATAGATGGAAAGTCATGGAGTAAAACAGAAGTAATATCCGGCTTTCCCCAAGGAAGTGTTATTGGCCCTATATTTTCCTGGTCTATATTAACGACATAGGAGACAATCTCAGTAGCCGTCTTAGATTGTTTGCAGATGATGCTGTCATTTAACGTCTTGTAAAGTCATCAGATGATCAAAACTACTTGCAAAATAATTTATATAAGATATCTGTACGGTACAAAGAGTGGCAATGGACCCTGGATAAAGAAAAGTGTGAAGTTATTCGCATGAGTACTAAATGACATCACCTAAATTTCGATTACGCGATAAGTCACACAGATCTGAGGGCTGTAAATTCAACTAAATACTTCAGGATTACAATTACAGGTATCCTAATTTGGAACGATCTCATAGATAATATTGTGAGTAGAGCCAACCAAAGACTGTGATTCATTGGCAGAACACTTAGAAGTTGCAACAGGTCTACCAAAGAGACTACTTCCACTACGCTTGTCCGCCCTATTCTGGATGTGGGATCGCATCAGATAGGACTGACGGATGTCATCTAAAAAGTACAAAGAAGGGCAGCTCGTATTGTATTATCGTGAAATAGGGGAGATAGTGTCGCAGACATGAAACGTGAATTGGATTGCCAGTCATTAAAACAAAGGCGTTTTTTGTTGCGACGGGATCTTCTCATTAAATTTGAATCACCAGTTTTCTCCTCCGATTGCGAAAACATTTAGTTGGCACCCACCTACATAGGGAGAAGTGATCCTCACGATAAAATAAGAGAAATCAGGGCTCGCACAGAAAAATTTAAGTGCTCGTTTTTCCCGCGTGGCGATCGAGAGTGGAACGACAGAGAGTTAGCTTGAAGGTGTTTCATTGAACCCTCTGCCGGGCACTTTATTGTGAATAGCAGAGTAACCACGTAGATGTAGATGTATTTGTAGGGAAAATTTCAGAAAATATAAAAAATAAAACAGTTAAATAAAAAACCAACGTATCATGTTCATGTGCGGGATCAGCATAGTGACAGGTGGGGGAACGCATCGTGGCCTGGCCTCGGGTTTTGTCCCCTGCCCATCTCTCCACCCAGCCTGAAGCTGAATGTGTCCATTCATTCCTGTAAATGAAACGAAAAAAAGAAACGTGCGTAATGCAACAGACTCTGACCGTTGAGATACTAGGTCAAATTCCTGATGTGGGCTGGGACTTTTCCTCGTTACAGTCCCCCCAGAACGGCTCCATATCCACTCACCCTGTTACAGAATGAGTATCGCTTATCTTTTCCGAGAGAAAAAGGTAGCCGTTGCGATAGGCCCTGCACCATCAACCTTCCAGTGCAGCACCGAAGAAAGTCTTCACTATACGAGCTATCAGCGCAACAACCCGGTCGCGGGACTGTGCTGAGGTCTCTCCCCTATTTTTAACTTTAATTGGTTATGGCAACTGACATTTTGAATAACGTCTGTGTACAAACAGCTTAGCGTTGTTGTAAACTGTTATGTATGGCAAAAGACTTTTTAAACAAAATATTCTGTAACTTCTATGCATATCATTGCCTCTAGTAGTTTTTAGCCTGACAGTGAGAAGGACGAACGTCACTGTACTGTGTCGTCGACAGCGAACACCTTAAACAAATATAGAAAGAGCGCAAGCTAAAGTCTTCGAAGGATGGAGATAGAACTGGGCTGTGTCACGTTGTCAAAGGAATCATGTCGGAATTTTCCTACAGTAACGCAGAGAAACAGCTCAAAATCAAAATCTGGCTGCCTAGACTGGGATTTGAAATCCCTACCTCCCGGTTGATAGTCCAGTGTCGTACCACTGCGCAACCTCGCTGGGTGTCCACCACGAGTCGATTGGAAGCGTTTTTTTTTTCTTTGCAAACACGACACACGTTACAATACTCCGTAAATTCGTTTTTTTCTCGGTGTCCTCGGTACAATATAGCCACAAATGCAATCAAAGTGAGAAAACCGATCGAATTACAACTTAACGAGTTAATTCTGAAATGAACTGTAGACTCTACAGACACGGTCTCATATTGGTTTATTCGAACAGATAACCTGTTTCGGCCTTACAACCATCGCCAGATCGGGAAGAGGAAAATAAAAAGAGCAGACACCACGCGGAATCCGCAGCTGTTATATGTATTATGTAAACAGAAGATGGAGGGGGCAATCGACCAAGGGACGTACCGAGATAGTTCACAGAGCTGTGATAAGCACTGTGTCCGGGAGGTGCAGTGGGTACTGTAACTACTCAGTAAGCGGGAGATCCAGAGTTCGAACCCTGGTACACTACACATTTTAACTCTTCGCCACTGACTCCGCATAAAGTCCCGATGCAGCTAACATGATGAGTTCCTTTCATCTCTCCCACTCCACCTTTAGTTTACATAATACCTATCACAGCTGTGGATTCCTCGTGGTGTCGGTTCTTTTTATTTTCCTCCTTCAGACCTGACGATGGCTATACGGCCGAAACAGGTTATCTCTTCGAACAAACCAATATGCGACCGTGTCTGCAGAGTCTACAGTTCACTTTAGAATTAACTCGTTAAGTTGTAATTCGTTCGGTTTTCTCACTTTGATTCCATTTGTGGGTATATTGTACCGAGGACACCGAGAAAAAGACGAATTTATCAAGTATGTAACGCGTGTCGTGTTTGCAAAGAAAACGTTTCCAATCGACTCGTGATGGACACCAAGCGAGAGCGAGGTTGCGCAGTGGTACGACACTGGACTCTCAGCCAGGAGGTCGGGAGTTCCAATCCCCCTTTCCTTTCCTTTCCTTTCCTTTCCTTTCCTTTCCTTTCCTTTCCTTTCCTTTCCTTTCCTTTCCTTTCCTTTCCTTTCCTTTCCTTTCCTTTCCTTTCCTTTCTTATCCCTCCACCTTCAATTTACATAAAAAATAACGCTTTCAAGATTTGTGAAACGTGAACATGAACCTCCTACATACATTCGGAAACCCCTAAAAAGTAAGTTAACATCCTTAGAAGTCAACAACACAGAGGACATGTAGTCAGCAGATGAACTGATTAACAATATACGTTATACTTGAACACAGCATGAAAGTTAGTAATATTGACGCTTGTGGGACTAGTTGAAGAGGCGTTGTAGTTTATCCAGAAGCAAATATTTTTTGAGAACAATGAAATCTCAAAAAAGTAGTAAGAATGACGATCTTAAATTTGACAGTTACATATAATAATAATTTTAGTAAATGAATGTGAAAATAATTCAATGGTTAGCTTCTGATCATAAAAGAGCGTGAATTAATTACTTATAAAAATCAAGTAATTTGTTGGAAGGAGTATAAAATAATCCACATTCCTAATGTGACTTCTTTCAATAAATTGATCAGATATTTTATACATACTTGTAATTTTCGTCAACTGTGGTATACATTTCAGAATCAAATTCAGTAATCAGTTGCAGTTATTTTTATTTTATTTTACTGGTTTTGATAAATTAATTTGTTATCTTCAGAAGTCTACAAAATTGGTTATTGTAAATTTTTAGACCTTGGCTATACATTTACGTAATGTATAGGAAGTATATTAGAAAAACTTCCTTAGTATTGAATTAGCAGATGTCAATATCCTCTTCACAGAAGCATAATACCCTATTACTTTCAAAAAGGTACATATTGTATGTGATAACTGCAAACACATTTAAGACCCGCTTTCTTGAGCACATGTTCAACAAAGGCCGTTAATATCCATACAAGTCTACTTTTGAAGAACATCTCAAAAGCGAGAAACATCCTCCCCTTCCATCCTTACGTAACATGAAAATTTTGCGTATACTTGGCAAGGGTTAAGAAATGAACCTTTTCGGAGAATTTGAAATACGTGAATGTTCCGATCTAATTCAAAAGATTTCTTGAGGGATCAACTTGCATTAAAAATTTGAACGCGTAGAACCTCTTATGAAATGTGAAAATTTGATCATTTCTTTTATATATTACAACTTTGTGTCATGTTTTTTTTTCAAATTTATTATATATAACTCCTTTGCGATACTTTTTAAATACTTTTATACATGTACCTTGCTTCTGGCACAACAGTTTCACATGAACATAGATGTGATGCAGTTAGTATAAAGTAGCAATCTGTCAGTCTGTATTTACAACAATGAAATACTACATGTACGTTTTTGGACATATTATGGCAACACGCTTCTACAGATAAGATACTGACAGCTGCTGAACTAATATTAAGTATGTTCTGTAATGTACTCTTATACTTTACGTAAATGTATAGGCAAGTTCTAAAGATTTATAATATCCCTAAGTTTGTAGGCTTCTGAAGTTGATAAATTAATTTGTCGAGACTGGTAAAGTGAAATTAAAAAATTGCAACTGATGACTGAATTTTATTCTGAAATTTGTCAGTTGCATGGGTCAAGTTGGGGAGAACAATTCTAAACTTCTGTCACTGAATGCGTGGAACTAAACTGATAGCTGAACATTATGCTCCTCTATTAGTGAGAAGACGAGGTGGAACAGTTAATGTCAAAAACGTGACTTAGATGTGTCAATACTGTATATTTAACTCATTACAACAGCAGGCTTTTTCAGGAGCAAGAGAGTGGATACCGTAAGAAAAATCCATCAGTGAATTATTCACGGCAGAGAATACATATTTATTAGCAATATCAAGGAAAGACAAAAATACAGCACAAAATATTTATAATTATAAAATACAGGGGTACACAATAAAAGATCTTTCGTAGAGGAAAATGCTTTGTTATATTATTCATCACAAACAATACACAATCTTTCGCAATACTGTGGAATGATAAATATATGGCACTATAAAATTTGTCAAGGTGGCATCTTATTGCTACAAACTAGCGGAATACACAATAAAAGATCTTTTGCAGAGGAAAATGCTTTAATCTGTTGTTAATTAGGAACAATATATATTTTTTCGCAGTATTGTGGAATGACAAATATATGGCACTACAATTTTTTTCAAAGTTGCATCTTATAGCTAAAAAAATACAGGAATACATAGTTAAAGATCCTTGATCAGAGGTACATAGTTACATAGGACAAGTCACGACAAAGAGTTAAATACGCTGAGTGTCAGTTACACTGTGCACACAGTCGCCATGTCGACGCCTACCACAGCCAATGCCTCCTGGCGTGAGAGCCATAACTTATTGATGGCGAGTTTCGCCACCACCTACGCCAGAAAGGACGTGGCGTTGGGGGCCAGAACGAGAAACCCAAAGATGGTTTAGGTCTGGTAGGGGTACGGATCGTGGTAGTGGTCGTTGTACTTGTGGTCGTCGGAGAACTGGTTGGTATATGTGGTCTCAAGGTGGTTGTAGTAGTGGTTGTAGTGGTGGTTGGAGGTGGTAAGCTGGGAGTCGTACTTTGAGGCAGTTCACTCGTCGTTGTTACTGTTGGTGCAGATGTTGGACTGACAATGGTTGGTGGAGCATCAGTTGGTACATTAGTTGGCTTTATTGTAGTAGTAGTAGTAGGTGGATATGTGGGAGCTAATGTTGGCACATCTGAAGGAGTGGCGGTAGAAGGAATTTCAGTTATAGTTGGCCTTGTTGTTGGGGCTTCTGTGGGTGGGGTGGTAGCTGGAGTACGTGTAGGTTCTTCTGTCGGGTCTTCTGTTGGTATCTCAGTGGGAGCATTTGTAGGTTTTTCTGTTGGCGCATCTGTAGGAGCCTCAGATGGTTCCTCTGTGGGAATATCTGTTGGTTCTTGTGTTGGCACTGCTGTAGGAGCTTCTGTTGGATCTTGTGGTTCTTCTGCTGGCTTCTCTGTTGGAGCTTCTGTGGTTGCATCGGTTGGCTCTTCTGTCGGTGCCTCTGTGGGCTCTTCTACTGGTTCTTCTGTTGGTGAGTCTGTGGGTTCTTCTGTTGGCTCTTCTGTTGGCTCTTCTGTTGGCTCTTCTGTTGGTGCTTCTGTTGGCTCTCCTGTCGTTTCTTCTGTTGGAACTTCTGTAGGAGCATCAGTTGGCTCTTCTGTTGGTGCTTCTGTGGGAGATTCTGTTGGCTGTTCGGTGGGATCTTCAATTGGCTCTTCTGTTGGGGGCTCTGTGGGAACATCTGTTGGCTCTTCTGTTGGTGGCTCTGTGGGAACATCTGTTGGCTCTTCTGAGGGATCTTCAGCTGGCTCCTCAGTTGGTTCCTCTGTAGGATCTTCTATTGGTTTGTCTGTTGGTTCTTCTGTAGGATCTTCTACTGGTTCCTCAGTTGGTTCATCTGTGGGATCTTCTATTGGCTCCTCTGTTGGTTGTTCTGTTGGATCTTCTACTGGCTCCTCTGTTGGTTCTTCAGTGGGGTCTTCTACTGGCTCCTCTGTTGGTTCTTCTGTGGGATCATCTATTGGCTCATCTGTTGGTTGTTCTGTTGGATCTTCTATTGGCTCCTGTGTTGGTTCTTCTGTGGGGTCTTCTATTGGCTCCTCTGTTGGTTCTTCTGTGGGGTCTTCTATGGGCTCTTCTGTTGGTTCTTCTGTGGGATCATCTATTGGCTCCTCTGTTGGTTCTTCTGTGGGGTCTTCTATTGGCTCCTCTGTTGGTTCTTCTGTGGGGTCTTCTATGGGCTCTCCTGTTGGTTCTTCTGTGGGATCATCTATTGGCTCCTCTGTTGGTTCTTCTGTGGGGTCTTCTATTGGCTCCTCTGTTGGTTCTTCTGTGGGGTCTTCTATGGGCTCTCCTGTTGGTTCTTCTGTGGGATCATCTATTGGCTCCTCTGTTGGTTCTTCTGTGGGGTCTTCTATTGGCTCCTCTGTTGTTGGCTCTGTGGGAGTATCAGTTGGTTCTTGTGTAGGAGGGTTTGTTGGTGGCTGACTAGGAGGATTAGTTGGTTGTTCTGTTGGTTGCACTGAAGGAGTGTGGGTTGGCAAATCAGTAGTTGTTGTAGTAGTTGTTGGTTGCACTGAAGGAGTGTGGGTTGGCAGCTCAGTTGTTGTAGTTGTAGTAGTTGTTGGAGGCTGATGAGCTGCACAGCCCGCTTGGTCTGGCCAGTCACATATCATCAGGGTTGGGTTGAACTCTGTGCCACTCGGGCACGGCATCAGTACTCCATGCCCATTTGCGCAGGAATAGTACTTGGTGCAGTCTGTTGGGTGTGGCACGTTTATTTTGTAGTTGGGGTCACTTTGTGGCAGACATCCCGAATCGTCTTCTGCCCGAGGCATTCCTTTCGCCTGGGATATCAGACTTACCAGGAGCAAACTCAAAATTCCATTTGGCCGTCCTGGAAAAGTAGTTAAAATTTGTTAGAACATTTGAGAGGCTAGCTCCATGCATGTACACAGCTATATAAGCATTATCTACTACATTTAATGAATGACACTTTTCGTTTTGTGCTAACCATGTTCTTATCTTTTGTCTCTTGACTACCATCACGGACTCAGATCTCTAAGACATCTAGTCAACGAACTGAATTTCAGCTTTTAACTGTTCAAAATAATAATGTCTCTACCTTCAAGAAGAAGTCATAGTACCCTAACTTCAATGCACAGTTCTTGATAAGTACAACGAAATTCAAAGAACTATCTCATACTCATTGTAAGAACATAATTAGTACATCCAAATTCACATTAAAAGTTTTGATGGATTTTAGAAATTGACTAGACAATATTTTAAATAGGAATTAATGTCCTGAAATGTTCTGTTTTCATGCCTCAGAAACTAACAATTAAAGCAGCCTGTTATATTTTTTAGCGTCTGCTGGATGGAAAATAAAGGAAACTCAATGACTAGTACCGGATGGTCACTTGTACTCAATCATTTACTGTGTCATACTCTTCATAAGGAGCTTGTGGAAGTCTGTATGAAGGAGCAAGTCGCTACTGCGCCGACCTTTCGTCGTTAACTCGAACTTTGCCAAACGGTAGGTGGTACTTCCCTTTACTTAGACCTTAGCTGCCGTTATAAGACTGAACTTATCTGTTCCACTTGTCTAACCAAGGTAAATAATGCTTGACTGCATCAGGAATGTAATCGGGGCCTCAATATGCACGCAAACGGACACTGGGCAGCAGAGTAGGAATCATTCCTTGCAACAAAGGTTATTCTTAAATTTGTGAACTAAAAGTTTTGTGGTGACAATGTCCAGTCATAGACATTACCGTAATAGTAGATCAACAGTGACGAGGAGTGTACAACGGCGTATGTTACTGTAGATTGTTTGGATTGTTACGTAGCGTTGAGAAATGGTATCAAATCAACTCTCTTGCACCAGACAAGCCTACATGATGTTTAGTTTTTTGCAAATATAATAATTACTTCCTATAGTGACTTTCTGGAAGCCTTTTAGATCGTAAAAAGAGAAATGACCACACAAGATCTGATTACAATAATGATGATGCACTTTAGAGATGCGTCACATCATTTACATATTTAGGGGTAACACTAAGAAGTGATATGAAATTGAACGAATACGGAAAACGGT
Source organism: Schistocerca gregaria (assembly GCF_023897955.1). Taxonomy (NCBI): domain Eukaryota; kingdom Metazoa; phylum Arthropoda; class Insecta; order Orthoptera; family Acrididae; genus Schistocerca; species Schistocerca gregaria. The sequence goes on from NC_064927.1 coordinate 319,202,482, forward strand.
AGTAGCACAGGTGTCTCAAAGATTTAGATTTGTTGTGGGTACTTCTGGGAATGTCAGAGTACGTGTAAGGGAAATCTAATACAAGACACTAGTGCCATCAGTTCTAGAGTACTGCCCCAGCGCTTGAAGTCCTTAACACGTGATCAGATATTTTTCCCCACTTAAGACAGGAATGGAATAAGGGCAGAAAAATCTCTGATAGTGTTACGAAATGCCCTCCACCTTGCTAAATACATACATACACGTAGGAATCTAAAATTTAGACTCCATAGTCACTGCAGATAGAGGAAGTTCATTTTACCTGTTTGTACCCCTAGTACGGATACTGTACTTTTCTAGCGATAAGTGGTAACGACTAGGCCTTCGTAACAAGAACTAAAAGTGTGAAAATGTGGAATGGAATTCAGAAACACTTTGTAGATGGGGAGCTATGAATCATTCTTCATCTCCTGATGCCTAACTTTGGGATCAACAAGAACAGTGACGTAAACCTTGAATGTTTTAGACGAAATTTACTGTCTCTCATTCGCACTCTAGCTCAGTCCCCGTGCGAAAACTATAATTATAGAACTGGAATTTCACATCTTATTCCGAAATCTGGGTTATGATTAAACGCAACTTTTCTTCAAGAAGCACGTGTGACACTCGCTGTGACAGCGTAGATTTGATAGCACTACTAAACGAAGCAGTAAAAGAGCCTTGCTTACAGTTCTTGTTCTGAGAATGGAATCCCTCTACCATCGCAACATTATTCATGATTTCTGCATAAGTTAGGCAAAATACACGAGACACACAAAAGCAGCCTTTTCAGGTGAAATAAAAACTGGAAACCATACACTCCAAACGAAGAGGCCGCTAGGTGCGCAGTCCGGAACCGTGCAACTGCTACGGTCGCAGGTTCGAATTCTGCCTCGGGCATGGATGTGTGTGATGTCCTTAGGTTAGTTAGGTTTAAGTAGTTCTAAGATCTAGGGGACTAATGACCACAGCAGTTGAGTCCCATAGTGCTCAGAGCCATTTGAACCATTTTTTGAAGAGGCCGCCGTAAATGACAAAGAGTCATGCACTTTTAAAACAAACGCCAGGCCAACGACTTGGGCCTATACAGTCCGTAGTTCTTGGCGTTTTCCTCGTCAGTATTGACTATCAGCACAGCAGTGTACTGTAGTTCGCTGCACATTTTGACAACAGCAGAGAGAAACAAGTTAAACGGAATGCTGAGTATAGGCATCATTTTGGGAAAAAAAGACAATCCTAGTGCTCCACTCGGATGTGAAATATCTTGCAGCGTTTCCACGAAGGGTGCGGCTATCCCTAATCCAAGTACCATGTCATTTTCATTTTCTTTCCAAATACTCTGAAGAAAAAGCTTTAGGTTTCAGGGCTGTGTGAGAGACGCCATCTACAGAATGAACTGCCTCTGCGATAGCGTTCGATACTATATTTAGAAAAAAGCTACATTTCTTCTTTATTCGTCAATTAATTCTCCTCCATAGTTGCCTACATAATTTTAATGAAAATTGACATTATAATGTGCAATAATAAAGGAAGTTAAAATAAGGTTCAAACGGCTCTGAGCACTATGGGACTTAACATCTGAGGTCATCAGTCCCTAGAACTCAGAACTACTTAAATCTAACTAACCAAGGACATCACACACATCCATGCCCGAGGCAGGATTCGAACCTGCGTCCGTAGCGGTCTCGCGGTTCCAGACTGAAGCGCCTAGAACTGCTCGGCCACTACGGCCTTCGTTAAAATAAGGTATTAAAATGATAAAATATGGTATTGCAAATGCTGATGTTGTTCACTTAGAGATAGGGCTTTATAGTGCTGAGTGACGAGCTGATATTAGTAATGGTATAAGGATGATTGCGAGGGGAGGGCAAGAAGTGTCTTCCACTTCGTTAACTCGAATTCCCATCAACATCAGCCACATTGCTAAAATACTTCAACAAAATACTCGTCCTAATAACACACTTCTTGCCCCAACCGAACCTCAATTTGTGGAAGTTACAACAAAGAACTGAACTATAAGTAATAGCAAATGTACACATCTGCTCGGATTTCTGAGTTGGAAAGCGAAAATAGGTTGAAGCTATCTTGAAATTTCCCATTAAGCATCTAGAGTTGAGCAAACGGAAGTGTCCTACATCGACACAAAATAAGCAGGACTGGTCATATCATTAGGGTACTATTTGTTGTGACGTATTAATAAGTATTTGTTTTCTGACTTGGAACTGTGTCCTAACTCTGTAAAACATGCCATCTAAGTCTGTCAAATCAATACCAGCGAACAAACAGTGTACTAAAGATGTAGTCTTTCGTTCCTGCGTAACCTCACGGATCTTCACATTAAGAAATATTTTCAGCTGTTGAAAAGAGCGAATGCCTGCGTTTGTATCGTCTGCGACGGGACATAAGTTAAAGGTGACCACCACTAACTGAAAACTCCATAAATGTTGAGTTTTTCCTCATCGATTTCGTTTCTTCTCGTACTCGACATTTACTGACCGAACATACAAACATGCTTATAGCAAAACTCTTGATTCGAGTCACTGACCGAACATACAAACATGCTTATAGCAAAACTCTTGATTCGAGTCAAAGTGTCATAATCTGAGGGCACTATTCCACTCTTGATTCGAGTCAAAGTGTCATAATCTGAGGACACTATTCCACTCATCTGATCTTCAATATTCATCCGTAACACCACATTTCACAATCTTCTATATACTTGTCACAACTGTTTATTGTCCACGTTTCGTTTCTGTACAACGCTACACTTCAGTCCAATATCTTCAAAAAGACTTCTTAACACTTTTATTTTTATTCGATGCTACCAAATTATTATTTTGAAAAAGGCTTTCCTTGTTACTGACAGTCTGTATTTTATGTCGACTCTCGTAGTCATTTTTCAGCCCAAACAGAAAACTTATCTACCACTTTTAGTATCTCATTTCCAAATTTAATTCCCTCAGGATCGCCTAATTTAATTTAACTAAATTCCATACTCCTGTTGTACTTTACTTGATGTTCATCATACAATTTTGTTTCAAGACACTGTCTGTTCTACTCAACTGCTCATCCATGTCCTTTGCCGTCACTAGCAGAATTACATTGTCATCAGCAAACCTAATGGTTCTTATTTCTTCTCCTTTAAGTATACCTCTCTTTCCAAATATGTCATTGGTTTCCTTTCCTGCTGGTTTAATGTACAGCCTGAACGATATGAGGGAGAGGCTACCAACTTTTCTCACTCTCTTCTCAGCTACTGCTTCCCTTTCATACTCTTCGACACAAACTTCAGTCTGGCTTCTATACTAGCTGTAGATAACTTATCGTCCCTCATATTTTTCCCTCTTCTCCTCAAAATTTCAAAGAGCGTTGTCTAGTCAACATCGTTAAAATCTTTCCGTAAATCTTCAAATACTGTAAACAATGGTTTGCCTTTTACGGGTTATTTTATAAGAAGACTCGTAGGGCTAGTATTGTCTTGTGTGTTCCCACGTTTCTTCGGAACGCAAACTGATCTTCCCGTAGATCGACTTCTAAGAGATTTTCCATTCTACTGTAGATAAGGCGTGTCATAATTTTGCAACTATTATGGCTTTGATATACGTGTGTGATAGAACTACAAGATAATCGTCAAATTTAGCCCGAAAAATGTAACTCAGCATTGAAACAAAGTCGTGGTTTCCGACTGCAAATATGTTGATATCCTTAAGTACGTCAGCAAATAATGAAGCCTGAACGTTTATATCAAGGAATGACTTCGTATATGACGGATGCAGTGCCGAGAAAAGGCGTCCAGCGTGTTCTAGCTGCTGCTGGATATTGCGCTATAAGTGTTCCTGCAAATCCAGCGCCCTTTATTGGATAGTTTTCCCACAAGAACAACAACTTCTGTCACCAAGGACCCTATTCTCTTTTTTTGGCACCGACAGATTTCGTTTCCCGCCGTTACAAGTTGCCCTCAGTGTATGTCTAACCTAAGCAAAAATAACTTAATGGCCATCCACGAAAAGTGTTACTGCAGTAAATTAAATGTTAAATACGTAACTGTGATCAGTGGGTAAATTCTACAGGTGATAAAACTGTTAATTATTTAGCTCCTTCCGAATACAACTAAGTGATACGAAACGAATTTCTTTTCTCTACGGATAAACATAACATACAGAAGAAAATACATTTTCGATTGACCGCTCCTTATTCATAAAAGTAAAAAATACTAAAAAAGCTGAAAGAGCGAAAGCTTCACTATATCGCCAAAGGTTAAGACCCTGTACTATGCTCATAGAGGCCTACAGTCACATTTAGATAGAAGACATGAGATGCCTCAAAACGCATGAAGAAAACTATCCATCTTGACTTCCCACAGCAATGCAGCCATCCTTCATTACCAGTATTCCGCTTTGCACAAGCCTCGTCTGGAGATGTCATCCTCAACAGAACTGGGGTCCGCTACATATATTCCGACTTTTCGGAGTAGCCCTCTGTTAACTCGATATATCACCTAGTGATTTCCAAGTAGATTCCACTAGGCCTCTAGACGCGACCATTACAAATTTAGACAGCAAACTTTTTCTTAGTATTATTTGTAACGCATTCTGCTTTGTTCCTAGTGTGCCGAGGGAAAAAGCAGATCGCCAGTGAAGTTTATTCGTGTGATGGACGAGGATTCCAGTGCACTATTATACCCACATAAAGTAAATTCTGTGTGATAACGATGCATGGCAGAGCACTATGAGAAGTTCAAGTAACTGTGCTGGAAAGCCTTCACCTTACGTGCGCATGTTGTTGCCTCTCTTCTGTGATAGGGCCTTCGTGAGTGTTGCAATCACCTTCATTACTACAAGTGGAATTTTTGTTTCAGTATTGCACTTCCTTACGATCATTCAAAGATAATACTGCTATGCAGAGATCAGCATCTTAAACAAACAATCTGATAATGCTAAACACTCTAGCTGATATATCGTTTATATGTATTAGAGCATTAACTATCATGTTACGTTCCTTGGATCACACCCGATGTAGCTTTCGTTACTGTCGAATGCTTGCCTGACCTGTAAACCTACTGGATTCTAGTAATCACATATTCACTGAGACAGTCACATACTTAAAATATACTCCGTATGATCGTGTATTGCGCAGCCAATGGCTTCAGCATCATAGACACCCTGCGGCCACAATCGTGAGGCACACACTCTCTCTCAACACCGACTGTTCGCATGAATTTAGTTTTATCAGTGAAAGGAATATGCCTTAGTCATTAGCTCGTTATTTCGGACAGATAACAGGACAAGTCTGAATAGGACCTTTGCTCTGAGCGTTCCTTACAAACTTAATTACGTATGTAGATATTCCATCTATAGTTTTCGATTAGTCAGCTGGCAAAGACAAAATATGTGACATAAACGGCCTATCTTATGATTGCATTGATTAAGAAGCTTTATTTTTTTCAAACCACCAAGGCACCACAGATCTTAGTATTCGACATAAATTTAAACCTGATATCACTACCTGTTCCAGTGAGAAAGGAATCTCAACAGACAGTTAGACATACAGATGGACGCGCAACAAACAACAACAAAAATATTTTTATATGATATAATTACAGATTAACAATTTTCGGATTTTTTCCTTTATTTGTACTGTGAAACTTTGCTTCTTGCCAAATTTCATGATCCTAGGTCAACGGGAAGTACCCTAGGTTTTTAAAAACGAGTTTGCAAACATCAGAATACATGGCGTAAATGGCCTTATCTTTTGAACGCATTAACTTAGAAGCTTAAATTTTTTACATCACCGAGAGACCTTGTAGACGAGGTAGTACATTAGGACTTTGTCTTTATGAAACAATTATGTCTCTTCATATTTAAAGCGCACAAATGTAAATTTTGTCAGTACTACTTTTCAGAATGGTCTATGTATTGTTCTTAAGCTGTATACAGTTTGCGAGTGTATTTATATTTTTCCCATTTTTGCTGCAGATCTGATGATGGTCATTAAAGACCGAAACCGGTAATCTGTTAAACAAAAAGATTGTAATCATAGACGTAAATTAAAGGAAACGTATCTCTTTCTTTCGTAGTGTTTATCCCGTCGAATGGGGTCCTCTGCTTTCATGTTTTGCGAAATTTATTTCACTTGAAGCTCGTGACCTTCCTGAAACCTCAATTTTCAGTCAACTTAAGGGAGGGAAGCAGTGTGCGCCATCTGTCAATCGTGCAAATTTTTTTCTCTTTTATCGTATTTAACTTTGTACATCGTATTTTCTGAGGCGGAGATCGACAGCCGGTCAGTCATTTTCCTAAGCGAGCGTGGAGAATCTTCTTGAAACTACACTCGGGCTGCCAGGTGTACCAGGCCAGCGGCCGTTACCCCGCCAGCGCGCGGGATTAGCCGAGCGGTCTCAGACGCTGCAGTCACGGACTGTGCAGCTGGTCCCGGCGGAGGTTCGAGTCCTCCCTCGGGCGTGGGTGTGTGTGTCTGTCCTTCGGATAATTCAGGTTAAGTAGTGTGTAAGCTTAGGGACTGATGACCTTACCAGTTAAGTCCCATAAGATTTCAAACACATTTGAACATCTTGTTACCCCGCCACGCGGATTCGGTCCGGATCTGGCTCGTTGCTCCGTCTAGGATGCAAGCTATGCAAATCAGTTAAACAAAAGTGAGTACTTACAATATACGACATTTATATTATGAATATGGTGCCCGTTCGAGCGATTAGAAGCTAGCCCTACTGCAACAAATGGTTCAAATGGCTCTGAGCACAATGGGACTTAACAACATCTGAGGTCATCAGTCCCCTAGAACTACTTAAACCTAACTAACTTAAGGACATCACACACATCCATGCCCGAGGCAGGATTCGAACCTGCGAACGTAGCGGTCGCGCGGTTCCAGACTGAAACGCCCAGAACCACTCGGCCACACCGGCCAGCCTAATGTAACACTTAAGGACATTACAGGAATGAAAACTATTTTCACCACCCGTATTTTGATCCACATACTTCAGGTTTCGTGATTTGCTGACGTTGAAGACGGAAACAAACGGGAAAATGTGATAAACGCGTAAGATGTGTTCGGAAACTGATTTCTGTAAAGTCAAGAAGCCGTAGATGTCGACCTCATTCAGGACGCGATTTCCACCTGGCATGAAGGTCTGAATCCTAACGAGGGTTCCCGAACATCATCACACCATTAGAGCAAAATCTGGTACAACCACAATGCACAATTATTCAATAGTACACCCCTGTCTGTGTAAATACCATCTGTTTTCCAAAGACAGAAAATGTTGTCTTACAATTAAGCTAGTGGAAGACTTTTGGCTACAGATGGTTATTAGTAGCAAACATCGAGCCGTTGATGTATCTGCACAAATTTTCGAAAGACGATAGCCAAAAGGGAAAAACACAAACTGTAGGCCAACTATCGTAAACTCTGAAGCAAACGGTGTTTTTGCCCCGTATGACGCGTTGCAGTCTCGTTAAAGAGAACAATACATTTCCTACGTCTGAAACGCTTGTTATTTTTCATTGCCCTGCGCAATTACTTCATTGTTCGAACATGAGAACTGCCATTACGAACTCGTCATTTCGACAGATGCGGTCCAACAGCTGCTCTGGTGAAGGAACAGACTGCTGTTGTTTAAGAGTCGACAAACTGGTTTCCTTACACATAATCGTCGCCCTAAATAAATCCAGCACCAATGACAGCAACGTATAGCAATGCGGCTAAGAAGAGTGTTGCATGTATTCATGATACCTCCTGAATGTGTTGAAACTTGTGTAGAATATTTCCACTCATTTAAAGTATCCCTTGAACACTGAACGTATCTCGTCCTGGAATGGTAAAGAGTCACTCTTTGGTCGGCTGTCGTGTATTTCGACTGCAACAGATATGTGCAACGTTAGATGACTGAGGACTCAGTGCACCGTCAGTGAACTCTGTGCAGAAATTTCAGATGTAGTGCTTATCCGCAAATCGTATTTAGTGCCCATCAACATCTGCTATAGTGAAACACACAACCACTTTGAGTTCCTCAAGTTTATTGGGCTCTAGTGTACATCTTCTTCATGCGTACTGCAGCGACCAAATTAATAAGGCACATTTTTTTTTACTTCCGTCTTTAAACTACTTCGATACAGCGTTCAGCCAGCGTCTGTCCTGCAGAAATTTTGTACCTGTCTATTTCTACTTCACAAAAATTCCTTCACTAACTGGATTACATTTTCAGATATTTACATTACCCCTGTTTGCGCAGATTAATACAGACGCTGTTGAAACTTATTTACAACCTAAACTGCCCTCTAGAAAAAAACGCAGTGATTCCCATAATTTTAATATTTTCAGCAATATCCATATTGATACTCGAGGTTCCAGTAGAATTCATCATGACAGTTAAAAAGAAATCAGACAATGAGAGTATCTAACATCAGTTCTATCCATTACAAAAGCAGAAGTAGTTTTCAGATTCCTAAACTAGGAGAAAGAAAAAGTAATACATATTAATGAAGCAATTTACTGATGCCATTATACAATGTGTTTCTAGTATACATTAACTCGAACACCCAATAGCGCAAGTTAACACTGAAACTATATCAGTATGCTTTAAAATCAGTTATAGCAGAGCTAAAGTATTGTACAATCAACGAATATGAACAGAAAAACTGTGCAAATTAACAATGAAATCAGAGAAATTGTTGAAGCGTTTTTTTTTTTTGTATTTAGAGCAGTGGAAGAAAAATACTGAAAAACGTAGCTGTCCTTCAGTGCTCTTGGTAACGCAGAGTCTTCTAAGCTAAACAGCCAACTATGCGACAAGGGAAATTCATTGTCAGTGTCAATAACTAATGAGGAGACGGTTCTACAATACCGTTCCACGACAGGTGACAAAAAGACTGGAGGTATGGACCATCTGCGCAAATAAATTTTTGGTTTTTTGCGTTGAGCCATACGCGTTTGGCTTCTTTCTTTTTCTGATGCATCTTCAGTGGCGATTTTGTGATATTTTTCCATTTGAATCATTCTGGAGTTGTTCATAGTTGGCCTGCGTGCACCAGGATGCCCGATTTTGGGCGTTTTTGAAGACATTTCAGTTGAACACTTTACTTTCGCTGTGTGTTTACAGTGTGTATTTACTTTACATCCAGTGAAAGTGAAGCGTCCAGTTAAAATGCGGGCATCCTTGTGTACACAAGCCAACTGCGCAGAACTCCAGAACGGTACATATGAAACTACTTGATCACAAAATGGCAAGTGACGATGTTTCATGAGCACAGAGTAGCAAAACGCGCTTGTCACAATGTAACGCAAAAAGCCTTACATTTAGTTGTATGGACGGACAGCATCTCCAGGAATACAAAAGCAACTGAGGAACGACAGGAAACATAAAAAAATGGGAAAGAAATACGTTGGCAACTACTGGGGGGGGGGGGGGGGGGGGGGTTGAGGTAAGCAAATTGATCAGAGAGCAAACTGAAGTGGGAAGTGTAATAATGATCGTACTGAAAATGAGGTGGAGGTGGGAAGGACGTGTAGCCAAGTTTGTGAATGACACACTTACCAGAAAAGTTCTCTGCGAGATTCCAAGATCGAGACGACAGCCTAAATGGTGGGGAGACGACATTATAAGATATTCAGCAGCAGCATGAATGAATGTGGCCGAAGGCTGAATTGCGTGGAGAGAAAAATCTGGAGGAGGCCAGCGAATGCCAAAGCGTAAATAATGAAGATGACTTTGCTGTTAATACGTTTTCCCTCCCATTCTTTGTTAGTACTGATTGAACTATTCACAATATTTCTAACACTAACGTTCCCCTTCTTCCTCACTCGTTCTTTCTAGTATTCTCGTTGTCACTTCAATTACATCATTTGCAACCTTACATTTTGGAGCGACCACTAAATGCGTACGACACGTCCAGTCTGTGTTTGCGAGACCGTCTCGGATGCCGATTCCTTCCATTCGCGAGCACTGCTCATCGCGACCGCATCCCTCAGAAGGACTTACACTCTAAACTGTCCCTTAGGCTGTTTCTGTAGGACGAGCACAGATAGAAAAATAGTTTGGATCCCAATCTTAGTTCTAGATTTTCCTCTAATAACTTTTAAAATCAAGAGTAATCCGAAACGTGTAACAGAAGCCGCATTATGAAGAACAAATAATTCACTAGTTTCACCGTAAGAATACAAATTCTATAGTGGAGACCAAGAGAGCTGAGATCAACTGAGAGGAGTAACCGAATGGACTTACCCATTGCTTGTATCGTTGTTAACCAGCTTGTTCGTGTAGAGGATAACCGGCAATAGACGGTCCCCAGACGCGGCGTTCTTATATCCGGCGCGCTAATCTAAGCAGCAGTGCCATCTGTCGACTGCTGTAACTAATATACGATCGCGGTACTCAGCGTGACATGTGTTGACCGCTGATAACGCTACTTCGACACCCGAATTCTTAGCACAATTATTACGCCATTCCAGTACGCAGATTACGACCGCAGAGATATTTTAGAGGTATGCTTAAGTGCTACGGACAAAGTCTATTCAAACCATGTTGATGACATCGCATTCCTTTGTGACCTACGGTTACGTACGGCCACAAAGTGTTACGTTCTTGCTGAAATGCCCAGTGAAGGTTTTACATACTTTTTTCAAATCTCCCTGGTAGTTTGTATGGTTTTCTGCAGACAATGTCACTGACAAGTTTCATCTTCCTTTAGAAATTATGTAAAGTCAATGATACCATGTAGGATAATAGATACGTAGGGACTACAGAGAGAAAGTTACATATGTCGACTCACGCTAATATCGTCAAACAACAATAGTGTCGCATTGCCAGAAGAGAGTACTTGCAAGCTGCGGTACGGATAACAAGCGTACCATAGTGTGGCCGTGAAATGGTGCAGCGACTGGAAACGTGCTCCAAAGTTGAAGTACGCCTGATCGTACGATTCTTGTGGGCAAAGGGTCTAAACTGCATACTGATTCACTGTGAAATTCTAGTTGTGTATATGTACCAAATGCAATGTCGCATTACAATGCAAACTGACATATGTGAAGGTGAGAACACAAACATCGTTGGCAATGTGAAAGTTGAAAAAAGCTACAAAAACAAATGCTCCGGATGGAAATTTCACATAAGCTGCGTTCTAACACAGATCTGTAATGCAACCACATTTACTAGACGTTTTAACTGTCAGTTGTTGTTTATCCAAAGGCAACTCAACACCAAATCAAAGTAATATACTGATCTATTTTGACGAAAGCTGAAAGACAGTGAACTATAGAAATTCGTAGCCGGTAACGGTACTTTCTGAATAAAGTAACCTAAAACCAATTTTTGGGGTGGATTCTGTACGCCATCAACAATTTATTTCACATAACAACCATGGTCTCCAACTATATCTTTATTTGACGTAACTGCATTAAATTTTTGTACCTTCCTAGCCAGTGCCTCGATGAACCTAACAACATTTTCATGCTATCCGCGTTTTATTTCTAATATTGACTTTATATTCAGCAGCATTCATTAACTTGTTCGCTCACTGCGAGCACCATGATCAATCTTAAAAAAAACGAAACTAATCTATGATCACTCCATTGTATAAAGTTTCCCGTGAGTATTACTTAATGTCATCTATCGGCCTTTGGATACACTCCGTGAACAGCAGTTTCGATAAAAATTATTGTCACATGTGTTTCTTTACTTTGGCCCAGTTGCCTCATTACCACTCTTTTATTCTCAACACAAGGTCTAAATAAATTAGCTGACTTTTTATGGTAGTTGTTTCTTTCAAAGTGTAGAACAAACCTTTTCCACGTCCCAGTGTTAAACGCTTCTTCCAGTCATCGAGAGTTAGAACGTTGTTTTATATTCACTCAGTTCCTCTCCTCTTCTAAATTCTAACGAGTCTCACCAACGGGTTCTCCACTTGACTCTCTGTCCATCCCACTCCTTGTCTGAAAATAAGTAAAAAGTCATTGTGCTATATGGCTCTAACTTTTCGCAACAACTCTCATTCGCTATCACCTGTTGAAGTACGTTGTTGTTGTTGTGCAGCGCTCCATGCTACTCTATCCTGTGCAAGCTTCTTCATCTCCCAGTACTTACTGCAATCTACATTCTTATGTATCTGCTTGGTGTATTAATCTCTTGGCCTCCCTCTACGATTTTTACCCTCCACGCTGCCCTCCAGTACTAAATTGGTGATCCCTTGATGCCTCAGAACATGTCCTACCAACCGATCCCTTCTTCTAGTCAAGATGTGCCACAAACTTCTCTTCTCCCCAATTCTGTTCAATACTTCCTCATTAGTTATGTGATCTACCCATCTAATCTTCGGCACTCTTCTGTAGCATCACATTACGAAAGCTTCTATTCTCTTCTTGTCCAAACTATTTATCTTCCATGTTTCACTTCCATACATGGCTACACTCCATACAAATACTTTCAGAAACGATTTCAAGACACGTAAATCTACACTCGATGTTAACAAATTTCTCTTCTTCAGAAACGCTTTCCTTGCCATTGCCAGTATACATTTTATATCCTCTCTACTTCGACCATCATCAGTTATTTTGCTCCCCAAATAGCAAAACACTTTTACTACGTTAAGTGTTTCATTTCCTAATCTAATTCCCTCAGCGTCACCCGACATGATTCGACTACATTTCATTATCCTCGTTTTGCTTTTGTTTATGTTCATCTTTTAGCCCCCTTTCAAGATACTGTCCATTCCGTTCAACTGCTCTTCCAAGTCCTTTGCTGTCTCTGATAGAATTACAATGTCATCGGCGAACCTCAAAGTTTTTATTTCTTCTCCATGGATTTTAATACCTACACCGAATTTTTCTTTTGTTTCCTTTACTGCTTGCCCAATATACAGACTGAATAACATCGGGGAGAGGTTACAACCCTGTCTCATTCCCTTCCCAACCACTGCTTCCCTCTCATGCCCCTCGACTCTTATAACTGCCATCTGGTTTCTGTACAAATTGTAAATAGCCTTTCGCTCCCTGTATTTTACCCCTGCCACCTATAGAATTTGAAAGAGAGCATTCCAATCAACATTGTCAAAAGCTTTCTCTAAATCTACAAATGCTAGAAACGTAGGTTTGCCTTTCCTTAATCTATTTTCTAAGATAAGTCGTAAGGTCAGTATTGTCTCACGTGTTCCAACATTTCTACGGAACCCAAACTGATCTTCCCCGAGGTCGGCTTCTACCAGTTTTTTCCATTCGTCTGTAAACAATTCGCTTTAGTATTTTGCATCTGTGACTTACTAAACTGATAGTTCGGTAATTTTCGCCTCTGTCAACACCTGCTTTTTTTGGGATTGTAGTTATTATATTCTTCTTGAAGTCTGAGGGTATTTTGCCTGTTCATACATCTTGCCCACCAGGTGGTAGAGTTTTGTCAGGACTGGCTCTCCCAAGCCCGTCAGTAGTTTCAATGGAATGTTGTCTACTCCCGGGGCCTTGTTTCAGCTCAGGTCTTTCAGTGCTCTGTCAATCTCTTTACGCAGCATCGTATCTCCCATTTCGTCTTCATCTACATTCTCTTCCATTTCCATAATATTGTCCTCAAGTACATCGCCCTTGTATAGACCCTCTATATACTCCTTCCACCTTTAAGCTTTCCTTTCTTTGCTTATAAATGGGTTTCCATCTGAGCTCCTGGTATTCATACAAGTGGCTCTCTTTTCTCCAAAAGTCTCTTTAATTTTCCTGCAGGCAGTATCTATCTTACCCCTAGTGAGATAAGCCTCTACATCATTACATTTATCCTCTAGCCATCCCTGAATAGCCATTTTGCACTTCCTGTCGATATCATATCTTAGACGTTTTTATTCCTTTTTGGCTGCTTCATTTACTGCGTTTTTATATTTTCTCCTTTCATCAATTCTTTCATGATTCTTAAACCAAGTGTTAGCTATGATTAAGTTGTGCTCTGTGCAAAATTTTACTAGGCGGCTTCCTCTTTCATTTCTTAGCACCAATCCATATTCACCTACTATGTTTCCTTCTCTCCCTTTTCCTACACTCGAATTCCAGTCACCCATTACTATTAAATTTTCGTCTCCCTTCACTATCTGAATAATTTCTTTTATTTCATCGTACATTTCTTCAATTTCTTCATCATCTGCAGAGCTAGTTGGCATATAAACTTGTACTACTGTAGTAGGTGTGGGCTTCGTATCTATCTTGGCCACAATAATGCGTTCACTATGCTGTTTGTAGTAGCTTACCCGCATTCCTATTTTCCTATTCATTATTAAACCTACTCCTGCATTACCCCTATTTGATTTTGTGTTTATAACCCTGTAGTCACCTGACCAGAAGTCTTGTTCCTCCTGCCACCGAACTTCACTAATTCCCACTATATCTAACTTTAACCTATCCATTTCCCTTTTTAAATTTTCTAACCTACCTGTCCGATTAAGGGATCTGACATTCCACTCTCCGATCCGTAGAACGCCAGTTTTCTTTCTCCTGATAACGACATCCTCCTGAGTAGTCCCCGCCCGGAGATCCGAATGGGGGACTATTTTACCTCCGGAATATTTTACCCAAGAGGATGCCATCATCATTTAATCATACAGTAAAGCTGCATGCCCTCGGGAATAATTACGGCTGTAGTTTCCCTTTGCTTTCAGCCGTTCGCAGTACCAGCACAGCTAGGCCGTTTTGGTTAATGTTGCAAGGCCAGATCAGTTAATCATCCAGACTGTTGCCCCTGCAACTACTTAAAAGGCTGCTGCCCCTCTTCAGGAACCACACGTTTGTCTGGCCTCTCAACAGATACCCTTCCGTTGTGGTTGCCCTACGGTACGGCCATCTGTATCGCTGAGGCACACAAGCTTCCCCAGCAACGGCAAGATCCATGGTTCATGGGGTTGAAGTACACGCCCTAAAATCCGTCGCTAGTCTTCTAGTTTTAAATGTTTCACACACTGATTTCTATAATTCGTTCAGCATCTCGTCTCATGTTGCTTTCACTCAAGCATCGCTTTGTTGCGGAAAATACACACATCAAAAAAAGTTTTGCATCGCCTCCGTTACCAGACCTCCTGAAGATAGACGTTGGCTGTGGATGTTGTATAACAGACACAGTCCCTTCGACTATTCATATACGTCCCTAAACCCGCCCAAAGATGTAAACAACAATGCATGAGCAACGCCTATTACACTGAAGTGGTCCGACAGCCGATCAGTTCCAGTCATTCCACCAGGAAGGAGGTACACGGCTCGCGTTGTCTGTAGTTCAGCCATGCCTAGACGATCATTACCGCTGTTCAGTCGCGTTCGCATTGTTACTTTGTGACAGGAAGAGCTCTCAACAAGGGAAATGTCCAGGCGTCTCGGAATGGACCAAAGCGATGTTGTTCGGATATGGAGGAGATACAGAGAGACAGAAACTGTAGATAACATGCCTCGCTCAGGCCACCCATGAGCTACTATTACAGTGGATGACTGCTACCTACGGATTATAATGCTTTTCGTGCCGCCACGAGACGTCGTGTTACGACTCAAACTGTGCGCAATAGGCACTCACGACGTCCGTGGCGAGGTCCATCTTTGCAACCACGACACCATGCAGCGCGGTACAGATGGGCCCAACAAAATGCCGAATGGACCGCTCAGGATTGGAATCACGTTCTCTTCACCGATGAGTGTCGCATATGCCTTCCACCAGAGAATCGCTGGAGACGTGTTTGGGGGCAACCCGGTCACGCTGAATGCCTTAGACGAACTGTCCAGCGAGTGCATCAAGGTTTAGGTTCCCTGCTGTTTTAGGGTGGCATATGTGGGGATAAAGTACGCCGCTGGTGGTCGTGGAAGGCGCCGTAAAGGCTGTATGGCACGTGAATGCCATCCTCCGACCGATAGTCCAACCATATTGGCAGCAAATTGGTGAGGCATTCGTCTTCATGGATGACAATTCGCGCCCAATTCATGCACATCTTGTGAATGGCTTCCTTCACGATAACGATATCGCTCGACTACAAGGGCCAGCATGTTCTCCAGGCATGAACCCTATCTAACATGCCTGGGATGGATTTAAAAGGGCTGTGGACTTCGTGAGCCACTAACCATTCTGAGGGATCTACGTCGAATCGCCGTTCAGGCGTGGGACAATCTGGACCAACAGTACCTTGATGAACTTGTGGATAGTATGACACGACGAATACAGGCATGCATCAATGCAAGAGGACTTGCTACTGGGTATTAGAGGTACCGGTGTGTACAGCAATCTGAGCCACCACCTCTGAAGATCTCGCTGTATGGTGGTACAACAGGCAATGTGTGGTTTTCATGAGCAATAAAAAGGGCGGAAATGATGCTTATATTGATCTCTGTTCCAATTTTCTGTACAGGTTCCGGAACTCTCAGATACGAGATGATGCAAAACGTTTTTATGCATGTATCAAGTAGTAGCCGAGAGGATCATCTGTTATGTACTGCCTCTGCCCACTATGCTGCACAAATGGATGTCTGTCAAATATTAGTTTACGTAAACTATTAATAAAGGACATTGGTTCTACTTGAAAGCTTATTCAATCAAACAGTCTAAACTGTGTGTAATTTATGCAGTCGTTTATTCAGAGAGATCTAGTGTAAAACACATCACATCATAAATTATGTGCCGACAACAGTTATCCCTCACAGTGCGGAACAAAACAGGCTCCATTTGTCTCGGAAAATGAATAATTATTTGAATGCAATAAATGGAATTTAGAGAGGGGAAGTGTTGCAAAGTTAATGCGTTTCTGAGTGTAATTGAATCCGTCTTATAGCCAATCTTCCATGAAATACACATGTTTGTGCAGTCTATGCAGTCTGAAACAAAACTGAACCTTACATTAATGCAAAAAAACCTGACCTCCCCACACAAAAAAGAGAGTTTTCTCTGATCATTTAGTTAAAGGCTGATTGGTAGCGTATGCTGGCGATTCTGTTACACTTGTAATCAGTCTGATGTTCATACATTTATGAAGCAGTACTGAAAATCGCTTAATACAAAATAATACTCGTGGTGTATTAAAATGTACTAGATATTTATAAGTGCTAGTGCAGTAAAACAGCGGATGCAATTATTATATGGCCCGTTGTAGACTACGAATTTGTGTAATAACCACATACACTCCTGGAAATGGAAAAAAGAACACATTAACACCAGTGTGTCAGACCCACCATACTTGCTCCGGACACTGCGAGAGGGCTGTACAAGCAATGATCACAAACACGGCACAGCGGACACACCAGGAACCGCGGTGTTGGCTGTCGAATGGCGCTAGCTGCGCAGCATTTGTGCACCGCCGCCGTCACTGTCAGCCAGTTTGCCGTGGCATACGGAGCTCCATCGCAGTCTTTAACACTGGTAGCATGCTGCGACAGCGTGGACGTGAACCGTATGTGCAGTTCACGGACTTTGAGCGAGGGCGTATAGTGGGCATGCGGGAGGCCTGGTGGACGTACCGCCGAATTGCTCAACACGTGGGGCGTGAGGTCTCCACAGTACATCGATGTTGTCGCCAGTGGTCGGCGGAAGGTGCACGTGCCCGTCGATCTGGGACCGGAGCGCAGCGACGCACGGATGCACGCCAAGACCGTAGGATCCTATGCAGTGCCGTAGGGGACCGCACCGAGACTTCCCAGCAAATTAGGGACACTGTTGCTCCTGGGGTATCGGCGAGGACCATTCGCAACCGTCTCCATGAAGCTGGGCTACGGTCCCGCACACCGTTAGGCCGTCTTCCGCTCACGCCCCAACATCGTGCAGCCCGCCTCCAGTGGTGTCGCGACAGGCGTGAATAGAGGGACGAATGGAGACGTGTCGTCTTCAGCGATGAGAGTCGCTTCTGCCTTGGTGCCAATGATGGGCGTATATGTGTTTGGCGCCTTGCAGGTGAGCGCCACAATCAGGACTGCATACGACCGAGGCACACAGGGCCAACACCCGGCATCATGGTGTAGGGAGCGATCTCCTACACTGGCCGTACACCTCTGGTGATCATCGTGGGGACACTGAATAGTGCACGGTACATCCAAACCGTCATCGAACCCATCGTTCTACCATTCCTAGACCGGCAAGGGAACTTGCTGTTCCAACAGTACAATGCACGTCCGCATGTATCCCGTGCCACCCAACGTGCTCTAGAAAGTGTAAGTCAACTACCCTGGCCAGCAAGATCTCCGGATCTGTCCCCCATTGAGCATGTTTGGGACTGGATGAAGCGTCGTCTCACGCGGTCTGCACGTCCAGCACGAACGCTGGTCCAACTGAGGCGCCAGGTGGAAATGGCATGGCAAGCCGTTCCACACGACTACATCCAGCATCTCTACGATCGTCTCCATGGGAGAATAGCAGCCTGCATTGCTGCGAAAGGTGGATATACACTGTACTAGTGCCGACATTGTGCATGCTCTGTTGCCTGTGTCTATGTGCCTGTGGTTCTGTCAGTGTGATCATGTGATGTATCTGACCCCAGGAATGTGTCAATAAAGTTTCCCCTTCCTGGGACAATGAATTCACGGTGTTCTTATTTCAATTTCCAGTAGTGTAGTTTCAAAAGCAACAATTAAGATTTTAAGAGAACCGAGCACACGGAAACGAAATTTGTTAATAATGCACTGTATTAGAAAGCCATAATTTTTGAGAATATACATACATACGATGAACCTCCTCATTCCATATCTAAATTCAGACTGAGTACGAAAGAGATAAATTATTTTACAGTACACAAAAATACCAATATCAAAGAATCGAACTGACTGGCTACTGAATGAGACAGCATTTTGACCATGTATGACAATAGCATGCACGGCTATTCTGGTTCACGTGGACACGCGACTTCACCTGCACACAAAGAACTACGTTCTTTTTTTTTAATCAGGCAGCCAAGTAATGGCAAGAGATTTGCTGCGACTAACCTCAATATTAAAAAACAATATTATGATGCTTGCGACTTAAAAAAATGACGTACACAAATATAACACTCTACCATTTAGAATCTTTTCCTTGGAGACAAAAAAAAACGGGTTTTACTTGTCAATCACCAGAATGAATTTTTCACTCTGCAGCAGAGTGTGTGCTGATATAAGGTGGAAGATGTACTACTGGAAGTAAAGCCGTGAGAATGGGTCGTGTGTCGTGCTTGGCAGCTTAGTCGTTGAAGAACTTGTCCGAGAAAGGCGAAGGTCCTGGGTTCGAGTCCCGGTACAGCACACTGCTTTAACCTGCCAGTATATTTCACAACACGAACTTATTAGCACGTACACTGACGTTCACCTCACATGGACTTCGGTGGCTACGATGGTAGTTGATATCACCAGTTCGGGAAGTGGAAAATGTCATTGAGCGGACCGTTCAATGATTTTTAAACATTACAATTCGGTATTATGTTGAGCTCATTTTCAATAGTAAGATGGCTCTAAGCACTATGAGACTTAACATTTGAGGTCATCAGTCCCCTAGACTTAGAACTACTTAAACCTAACCAACCTAAGGACATCACACACATCCATGCCCGAGGCAGGATTCGAACCTGCGACCGTAGTAGCACCGCGTTTCCGGACTCAGGCGCCTAGAACCGCTCGGCCAAATAGTAAGATGATCTGGTACCCACTCACTCATAGGATGGCATCATTCTTGCTCGTTTTGTAGTGGTCGATATGCTTTCAAATTGTGCATCTTTGGGTTTCCCTTCATTCTCCTGTTACCCGCAGAGCAACAAACAAAAACAAAATAAGTAATGTGGTTGTTAGTTCTAGGCATAGCCATGTTCTGCAAATACTTTATATTAATATACAATGTAATAAACAAAATAACCTAATGAAATAGCTTGATTAATACCTGAACCATTGTTAAGTTCTAATCATAATAGTATTATGCTCATACGTTACACTGATATGAAATGCAGTAACCCAAATATATAGATTTAGGCCATAGCAATATTTCGCCAATACTTAACGCTGCGTATGGCAATAAACAATCACTAGAAATAAAATAAAGCACAAAGCAAGGTAGGGCAGTAGGTGGCACAGTGACTGAGAGCGCCCATACCACAGGAAACCAAATTTGTCTCACAATTTCATTATTATGATTGGTTTCCGTTACGCGCAATAGAAAATTGTATGATAACGACTTCTTTAAATGAATCCACGACCTGGCATTGTCTTCCAACATCTTCCAAACATGCTTACAAGTCACTAATCCAAAAGCACAAATACATCATGCTAATAAACTACAGGGCATTCCACGGAGCATTCTGAGACGTTTCAACGCACTTAAACTAACTAATTGCTGGCCAGAGTGACCGAGTTCTAGGCGCTACAGTCTGGAACCGAGCGACAGCTGCGGTCGTAGGTTCGAATCCTGCCTTGGGCATGGATGTGTGTAATGTCCTTAGTTAAGTTAGGTTTAAGTAGTTCTAGGTTCTAGGGGACTTATGACCTCAGAAATTAAGTCCCATAGTGCTCAGAGCCATTTGAACCCAAACTAACCAATTGGCTATCACAGCTATCTGCGTAGAATATTTCAGTTGCCTTGTAGACTCTTTCTTCACATGTTTCCAGTCATAGTCATTAAAATCATGAGCACCTGTAATAACTGTCAGGCAGCAGCATAGAACCAAAGACTGAACTCGTTGTATATACCTACAAAATCAATCATTAGTAACAAAGCAATCTATGCCATACCACAGCAGACTCTTGATACATATGCCCACATGGTTTGACATCCATAGAAATGGGACAGCTCCACTAAACGGAAAAATTATTATTACTTGGACATTAACATACTAAATTTTAAGATTTTAGTGTGTTGCAGAGTGACTGGTTCACACCCTTTTCGTCCATCGATCAGCCAGCTGCAGGTGTCTCCTGTCTTCTTAATACCCACCACTGCTTTGTCCGTTTTTCATCTTATGGGGGATTTGACAATGTGATTTTCGTTCCTTTGTGTGCGAATGTATGTGTTTTCTTTGGGACTTCTTCTACGTTTTTATTCGCAGGTCTCATTTTAGTTATTTTATGATATTCCTCCACACTCGTCACATTACTTTTGATTACGGGAGCTAACGATCTTGCTGTCCTGCGCTCTCGAAACCTTATCATCACCATCATCATCATCATCATCATCATCATCAGAACCAAGACTGGAACACAAAGTAGAAGTACTGCGCTGTTCAGTCACGTTAATGTGACCGCATGTCGGAACCTGCCCCCCGCTTGCCAACATTGATCAGCAGAACAGGACGGTCGCCATCCAAGCGTTAGCCAAGTCCGACAGCGCTTAAGTTCGGTGATCTGAAGGGAACTGGTGTTACTACAGAGGCTCCACTGTTGGCCAAATATCATACGTAGTAACATGAAAATACTGTCAACAAAATTAAAAATATACATTAATATTTTAATCGAATTTTGTATTGATAAAACAAAAACTTTTCCTACTACAGTAAGCAAGGTATAAAAGTTTTCATGCAAGAAGTTGGTTACGGTTTGATTTACCCTCGGAACTAGTAGTGGGGAAGTAAATAAAAATAATTTGCTGCTACTGTGGAATGAAAATACTTTTATCTTCAAACATCGCTAACGGTATTATTAGTATTTTATTCATAATACTTGTTTGGAATTGCGTACTGTTGCTTTCTTTTAGGTAAAGAATTAAATTGGTCGCTGTACGCAGAGAATAAAACTGATAATTATTAGTGTGATTTAATTACTCCTGCTATCAACAAATGATGGGCTTAAAAAGCCTGTTTACAGATAACAGACATTAGGAACAATTCTTCTACAGTACGAGTTTGTTGTTAATAGGACCTCTTACTTCCTGACAGATAAAACTGTGTGTCGGACCGCGACTCGACCTCTGGACCTTTGCCTTTCGCGGGCAAGTACTCTACCGTCTGAGCTACGCCAGCACAATGCACAGGCTCTCATAACAGCCGTACTTCTCCCAGTGCCTCGTCTCCTAAATTCCGAACTTCACAAAAGCTCTCCTACGAACCTTGCGGAACTAGCACCCCTGGAAGAAAGTATATTGCGGAGACATGGCTTAGCCACAGCCTGGGGATGTTTCCACAATAAGATTTTCACTCTGCAGTGGAGTGTGAGCTGATGTGAAACTTCCTGACGGATTAGAGCTGTGTGCCGGACGGAGAGCACTTGCCCATGAAAGGCTGAGATCCCGAGTTCGAGTCTCGGTCCAGCACACAGTTTTAATCCGTCAAGAAGTTTCATATCAGCGCACACTCTGCTGCAGAGTGAAAATCTCTATCCGGGGCATGTTAATCTAACTCCCTTGTTAACGGAGACACCGGTGAGCGGTGGAGAGGCACTGGCAGCATAAAGTATGATTTATACGCTCAAACTTTACGATCTACTCAATCAAGGCTTGAGACAACAAAGAAATGTAGTGTGCTAAAAGTTCATAGTACAAATAACAATTGTGAAAAAATAGCATTTTGATGATTTCCAAGTAGAGCCACAATTCACTGAATGACTTAACTAGGAATGAGTCTATGGCTGTGTGTAGCATACAAAAGTGCTACAGTGAGAAACAGTTACATGTTCTGAAATCGACAGAATTTACGATGGCTTCTGACCATCCTATACAGTATTAGTGTGAGTTCGTTAGTTAAGTTACATGCCCTGTAGTACATTTGTACGATTCTTATTGCACTGATATGGTGTGAGTCACTTTAAAAGCTAAATACACGTGATTTGTTTGTGAGTATGTTATTGGCATTTGCAGATTACTAAATAGCACACCAGCTTAAATTTAATAATATTGGACATATTAATTTCACAAGCTATGAGAAGGTCGCGGATATAACAGTGGTCCAGGAAACATTGAATAAATTTCTCTTATTTGCGTTCAATTGTCACAAAACTTTTGGTCCTTAACCTACCGGTTAGCAATGACCATCTTCAGATCTAACAAGTTATAAAATAGATCTGAAACTGGTAGTCTAAGGTGCAAACGTTTTGTGCTCATTGACGGAAATAAAAGAAATTTTTTGAACATAGTGTTTAACCTTGCGCATATAAATATTAATACATTTAAATACCGTTTTCTTGACTATGTGTGCTACCACTTTTGAACAAAAAAGTCATCTCTGAGATAGAAGGAACTGTTCAGATGATATTATTTTTGTCTAGATTCAAAATTTGCTTTGTTATCTGCCAGAC
The DNA here is from genome assembly GCF_023897955.1 of Schistocerca gregaria. Taxonomy (NCBI): domain Eukaryota; kingdom Metazoa; phylum Arthropoda; class Insecta; order Orthoptera; family Acrididae; genus Schistocerca; species Schistocerca gregaria. Next base: position 319,225,681 of record NC_064927.1, read on the forward strand.
ACGTTATGTTATTGGTAAACGATCAGTATTTTACCGATGCATATAGAACTCCTTCATGAAGCACTGACATATTTAGCAACAAGTAATAAAAGTTTTTTTCTAGCTTTGTAGCTACGGATATTACTATTGTTCTTAAATTGTGTCGGATTATATATGACGAATATAATTAAGAAGTATTCATACTGTGAAGGGTCGGTTGAAAAACCTAACTTGGTTGTGTTTGCGATGTGTGTGTGTGTGACTGAGTTTGTGTGTGCGTGTGTGTGTGTGTGTGTGTGTGTGTGTGTGTGTGTGTGTGTGTTGTCTTTTAGTATTTGCCTTTGCCTCGTATAGCGACGTCTTATACTGCCTTGCACAGACCTCTCTGCCTGCGTTTGTGCGTTGAAAATGAGAGGGTGTTCTCCTGTTGAAAAATGGAAGATGACACTCAGTTGCATTTCCATAAGTTGTATAAACATGCCCAACTCCATCAAAAGGCACTTGCAAGATGATTAAGATGAGCACCACAAAGTATTTTCACGGATATCTTTTGTGCAATAAGTTCTTTCTTTTCAAGTGGAGAACTAGCTCTGAGAACTATGTTATAACGTAGCAGTGGTTGGACATATGCAAGATATGTTAAGATTTTGATTCGTCTTCTTCCAAAACTAGAAATTTTACGAAGAAAGACGATTCCTGAACTTACTTATTTGAACAGTTCACTAATCCCCTTTTTCCATTTCTAGCTCTCATTACTTAACACACTCAAAAGTTGGAACTTTCTTTCCTCTTTACTGAGTCTTGTATATGTGCCACATTAAAACTTGGTATTGTTTTCTAACTGTACAGAACTGAACATGCAGGATGTTTAAAAAAGAATACACCTATTACAAATGTTGTCAAAATTATCGATCACTGCACCACGGCTTGGTTATTGGAGGAACGAGCAGATTGTCTAGTTTATATTCATTGCTGCTAGACGTCTTCTGTTTTCTTGGTTGCCGTTACGAGTTGTAAAACGGCTGTTCAGCAACAGAAATTGTTTTGTGTTCTAGAGTTTGCAAGGTGTAATTCCGTGATTACAGCTCAAAAATGTCCCAGGTCGAGGTACTAAACTGATCCTCCGAATGGATTAAACATTCTCAGATGATGTCGACAGATTGTAAACACACGATGTGTATGTAAAGTGAAGAGTCCTGGCCGCCCTCCACAGTGCGACGAAAATGGTGCACGAATTAAAACAGCTTTCCATCTCGCCTGCCTGTGGGGAGATACAACTACCTAAAACAACAATTTTGGCGTGTTTTGAGACGTCGTTTGGTTATAGAATCGCGCAATTTACAACTGTTATAGGCTCTACTTCATGGCGACAAATCCAAACATGTGGTATTTTCTCACAAGCTTCAGAAAGTTGTTGACAATGATAACACTTTCGCATAACTTGTCGTGTTCAGCGAAGAAGCGACTTTCCACATCAGTGGGAAAGTAAACAAACAGAATTTTAGAATTTGCGGCCTGCAGAACCCACATGCACACATTAAACACGTACGAGATTCACCCAAAGTGAAAGTGTGTTTTGTGATATCTCACTCACCTGTTTATGGCCCATTGTTCTTGGATGGAAACATGGTTAACGGTCAGCAGTATCTTGCTACGCTACAAAACTGGTTGTTTCCGAGGCTGAACGAGCGACAACTTCATTTTTCAACAAGTTGGGGCATCGCCTCACAGGAGTCACCAAGTGGTTGAATAACTGAATGAAACTCTACCGAGCCGTTGCATGGGTCTTCACACTGCCGGCGACTTAGCACTTCTCATCTTGGCCCCCTCGGTCACTGGATTTGACACTCTGTGTCTTCTTCCTGTGGGTTTCATCAAGGACAACGTTTATGCACCAACGCTACCACAGAACCTAGAAGAGCTGAAAAACCGGATCCGTACTGCCATAGCGTCAGTGACGAATGAATATGCTTACCCAAGTACGAGAGGAATTTGACTGAGTGGTTTCCTCTGAAACAGGGCAAGCTACGGCGTCTGGCTGAGGGATAGTGTTAGCAAAATACAGCATCTGCAACCTGTTTGTCAGACAAACCGGGGAGGCCTTACGTTCGGCCGCTGTGAAGTCTTTCACTGCCTGCTACGGCTCAGGGCGACCTCCCACTCGACCACACGTTAGGGGGCAACCCCAGTGCGAGCAGTAACTGGGCTGGCCTTCGGTGTGGACCGATTGTCGGACTCAGGCGTGCTGGAGGTCCGTTGGATCCCCACGGCCGGCCCTCAACAGTCTACATCTACATCTACACCTACATGGATACTCTGCAAATAACATTTACGGACCTGGCAGAGGGTTCATCGAACCGCCTTCACAATTGTCTATTATTCCTATCTCGTGTAACGCACAGAAAGAACGAACACCTATAACTTTCCGTACGAGCTCTGATTTCCCTATGTAGATCGGTGTCAACAAAATATTTTCGCATTCGGAGGAGAAAGTTGGTGATTGGAATTTGGTGAGAAGATTCCATCGCAACGAAAAACGTCTTTCTTTTAATGATGTTCAGCCCAAATCCTGTATCATTTCTGTGACACTCTCTCCCATATTTAGCGATAATACCAAATCTGCTGCACTTCATTGAACTTTTTCGCTATACTCCGTCAGTCCTATCTCGTAAAGATCCCACACCGCACAGCAGTATTCTAAAAGAGGACGGACAAGGGTAATGTAGTCAGTCTCCTTAGTAGATCTGTTACAATTTCTAGGTGTCCTGGCAATAAAACGCAGTGTTTGGTTAGCCTTCCCCACAACATTTTCTATGTGTCCCTTCCAGTTTAAGTTGTTCGTAATTGTAACACCTAGATATTTAGTTAAATTTACGGCTTTTAGATTAGACTGGTTTATCATGTAACCGAAGTTTAATGAATTCCTTTTAGCACTTATGTGGATGACTTCACACTTTTCGTTATTTAGGGTCAACTGTCAATTTTCGCACCATTCAGATATATTTACTAAATCGTTCAGCAATTTGTTTCGATCTTCTGACGACTTTATTAGTCGATAAACGACAGCGTCATCTGCAAACAATCTAAGACCGCTGCTCAGTTTGTCTCCGTTTATGTAGATAAGGAACGGCAAACGGCCTATAACACTACCTTGAGGAACGTCAGAAATCACTTGTGTTTTACTCGATGACTTTCCGTCAATTGCTACGAACTGTGACCTCTCTGACAGGAAATCACAAATCCAGTCACATAACTGAGACGATATTCCATAAGCAAGCAATTTCACTACGAGCCGCTTATGTGGTACAGTGTCAAAAGCCTTCCGGAAATCCAGAAATACGGAATCGATCTGAAATCCCTTGTCAATAGCACTCAACACTTTATGTGAATAAAGAGCTAGTTGTGTTCCACAGGAACGGTGTTTTCTGTGTGTCAATAGACAGATTTCGCCGGCCGCGGCGATCGTGCGGTTCTGGCGCTGCAGTCCGGAACCGCGGGGCTGCTACGGTCGCAGGTTCGAATCCTGCCTCGAGCATGGGTGTGTGTGATGTCTTTAGGTTAGTTAGGTTTAAGTAGTTCTAAGTTCTAGGGGACTTATGACCTAAGATGTTGAGTCCCATAGTGCTCAGAGCCATTTGAACCATTTTGAAGACAGATTTCTTCGAGGTAATTCATAACGTCTGATCACAATATATGTTTCAAAATTCTGCTGCATATCTACTTTAACGATATGGACCTGTAATTTAGTGGATTACTCCTACCACCTTTCTTGAATATTGGTGTGACCTGTGCAACTTTCCAGTTTTTGGGTATGGAGCTTTCGTCGAGGGAACGGTTGTATATGATTGTTAAGTGTGGAGCTAATGCATCAGCATACTCCGAAAGGAAACCAATTGATATACAGCCTGGACCAGAAAACTTGCTTTTATTAAGTGATTTAACTTCCTTCACTACTCTGAGGATATTTACTTTCACGTTTCTCATGTTGACAGCTGTTCTCGATTCGAATTCTGGAATACATACTTCGTCTGCTTTTGTGACGGCATTTCGGAAGGCTGTGTTTAGTAACTCTGCTTTGGCAGCACTGTCTTCGATAGTATCTCCATTGCTACCGGGCAGAGAAGGCATTGATTGTTTCTTGCCACTATCGTACTTTACATACGACCAGAATCTCTTGGGATTTTCTGCCAGGTTTCGAGACAATGTTTCGTTGTGGAAACTATTATAAGCATCTCGCATTGAAGTCCGCGCTAAATTTCGAGCTTCTGTGAAAGACCGCCAATCTTTGGGATTTTACGTCTGTTTAATTTTTTCATGCTTGTTTCGCTGTTTCTGCAACAGTGTTCTAACCCGTTTGGTGTACGTCGAAAGATCAGCACAGCTTTGTATTAATTTATTTGGTATAAATCCCTCAATTGAATTCAAGCCACATCTGGTCTACACTTATATTATTAATGTGGAATGAGTGGAGATTGTCTCTAAGGAAGGTGTCAAATGAATTTTTATCTGATTTTTTGAATACGTATATTTATGCTTATTTTTGGAGAATTTGGGGACTACAATATTCAATGTGGCTACTCCAACCGTGTGTACACTAATCCCTGTATTGGATTTGATATTAACTCTGGAGTATTTGTTGCTGAGAGGTCAAGTGTGTTTTCACAACAGTTTGCTATTTTCATGGGCTCATGAACTAACTGTTTGAAATAATTTTCAGAGAATGCGTTTAGCACAATTTCGGATGATATTTTAGGCGCACCTCCGGAATTAAACATGTATTTTCGACAACATGTCGAGGGTAAATTAAAGTCACAACCAACTATTATCGTATGAGTCGATTACATATTTGAAATGAAACTCAAGTTTTCTTTGAACATTTCAGCAATTGTATCATCTGAATTGGGAGGTCGGTAAAAGGATCCTATTATTATTTTATTCCGGTTACCAACAATGACCTCTGTCCATACTAACAGCCGGATGTAAGCTCAGTGGAAAGTTTTACGAAGAACGTAACAGTGTTCCGAAAGGATAGGCTAAACACGATTGGCGGTGGAGTGTTTCTTGCTGTTAGAAGTAGTGTAACTTGTCGCGAAATTGAAGTAGCTACTTCACTACATCATCTATGTGATCGTTTCAGTTTAAGTTAATCGTAAATATTTAGTTTATTTCACAGCTTTTGGATTTGTATGATTTATTTTGTAACCGATAATTAACGAATTTCTTTCAGAACTCTTTGCTTAGATTCAGTTACCGCTTTTCACCCGAAGCAGATATCTTGTAAAATCATTTTGCAATAGGTTTTCATCTTCTGATTACTCTGCTACACAGTAGATGACAGCATCACGTGCAGACAATCTAAGAGGGCTGCCCACATTGTCTCCTAAATCATTTATATAGATTAGGAACAGGAAAGACAGACTATAACACTTCCTTGTGGAACGAATATCACTTACTCGATGACTTTCCGTCAGTTACTACGAACTGTGACCTTTCTAATAGGTAACTACGAAGCCAGTCGCACAACTGAGACGATACTCCTCAGGCACGCAATTTGTTTAGTAGCCACTTGTGAGGAACGGTGTCGAATGTCTTCTGGAAATATAAAAATATGGAATTAATCTGGTATTCGCTGTCGATAGCACTCATTACTTCGAGTGAATAAAGAGTTGTGTTTCAGAGGAACGGTATTTTCTGAATCCATGCAATGTGTCAATAGGTCGTTTTCTTCGAGGAAATGAGTAATGTTCCAACACAGTATACTTTCACAAATCCTAATGCAAATCGTCGTCAGTGACATGGGCCTGTAATTCAGTGGATTACTGCTATTTTGTTTCATGTGTATTGATGTAATCTGCGCAACTTTCAGTCTTTCATAGAGCAAGTCAGCCATACAGGCAGAATGTTTTCTTTTACTGTTAACTAACGTGTCTTGTACAACTTTTCTTCAGATCTAACTAGCCCTCCTGGACATCTGGTCGTTGATTCCCACCCATTTCACTGAGAGTTATTTACAAGGTTTCCATGGTTGCATCTCAGTTGGGATAGTAGCTGGAGAATTAAAGACAGAGGCCCGCTTGCCAGGACAAGCCTGCAAAGGAAAGTTGTACTCCTAAAAGACACGATCGGATGTCAATGTAACTTCGTACACGTGCACACCATCGGCGGGTGCGTAAACCATTAAAGCTACAATTTTCTGTGAGAACGACCACCAGAGTGATTAGTGTTCCCAGAATGAGATTTTCACTCTGCAGCGGAGTGTGCGCTGATATGAAACTTCGTGGCAGATTAAAACTGTGTGCCGGACCGAGACTCGAACTCTGAACCTTTGCCTTTCGTGGCCAAGTGCCCTACCAACTGAGATACCCAAGATTGACTCGCGCCCCGTCCTCACAGCTTTACTTCTGCCAGTACTTCGTGATTAGTGTTATTCGTGTTTAGTGTTGTTAGCAGGCTTGGTAGGGTAAAAAATGGTGCGAACAGCGCCAAATGTTGAGTGAACACTGCGATCGACATTGAAATGCTGTTGGCTGTTCTAATCGCGAAATATTCAGAATCGTAGAACATTCGTATGTGCCAGTGGCCCACTGTTAGACTGCCATGTGGTGGACATGCATAATCGTCATATATTTTTTTTAAAAAAGAAGTGATTACTGCAGCAGAGATATAACGGTAACATGCTCTGTTTCCAATCCAGAGTATATTCATATTCATACATAAATCCACTAATAATGATACTGATACATAATAAATTCATAAATACATAGCTCTTTCTTAAGTATTAATTATTATAATGATGCTAGCTGAGGTACCCGGCTTCGCTCAGGAGTTGGTAATCGAATTTTTCCATTCATGGAACCGAATCTTGGTGTTTCTATACTGATTTTTGCAAAATTTGGCAGACGTTATCCATTTTTCCGATTATGACATGTTCGTGTTTGTTATATTCTTTCGTCGGGTCGTAGTGGAATGCTTCATTTGTTAGGTTATACTGTTTACTTGTCCTCGCTTTTATTATAGGATTGAATCGCAATTCTTGATTCTTCAATCCGTTCATTTTGTTGTTCTTCGATTTCTCTGCATTTCACGGTGCTGGGAACTTAAATGTGCTCCGTGCTCTTTGTCTGTTTCGTTTTTTTTTCCGCCGTTTTCCTTCAGAACTCGCAAGATCTTCTTAGCTTTTACTTTTGGGCATTGTCTAAAATAAAAATCAAATCAACTTTTTATTAACAAATACACTACTCACGCTTTACACTTTTCCATACTTTATTTTCGATTTATGTTCAGTCACTGTATCACTTTGACTACACTTCACTGTGTGTTGTTATTGAGTCACTGCACTACTTTTTCGGTTAATCCCTTTGTCACTGATAAGAAGCTGCTTTATAAATCTCTACCATTGAGTGGCCCCACAAGTGGCGAATTCCAGAACATACCAAAAAGGCTTCGAATGGTCCACATTGTTCCAGAACATTCCACAACATTCGAGATTGTTCTAGAATGTTCCACACTGATCTGGGATATTCCGGGATGTTCTGCAACATTCTTGACATTCTGGAATTTTCCCGAATGTTTCAGACTATTACCTAACATCCCAGAATATCCCGGATCGTTGTGCAACATTCTTGAACATTCTGGAATGTTGTGAAATGCCCTCAATTACTCTCCAGAGTTCTGGAATATCCTCGAATGCTCTACAATGTTCTGTAATGTTCTAAAAATTTCTGTAAAGCGGAACTTCCCATCCCTCATGTCTTCAAAAGCACGCTCTTCATGCAAAAGCGAGACGTTTCTTCATCGATGGGAGATATACGGCTACCACATCACACAACCCCCTTGATCGTACCGGGACTCGTTTCTGAATTTTAGCGGCACGCACATTGTACACTTGCTTGTATAATATATATTTATCATGTTTATGTACGTATTATGCTGAGACATAATTTGGTAATCACTCAAAACATGTGACAGCATCAAAAAATGTAAAAACAAGGTGTTTAAAAAAGATTACACGTATTTCAAATCCATATATTTAGTAAAATTTAGGACATATGAAAATGAAACTTTACACACATATTTATGAACCTCTCAAGCTCAAGTTACAGGTGTTCCATATGTCCTCCGTCACCGACACAAACAATGTCACATCGATACTCAAATCCTCCCATGTCGTTCTTGATTGATGTTATGGCAGTACGATCCGGTTCTTCAACTCTTCCAGGTTCCATGGGAGTGGTGGTACATAAATGTTGTCTTTAACGATACCCCACAGGAAGAAGTCAGAGGATGTCAAATCCGGTGACCGTGGAGCTCAGCTGAGACATGCTAAGTCGCCAGCTCCTTGACGACCAATCGAACGGTTCGGCAGAGTATCTTTCAGATGGTCATGCACTTGACGACTCCAGTGAGCCGGCGCCCCGTCTTGTTGAAAAATGAAGGTGTCTTCGTGCAGCCTCGGAAACAATCAGTTTTGTAGCATAGCACTGCTGACCGTTAATCGTTTTTCCATATAAGACGAATGGGCCGTAAACAGATGATCGAGATATCGCACGAAACACACTGACTTTGGACGAATCTCGTACATGTTAAATGGCTCCATGTCGGTGCTGTAGGTCCAAAATTCGAACAATGTGTTTTTTTACCTGACCACTAACATGGAAGGTCGCTTCATCACTGAACACGATGCACTGTGCGAAAGTGTTATCATTGTCAATAGCGTCAAGAATGTCGTTACAAAATGCCACACGTTTGCGTTTGTCATCTGGACGCAGAGCTTGCAACAGCTGTAACTTGTACGGCTTCATAACCAACCGACGTCTCAAAACACGCCAAATTGTTGTTTTAGTCGGTTGTAAGACCCGACTGGCACGGAGAGTTGGTTTTGAAGGACAACGTTGGAAAGCAGTTTGAATTCATGCAACATATTCTTCAGGAACACGAGGGCGGCCAGAACTCTTTACTTTACGTACACATTCTGTATCTAGAAACCATCGACACCATCTGCGAATGTTCCACCCATTCGAAGGATCAATTTGGTGCCTCAACCTGAAACTGTAATCACGGAACGGCACTTCGCACACTCGGCAACACAAAATGATTTCTGCAGCGGAGTAGCTACACTCCGGGAAATGGAAAAAAGAACACATTGACACCGGTGTGTCAGACCCACCATACTTGCTCCGGACACTGCGAGAGGGCTGTACAAGCAATGATCACACGCACGGCACAGCGGACACACCAGGAACCGCGGTGTTGGCCGTCGAATGGCGCTAGCTGCACAGCATTTGTGCACCGCCACCGTCAGTGTCAGCCAGTTTGCCGTGGCATACGGAGCTCCATCGCAGTCTTTAACACTGGTAGCATGCTGCGACAGCGTGAACGTGAACCGTATGTGCAGTTCACGGACTTTGAGTGAGAGCGCATAGTGGGCATGCGGGAGGCCGGGTGGACGTACCGCCGAATTGCTCAACACGTGGGGCGTGAGGTCTCCTCAGTACATCGATGTTGTCGCCAGTGGTCGGCGGAAGGTGCACGTGCCCGTCGACCTGGGACCGGACCGCAGCGAAGCACGGATGCACCCCAAGACCGTAGGATCCTACGCAGTGCCGTAGGGGACCGCACCGCTACTTCCCAGCAAATTAGGGACACTGTAGCTCCTGGGGTATCGGCGAGTACCATTCGCAACCGTCTCCATGAAGCTGAGCTACGGTCCCGCACACCATTAGGCCATCTTCCGCTGACGCCCCAACATCGTGCAGCCCGCCTCCAGTGGTGTCGCGACTGGCGTGAATGGAGGGACGAATGGAGACGTGTCGTCTTCAGCGATGAGAGTCGCTTCTGCCTTGGTGCCAATGATGGTCGTATGCGTGTTTGGCACCGTGCAGGTGAGCGCCACAATCAGGACTGCATACGACCGAGGCACACAGGGCCAACACCCGGCATCATGGTGTGGGGAGCGATCTCCTACACTGGCCGTACACCTCTGGTGATCATCGTGGGGACACTGAATAGTGCACGGTACATCCAAACCGTCATCGAACCCATCGTTCTACCATTCCTAGACCGGCAAGGGAACTTGCTGTTCCAACAGGACAATGCACGTCCGCATGTATCCCGTGCCACCCAACGTGCTCTAGAAGGTGTAAGTCAACTACCCTGGCCAGCAAGATCTCCTGACCTGTCCCCCTTGAGCATGTTTGGGACTGGATGAAGCGTCGTCTCACGTGGTCTGCACGTCCAGCACGAACGCTGGTCCAACTGAGGCGCCAGGTGGAAATGGCATGGCAAGCCGTTCCACACGACTACATCCAGCATCTCTACGATCGTCTCCATGGGAGAATAGCAGCTTGCATTGCTGCGAAAGGTGGATATACACTGTACTAGTGCCGACATTGTGCATGCTCTGTTGCCTGTGTCTATGTGCCTGTGGTTCTGTCAGTGTGATCATGTGATGTATCTGACCCCAGGAATGTGTCAATAAAGTTTCCCCTTCCTGGGACAATGAATTCACGGTGTTCTTATTTCAATTTCCAGGAGTGTATTTTAAACATATGACAGTTATCAAGCAAAACAGAAGACAACTGACATCTAACGGCTATTAATATAAACTAGACTATGTATTCGTTTCGCCGTTAGTTGAGCCGAGGCACAGCGATAGGTAGTTTGGACAAAATAATACTTTGCACTACGTATATTCTTTTTGAAACACCCAGTAGATGTAGAGTAGGTCTAAAGGAAGCAATAAAATAAATTTAAAATAATAAAAGCCCGTCCTCAAGGTTCCGGTCGATTGCGTCCGACTGTCGACTATCACAAGAGAGGATGGCCCTATTGCGCACCAAGTAAGCACATCGGAACGCCTTCGCAAGGGCGCCTACCATCCAAGAACAGTATTCCACTCCCTACAATACTCTGTGTCATCCAGTACCACCGTTCGGAGACTAGCAGCAACCAGGCTAGGAAATTTCTATCGTATGTATTGGCTGCCATTAACACCGTAACACAAACGGCTGCGCTCGGAGAGGTGCCGTGGCAACCGAGCACGGACTGCCGATGGACGCTCGCAGTGAGTTCAGCGATAAACTGCGGTTCTGCAGTACCTCGGATTGTTATCGTCGGCGAGTAAGGCGGCCTGGATAAAGGTCCCATCCTCTCAATGTTTTGTAGAAGCATAGCGGTGTTACTCATGGTGCTGTGGCCTGGAGAGCCATTGGTTCTGACTTCAGGTCACCCGTGGTAGTGATTGAGGAGACGGGCACAACAATACCTCACGAGCATTCTGCGTCCTCATCTGTTACCTCTCACGCGACAGTATCGGGGTGCCATTTTTCAAGGCGTATGTATCTCAGCAAACTGCCTGCCTACTGTTGAGGTACACCAGTGGTCAGGATCGTTTCCAGATGTGTCCCCAACATACCATGACTGGAACCCGTCAACTCCATACCTGTGCCAACATCCAGGATATCAATAACTACAAAGTGTACAACTTTGCTTCCGCCGTTTGCCGATAGGTGGCGACAACGATAAGTAGCGGTCAAAAGAAACAGATCGCAGACGTCAGGCAGTTAGCTTGGACTTCGGTCAACATAACTTCATTCAAACATAGTCGATTTGTGTCTGAATCATAAAGTTGTTCTTGATTGAAAATGTCAGTTTACGAGCCTAATTCTCGTCATTTGGGGGAGGTGTTGCTGTTTTCTTTCAATATGAAGAAAACAGCGGCTGAGTCTCATCGAATGCTCTCAAGTACGTATGGTAAGGACGCTATTAGTGAAAGAGTGTGGCGAGAGTGGTTTCGACGCTTCAAGAACGGTGATTTTAACGTCGTAGACCGGCGTAGTGGTGGAAAAGAGAATGTTTTCGAAGATGTAGAATTGGAGACATTGCTGAGTGAAGACACGCGTCAAACTCAAGAAGAATTGGCACGATTAGTGGGAGTGACACAGTAAGCCATTTCAAAACGTCTCAAGGCTATGAGCATGATTCAGAAAGAAGAAACTTGGGTGCCGAACGAGCTTAAACCAAGAGACGTTGAACAGCTTTTGTTTGTTTGTGAACAGTTGCTTCAGAGGCAAAAACGGCAGGGATTTCTGCATCGCATGGTGGCCGGGGACGAAAAATGGGCTCATTAGGACAACCGTAAACGCAAAAAATTATGGGATATCCCGGCCATGCTTCCACGTCGACGGCCAAACCGAATAGTCATGGCTCCAAGATCACGCTCTGCATTTGCTGGTACCAGCTCGGCGTCGTATACTACAAAGTGTTAAAACCAAGTGAAACAATCTCAGGTGCTCGTTATCGAACGCAATTAAAGACAAACGACCGCAAGACAGCGAGAGGCACGATAAAGTGATTTTGCAGCACGACGAAGCTCGACCCCACTTTGCAAAAGAGGTCAAAACGTACTAGGTAACGTTAAAATGGGAAGTCCTACCCCACCCCATTTCATTGACTCAGTGCACACCATGATATTGTGCTTTTTTATATAGGTTTGTACCATCTCCGCATATCAGTTGGTTAAGCCAAGATCCTCGTTCAGTGTGACACACAACTTTCCACATCCGCGCCCCACACTGTGGTCACTAAGCACGTCGAAGCCCATGGCTACAAAGGACTAGCGGCGCTCCCCAATCCACAGTTCAGGGAAGCCGGATTCGCCAAAGCAGTACTCAAGTCTTCGGAGACAGAGCTCCCTGAGATGCTTACCATAAAACACGAACCAAGAGGAACCTGTGACTTATCGAATGCCTAGAACGCAGCAAAATAAATTCCTGTCCCATCCCCCTCCCAACTACCCAAACCCTCTTCAAAGACGTTTCCGTTCGTCTGTGATTTATAAACACCCAGCTACATAGAGTCGTGTAAGAGGTGGGCGACTATGCTGAAAGTGAACAGTAGTGACCAGTCCAGCCTTTATGCGATACTACTGGTTCAAATGGCTCTGAGCACTATGGGACTTAACATCTGAGGTCATTAGTCCCCTAGAAATTAGAACTACTTAAACCGAACTAACCTAAGGACATCACACACATCCATGCCCGAGGCAGGAACACTAGCGGTCGCGCGGTTCCATACTGAAGCGCCTAGAACCTCTCGGCCACTGTGGCCGGCTGCGATACTACTGTGTAATTTATAAAGTGGGAATTTTTCCATATATTATAGCATTATTTGGAAATATGTATACGAGCAACGTCGAAAGTTGTCAGTAGTTTCTGTAGTTGAGCCTGATGGCCCATATAGCTCTCCACCCACAACTTTTATGCAATTTTTGACTTCTTATCCTTGCCGAAACGATATCACAAACAAACGCAGTTTATATCTCAGAGAGTTAAGATTCTTGAGTGCTGTTGCGTATACACTACATCCCACCCGGCGAAGCCTGTTTTTTTTTTCTATAAGTACTCAAGATTTTCCCCTAAAATGTCTTTGCTTTCGACATCTGGTTTTAAATCAACTTCGGATGCTAGGAGTTACTTGCAGTTCACAGCTTTTCTTTAAACTCTAGAATTTTTCTTCTCGCTCTCTGAGTGCATTTTCATACAATTACCAACTTTCTTCTGCTCACCTTTGAAGCGGAAAAAGACTGATTTGACTACACTCTCTAGAGACGGAAGATGCTTATTTCTTTACGAGTCATGCAAACGAATGTACCTAGCGACTGGCGTAGTGATAAGCGCACTGGACTCGCATTACGGTGACGACGGTTCAAACCCTCGTCCGATCATCCTGATTTAGGTTTTTCTTGATTTCCCAAAATCGCTTCAGGCAAATACCTGGTGGTTCCTTTGACAGGGCACGGCCGGCTTTCTTCCTCATCCTTCCCTAACCCGATGGGACCGATGACTTCGCTGTTTGGTCCCTTCCCCCAAATCAACCAACCAACCAAACGAATATGATCGAGACAGCATTCATTTTTGCTGGCGTACAGTACTAGAAAATAAGTCGTTATGGCGAACACTCATTGTTCCTACAGTGGCTATGGTGTAAACATCGACAACACTTCAAAAATTAAGCCATTTGTAAGAGCCGCCTTTAACTCTTACTTTACTTAAGAACAGAATTATTTCCCATTTTCAGCACTTACAACACTTTACGTTTTGTGGTGTCTTATTGTATAACGTAGTTTGTCTGTTGTGTAGAAACTAAAGGTCAAATAACGAAAAGCCTCGCAGCAAATTGAGGACCATAAGTGAAATCTGACGTCGTCAAACTGGAGCATGTGATTTATTTATAAAATACTTTTGTTATTCACAGTTGTCTTTATCGTAATGGATGGGCCTGCAACAGCATATTGATTTAGACTGTTATGTGTCACGATCAGAACTAAAAGTACAGAATACACCTATTATAAAATTCATAGTAAATATAGAAAACTTAAGTATGCAAAATACAGAGAAGAATAAAAATACACTCACTAGCCTGTATCACGTCAACTGTCATTGAACACCCACGTTGGTCATTTGACGTCAGCTGCTGTGCCTGCTTACAAGTCGTGCTTACAATACCGAACTAAGTTCGCAGATGGTGCATGGGCATGCAGTGAACGTCTCTAAACCCATCCACTTCGATCAAGACAATTGTGAATAAAAAAAGGACCACCAACAGTGGTATTCGTCCTTACCTCATGGGACGCTGCGGAGAGGCTCAAAATTTAACCAAGTTCCCTGATGAATTGTGAACTACTACTTCTCCTCCCCACGTCGATCAAATTATGGTAAAGAAAATTCCTCCCATCTCCAGAATTCGAACCGGCTACGCCCGATTAGAGCGCCATCACACGAAAGTGTTGCTATCTATACTATGGAAGGAGACGAAACAGCAAAGAATTTAAAATATGAACAATGTTTATACTTTAGACAAACCCCATCATTTTTAATGAATTCTTCTGAGAAACGGTGCAATTTCGACTCAAATTTTGTTTATAGTAGGGCTTACATGTGTGCTGAACGTGATCATATGTTTTGAAACTGAATTTGCGTAAACGACAGATAGAGCACATGCTCGGGTCGTTTCGAGGATGGGAAAGGAAATCTGCCATGCCGTTTCAAAGAAGCCATACCGAAATTTGTGTGGATCAAATCACAGAAAACCTAAATCTGGATGGCCGCACGCGGATTTCAACCACCATTCCGGTAGGCTGTTTCGTCGAAGTGTTATGTAGTTTCCACTGGGTAACAGTACAAGGAAACAACATTTAGATCCGAAAGACGTAGTTAATTTCGTAGCATCGGTCACTATAACGACTGTTTGATTTTATATCGGTTTTACGACGAGATTTTGACGAATTCAGACATGAGAATATCATTGTTTAATTCTTATCAATAAATGCTCTTTGGGAAGTAAGATAGATCTGTAGTAGAGTTCATATGTGTTTTCCGATGTTATCGAAACACTTTTGATGCATTCTGATAAATTTCATGTGTTGTATTAATGCGTTTTAAAAGGTCGAGCTACAGTTGTCTACTAATCTATGATTTATTTCAGAAGTGCAAATAAGTGAGCTGTGTACAGGTTAGCAAACCTAGTAGACATTTTAAATGCTAAATATTACTCTGTAGTGCTAAAAGTCATTATATACCTTCTAATATTGTGTCAGACCTCCTTTTGCCCGGCGCAGAATCGCTGTTCGACTTGGCGTGGACTCAACAGGTCATTGGAGGTCCCCTGTAGAAATACTGCGCCATGCTGCCTCTATAGCCGTCCATAATTGCGAAAGAGCTGCCGGTGCAGGATTTTCTGAACAAACTTACGTCTCGATTATGCCCCATAAATGTTTGTTGGGTGTGAAAACATTCGTTCTGATTGTCCAAATTGTTCTTCAAACCATCCGCGAATAACTGTGTTCCGTCACATGGCACATTGTTACATTAAAATTGCGTCCTTGTTTGGGTACATGACGTCCATGAATGGGTGCAAATGGTGCTCAAAATCTTAGCTATTTTGAGAAATAATACAATTTTATTTTGTTATAAAGTTCAAATTTCCGTTGTCAATTAGTGATGTGTAATTTGTTGTGATAAGTATCCTCTGTGTTGGTAAGTCTGTGTGCTACTATCTCACTTATTATGATAAATAATTTTGTGTTGGTGGCAAAGACTCTCTTTTCGAGACATTTCATCTCTGTCTTGTTCTGTAATTACCTATGGATATATTTATCTCTGTCTTGCTCCACCACCATCTTTGTCCTTGTTGTACAGTTTCTAAACGTTTTGTGTTATTAAGTGTTGTTTGTTTATTTTGAAAATACGCAGTTTATGTGTTACATCACAATAAATACCTCGTCCAAAAGCTTTCTTCCCTCCTTTCTATAACTTTGTTTGTAGAGTTCTATCATCTTTTGGCTACTTGTATGTGCGTTTCTATGTGTGTGTGTGTGTGTGTGTGTGTGTGTGTGTGTGTGTGTGTGTGTGTGGTGCTGATGTATTATAGGTTAGAAATACTGCAACTTTCATCTTTTACCTGATTTTTTTGGGTAAATACTTTTGAACCGAGGGCAAAAATTTGGATCGTTTGTATACTTTTGAGCGCAGCCAAGATGGCTGCCCTGTGGCTACTTCATAACAGAGTGTTTCATTTTCATGGCCAGTGACGTACTCCACTGTGAAGCACTGTTCTGATGTAGTGCTACACTGTTAGCTGGAGAGGGTGAGGGACGATGATGGGAGGGGAGGGAGATGGGAGAACGCGAGGAGGAGGCAGGAAGAGGAAGGGGCCGCTTCTCAAGTGATGATAATGATGAAATCATAGGCGTGTGACGTCATGGGTAGTACAGCTATAAAGGTTCTGGGGGTCTAGCACACTTCGACGGTTCGAAGTCATTGTATATCCAAAGTCGCCACAACACCCCTGCAGCAGACATTTTCCTTCTGTAAACGGTAATAGCACAGTAATACAGCAGCCTTGAAGTATCCGTTTTTCTACATGATCAACAAGTTTGTCAATGAACAAAACGATTTTTGAACACCCCAGACGTCCTTTCACGATGGTCAAGGATAGGAAAGATTGCAGCTAATGTTCCTATACGATTCGGCTTTATCTCTGCCTCCTCTCAAGAACGTTTTTACTATGGGCGTGTTCCGTATACAAGCGCTATTTCGTAATTTTAGATGAAAAGTTATTGAGCGTTCATTTCACCGATGCTGAATTGTTTTGTTTGCTTTGCAGTGGGTAATTACTTCTACAACGTTACCTGTCTGTCAAGCACATAATCCATCCACCTGTAATTATTCTTTAACGTTCCTGCAGTGAGGCAAACATCGTAGATTATTCGTTCTAAATCTACATTTCTTCTGAGCAAACCATTGTATGGTGTGTGAAGGAGAGTGCAGTCTGCAGCAGAAAAATTTCCACGTTTCTGTTTTATTCACGAACGGTGTAATGGAAGGAATATTGCTGACAGCTCATAGGTATCGATACGTCCGAGTTTCTTTGTGCTAAGTCTCGTGACCGTTCCGCAAAGAACTAAAAGATTTCTTCACTGCACTTTCGTAACAGAGAGTGTGAGCTTCACCGTCCAGCACCGTTTTGGTAGAGACCGCCATTGAAGTCTGCTGAAGATTTCTACGACTCACTTCCATTCAGTGAACAAACCCATACACTACGTCTTTGGAATATAGCATTAAAAATTTCCACAACAACGCAACATAAAATCTCTATGATTACTGGAGGTAAAGGGGAACATTTTTTAAGGCTAGGGTTAGGTTACTAACAGACAATATTGAAAGAAATTAGAGCAGATAAGGACTATAATATGTGTCACAATTTGAAGAAAAGTAAAATTAATTTGCTTCATCACAACATTAGAGGGTTAAAAAACAAGGTAGATGAGCGTTTGTATGCCTAGAAGACGTGGAAACATCTGAAGTGATTGATGTCCTGTGCCTCTCTCAACAAAATGTAATCTCAGGGATGGTGAAGTTAAATATTAGGGATTTTAGATGAACTTCATTTTCGTATAGAGTTAAAATAGAAAAAAAAGGAGTTGCAACACATGTAAAAATTGGACTCAAAGTCAAAAATATCGAACCATATAGTTTCTGTGTTGATCAGAACCTCAAAATATTTGCATGTAATTTATTACTGCAGCATACTTCTCTGATAATTTTAACAGATTACAGATACCCCCTTGAAAAATTTTAGCTACTTGTGCGAAATCTAGATGCATTATTGAGTTACTTGTCAGTCAAGAAGCAACATTAAGTAGTTTGCGGAGATTTCATTGTAGATTTCTTAAAAGACATGGGCAGGAAAAACAAACTAGAATCATTGTTTAGATGCTCTAGTCTAATTTCAACAGTCAATTTTCCAACTATTGTGCATCAAAATAGTAAGACATCGACTGTTAACATGTTTATAGATACTGCTGCGGCTGAAAAAATTATTAATATTCTTAATGGATTATCTGATCATGATGCACAATTACTGGAAATACACAATATGGCGCCTGACGGCCCTGATCCAGGTTCATTCAAAACAATGAGGCTTACTTATAAGTACAGGATACAATGCTTTAACAGTAAGTTAGTAGACGTGTCATGGTATGAGCTACTTACAGAAAGAGATGCTAATCTCAAACACAATTCATTCTCTGGTTAATCTTTGTCAATATTTGGAAGTTGATTTCCTAAAAGTTTACCCAAAGGATCCATTTTAAAAATAAAAAATAAAACCAAGTATGCCTTGGACAACTAAGGGAATGAAAACCTGATGTAATAGTAAGAGAGAAATTTATATAAAGGCCAGAGTAAGCCAAGATCCGACATTACTTATCTACTACAGTAAATACTGCAGTATTTTAAGTAAAGTCATTAAAATGTTGAGAAACATTCAAATCCTGCCAGCAATATAAAGTACAGATATTATTAAAAGTATATGGGGCATAGTCAAATGGGTGAGAGAAAAGCCAGTCATTCTACAAGATTCCATAGCAATTAAACTAAATGATAATTTTGTAACTGATAATTCACAACTTTTGAGTACTTTGAACACTCGCTTCTTAAATGTAGCAGCAAAAATAGGATACATGAGTCAGTCGAAGAAGCAAGAGGATATATAAAAATTTTCATTCCACAAAACTTTAAGCAACTATAAATACCACCAACATGTGCACTAAAATTAACAGAATTATAAAAATTCTGAAAAACAAAAGCTCATGTGGTGTTGCAATTTTAAAAAGAATTCTGAATATTTGTTCCAACTTAATAAGTAATGCATCTGGGTGATGTACATAATATCTCAATGGCACAACGACAGGATAAAATATTGAATTGTTAAAAATATATAAAATATTGAATTGTTAAATTTCCTATATAAAAGGTGACAAGAGAGACTTGAACAGTTATCATCAAATTTCTTTACTGACATCTTTTTCCAAAATATTCGAAAAATTAATGTACTCAAGAGTAGGCTCACACTTAAGATGAAACGATTTACTTAGCATATCACTGTGTGGATTCCAGAATGGCTTCTCGACTGGGAATGCTATTTATGCTTTCAATCATGAGACAGCATAAGCCTTTAACGATAAAAGATCGCCAGTTGCAGCGCAACACCTCTTTTTAGACAGGAAATAGTAGCATTATGTGCTATAGTAATGAACACTTGCAGCTATATGTGGTATGTATTAAATCTCAACCTTAACAGACTTATTTTCCAGAGGAAGACCACAGTGAAAAATGAATTAGGTCAAAGGGTAGTTTTAACTTTCTGCAACGTTAGAAGTTGAGAGAGACGAACATTCAGTTTTATGTGTATCGAACACTCACAAAACTTCTTGGTTTTTCCCAGTTTGCATCAGTTGCCTAATATCGCTGCTGGCAACTCTCAGTATATCGATGAGTGCCTCACTTTAATATTCAATGACTTTCCAAAAATCCATCACTGAAATTCGGTCCTCAAATCAATCATCACATGAAAGAGATTAAAAAACTTTTTACACATCTTTATCATGTTCCAACACATCAATATTCTTGGCTGAGAAACACATCAACATTCACAGTTATCGATGCATATTTTCACATCAGAAGTCATATACTAATACAGGTGTTCTTAGAATCAAGTTTAGAGAAGGTCTGATCTTTTCATTCACTAATTTGATTTAGACCAAAGGCGGCAACACACTTCGACAAGATCTTCTCTCGCCTGATAGCCTTCATGGGGAGGGCAACAGCAATCAGCTCACTGTCACTGGCGGTGGCGTCGAACATGTTGCCGAGTGCTAGTTATGGCGTCTTGTCTCGACATGAAACAGAATATAAACAAAACACTGAGTAACGAGTTCAAACTTTTTAGTCACAACATCAATATTCAACACTAATGTTATTCAACATATTTATCATATCGGAGTAATGTTGATTCGTCTATCGACTGAGCGACAGGTCATGACTGGAAATGTCTGGACTTCTTGTCACACCATAGAGTTGATACTTTCTGTTAACTTCCCAAGGCATTTAATTCTGTAGATCATGTTACTCTCTTAGAAATACTCAAGTTTTTTGAATTGATGACTTTAACTAAAGTTGGTTTGAAGCACACTTAACAAACCGAATTAAAAAGATTGTGCTGAATAATTCAAACAGTGTTGGAAGGGAAGAAAATTTTAGTGATTGGGTAGATGTCACGAAGGGAGTCCCACAGGGCTGTATTTTGTATCCACTCCAGTTCCTCATATGCCTCTCCACCTAACATCCAACAAGCACACTTGCTTCTTTTTGCAGATGATATAAGAGTTATAATAAATCCTTTTAGTGAGAAAATAAGAGAAGAGATGGTGAATGACATTTTCCAAAGAATTATAAAGTAGTTCTCAGAAAATAGGCTCTCCACTAATTTTGAAAAAAAAAACACATTGTATTCAGTTCTGGCGACAAATATTCGTACCAACAAATGACAGAGCATATGAGCAGGAGTCAGTGAACAGGGTAGATTATACCAGATTTTTGGGTGTACATATTGACGAAAACTTGAACTGAAATAGAAGCATATTGCTGAGCTTCCGAACCAAATAGGTTCAGCTATTATTGCTCTTTGAATAATTACTAACCTTGAAAAAAAAAACGAGTTAACCTCCCGACATATTTTGATTATTTCCACTCAAAAACGTCTTATGGAAAAATAGACTGGGGGTAAATCATCACTCAGAAAGAAAGTACTGATTGGACAAAAACGAGCAGTAAGAACAATATGTTCTGTTCACCAAAGGACAGGACGTCTTGTAGTACCTCTTCAAGGAGCTAGGCATTTTCATTGCGTCATCACAATACAAATATTCGCAAATGAAATTCTTCATAAATAATTCAACACAGTGATTATGACCAAACCAAAGTCCTGACACAGACTTCCAAATACTGCGACTGTGTCATCAAAGAAGCCATAGAGATCAGAGTAAGGGAACCACAACTAAATCGTGACAGCGGTTACATCCTTAGCAAGGCGTGGGAACCCGCGATCACCCGCATTAAAAAGAAAAAAGATATTTCCCAAAGTGTACCGACTTCGGGGGAGGAGGGAATAATAACAAGAGCAGTGCCCACAGACCCTCCTGAATGATAAGACCTAGGGCGTGGCGCCCAGACGGCGGGAGAACGGATGCTGTACCTGGACTGCGCGTGGGGCTCAGACCGCACAGACTCATAGGAAGCGCCTGAGGGAGGAGCGAGAGGGGGATTGTCTTATACATGCCTGGCGCTGGCCCACCGCCTGTCATTACATCAGAGCACCGGATGATGGTAACGTGGTCGACTGCCGAAAATTGTGTCCTATGCACACTCATACTAGATTGTTCACCCGAGATTTATTTTGTCGCTTGAAGGATGTCTGCCGAGACCTGGTGGTGAATAAAAGCACGGTGAGTCGTTGGGCGAGGCGTTCGCAACAAGGTCGTGCAAACTTGTCCGATCTCCCACGTGCCGTTCAGCTGCACACAGCTGTGACTCCTTCGGTGTTGGAATCTGTGGACACTCACATTCGAGGTGATCGACAGTTCACAATCAAACACCTCTCTGCACAACCAGACGTATCCGTTAGTAGTGCTGACACTCTCGTCCACCATTTAGAATAGGAGAATACCCACTGGGTCCCTCGCCTCCTAGGAGAAGACCACAAAGGGCAACAAACGACCATCGCAATGAAGGATGTACGCCACGGGAAGCAGTATATAGTTGATGAGAGGGTTATAGATGCACCATGACGTTCGATCTGATGACGACCATTAGAGTGGTCCACGTGGGCATGTATGACCTCCCACAAAGATAGCGTAATACAGTCGCATTGAACGGAGAGTTTTGTAGACATTAGACCTTTGTGCTATTCCCATAGTATGGTGTATTGGAATCCTGAATACACACAGAGGCATTCTGTCCACTGACTGGGCACTGCTTAGAGTATTTTCTGTACTGAATTCAAATGAGCTTCATCATTTAGCAGCAGTGAAAACAAGGGGAACATGGAAGTTTTATAAGCAGTAATTTACAACAAATTAAACATTAGCAAATGTTTCTTATTGAAAGAAAGAACTGAAGAACCCAAACTCCAAAATAATCATCTGTATGCTACAGCCCAAATACAAATTGGACAGACAAAGCATCTGTCATATTGATGTATTATTACACAAATCTCAAGAGTTTAGTTTCATGTGTTCACTTGCACTGCCAATTCTAGAGAAGAAATTCAAAAACGGTTAAGTCTTATTGTAAACTGCACAATAGTACAACCATAACAAAATTACTTAAATATATATTTGTTTCTTTTGCCACACAATTTCAAAAATAAGCTCTACTTTGAAACTATATATTATAGATATTTCACACAAGAACCATTTTAACAACTTTTAAGCACTCAGTTTTTATATTATTCATTGTATTACATTTTTCTTTTTCATTGATATTTGCACGTATAAATTATATTCTCATCAGCTAGGCAGAAACTAATTGTATAGAACCATTCAACAACTCTTAAGCACTCAGTTCGATGTATCCTTAGAGAAATTTTTATATTATATTCGTCATACTATTTTAAAAAATGCATTAACAGCTATATACCAATAACACTGTGATACTGAGAAGTGTTTTGCTGTTGGATTCAGAAGCATCCGACCCACCTTTCATTTCAAGACGGATTACTCTGTACTGTTAATGAAATAAATAAATAAATAAAAATCAAGAATAAAACTCTTACTGAACTGCCAAAAAGCGGCTGCTCTTCATCGAAAACTGCCCACTGAGCAGGGTTAAATAGGCAAACAGATGGCAGTCTACCTGCATTTCCTCCAGAATGTCTATGAATCTGCCATTCTCAGCCTTTTGCAACAACCTGACACCCAACCCCAAACAGGGGAGGTGTGTCCTCTCTCAGCCATGTAGGCTGCAAAGTTGCATCTCTCAATTGTATCTCATCTATCCAAAGCTATGCGCTCAGCAAACCTGATGAGTCTTCAGCCTGTCTGTCTCATATAACAGCCGTCACAGTCTGGCATTCCACTCTGTACACAACTGATTCATGATGTACATTTCTTTTACCAACCCCATAAGCAACATATGCTCAAACTTGTTAGTGGTTGAAATAGAATCTCCTAAATTGTGATTTTTCAAAACCGAGACTATTTGAACGCTAAGGGTGCGATAATATGGCAAACAAATGTACCTGCTGTCCGTGTCTTCCTTAAAGGCTCTTCTTAATTTCAAAAAGCAACATATAAAGGCTTTCTCTTTCGACTACTAACAGCAATGGGCACATTTTGGCTAACGTGGTTCACAAAAGAAATGTGCTCTGAGAGTCAGGTTTGTACAACTGGGATGCCCAGATTGTGACAGAAAGGTAGAAGACTTGCGATCAGGTTTAGTGAATATGTGGCTCTGGATAGATGGCATATAGTGGGGAGATCCAACTTTGCTGTCCACTTAGTTGAGAGCAGACGCACCCTCCCATGTTTAAGGTCGGATGTCATGTTGTTGTACAAGGGTGAGAAGGGCAAAGTTATACACATCCTGGAGGAAATGGAGATATACTGCCATCTGAGGTTAGGCGCTCGCCTGCGTAGTGAGCACATGTTGGTGAAGAGCAGCCGCTTTTGAGAGATCTTCGACGGTCTTCTGCTATGGGGCACGATCCAAGAAACAACTAATATGATTGTTTTCCTTTGTTGTTATTTCATCCCCTTCGCTCCATATGGTCGGAGAGTGGGCTGTCAGTCATACAATATTCAGCTCTTAAGCCACGAGTATTTTTAAAACTATAACAACCATGATAGAAAATATTATTAAAGGAGAAACGTTATGCATGGTTTTAAAAACGATAAACAGGATGAAATTGTTTGGTGGCTACATAAAAGAAAGCATTAAGACTGTTTTCTTTTTTAAATTAAAAAGTCAAAGGGTGCCATCTAAAAACGAAATATATAAATTTTAAAACTACATCGCAGAGGGTTAAAATTCTTCAAAGAAAAAGCACTGCGTTTTCAGTGAAAATCCTAAGAACCTGCGCTGGGATGAAAGACTTCGAGAAGATAGAATATCTTTAGAGGTTTAGGGATGCAGGTAGAAAAAATATGGGTCTGTGAGGTAGGAAACTGTGGGTAGGTATTGGGGAGGGGATAGTGGAAAGACAGAGTTGGTAAAGACAGATGGTGAGGGTGTGTGGAGTATGACTTTGGTAGTGGAATTAAGAGAAATGAGGTGGGGCTTTATGGAGAGGGACAAGGAGCCCGATGTGGAGCGGGGTAGGTGGGGAAGAGTTAAAGTTGGTAAGAGGGATAAACATCAGAGCAGATCACATTGCCTGAGAGATAGTTGATTGAAATTTCTTTGGTCGAGGATATAGAGGATGCAGTGAATCGGGATCGGAAAGGAGAGGGGGAACTATAGAATTATTCAGTCGAGTTTACAGATAATGTAAGTTGTTCAGAGCGTTCAGTCTGAGTAAGGAAAGGCAAGAAACTGATAAGTTGGTAAAGGATCCTTGCAGGGGCAGGTAAACTTCTGTGGAAAGCAACCTTCAGTGCGTGATGGCGTTCCAGAATCTAGGGGGTCTTCTAGAACGTATGGAGAGAGAATACCAGAGGATGGGTCTGATCAAGCTTTCTTAGGTGTGGAGGACAGTGGAGGTATGTGGGCTTTCTTTTGGATCCTTAGTAGGTGAGGTTTCCATGTTAGCTGCCAGTCAATGGGTAGTTGAAGATGGTTTAGTGTATTAGGTAACTGGATGTGTCGGTCATGTAAGATAGAAGTTAGGGAGATGGAAGATGTGGATGGTATATCCTATAATTATTGCCTGGGTTTTAGAAGAATTTATCTTGTAGGGCCATTAGTTACACCAGGAGATGAATTGATTGGGGTGGATTAGGAGGGTCGTCGGGATTTATGACGTGTAGAAAAAAGCAGCATACTGGAGGAAGTGAACTGGTGGAGGTGGATTGGGCATACCAGCAGTGTACAGAAAATAAATGAGAGGAGAGATAACGGAGCCTTGGGGCACGCTGTCAATGGAATGAAAGCTACAGGAACTGGTACTGTTAATGGTGATACAGGATGCGAGATCAGAAAAATGCAATAAGGTGGACATAATTAACTGGAAGTTCGTAAGTCTGGAGTTTGAAATGGAGACCTGAATGCCACACACACAGTCACATGCTTTCTCTTTGTCAAGTGAGACAAAAACAGCGGATTTGCGGGAGTTGAACAGATGGGATAGGAGACAAGTGACGTGCAGGGGCTGTTCATCAGAGGAGAAACCACACTGATGGTGTGGAAGCCACACTGATTAGCGGGAAGGAGGTGTTATCGGTTCAGATGTCGATGGGCGCATCGCGATAGGATGGATTCGAAGACGTCACTAAACACTGTGGAAGCAGATGTGGCAGTATGTGGTTTTTGCGGTTTGAGGAAAAGCAGGATTTCGAGTGTTTCCACAGTTCAGGATAGTAACCTGTAGAGAGGATGATGGTATAAGCAGTTACAAGGGCGACCACAAAGGAGAAAAAGTGTTCTTTGATGTGTCGATAGATAATTCTCTCGTGACCTGGGGAAGTGTTTGTAGAGTACTTGTTTTTAATGCCATGAGTCGCGACTGGTGTTTTTAATTCTATCCTTGATATGTTGTCCAAGTATTGAAAAATGAGAGTGAGGGATGGGACAGCGGTGCTTGTGCATTATGGATGATAGGGAACAGGGAATAATAAAATGAAGGTCAACAGGGATGAAGAAGGTGTTGGAAAGTAGGATGTAACATGGTCAGCTTTGCCCAGACTGTCAGGTAAGGGATGGCTGTTGTGGGTAGTGAAGGATGTGGCTGTTCCTGTTGAAACTGTGCAGTGCTTTCCAGTACTTGGAAAAGTTATGGGCAGGCTAAGGTTGAGGCGGTTAAATACTTCCAACGTAAGAAGTCACCCCTCATTCAGCCAATGGCTTTGTCATAGAGAGTGGAGGAGTAGACAGAGATTCAGAGCACTCTCTTGCACTTGCGGTGGGAAACTGCTCCTAAAGGCGGAAGAATCAGCAATGATCAACGGCATGAGGATTCAGGCAGTAATGGCAACAACTTCATTAAAGATACGTAAGGTGTATCCACATGACATGTGACTTGTAATTGAAAAAGTGTCGTGATGATATCTCCATTGGCAAATGATACAGGACTAGTCACCTATTCTGATCTCCGGGAGGAGACTGACAAGGGGGAGGTGACCATGTGAAAAAAAATTGAATAATCAGCGAAAGGGTAACTTTCAATGAGTCGGGGCATGGGACGTCAAAAGTTTGAACGTGGAAGGGAAGCTAGAAAATCTTAAAGGAGAAATACTAAGACTCATTCTATGTATATAGTGGGAATCAGTCAAGTGAAATGAAAATAAGAGAAGGATTTATTGTCAGATGAGTGTGGAGAAATATCAACAACAGCAGAATATGGTGTAATGGAATGAATAGGAAGCTAGGGCTGGGAGGGTTACTGTGAACAGTTCAGTAGTAGGGTTTTTCTCATAGAAATCAACAGCAAACCAACACCGATTACAGTAGTTCAGGTATACATGCTGACGTCGCAAGCAAAAGATGAAGAGAGAGAGAATGTACATGAAGCGGCTGAACGGGGAATTCAGTACATAAAGGGAGATGAATATCTAATAGTCATGGGGGAGTGGAGTGCGGTTGTGGGGGAAGGAGCAGTAGAAAGTTTTGAGGGAGAGTATGGGCTTGGTACTAGGAATGAGAGGAAAAATAATAATTGAGTTCTGGAATAATTTTCAGCTAGTAATAGCGAATCCTCTCTTCAACATTCACAAGAGGAGGCAGCGTACTCGGAAAAGGCCGAGAAATGGGGGAAAATTTCAGTTAGATTACATCATAGTCAGCAGAGATCTCGAAATGAGATACTGGATTGTAAGACATACATAAGAGTAGATACAGACTCAGATTAGAATGTAGTAGTGGTGAAGAATCTGCTGAAGTTCAAGAGATTAGTCAGGAAGAATCAAACTGCAAAGAAGTAGGGACACGGAAGTACTAAAGAAAGAAGAGGTACGTTTGAAGTTCTGAGGCTACAGATATTTCGATAAAGGATATCTCAGTGGGCAGTTCATTTGAAGAGGAATGGGTGTCTCCAAAAAAGGAAATCACAAAGGCTGGAAAGAAAAACATAGGTACAAATAAGGTAAGTGCAAAGAAAACGTGGGTAACACAAGAAATACTTCAGCTGATAGATGGAAAAAGGAAGAACAAAAATGTTCAAGTAAATTCAAAGATACAGAAATACAAGTCAGTTCGGAATGAAATAAACAGGAAGTTCAGGGAAGCTAAGGGGAAATGGCTCCATGTAAAATGTGAAGAAATCGAAAACGAAATGATTGTCGGAAAAACTGACTCAGCATATAGGAAAATGAAAACAACCTTCGCTGAAACTAAAAGCAAAGGCGGTAATATTACGAGTACAGCGGGAATTCCACTGCTAAATACAGAGGAGAGAGCGGATAGATGGAAAGAATATGTTGGAGGCCTCTATGAGGGAGAAGGCTTGTCTGATGGCGCGATAGAAGATGAAATAGTAATCGATTTAGAAGAGATATGGGATCCAGTATTAGAATCAGAATTTAAAGGAGCTCTGGAAGACTCAGAAGCAGAAGGCATAGAAAACATTCCAGTGGAATTTCTAAAATCATTGGGGAAAGTGGCAACTAAACAACTTTTCACGTTTGTGTGTAGAATGTATGAGTCTGTTGATATACCTTCTGACTTTCGAAGAAACATCATCGATACAATTCCGAAGATTGCAAGAGCCGACAAGTCCGAAATTACTGCAGAATGCATAACAGTTCACACATCCAAGATGCTGACAAGAATAATACAAAGACCAAGAGCGATGTGCTCGATTAAAAAGCATGTAAGACAGGGATGTACTCTTTCGCGCCTACTGTTCGATATATACAACGAAGAACCAATGTCGAAAATAAAAGAAAGTTTCAAGAGTAGAATTAAAGTTCAAGGTGAAGGGATATCAGTGATAAGATTCGCTGATGACATTGCCATCCTCAGTGAAAGTGAAGATGAATTACAAGATCTATTGAATTGAACGAACAGTCTAATGAGTACAGAACATGGATTGAGAGTAGATCGAAGAAAGACGAAAGTAATGAGAAGTTGCTGAAATGAGCACAGTGAGAAACTAAATATCAGGATTGGTGATCACGAAGTAGATGAAGTTAAGGAATTCTGCTACATAGGCAGCAAAATAACCCATGCGAGACGGAGCAAGGAGGCCATAAAAAGCAGACTAGCACTGGCAAAAAGGAGTAAATTCGTGATGTGTGTCTGTATTTGCCGGTAGCTTGTGAGTATAGCCTGGTCGTGAGTCCTCAGTAAGAAGTGGTATAAGCTATGGGATTATCGGATAAGGAGCAGGGATTGTGGTGGACAAAGCTGGAGGATGCAGATATATGGCCTTGGTGGGAATGTGGACGGATACAGTGTCAAGATGTTCTGCAGAAAGGTTGTGACATGGGAGTATCATCAGGTTGCTGAAAAATTATGGGGTTGCTTTAAATCTAGGTGCCTATGGTCCGGTAGAGGTTTGGATGGAGATTGGTATGTGTGCATGGGGAGAAGGTTTAGTGTTAGAGATCATCGTCATCATTATCTTTCTTTCAAAGATTCGGCTGTGGCCCGTTCCGAGCTCCCAAACAAAATCATTCCCATCTTTTTCGGAGTCTTCCAATATCTCTTTTCCCATTCGGTTTGTAGTTCAGGATCTTCTGAGGAATTCTGTGACCTGGCTTTCTCATAAGGTGTCGTCTCCAATCTTCACGATATTTATAAATTTTTTCGTTCCTCTTGGAAATATTTAATTCTGTTCTAATATCCTCGTTTTCTTCGTTTCTAAACGTATCTTCGTCTTTCGTAGGAACCTCATCTCTGCTGTTTGAATTTTATTTTCTTCCTTTTTTTGTGATAACTCAGTTTTCGCTTCCATACGATAACATAGGAACCACCATTACTTTAGAGAACTTCATGATGGTTTCTTTTGTACTTTACGGTCCAATGTTCTGCTAATGGTACCGAAGACAACTTGGAATTTGTGAATTTTATTTTCAGTATCAGAGTCAAAATCAAAACTTACATCATAGCCTAAATAAGAGATTTGAGATACTTGTTATAAAACTGAATCGTCCAAAACAGTTTTTGGTCTTGCTGGATACTTTCCTCGGAATGCCATTATTTTTGTTTTATTGCTAGAAATTTTAAAGTTGTATTTGTTGTAAATTTCGTTTAGCTGGTATACTGACCTTTGGAGGCCATCTTCATTCTCCTGTGTAATAATGATGTCATCAGCAAACAAAAGTACTTTTAGGTGTTTCTCAATCGTTATCTTAATTCTTCTATTTACTTTAGATTTCTATGTGCGAAGAATGAAGTCAATGTAAATATTAGAAAGGGCAGGTGATAGTCCACACCATTGTCAAACTACTTGGATAATAATTATTTCTTCTAACCGATTCATACCTGTGTTTATTACAATACGTTAAGTTTTGTGAACAATTTTCAATACTTCTATTAGGTGACAACGATATCCACATCTAGACATAATCTTTCAAATGCTATCACGGCTCTTACGTTTAATACCCTTCTCGAGGTTATAAATGCCATGTGGGTTTCTATATTCAGTTCGCTGTGTTTTTCTATAATATTTTTAATTAAAAACATATTGCGTGTGCATGACCGCCCTTATCTAAATCTATTTTATTCTTCTTAATGCGCTTATTGATTGTCTATGAATATAGTTGGTAGCCAGTGTTTAGAAGAATTCGCTGTGTTTTCCTATAATGTTTTTAATTAAAAATACATTGCCTGTGCATGACCGACCTTATCTAAATCCATTTTATTCTTCTCCATGCGCTTATCGATTGTCTTTGAGTGTAGTTGGTAGCCAGTGTTTAGAAGACTGATGCCACGATAGTTTTTACAGTCATTACATTTCCCTTTAATGAACAGGAGATTACTTTGCTGTATAACAAGAGTCTGGGATCTTGCACTCGTCCATCGTACACTTATTAAATAGAAGAGTCTTTTATCCAGCGGTAATCTTCCATATTTCATTAGCTCTGAGTTTATTCCATCTACTCCAGTAGCTTCACTGTTCTTTATGCCCTTAAAAGCCTCTTGTAGTTACTCCATAGTAACTGAATCTACTGTTTCATTGTACATACTTACTCCAATGTCATCTCCGGCCTTCTGTGTACACCACAACTCTGTGTAACGATTTATCCATTGTTCGTTGGGTACAACGTTCAGTTAGGCTGTGTCTTTATCTTCATTGCTGAGGGCTTCCATGACCTGGTATGCACATTGCTGTCTACCCGGTACGCAGTGTTCTAAGAGGCTTATGAATGAGTCCCAAGATTCGTGGCGTTCTTTGAGCACTATTTATTTCAGAGCATTTCTTTTTATTTTGTATGTTTACTAGCTGTATGATGTTTTTTGTCTGTATAAGCTTAAAATAAGCTGTTTGTTTTTCTTTAATGACTTCTTTAATTTAGGTGTTCCAAATTTCGAATCGTTTTTTGCCATGTAATATCATCCTTCCACCAAGTGCTTCTGAGACTGCTTAAATGATGCGGGTTTTGATATTATTTCATTCTATATCGATATCTTTATCGACTGGTAGTGAAGTAAGCTTTTCTTGGAGTATGTACTGATAAATTTTCCTAAAACTGTATTCCGGCAGGAGATGTACTTTGGGCAACTCATATTGTGGCTTCTTTTGGAGTTACTTTGTCATCTTTCATTTTGATAATAGCCTTATATTACTGCCCGAAAGGAAGTCGTCGCTTCCCCCTAACTCTTCTCTAGAAACACTTATAACTTGCGTAATATTCTTCATTTTACCATTAATTAGTATACAGGGTGGTCCATTGATAGTGACCGGGCCAAATATCTCACGAAATAAACATCAAACGAAAAAACTACAAAGAACGAAACTCGTCTAACTTGAAAGGGGAAACCAGATGGCGCTATGGTTGGCCCGCTAGATGGTGCTGCCATAGGTCAAATGGATATCAATGATATCAATTGCGTTTTTTTAAAATAGGAAACCCATTATTTATTACATATTTGTGTAGTGCGTAAAGAAATATGAATGTTTCAGTTGGACCACTTTTTTCGCTTTGTAATAGGTGGCGCTGTAATAGTCACAAATGTATAAGTACGTGGTATCACGTAACATCCCACCAGTGCGGACGGTATTTGCTTCGTGATACATTACCCGTGTTAAAATGGACGGTTTACCAATTGCGCAAAAGGTCGATATCGTGTTGATTTGTGGCTATTGTGATCAAAATGCCCAACCGGCGTGTGCTATGTATGCTGCTCGGTATCCTGGACGACATCATCCAAGTGTCCGGACAGTTCGCCGGATAGTTACGTTATTTAAGGAAATAGGAAGTGTTCAGCCACATGTGAAACGTCAACCACGACCTGCAACAAATGATGATGCCCAAGTACGTGTTTTAGCTGCTGTCGCGGCTAATCCGCACATCAGTAACAGACAAACTGCGCGAGAATAAGGAATCTCAAAAACGACGGTGTTAAGAATGCTACATCAACATCGATTGCACCCGTACCATATTTCTATGCACCAGGAATTGCATGGCGACGACTAGAACGTTGTGTACAGTTCTGTCACTGGACAAAAGAGAAATTACCGGACCATGACAGATTCTTTGCACGCGTTCTGTTTAGCGACGAAACGTCATTCACCAACAGCGGTAAAGTAAACCGGCATAATATGCACTATTGGGCAACGGATAATGCACGATGGCTACGACAAGTGGAACATCAGCGACCTTGGCGGTTTAATGTATGGTGCGGCATTGTGGGAGGTAGGGTAATTGGGCCCCATTTTATCGATGGCAATCTAAATGGTGCAATGTATGCTGATTCCCAACGTAATATTCTACCGATGTTACTACAAGATGTTTCACTGCATGACAGAATGGCGATGAACTTCCAACATGATGGATGTACGGCACATAGCTCGTGTGAGGTTGAAGCGGTACTGAGAGGAATGTCGTTACTTGTATTGCCAAATGCATTCAGGTTGACGGACATCGTTTTGAGCAATTATTGCATTAATGTGGTATTTACGGGTAATAGCACTTGTTCTCAGAAATGATAAGTTCACAAAGGTACTTGTACCACATTGGAAGAAACGAAATAAAATCTTCAGAAGTACCTACGTTCTATATTTTAATTTAAAAAACCAACTTGTTACCAACTGTTCGTGTAAAATTGTGAGCCATATGTTTGTGACTACTACAGCGCCAACTATCACAAAGCGAAAAAAGTGGTCCAACTAAAACATTCATATTTCTTTATGTACTACACGAATATGTAATAAAAAATGGGGTTTCTATTTAAAAACCGCAGCTGAGATCCGTTTCACCTATGGCAGCGCCATCTAGCGGGCCAACCATAGCGCCATCTGGTTTCCCCCTTCAAGCTAGACAAGTTTAGTTCTTTGTAGTTTTTTCGTTTGACGCTTATTTCGTGGGATATTTGGCCCGGTCACGATCAATGGACAACCCTGTATAATGAATCAAAGACCATTATCCTCTTGCACTCAATGTAAACTTGTCAGTGTCTTTCTTTCTGTAAAATACATTAGCAATTTTTTTAATTGAAGGAGGCAAATTAGTGTAGTTCATGTCCATTACTATTCAGAATTATTCTCCTAACAGTGCTATCATTCTTGTTATAGGTAGATCCCTAACTCTTGCATTAACGTCACCAGCGATGGCAACATGGTCTGTCTTGTTGATTCTGTTCACTTCTTTCTGAAGATTGTCATAAAAAGTATCAGTATCATCCTTCCTTCCGTCCTCTGGGCCGTAGACACCTATAACTGTCAGACGACCTCTTAGAATTTAAAATCTATCTCTTATTATTCTTTCATTTATAAGGCTGTATTCATCAATTTTTCCTCTCCATTTATCACTGACTAAAACTGCCACTCCACCACTAGCTCGTTTTCTTTGTGGGACGCCACTTTAAATCATCGGTAGTCTGTCAAATCTTTTGTTCCTCACTGTTTTTTCTTAGTTTCTCTTATTTTTGTAATGTCTACTTTCCTCTCTTTGAGTACTTGTGTTAACTCGCTTTCTTTGTTGGTCAGTCCTCGAACATTCCATGTTGCCAAACGTAGGCACTTATTGCTCTCGGATAGCACATGCATTCATCGGGGTGTATTCAGCTATTAACCTCACATACAGAATAGCTCTGTTAGTCTTCATATTTACTTACACCTTGCTGATAAGTGGACGTCTTTATCAACGACAAATAGCTCCGAATCATCTTCTACCTCACAGAAAATGCATCTGCTCATAACGCACTTTTTCCATGGTTCCTGGCAGTTGCGAAATCAGTGACAATAGTCTAAAGTGAAAATAGTTTGTATTGTGGTTTCATCAGCACGCTATTCCTCCGCTGTATGCTATCTCAGCAGTATTTCATCACTTGAGTAATTTCCGAATTGTCTCGTATAGACGGAATCTTGATTGGCAGTAAATCATGAACAGCACTCGAGATAATGGCTGCTATCTGTTGCTACTGCTTTTCGCTGGTTGTCACCCCGCAACATGTTCGAGTACCGTCTTATCTCATACAGCATACAGTTGACGTGTTTAACGAAAAAATACCTGTTTCTACAGATAAGTCTAAAAAGCTCCCAGAGATCGATCGATCTGCATAATGCCGGAAATTTTTCGTATCACTACTCTTTCCTACTTAACGATCTGGCGAAATTTTAACAGAGATCAGACTCTCATTGCAAAGAAAGCCATTGTGTTCTCCTACATTCTCAGACTCGTTTCCTCTAGCTCCCGAGGTTTCTCCTTAACCAAACCTAAAGTCTCTTCCAGAATATCATATGAACTAAGTAAAATTAGATTCGTATCGACTTCTGCATCTACATCTACATATATACCTTGCAAGCCAGCGTACGGTGCATGGCGGAGAGTACCTGTCCCGCTACCAGTCATTTAATTTCTTCATTAATTAATTTTTTGGGGCACATAAACAGTTTCAATCCAAGGATACAATTCACCATGGAGAAAGAGAGTAGTGGAGAACAAAATTTTTTGGATGTATTGGTTATTAAACGGGCAGATGGGACTTTAGGGCACAAGCTATAGAGGAAAGACACGCATACCGATCGTTACCGACATAAGAATTTGAATCATCATCCTAGGCAGAAGAGAGGAGTCATAAAAACTTTAGTGGACAGATCTAATAACATCTGTGAGCCAATTTACTTGCAAGATGAATTAAGCCATTTGCGAACAGCTTTCAAGAGAAATGGGTACGCTGACAAGGAAATAGATCGAGCACTCCACACTAGAAGAAAAATGTCGGAAAATATACGACAACAACAACCGTCGGTTGGAAAAGTTTTTCTTCCATTTATTCATAACATCACGGACCGTACTGGTAAAATTTTGGCCAAGTTTCAAGTGGAGACAATCTTTCGACCTACCAAGGAATTTAGTGAAACCTTAAGATTGGTGAAAGACCCACGACACCCCTTAGCTACCCCAGGTGTGTATAAAATTCCGTGTAGCTGTGGCATGGTTTACATTGGGACAACTAAAAGGAGTGTTAACAGCCGCCTAACGGAACACAAAAGGAACTGTAGATTGGGACAGATTGAGAAATCAGCTGTAGCGGAACACGTCTTCAAAGACGGTGATCACGAAATAAACTTTAGTGAGACAAACGTGATAGCTAGGACCTCAAATTATTATACTCGCATGTATAGAGAAGCTATAGAGATCTACAAGGATGGAAATAATTTTAATAGAAAAGAAGAAGATTTAAAACTAGACAAGATATGGCGTTCGACTTTGTACCAACGAAGTGACAATCGATTACCTGTAATCGAGAGAGATGGCACTAGCCATAGATAGTTTTAAAGTCGAAAGCATGTGACGAGTGGTGGCGCCATCTAAGCACTATATTTAAGTGGGACCACCAGCGCCTAGCCCCCCTCGGCACGGCATGACCGTGTACTTGGCCCTCATCCGGCCGGTACTAGAGTACGCCGCCGTTGTGTGGGGGAATGCCGCTCCGTCGCCCATTGCGATGCTCCAGCGTGTCCAGCATCCGGCGCTGCGACTCGCTCTCCACAAGCCGCCTCGTTACTCCACGAGGCTCCTTCATGAGGAAGCCGGCGTCCCGTTGCTGCGGGATCGCTTCAGGCAGTCCGACAGGGTGTTCTATGCCTCTGCAGAACACTCTGGCAGTCGTCTTATACGCGGACTGGGACACCAAGTCCACCGCAGGCCGACCACGCGTTGGCCTGATCTGCTGCGGGAGTAGTTTCTTCCGCGGCCCTTATGACGCATTTGACGCAGCGTCCGCCCCCACGCGGCCGCTCACATAGGCCAATCCCAACTGTGAGGCCAAACAATAATTCTTGAGGTCCGCACAGGAACAGCAGCTTCGCTGCTTAGCCTGTCTCACACCTGGAAGATGTAACCAGTGATTTGCAGTACAGTGCAGTGCAGTGCCTAGCAGCCAGTCGCCGACTCACCTCAGAAGATGTTGCTCGCAGCCGGCAACGAAACGTCAGGAAGGAGAAGAAGTTTTATATATGGACCCGGAAGTTTTAGTTAATGAAGACGCCAGCTGTGAAAGCTTACATGCTACCATTTACTTTCTTGTTCCACTCGCAAATAGAGCAAGGGTAAAACGACTGTCTATATGCCTCCGTGTGAGCCCTAATTTCTCATATTTTGTCTTCGTGGTCCTTACCCACAATGTATGTTGGCGGCAGTAGAATCGCAGCTTCAAATGCAGATCCCCTAAATTTTCTCAACAGTGTTTTTCGAAAAGAAGTTGCCGTCCCTCTAGGGAATCCCATTTGAGTTCCTGAAGATCACCGTAACACTTTCGTCTTGTTCGAATCTACTGGTAACAAATCTAGCAGCCCACCTGTGAATTGCTTCGATGTCTTCCTTCAATCCGAACAGGCACGGATGCAAACACTCGAGCAGTATTCAAGAATAGGTCGCCCCAGCGTCATATATGCTGCTCCTTCACAGATGAGTAGCTCTTTCCTAAAATTCTACCAATTAAATCGAAGTCGACCATTTGCCTTCCCTAAAAAAGTTCTCACATGCTCGTTCCATCTCATATCGCTTTGCAACATTACGCCTGACTGTATCAAGCAGGACAATATTAATATTGCATCCGAACATTATAGGTTTGATCTTACTACTCAGCCGCATTAACTTACATTTTTCTACATTTAGGGCTAGCCACCATTCATCAGACCAACTAGAAATTTTGTCTAATTCATTTTGTATTTTCCTACAGTCGCTCAACTTCGACAGCTTACCGTTCACCACGATATCATTAGCAAACGACCGCACATTTCTGCCCACACTGTCCGCCAAATCATTTATTTACATAGAGGACAACAGCGCTTCTATCACACTTCCCTGGGACACTCCTAACTATATCGTTGTCTCTGATGAACGCTCCCGTTGAGGACATCATACAGGGTTCTATTACTTAAAAAGCCTTCGAGCCACTCACATATCTGTGAACTTAATCCATGTGCTCGTTCCTTCGTTAACAGCCTACAGGTGCTTTCCAGAAATATAGAATTATGGAATGTGCCTGTTGCCCTTCATCCATATCAAGTGAGAATAGAGACAGCTGAGTACCGCACGAGCGATGGTTTCTAAAACCATGCTGATTCGTGGACATAAACTTCTCAGTCTCAGGAAAATTTATTATATTTGAACTGAGAATATATTCAAGGATTCTACAGCAAAAAGAAGTTAGGGATATTGGTCTGTAATTATGCGGGTCCGTTTTTTACCCTTCTTGCACAGTTTTTCCAGTCGCTTGGGACTTTGTGCTGGGAGAGAGATTCATAATAAGTCCAAGCTAGGTAAGGGGCCAGTGCCTTAGAGTCCTCTTTGTAAAATCGAACTGGGTTTCAGCCGAGATCTGGTGATTTATTTACTTTCAAATCTTTTAGTTGTTTCTCTACGACATGGATGCTTATTACCTTGTCGTCTACACGGAAGTCTGCTCGATGGTCAAATGAACATCATGATCGCTAATCCCCGTTTCTATACTGACACTGTCGGTGAGATCCGGCATCTCTGTAGCTACAAGGTCTGATACATCCACTGCGTGTGGCCTGCCAGGCTAGCTGCTCAACACAGTTCTCAGAAAACGTATTCAAAAGTATTTCGCATGAATGTTTGTGCGTGCTCCCCGCAATGAATTCATGGGCATCTTAATCTCTACTCAGTAGGTTAAAGTTGCCTCCAACTAGTATTGCATGATCTAGGTATTTATGTACCATAGACCATTGATTTTCATTGAATGACTCTATAAGCGTCGCAACAGAATCGTGTGTCCAGTAAAAACATTCAACAATTAATCTGGTTTCACCTACACCTGCTATGCGCGACCTAATACGTAGCTTGACTGTCACGCTCAACTTCGACGTCACTAGAGTCGATATTTTTGTGAACTGCAATGAACAGCCACACTCCTAAGGCCTTTAATCTGTTCTTGCGATATACTTTTCACAACTCGGTAAATATCTCAGAGCTTTACACTTCGGTTTCAGCTAGCTCTCGGTCCGAAGAGTAATTTGAACGCGAAAACTTTCCTGAAGAGTAGTAAATTCGGCAACTTTATTACGAATACTTCGACGGCTTACTGATAAAATTATGGCAGTCGAAATGTCTTTACTCTGAAATCGGTCTGACTTCTTTTGCTGCTTATCGATCGGCTAGTGCTCATGAGAGCATCTCAAACTTCTGCCTAGCCTTTAAAAAAAAAAAAAAAAAAAAAAAAAAACACCTACCTCATGTTCAGAAGTACTCTGCTACCCCGTAACTGCTTCCTTTGTGTAGTGCACTCCTGACCTCCTATCAAGGGGAGTCCCCACAGGATAACGCAAGTCTAGCAATCTGCATCCAGAACCGTCACAGAGCCGACAAAGCCTTTGGCTGAGACGCTCCACTCGGCTTAAAACCAAAGGACCCCCATCAACTCTGAGAACAATACTGCAAATTGCGAGTTCTGCTTGCTCCCAGCGCGCGAGGCCACCTGTCTTAACCACCTTCACTAACTGCCTGTAAGAACTGAGGGTCGCATCAGAACGCATGCGGCAGGCGTCGTTGGTGCCACGGTGAGTCGTAACTTGCACACGACTGCACCCAGCACGCTCGTTAGCCGCATGCAAGGTCGCCTCCACATCTCGGATTAGGCCCTCCGGTAGACATAACAAGTGCACATTGGCTTTCTTTCCATCCCTGAGCGCTATCTACCTAAGCGGCTTCATAACGCTCCTAACGTTGGAGCTCCCAGTGACTTGTAAACCTCTATCCCGTGTACCTGCTCGGACCCTGCTGAAGGAACGGCCACCTGTCCACTCACAGGGTGAATAGACAGCTGCATTCGCATTGCTTCTCGTGATGTAACCATAACTTAAAAACATATTTGTTAAATATAATAAAATTTAACTGAGGCAAAAGACACGTTATACAAAAAATAATTTTTGATACCACAGCGCCGAACGAGAGATTGCGTTTGAAATGAACAAAATAATATGTCGTGATGATGCGGCACTGCAAACATCGCTATATAGTTTCTTTACTTTGACTAACAATAAAGGACATGAAACGAAGTGTGTTGCTATTAGTAACGGACTTTTAAATTCTCTCCACAGGACGTGAATTATATTTTTGCTGCCAAACTACTGGTAACGGGAAAAGAGACGGCAGAGTATTACTATGAGAAAACACGATGTTATCCAAGAGCATCGCCAGGGTCTTCTGTAGGATCGGGAGTTAGAGCTGGCTACCAGAAGAAACTCAAGACAGGTAGTCTTCGTTGACCTGTCAGTAGCTTATGATACAGTGTGGTGCGAGGGTCTAATACTGAAATTTCTGAAAACAATACTTTGTAAAACTCAGGTAATATCTTAAGAAACACGTTGAGCAATTGGCATTTTAAAGAACACCATGGTGAAAAGAAGAGCAGATGGGATACAATCAATGATGGCTTGTCTCAAGACTATGCTCTTGCTCCCGCTGTATTCAACCTCTGCCAAAGCTGATCTGCCGGAAATTCCGATGTGCAGAGTCGTCGCAATTTCAAATCAGATTGAAGATGTTTCTGAATGTGAAGAACACCTAACAAACAGTCTCACTAAAAGCGTTGACAGCCAAGAAGTCGACCTAGTTAGAATGCTGGCAGGTAGAACATGGCAAGCAATAACATCAGTTCTCTTTGTAGCATCCCTTGCCTTGATATACTGTGCAGCACGACTTTGCTTACCAGTTTGGCTAAGCAATGCTCGTGTGAAGGAAGTTGACGTTCATTTGAATGCAGCTATGGAAACCTTTAGTGGCACAATCAGATCTACATCTAAATGCTGTCTGCCAGTACTGTCGAACAACCGTACATCTCACCTTCGTCGAAACGCTGTTCTCTATAACCTTCACCAGTAAGTTTCTATAAATGAATCAATCCATCTTAAGAAATATTTGGTCTCGCTGCCTGGGAGACTTCTCAAAATAAGAAGCCAAGCGTATGAAGGAGGAATCAAAGTGGTGCACACTTGGTTCAAATGGAAAACTGAATGGAAACTTGACTGGAAAGCTACGAACATTTGGAACTACAAAGTTATTGACAACCAACTGTTAAATTTCCATGCTTTCTTCGTCCTAGGGAGGTGTGGATACAGCTTAATAGATACCGGGCTGGAGACGGTACGTGCAAATACAACATGCATTGACAGTGAGTATGACAATGGTGATATTCAGACAATAAGCCACAGTGTAAATGACTGCTCTAACAGGCGGTTCCCTGGAGGTGTGAGGAGTCTACACGAAGCATCCGACGAGCCGCAGCACCGGATTGAATATTCCGGCATTCGTGCGTAGTCTAGACCGTTTAACGGTTATACAGTATACGTAATTAGGCATGAGTAGTTTCTGTTTAAGTATGTATTAAATTTGTTGTTGTAATTAATGCACACGACAATAATAACAATAATAATCTGTTATGACCAGTCCTACTGTCATCCAGTCCTAGTTGTGGTTTTTTTTACTGTTCTGGGAGATGTCCTAGAAGCACATCGTATGAAATATTAGTTTACTTCATTATATGAATAAAAAGCGTTATTTAACTTGGTCCAGTCCCCTGCCAGAGGACAGTTCGATAATTTAAGACTGACTGATGCACTACTTAACGAACTCGTGACGTTCGCCCGCTTTATTTCTTCATTGATAGTCCTCGGCGTCGAAGTATTGCGTTGTTATACTGGCTGAGAAATGAGGGGGGGGGGGGGGGTTGAAGTTCAGTAAATGATGTAGCCGACAGTTGCACAGTTGCGTTTCACAGTTCTTTACTTTCACTGGTCACAACCCCCCAATATTACACGCTTCTATGGCCAGTTAACTATTGGTAAATTTTGAAACCCTCATTAATAGGTTGCAGGTAAACATCAGCATACTGCTACAATAGTTTACTGTTGAATATCTATGAGCAGTAAAAATCTAACCACACAGTTCACAGTTCTTGCAGAATAATACTATACGTATTGAACAGACACTATCATTGTTTTAACACACAGCCTAATCGTGTTACATTTATTTCACAGTTAAGTTGGTGCGTTGTTGTTGACCTAACCAGTACGTGTTTCTCATCTGGAAATCGGCCGTGGACTTACTGTCTCGGGATCTAAATCGAGCCTTTACATATCATCACAATAATAGGTACTGAAACTATACATTGTTTGATGTTTAATTTACAGGAATTACATTAAAACATAACTCATTAAATTAACTGAATACATCGAAAAATAGGTCCTTTTTACAGTTTCTTCTACCACGAGGCTTAAGCCGAATTATTTGTTTAAATGATGAAATTAACAGATGTAGTTACACAAACAATACTTTTGACGAAACTGGTAATTACTTTGACATTAATTAAGAGCTGGCTTTGGTAATATGTTTTCGAATAGGGCTAAATAAATGCTTTAAGAATCCTAGTGACTTTTTTCCAAATGGTTATCATTATTACAGAATTTATATTTGTTTTTAAGTCAACAATAGAATTACAGAAACTTGAACCGATTGAAAGCATCCGAACGGAAGCAAATAACAGACACAAGTGGGGAAACGAAGTAAGGGTTAGGCTCACTCAGGTCGTAGATCTCGTCAGTTCTGATGGGGGTACCACTGGCATTTCAAAAGGCAGGAAAAAGCAGCAGCAACAACCAATGGGGAGTCAAAATCTTAAGCCAAAAGAGAAGACCCTCTGGAAAAGATGTGTGATTATTTGGAGGTAAATGATGAATATTAGTAAGGTTTTGAAGAATTACAAAATATGTTCCTTCACCTGAGTCCCGAAGTAGAGCCATATGGTGACATACATTTGAAAAGAAAACTGATCCGGCTCTATAGTAATAGCTTTAGTTTTACAGTTTTACCAGGGAAAAGAAATGTGATTTGTTTTTTTGGAGCAACTACTAATATTTTATCAGACAACTGGTATAGAAATCGGAACTCTGATAACGAAGCTCGGGATAAACTGAGATAAAAACTGAAGCAGCTATTATTCGACGTGAGATCAAGTCCAAAAGCTACGACTATTCTGTTTACAACAACTGAAAAATTTGTGAAGGAGGAGCTGAACTGGCACCTGAAGTACTCAATGTCTTGATAGCCTACATCTAAAAGACAGACACCAGAGAAAATTCGAAGGACGAAACAAAGTACTGAATCGAAAAAAACTTCAGTTTGTCACAGTGTAATAAGCGCTGCACGCCAGAGATTATTTTTGTGCCCTGTACAACTTGGAACGGGTGTTTCATTGCCCAAATAATTTGGTTCAGACGTGTTGATCGATATCCTGTGCAATTTCGGTGTTTGGGTATCTTACAAGGAAGTTTTAAAATATGACAGATCGGTAACTTCTCAAGAGACCACAAGAACAGAGAAGGGGTGC
Organism: Schistocerca gregaria; assembly: GCF_023897955.1. Lineage (NCBI taxonomy): Eukaryota > Metazoa > Arthropoda > Insecta > Orthoptera > Acrididae > Schistocerca > Schistocerca gregaria. Next base: position 319,268,172 of record NC_064927.1, read on the forward strand.
TTGCAATTTGTTTTCGATAATGCAGACTACAGCAGACTACAATGTCCACACTGTGGATGGCTATAACGTTTCATGTCATGGGTGGAATTGCTTCCATAACAGCTAGCACCGCTCTTCAGTTAGAGTACAATGTACATCGAAAAAATGTAACTGCCCATGCTGCTGAAAAACGAGAGGTCTGTTTCATTTTAAAACTTGCAGAGTCCCAAGCACATCTGGCTATTCCAAAATATTTACTGCAAAAATGGCTTCCCTGAAAATAAAATCACTGTCGTATGAACACGACCGAACACTTCATTTGTTTTGCTTGAGTGGTACCTCCTTGGGAGGCCCAGAAGAATGTAAACCTGGTTAGAATGGTTGTATGTACATGCTGTATGCGACGAGAGAGTTCCAAACTTCCGCTGTAGTCCCTCTTCTATTCATCAACTTGGCTCATTGAAATCCGTCAACAATTTACGGTTCAGATGGCTCTGAACACTATGGGGCTTAACATCTGAGGTCATCAGTCCCCTACACTTAGAACTACTTAAACTTAACTAACCTAAGGACGTCACACATGTCCATGGCCAACGCAGGATTCGAACCTGCGACCGTAGCAGCAGCGCGGTTCAGGACTGAAGCGCTTGGAACCGCTCGGTCACAACGGCCGGCTCAACAATTTATACGGCTCTTCTTGAATCTGCCACAAAAGGGGTCAGCAATGGGCAAAGCATAACAGTGGTGACTTTTGATCAGCGTTTGTACGTTAAAGATCGTGAAATAGTAGCAGCAGCACCTGATGACAGCCCATTGAAGTTACTCTTCATTCGACTAGGAGGTTTTCACTTGTTAATGTCCTCTCTGTCAGCGATTGGATTCAGCGTGGCAGGAAGTGGCTTGGAGGAGTTGTACAGTACTGTCTATGCCCAAAAAAAGTGTTCAAAAAATGATGAACGGAAAAGCTTACTCCAGGGTCATTCATGCTCTCTTCCTAGCCGAAGAGACACTCATTGCCGTACTTCTATGAAGCTCTCATTAATATAGGTAAAGATGAGCTTAATTTTGTCTATTCAACTTTCAAGAGTGGCAATGCATCTTCTGAAGAGATTACGCAGTCATATGCAGTGAAGAGCTTTGTAGAACTTTTGGAAAACCAACTTAACTTCCAAAAGAATGAGGACGAACTCGAAAAGTGTGGATTCGCGTCACAGAAATGGCCGAGCTTCTTCGAATGTTTGTTAGAACTGAGTCGAGTGGGAACTTTCACCTTCACCTTCACTGTGTCCATCAAATACTCCCCATTTCCCATGCGTCTGGTCACTTAAACTACACAAAATCTGCACATGTTTACCTACAAGATGCGCTGCAACTTCTCAACTCAGTGAGCCCAGAAAACTGTTTGTTCTTTAATTGTGGTTATTTCATCACGTAATGAAAAGTTTTGGTCTGGAGTCTGGAGTGACATGACCATGATTAGATCCTTTGGTGGATCGACAGGAGGCAGAGGAAAGACAGTAATAACTATTGCAACTTGGATGAACTCCATGCCAGCTTGTTCTCGGAAGCGTGAAGCAATGGAAGGATTTGCAGGTATGCACAGCGTCTCTTCGAAGTAGAAAAGAAATTGCAAGGACTTGCAATATTTTATTTCTTGGCTTGAGGAATACAATCCGTTTCCTAAAACACCTGAACTCTCTTCCTCATCAAAAGGGGTTGCAGCACATGAAAACATTAACTGTGATTAAGCGTTTGAAGTTGGAACACTGGCCTTGAAAGAGATTGAGAACAAAACATTCAATGAGATACACTTGTTAAAAAGTTAACTGTTAATTCTCTAGCCTCTATAACCAAGTCTATGACAATTAACAACAATATTGTATGTGTGGACCTACCAATCTCTTACATCAAATGGTGTGCACAGTAAGGAGTGATGAGAGACTTGAAGAAATACTTCAACTTGAATTATGTGCTTATCCTCCATCCTTTTTTGACAAATCCGGCTTGACGAAGGAGAAGAGAATCAGATCTTCATTGGTGACTGTTTTGGGTCCAGATTCAAATGAATCATCAATCACCCCCAGATTAAGCGAAGTGTCCAACATCATTGCCGGTCGGGATGACCGAGCGATTCTAGGCGCTACAGTCTGGAACCGCGCGACCGCTACGGTCGCAGGTTCGAATCCTGCCTCGGGCATGAATGTGTGTGATGTCCTTAGGTTAGTTAGGTTTAAGTAGTTCAAAAGTTCTAGGGGACTGATAACCTCAGACGTTAAGTCCCATAGTGCTCAGAGCCATTTGAATCATTTTGAACCAACTTCATTGATTGCGGTCATCTGCTTCATCGTGTTGTCTGGCGGCGCCCAAATACCTTCACACAGATTAGGGAGAAATACACATATTACGTAATTACTCATTATGGGTCAGTAACTGCTGTTTTTGGTGGATACGAGCAAGGAAATACAAAATATGAAGAACATTTACGCAAATAAAGTTCTATTACTAATATTGAAGTGAAAGTAGAAGACTCATTCCATGCAAATATCTATCAAAGTGAATTTATAGCTAACGCTAAGAACAAAATGGGCCTTATTTCTCTCCTTACCATGCACTTTCATGGAAGTGGTTGCACCGTTCATCGAGCATCGGGTGTTGCTGTCGTGTTAATTGTTTAACAGTGACTGTTGAAGCTAAGAAAAGAGTTGAAGCTTGTGTAATTTGTGATGACACAGACTTGTTGATTGTCCAAATACCATCAGAGAACAAACTGGAAATGGTGGTACCAAAGTAAGGCAATCAGCAGGAAAAAGTGTACACTATTTCTGACTTTCAGCGAGGCATTGGAGATATGAAAGATGTACTCTTAGCAACATATGCCTTTACAGGATGTGAGACTGTACCAGATATTTACAAGAACGGGAAAATTACAACGTATAGGAAAGTGCAAGCCAACAACGCTGTTCATACGAAACTTCTAGTCTGCAACGACCACAAAGCTGACCCAGTGCATTGGCTGACGCTGAATACCATTTCCTTCTCTCGATGTTTGGAGCAAACTAACAGTGCTACTTACAGGCTTTTGCAGAGCAGCCTATACATTCATTGTTCAAATTGGCTGCACTTCCACCCACTTCAGCAGCTTCCAGGCAACATTCATTTGGAAACTACCGACAGGTGCAGCATGGCTGAATGAGTAGAAGAATCTGCTCGAGTGAGGGTGGATGAAGATTGTTGAACACCTGAGACCAATTACAGCATGTCCTGCAGTTCCCCTGGAATTAATTTCCGTCATAGTGTGCTCTTGCAAAGACGAATGCGTCTATAACTGCGAGTGCAGAAAGAGTGGTCTAAACTGCTAGGCATATACGATAATTGCTCAGGCCTAGGATGTGTTAGCAAGGACACGATATCATAGGCGAAGATCTAGACGAGGAGGGTGTTATGTTTGAAGGGGACTGAATACGGAAGAATACCTTACATTAATTTAAGGTCACATTTAATAATATACATTTTTATTCAATATTACTACTGAAAACAGTTTATAAACTTCAAAAATTGTAATAAAGTATGGCTCCAATATACAGCCATATATGACTATTTTCTAAAGAACAACCTTCAATGATTAAAATGATATAATTATCTATCATAATTATTATACAGATAATATTTTTATAATTTAAAATCATTTATGTTGGAACATATTCATTCTCAATGTGTAATTGTCCACAGAAAGTTTAGAGTGGGTTTCTCCGTACCACAGGTTTATTTGGCTTGTCCTGTGGAAGCCTGTTTCCCCTTTAAAAGTAGCGGCCGTTGAGAAGGTGGTGAAGTTGTCGTTCGTTCAAGGCCTTATCACTAACATACCACAGACCACTAAAATCGCAATTTACTTATACAAAACGTAATCGTGTGTAAAAAATTAGCTTCATTACTGATGTCATTTACTCCAAAAAATCTAAAAAATACGAGAAAGTTCTACTTTTACATCCTCCGTAACTTTGGAGCCGTAAACTTTAGTAAGATTATGCACACGACCATTTTTGTACGCAATTTAATGTAGATTATTTGTGTATGTGACACTTTTCGTGCTAAACCGTATTGTTTTCGAAATATTTGAGAAAAATTGATGAATACTACTAATTTACCAACTTCTCCCCCTTCCTCCCCAAACCCGATGCCTAAAATTGTTTAATTTTTTACCAAACAATTTGTGGAGTGTATAGGAAAATTTGGAGCTCGAAGGGAAACTTTTATTTTGGACGTTGAGGTTTAGGTATAATTGCACCGTACTAAAGAAGCATTTGACTCAGTGTCATACCTATGCTTATTACCCAAAGTTCGATCGTATGGGGCATCAGGGGAAATTTGTGATTGGATTCAGGATCTCTTAGTAGAGAGGACACAGCATGTTATCTTGGATAGAAAGTCATCACCAGATGTAGAAGTAACTTCGGTTGAACTTAGGGAAGTTTTCAGGGTCAGTCCATGTTGTATATTAATGAGCTGTGGTACAGTATTAACAGTAACGTCAGACTTTCCGCAAAATATGCAGTAATCTGCAGGGAAGTACAAACTGAACTGAGCTGCACAAATATTTACTCAGACCTCGATAAGATTTCAAAGTGACGCAAAGGTTGCTTTAAACGTTCAGCAATGTAAAATTGTGCACTTCACAAAACGAAAACAGATAATATCCCATGAATATATCAGTGAGTCTCTGCTGGAATCGGTAAACTCATATAGATACCTGAGTGTAATACTTTGTAGGGATATGAAATGGAACGATCGCACAGGCGCAGACATGAGTAAGGCAGGAAGCAGACTTTGGTTTATTGGTAAAATACTGGGGAACAGTAACCTGTCCATAAAGAAGATTGCTTACACTCGTCCCACCCACACGTTACAAATAGGGCTGACAGAGGATGAGGAATGCATCGAATGTATACAGACAGAGGCAGTAAGAATAGTCACAGGATTGTCTCACACGCAGGAGAGTGAGACAAATTTGATGGAAAAACTGAACTCTCAGTTTCAGCTTCCTTGAAGATAGACCGAACCTATCCAGTGAAAGACTACTAACAAAGTTTGAAGAACTTGCATTAAATAATGACTCTAGAAATATACTACAACCCTTACATATCGCTCCCATTGGGATCGTAAGTACAAAATTAGATTAATTAAAGAAGCCACACAGACATTTAAACAATTGTACTTCTCACGCTCTATGCGTCAATGGTACGGGAAAAAGCCCTAATAACTGAAACAGTGGGATATCCCCTTGGCTATGCACTTCACAGTAGTTCACAGAGTGTACATGTAAAGGCAGTTGTATATGCATCTACATTTGGATCTCACTTCCCTGCAGTATTACGCTGCATCCATTTTCAGTAAGCCACCAAGTTGTTGTTGTTGTGGCCTTCAGTCCTGAGGCTGGTTTGATGCAGCTCTCCATGCTACTCTATCCTGTGCAAGCTTCTTCATCTCCCAGTACCTACTGCAACCTACATCCTTCTGAATCTGCTTAGTGTATTCATCTCTTGGTCTCCCTCTACGATTTTTACCCTCCACGCTGCCCTCCAGTGCTAAATTTGTGATCCCTTGATGCCTCAGAACATGTCCTACCAACCGATCCCTTCTTCTTGTCAAGTTGTGCCACAAACTCCTTTTCTCCCCAATTTTATTCAATACCTCCTCATGAGTTATGTGGTCTACCCATCTAATCTTCAGCATTCTTCTGTAGCACCACATATCGAAAGCTTCTATTCTCTTCTTGTCCAAACTATTTATCGTCCATGTTTCGCTCCCATACATGGCTACACTCCACACAAATACTTTCAGAAACGACTTCCTGACACTTAAATCTATACTCGATGTTAACAAATTTCTCTTCTTCAGAAACGCTATCCTTGCCATTGCCAGTCTATATTTCATATCCTCTCTGCTTCGACCATCATCAGTTGTTTTGCTCCCCAAATAGCAAAACTCCTTTACTACTTTAAGTGCCTCATTTCCTAATCTAATTCCCTCAGCATCATCCGACTTAATTCGACTACATTCCATTATCCTCGTTTTGCTTTTGCTGATGTTCATCTTATAGCCCCCTTTCACGACACTGTCCATTCCGTTCAACTGCTCTTCCAGGTCCTTTGTTGTCTCTGGCAGAATTACAATGTCATCGGCGAACCTCAAAGTTTTTATTTCTTCTCCATGGATTTTAATACCTACTCCGAATTTTTCTTTTGTTTCTTTTACTGCTTGCTCAATATACAGATTGAAAAACATCGGGGACAGGCTACAACTCTGTCTCACTCCCTTCCCAACCACTGCTTCCCTGTCATGCCCCTCCACTCTTGTATCTGCCATCTGGCTTCTATACAAATTGTAAATAGCCTTTCGCTCCCTGTATTTTACCACTGCCACCCTTAGAATTTGAAAGAAAGTATTCCAGTCAACATTGTCAAAAGCTTTCTCTAAGTCTGCAAATGCTAGAAACGTTGGTTTGTCTTTCCTTAATCTATCTTCTAAGATAAGTCGTAAGGTCAGTATTGCCTCACGTGTTCCAATATTTCTACGGAAACCAAACTGATCTTCCCCGAGGTCGGCATCTACCAGTTTTTCCATTCGTCTGTAAAGAATTCGTGTTGATATTTTGCAGCCGTGACTCATTAAACTGATAGTTCGGTAATTTTCACATCTTTCAACACCTGCCTTCTTTGGGATTGGAATTATTATATTCTTCTTGAAGTCTGAGGGTATTTCGCCTGTCTCATACATCTTGTTCACCAGATGGTAGAGTTTTGTCAGGCCTGGCTCTCCCAAGGCCGTCAGTAGTTCTAATGGAATGTTGTCTACTCCGGGGGCCTTGTTTCGACTCAGGTCTTTCAGTGCTCTGTCAAACTCTTCACGCAATATCGTATATCTCATTTCATCTCCATCTACATCCTCTTCTATTTCCATAATATTGTCCCCAAGAACATCGCCCCTGTATATACCCTCTATATACTCCTTCCACCTTTCCGCTTTCCCTTCTTTACTTAGAAATGGGTTTTCGTCTGAGCTCTTGATATTCATACAAGTGGTTTTGTTTTCTCCAAAGGTTTCTTTAATTTTCCTGTAGTCATAGTGAGATAAGCCTCTACATCCTTACATTTGTCCTCTAGCCATCCCTGTTTACCCATTTTGCGCTTCCTGTCGATCTCATTTTTGAGACGTTTCCTGCTGCATTTACTGTATTTTTATATTTTCTCCTTTCATCAATTAAATTCAATATTTCTTCTGTTACCCAAGGATTTCTACTGGCCCTCGACTTTTTACCTACTTGATCGTTTCCTGCCTGCACTAAATCATCCCTGAGAGCTACCCATTCTATTTATACCGTACTTCTTTTCCCCATTCCTGTCAATTGTTCCCTTATCCTCTCCCTGAAGCTCTGTACAACCTCTGGTTTAGTCAGTTTATCCAGATCCCATCCCCTTAAGTTCCCACCTTTTTGCAATTTCTTTAGTTTTAATCTACAGTTCATAACCAATAGATTGTGGTCAGAGTCCACATCTTCCGCTGGAAATGTCTTACAATTTAAAACTTGGTTCCTAAATCTCTGTCTTACCATTATATAATCTATCTGATACCTTCTAGAATCTCCAGGATTCTTCCATGTATACAACCGTCTTTCATGATTCTTGAACCAAGTGTTAGCTGTGATTAATTTATGCTCTCTGCAAAATTCTACCAGGCGGCTTCCTCTTTCATTTCCTACCCCCAATTCACATTCACCTACTACGTTTCCTTCTCTCCCTTTTTCAACTACCGAATTCCAGTCACCCATGACTATTAAATTTTCGTCTTCTTTCACTATCTGAATAATTTCTTATATTTCATCATACATTTCTTCAATTTCTTCGTCATCTGCAGAGCTAGTCTGCATATAAACTTGTACCACTGTAGTAGGCGTGGGCTTCGTGTCTCTCTTGGCCACAATAATGCGTTCACTATGCTGTTTGTAGTAGCTTACCTGCACTCCTAGTTTTTTATTCATTATTAAACCTCTACTGCATTACCCCTATTCGATTTTGTATTTATAACCCTGTATTCGTCTGACCAAAAGTCTTGTTCTTCCTGCCACCGAAGTTCACTAATTCCCACTATATCTACCTTTAACCTATCCATTTCCCTTTTTAAATTTTCTAACCTACCTGCCCGATTAAGGGATCTGACATTCCACGCTCCGATCCGTAGAACGCCAGTTTTATTTCTCTTGATAACGACGTCCTCTTCAGTAGTCCCCGCCCGGAGATCCGAATGAGGGACTATTTTACCTTCGAACTATTTTACCCAAGAGGACGCAATCATCATTTAACCATACAGTAAAGCTGTATGCCCTCGGGAAAAATTACGGCTGTAGTTTCCCCATGCTTTCAGCCGTTCGCAGTACCAGCGCAGCAAGGTCGTTTTGGCTAGTGTGAAACGTCCACTTAGAAAAATTATACATGACTGTGCTTAAACTGACACACAATATTTTTAGCGCAACGCAGTCTGACTTTCAAAAATCTCTGCAAAAGAATGGCCCTGACTAAGATAACCTATACGGTTCATTATCACTTACCTCACAAAAATCTTAGTTACTCGAGCTACTGCAATACATCGAGCACCACTACTGCCAGCTAAATAAAAGATTCAAACTACGGGAGGCACTAACTACTGATAGGTATAGTTAGCGAATGAAAGATTTTAATAGAGAACAAACAATGTATTTACCTTAATAGTCATAATATATATAGCAGTTCATGACATCCAGTCTTACAAATTTCAAAAGTCCGCCATCTCTCTCCCCACATCCACCACTGCTGACGGCTCAGCTCCAACTGCGCGACGCTACGCGCTGTTAACATGCAGCTGCCCAACACTACAGTGGCGAGTATTACAACAATGCCAACCAGCCACTGACTGCACACAGCACAGCCAGTGATTTTTCATACAGAGCGCTATGTGGCGTTACCAATAAAAAACACACACAGCCTACTTACAGTGTTACAAGTCCAGATCACTCAACCATCCAGACTGTTGCCCCTGCAACTACTGAAAAGACTGCTGCCCCTCTTCAGGAACCACACGTTTGTCTGGCCTCTCAACAGATACCCCTCCGTTGTGGTTGCGCCTACGGTATAAGAATCTGTATCGCTGAGGCACGCAAGTACCCCCACCAACGGCAATGTGCATGGTTCATGGTGGGACGAAGCCACCACATGTATTATTAAAAATAAATAGTAATCCTCCCAGTTTCAAATCAAAACTGAAATATATCCTCATGGTTCATTCCTTCTATTCTCTCGGCAATTTTCTGAAAAAGAATTAATTCCTATGTAATTTTGTGGATTATGCTAATACGAGGGTCATCCATAAATTAAAGTCTCCAATGATTTTTCACATAGTAAACATCATTTTAGTGCAGAACCAATTACAGATTCTGAAAGCTTGGAGTTTTAGCTACTTTTCAACGTAGTCCTCATCCGATCAATGCATTGTTGGAGAGGCTCAAGAAGTTTTTTTTTCATTTCTGCGTTGTACCACTCTCCTCTCAACTCCTACAGGAATGAATTGACAGCTGCCTTCAGCTTTTCGTCGCTTGAGAGTTTCATTCTCCCCAAGTGTTGTTTCAAGTTGGGTAACAAATAGTAGACACTGGGAGCCAAATCAAGGCCGTGTGGAGGATGATCAATAATTTCCTACCCTAATTCGGCGTTAAGATCTTTCGTGGTTTGAGAGGGGTAGTTGTCATGGTGCAAACGAACTCCTTTCTCAACCAACCCCTCCTTTTGTTCTGTATAGGCCGATGCATATTTGTTAGTATCTCGAAGTACCTTGCCGCGTTGATTGTTCTACCCCTTTGCCGGTAGTCGACCAGCAGAACGCCTTTCCTATCCCAGAATACCGAAGGAATCGCCTCCCCTACTGACCGTGTTTCCTTGAACTCCTTGACATTTGGAAAACCGAAATGCCGCCATTGTTTTTATTGGTGCTTAGTCCCTGGCGTTAAGCAGTGGACCCACGTCTCGTCCCCGGTTAAAGTTGAATCCAGAAACTCCTCACCCTCTCTCCGCTAACGGCTCAGAAATTTGCGGACACTTTGGATGCAGCAACCACCGGGCACACATTTTGTGATATTTCAAAATGTCCGTCTAAATCTTGCCCACGGTAGTCTTAGTGACGTCCTCTATCATTTCGACAATCTCTTACACAGTCACACGCCAATCCGCAAACAAAACTTCTATATTCGTCACTGTCTCGTCCGAAACAGATGGACGCCCGCTGCCGGCCCCGTCGTACACGTTCGTACAACCGTCTTCGAACTCCTTACTCCTTACACCACTTACTCACATTTTTACGTCCATACACTTTTGTCCATACACATCGGTCAACTGGTGATGGATTTCAATAGGGGTTGACCCCTTAGACCACAGAAATCTAATCAAACAACGCAATTCACATTTGACGGGAGCGTCGGTTTCCCCATCCATCGTTAACGGCTGCTATGCCAAGAATGAGCATCGCAGTGAGATGGGGACTGGCAAGAGTAACGGTGTGGGAAGCAAGGAACACGGTGCTGTTGTAAGATTTAAGCTAGCTTGCTCGGTTCCGATGGGAGCTCATCGGAGACCTTACTTGACGGGCAACCCTCGTATATACTCTGCAGCTTGTCGTCTACGTAGATGTGTAAATTTTATTTTATCTAGTATTAACTTACCTGGTATTAATTTCATTTACTGATTCGTTCCATGACCACGGAGGTTTGCTCCTCCATTTAGTCCCACAGACCTAGACAAGTAAAATAAATTTTTTAAAAAACTAGATAAACGTGCACCCAAAAATCCAGTCAATTAATCGAAATATACTTAAGTGACCAATTCGTGCATCTCGCGTAATATTGTAAGCAAACCCGCCCTAAACGCATGAATATCTGATGTCAGTTTTGAATACCGTGTGGCTGTGGTTCTCACCCAGTCAGAACAAAGCACATTTATGGCAATTTCCCACGTTCTCCGTATAGTGGCGGTTTCCAGATTTGTTCATTTCACAAAGTTATTTATTTATTACGTCAGAAATCAGCATCTGCGCACTTATGCAGTGACAGTGTTGTCGTAGATCGAAAAGTTACACTGTAACTACTGTGAAGTCTTCCAGCCACGATAAACTGCCACAAGAAAACATAAGAATAAAGTTCAGTCCCATTTTTCAACAAAATATTGTCCTCAACTTAACAGAAATAGTCTCCTTTGACCAATACTGAACCTCGACACAAAGTGCAAAAATGTCAATAACCTAGAAGAAAATTTTCGACTAAACAGGAAGTTCATTAAATGCTTGAGGAGACAATCCTTTTACTACTGTAACAACCAAAAATATTCTTTGTAGTATAGTACAGTTCTCCCACTTGACTGAACTTGGAAATCTCTGAGTCCACGCTCCCGACGGGAGGCTTTAGTGTCAACAGAATTAAATTTAAGGTTCCTACAAGACCCGTACAATTTCAAAGTCCCTTCAACATCGCTGGAGATTCTGACAGTAACTAATGATACCAGCAATTCCCACCAGCACGTCGTCGAACTTAGCACTGTCCACTGGAGGTGAAGGCGGTGTGCAGTCGGAATCGCTGTTGGGTCCGTAGCATAAGACATCAGCTGGTTGGCTGTGACGTTACTCCCTGGAGCGAGGCCGGCGTGCTCCTAAATACGTTAGGAGAGACCCCTGTCGCAGTTGTACGCGCCACCTGTCCTCGTATCTGGTGCTGTGCGGATCCAACTGCCAATTTCTTGGCTCGCTGGACTGGGGTACCCTCGTTAGTCGCAGGGGCTGTGCTTGCTGCTACCCGCCTGACAGAGGTGTGTTGCAGGGTGACGTAAGCGCCTGATGACTTCCGCGACATGCCTTACTGGAACATTTTATTATAAAGCGAAAATAGGTAATACGTTACTTTTGTTATTGGAAGCATCATTTTCTGTAGTATTCTTATTCAAAAACTTCCGCTGTGGCTGCTCCTCACCACGTTGCCGACCCATTACATATCTGTTCCTGACTCCTGAGCCGCCACACCTGCCATTGTGAGTTTTCTGTTGTAGTACTGCAATTCCAGCTTGTGCACAATCTGAAATGGACAAGCTGTATTTGCGGTGTATGTTCACCTATGCAATTGCCTACTCCGTGGAATCCAAGAAATAGTTTCAGTTCCATGATTGTTCAAAGGTTTGTAACGGGGTTAACTGAATTTGGGCATCGATATGTGTCAATAGTAACAGGCGAAAATTTGTGTCGGACTGAAACTCGAATCAGGATTTACCGCTTAACGTGAGCGGTCGCCTTAACAACCTCAACTATCCGAGCACGCTTCCCTTTCAACCTAAATTCCAAGCCAGTTACGCACTAGTGACGTAGTGACACGTACCCATGAAACACTTATTTGCATCCCTGATTCTCGTAAGAGATGGGACATTGTGTGCATGCATACGGCAAGAAAGATTCACTACCTTTTGTGCAGTTCACACGATACAGCGCACATTTTGATTCAAATGTTTTATACATATCTTTACTCGCGAAAACCAACATTCCACCCACGCTGCCACATCAACAATCCGTGTTTTTTCTTCGTCCCCGCCCTACCATTCAATTGTGCAATCTCGATAGTTAAAAACAGACTCTCTAGTGTCAAAGATACATACAGATACTTAGAAACAATTACGTTCTGATAGATACATTATTTGAGTTTATTAACATTTATTGCTAAACGTAATGAATAAACCAAAATAATAAAAGGTGAAATGTTTAGAACTGCTCCTAAAATACTTAACGTTTCACACAGTCCACAGCTGTCATTGTGCTTTCTCCCACAAGCGTAGGCCTCATCGAAGCCTAGGTAAGTGACCCACATAGCATAGCCCTTCATACTGAAGTCACACAATGGCCAGCGTCTGACGCAGTGCGTGTTTTGAGCAACCGGTCGCCAGCGTATCCGAACACGACCTTCGCGTTGTGTAACAAGAAACATGATTCATCCGAGTTACCGACACGTTTCTATTGATCCATGGTCGAAACTCGATGATCCCGTGACCACCACAATTGTACCCGTCGTTGTCACTCACCACAGGAACACATAGGGGTCCTGTGTTGCATAGACCATATTCATGTGCGCTGAACACTGGACCACAGGACACTTCTGCCTGTACCAGCATTGTACTCTGCCATCATATCTGCCACAGATCTGACTGATTTACAGAGTGGGTAAGCTTCCGGCCCCCCTGTACTGTATTAAGGCATGGACGCCCAATAACTTGTTGCCTACTAGTGGTGTCACTGTCCTTCAATCACATGCCATGAATCCTCACGAAATGAGGACGCCAATGTCTTTCTAGTTTCTCTATTTTATAGACGCTGGTTTCCAGGTACATGGTTCTTAAAAAACTGCCCTTTGTAAAAATCTCTATTGTTACTGTGTTTCCCCATTTTCGTCCAAATGATTCCCCATTCGCCTTTTCTCCAATTATAGACTTGCTTTGCAGAATCACATTCCTACGACGCCGCTAGGTGGCATTCAACCTCGGGGACAGTTGTTTGGCATTGGTAGCAGAATTTAATTTATCTTGAGCTCTGTGCCTTAGTGAAACTTCCGGTTTGCTTCAAATTCATTTAATTGAACTCTGTTGTTTTTCTGTGCACAATATCGTTTAGAATTTAAGTACGAATATTTTGAATATGAAACAGTGCTGAGAATGTGACCCATAGTGCTGCATTTGACTTCATACAGAAAATTTTAGGGCGCATTACAAGATAATTATTGGTCCTGGGCAGCACAAGAAAGAATCAAGCAGCAGATAAAAATGAATAATAATTGGAAGGTTCTGATTTCTGCAAGACAGTCAAATTTTTTGAAGGCATACTAAAGAAAAATCTATTTCTTGATGTTCCACTTAGCTCATCACAAATTATATAATTTTCCTATCTAAAGCTAGCCCTAGTTATAAGCACAGCCTCTCTAGATTCTATGGAGAAAACTCTGAAGTCTTTAAACTTTTGCTTCATGAGTCTAAGTTGGCTCAGTGTGAAGACAAAGGCCGTAATAGGTGGGAACCAGATTTAATTTTACTTTGTATTAGGACACAACATCATTACAATGAGTGCTATAATAACTGATTCTGACAATAAGGTGGGGGACTTGTGTGCCATATGAACAGAACAGGGACAATTGCAATAGCTACCAATGTACCAATGAACGAGCAAGAGAGACCAAGATCTCAGGCGAAAACCATCGACTTTAGCTGTCCTTATCCTCGAGCAAACAATAGGGCAGGAAGCTCATCACCAAATGATGGTGGATGACACAGGTATAGGGATATATAAACCAATAAGACACCTCAGAACCAGTAAAACAAACATGCTGGAGTATAATGATGTGAGTAAACTATTGTTAGAAGAGTCCAGCACACAAGAACTGCATCCAGTAATCACCGTTTTTATAGGAGAGATTAGATTGGAGGCCGTTCTGGGCAGTGGTAGTCAGATTTTCGCCATCTCGGTTGTAGCATTTTGTAGAAGTGCCAAAAATAATAATTGGCCAACGTTAGGACCAGAGAAAATCAAGGTTCAAGGAGCAATAGAAGGCAAAAGGACTCATTTGAACCAGCAAATGAGGTTAAAGTTCTTGTGCCAAGGCCACAAATTAGGATGAAAGTTTTTGGTAGTAGCAAAGCCGTTAGTTAACCTAATTCTTCATACTAAATTTCTGAGGGAAAATCACATGACTCTGGATTTTGAGCATGTTGAAATAGCACAGCAAAAAGACATGGGTATATACATTCGCTTTGAGGGGTAAGTAACACATGAAAAGATACTAGGGAACTGTCTAAGTTTTTGTTTAGAATCCGAAGAAATAATGGAAAATTTGAGAGCCTTGGGATGAGTCAAAAGGTACATCTTGCAAGCGATGAGTCTCGTGTGGAAGATGTGATAAATTTCAAAATCAGAGAGAATGTGGAGGCAATTAAGTCATCAGTGCTATCTGAAATTTTCCGAACATTGTTACATTCTTTTCACCAAAACTGGACAATAAAGAGCTTTCGGTATAAATTAAAGGTGTTAGCACATGAGAAGTTTTTTATGCCCTTACACGATCTGTCTGGCATACAATCCGAATCTATTTGTGGAGGTCCTGGTAATGTTCGACCAAGTTGTGATCGAACGCAGAATTTCATCCTGCAACAACTCATTTTTTGCAGTGTTCGGAAAAGAAGGTACGATTCGTCTTGCACTTGATTTGCACCAGATTACCACCACCACTGCATCAGAAACGGATAGACCTGAGAACTTAGAAGAATTGTGACATAAATGTCAAGGGTTTATATGTTTTGTCTTCAACTGATCTGCACTCAAGGTATTGGCAGGTAGAATTGGAGCCTCCATGCAGACACTGTAATGCTTTCCTTGTTTCTATCTAACGTTAACAAGCTACACACTTCCCCTTGGCGTTCATTCCTGGCTTTGATTGTATGCTTGATGAGTTGCTACAGCAGCAGGCGATGTGGTATGTGGAAGATACAGTAATAGCAGAGCATTCTTCGTAAGCACCCAACCAAATGCTAAATAGATCACTCCAAACACTTTGCGAATAGGATGTCATTGGGAAAGTTGACAAGTCATGTTTTGCAGCCACAAAAATCAAGTTCTTGTGTCATATAATCACAAGAAAAGGAATTTTACCTTGCTTCTGCGTAAGGAGACAATTGAAAAGTATGTGACTCTCAAAACCAAAAGTCAACTTCAGGAATTTTTAGACCTTGTTACCCTCTATAAAAGCTTCATTAAGGTGCAAACTATGTTGACACCTTTTTCGTCTAAATTCACGGGGAAAAAGACATTCTGAGCATTGGACGTGGAAGCAGAAAAAGAATTTGTCATTAAAAAAGGACTCGCAGCTGCCCCTATTTTAGCGAACCTTGATTAATCGCATCGCTTCTGCATGATCAAGGCTAACACGACTGGACTAGGAGTGCCTTTATTTCAAGAGTTTGAAGAAGGAGAAACCATGTTGAGGGAGACGATTGCTGTTGGAAGCAGGGTATTATCAAAGTGCTAAAATCGTGTGTCTTCCAGAAGTTCTGATATTTCTTATTTTCCTCTTCTTCTGCACTCCGTGAATCAGGCAATGTTCTAGTGTTGCCTGACCCAGCTTCAAAAAATGTCTGGTCATTGTCTTGTTGGTCTTCCCAGACATCTTATTCCCTTAGGCCAATAGTAAAGTATTCTTTTTGGGATCCTCTCCTTTGGCTTTCTACCAACATGCCTTCTCCAATCATTTCTACATTTTACAATTTTTCTTGCAAAGAGTTTGATCCCAGTTCTTCCATTATTTTTTTCATTTGTGACTTTATCTGAAAGGGCACATTTTTGCTGTTGTAAGAACCTCGTTTTGGCAGCCTTAATCTTCTTTTTATCAGCTGTTACCAACGTCCATATGTCAGATCCATAGAAGAAAGCAGCCATTACTTTGTAGACCTTCTTCATGATTCATTTCTGGTTTTAGTTTTAGGCTTATATTTATTGATTGCAGATTTGCTGGAATATGGATAATTTGTTTCTAAAATACTTTTAATATTTATGGCTCATGCATGTTCCTAAGTAATGAAAACCTGTGACTTGTTCTAATGTAGAGACACTGATTACAGTTTTGGTTATAACAGTATATTTACGTTTTAAGGCCAATGTTTTTGTCTCCTTTATGGAAATTTTAAAATTATAATGATCATACAACTTTTTAACATATATACTGCTCTTTGTAGACCATCTATAGTTTTCCTGATAATAATCTGGTGTAATAAAAATGCTTCCATCAGTTTTATACACTACGTCCATTCTCTAATCAGATCGTGTATATACATTTTGACCAAAATAAGAAATCAGTTAAAACCTGGTCTTACACCTTGTTTTCTATTTATCTTTCAGCAAATTTTCTGTTTTCGACAAGTATGCTTGTTCTGTCTTTATATATACCTTTTAATACTTTAATTATACAATACAGCTATCTTCTTTAAGTCTCGATTTCAAATAATTTCCCCTCCCCCCCCCTTACTCAGTCACATGCTTTTTGTTAATCTGTAAAATCTATATGAGTTTCAAGGTTATAGTCTCTTCATTTTTCTATTATGTGCTTAGGCATGGGAGTGGCAGTTAAGAATTGTCTTGTTCTTCTATCAATGAAACTTCTGTGATGGTTTATGTAATATCCTTGCAAATATTTTATGTTCCATATTCAAAATATTTATCCCTCATTAATTCTCACACTTGTTTATAGCTCCTTTTTCAAATATAGGCAAAATTTGGGCATGCAGCCAGGCTCTTTCAATATGACATGCAATCTAACTTCTACTTATGACATTCGGAAATCTCTGACTGTGCTTGCATAGAGACTATAATACCATCACGAAAGATTCTCTTACTAAAATTTTCATAAAAATAAATCAGATATTTCTTATTTGGGCTAAAAATGAAAATCTATACTGATCACAAGGGATTACGCATCTGTGTGCCAGAATCTATTAACAATGTGGGAGGTGCACTGTCACACTCGCCAGCTTGGCCTATAGAAGGAATGGAAGGAGATCTAGAAGAAAATGGTTTCAGCCTACACAACCTGAAGAACGTACTGTTTGAAAATTATAGAGCCACCATCTTGATGTACATTGTGAAGGAACAAGATAGGAACCATAGCCTTTCTGATTTGAAAAACAAATATAAGGATGAAGAGCAGACTGTTACTGACTTAGAAAAGGGGTTCTGTTTCATCAACAGAACTTAGAAGAGTCACTCCTATTTTCTGTGTATGCCAGCTGCATTTATGAAGAGTCTTATATGATTTACGCACCTAAGTCAAGATCAGTTCATGTTTACTGAAGTTGCAAACGACAAGTCACTTCAAAACAACAGGAGCACAGGATCTGCAAGGTGTTGTCAATCTCCAAAGCCTGTCAAAAGGTGAAACCCTCTTCTGTATCGAAGCAGTAATTTCTTTTCCCCATTTCACTGGTGAAATTACAGCAACTAGCAGCAACAGACCTTCTACATCCCCATCAAAGGTCAGGGCGAGCGTTCTGCTATATTTTGGGCATGGAGCTAACCTGAAGGTTCGCGACGGTGTCAAACACATTTCAAAAGGAATTCTTAAAGCAAGTTGGGCGCGTAGATAAAGTGATTTCAGATAACGGACAACAATTTTGATCACACTTAAAGATGGTGATACTGAAGTGGCAGGAAAATAAAGCCCGTTCTTATCTCAGTCCTTCAGCCATCGTCAAATCCGGCATGAGGGTTATGCAAGAATTGGGTAGCTCGTACAGCGCGTCTTGCACCAAGCATCATATATCCTGGGACGTCTTTCTTGTAGACTTCCAAGATGACAAGAATAAGTTTCCCCATGGCGCAACATTTTTTCGGCCGTCATTTTTTTTTTTTTTTTTTTTTTTTAAGAAACCGATGCCGCTGAATCGATTCAGGGTGTTCACGTACTTTTCACCATGGCTATCTGTAACACATAAGGAGATTGTACTGATGGCCCCCAGCAGTTTAAACGAGCTGCTAGAAAAGGGAAGGAATATGCCGATGGAAAGGACACAGAATGGCAGTACAGAGTGGGACTGAATGTGCTAGTGAAGTCACAAGGGTTATCACACAAGCAACAGACATTATGTCACAAGTTCTTTTCCTTCTACAATTTACCACGTGGATTTGAAGGATTGTACATGTGAATGCAACAGAGGTAGAAACTATTGAGCTGAGAAAGTTTAGTGCCATACATCACATTAATAACATCAGGCCTTTTATTGAATGAAAGGCTCTAAAAGTGTAGCACAACAACAGTAAAATTCTTAGCATGGATACTACTTGAAATTTAATGTTTACAATTTCTTTCTCAAGCGAGGACATTTGATTCTTAACCAGGTTATGTTTATGAGAATCTTCATGACTAACCAAATGGAAATTTCCTTTTATTTGTGTCTGTGTATTCTGTAGTGTTTTCACTAGTACATTTTGTTGTCCCCTGTATTAGGCAACCTTGAAGAAGCAATGTCTAGGCAAAGAGTACTTTCTCCTCTCAAATTTTGTTGGAAGGATCGTGGATGGAACAGAGACCGGGAGAGGTGGATGAGATAGATGACAAATATTGTGTTTGATTATGGTACTCTTGATGCCAACCAAGTATTTGTTTGTTGATGGACATCAGGAGTGAAGGTCCACAGTAGTTCCGAGCCTTGGATAGATAGTGAAGTGGAGACGCAGGGTTAGTTTACAGTCCAGCCATTGTGGATGTGAAGAGATTCTTTCTCATTCAACAGGATATCAGGTTCTGAAAATCTTTCTTGGTTTGTGTCATTCTTAGATTACAGAAAGAGTTGAGTTACATTGTCGTTGTGTGAGGAGTAGAGTGACATCGTGTTATGTCCATGCCTAATGACTGGTGAGATCTATTCACTGAGTGAAGAGTACTATGTTCTTGAAGTTTTGATGTCCAATATCAGATGCACGCAGATGGGCCCTATACTGTGAAAAGATGTAATTTTTTGTGTTCTTGTTTAGGAGCTCAAAAGGAATGGGAATAAAAGGTAATAGTAAGCAAGTTTTCTTCTCTTACGTGGATAGGAAGGATTGATCAGAGCAAGGAGAATATTTGGACTGGACCTATAAGAAAGGTGAGCAGCAGCCAATAACAAGGCCGTAGTAGAGGAAAGGTAATGAACAGAACTGAAGTAATCACGATGTCTTAATTATTTTTCTTTTAATCTTTTCTTTCTTTAAGTTGCCTTTCAAGGGAATCATCATGCCTACGAGAGTGCAGTACAGGAGGATGTCACACCAAGTATAAAACTGTACCTAGGAGAAAATAAGTGGGAGAACGAGTCACCTATAAGCTGGATGAGGTAAACCAAATGATACTAGTCACAAAAGGAAGAGATAAAATAATTAACAAAGCAAATCATAAAACCAAATTCGAGTTAATGCAATGTAAGAATATTAATAAACCATCTAGTGCAGAGAAACTCATTTTGGTATTTGTAGTTGTCCCATACAGGATGTTTAGAACCAGTCTGAAAATCTTGTAAGAGTGTTGCAAAGTATATTGGGCTGAGAAAAAATAATTATTAAGGAAAAAATCGATACATCGCGTAATTTCTGAGTTAATTAGCATTGAAGTTAGCCAACCATACTGTCACATGCACAAATTCAAGAGGTCTGCCACATACAATTAGTGTCACTTGTCTGCCAGATACAATTAGTGTCAGTTGTTATTATAGTTTAGATGATTCCAAACGAGACTGCTCACCCTTTGGCTCTGATTCGATTCTTACTACACTCTTACGTCCAGTTTTTTTATCACTCTGTTGTTTGGCTGTAGGAAACCGAACTAAGAACTCGTTTGGCGACACCGTCTCTGGAGGGTCGCTTAAATTTGCGCGTCTAACAGGCTGATGGCTATCTTGAATGCTAATTAACTCAGAAACGGCGCAACGTATCCAATTTTTTTCTTAACAATTACTCCTCAGCACAACCTACCCTGCAACACCCTTGCAATCTTACTGCTTCTGACCACTTTGTTAATGATTCTTTGTCGATGTTATTTAAAATTTGTGTCTTTTAGTAAATAACTGAATTGCTGCTATATAAATAACTGCTTTAGCGTGACACTCCAGTCTAATATTATAAGGGAAGTCGAGAGTGACTAGGAGGTAAATAGTAAGTGAAACAGGAAGAGCTGGGAGTTGAATAATAATCACTGCAAGTCATTGGGGCGAAACTTAGCAATAATCTCCATAGTGTTTTTCCTTAATCGGTGTTGGTAATTTTAGAGTAGTATCTAGATTACTGCATGACACAGAGCTGATGGAGCATGAGGTCAAGAGGAACATAGTGTTGTTGGTGTTTTAAATAACCCACTAAATTTTTCTTCTACTAATGAATGAATCAGATTGAGGTAGTAAGCTATTTCTCTTTCATGGCCAAAATAAGAATTTTTTTTTAGAAATATCTAACTGCAAATTTCATCTGTTCACTGGTGACATCTCTATACTAACTTATATGATAATCATTATATAAAGTCATAGACCAATTGCATTAAAGTTAGCGCTACTTTCTTCATTTCTTCGTTTGTATTTGTAATTAGATCCAACCAGACAGAAACATTATGAACGACAAATATTTTTAATATTACTGTTATTCTGAGGATCACTGAATGCATATAGGCTTCACATTATAATATGTTCAGGAGGAAACTTTCTTTTTTTGTACGTAAAATATTATGTAGAATTAGGTTGGTAACTGCTATTTTCAGTTTTGTGTAGAAGTGGGGACATGAGGCCACACAGGCACTGGATTAACAGCAGCAAGTATTGATCGCTGACGTTGGCTCAGCAGCATGGCATAGTGGGTCACCATCCCAAAACCCAGACGAGTCTCTTGTGGCACACCTGCAGAGAGTGAGAGGGAAGGACAGAGAGAGAAGCCACATGGAGGGGTCAACAGGAGGCACTTTTGCCTTCGCAGAAATGACGACCTGTGTAGGCGCCACGCAGTCTCAGCGCATAGTCTCAATGACGGGAAGCCGACTATTGATACGTCCTATTTTGAGAGCCAGATATACAGTGACCAGCTCGGGCAATACATAAAAATGACGGAGCAGGTAGTCACGCAAGTTTAAGAAGGCCACACCTGTGCCATAACCTTCTACAACTTCAGGTGGTTAACATTTCAAACCATCCAAGCATAGTCTGTAAGGTGAACGACTGCATTATTAGATGTCGCTCCAGTGGTTTACTTTCTGAAAAAGACAGTTATGTGCACTCTACTAGATACGGTGATGATGTGTCAAATTATGGTATTACCTTTGTCTCTTTATGAGACACACCAGCCTCTCACTGACAATAAAACAGTTGAGAAACTCATCTTGATCTACCAACGCCCTTGAACAGTCGACTGCTTCTGACATTGATATGCCAAAAACCAGTGTTTCCTTTCTTTTCTCTTTAAGAGAAATACCTGCCTATCACTGATGATAATACGGTTGCAGAAGCAGTTTTCTTACCTAATAATAGCCTTTTGGACGCTCTGCCACAACTAGTAGAAACGTATCCCGTAATCATCTTCCTGTCCTTGTGAGGAACTACGAGTTCCAGACTAACAACAAGGAGAACAGTCATAGAAGCCTCTTGTCTTGTTTCAGAGATGGCTCCAGCTACCCCACAAAGTCATGGAAGTGCAGCAAAGAGTCGTTTGGCCAGACATCCTCTGAGCAAGACTTGCTCGTGGTATGAAACTGGTAATGTTGAGCCCCTGACACTTCGGAAGCGGCTGCCAAAAAGATGTCCATGGCAGTCATCCCTTTCTCTGAACTGAACTGCATCATCTGTGAACATAACTGTGTGCGAAACTGAGGTGTGACGGAATGCGTAGAAACATCCAGTCGAATGACGTGAAATTAATGAAAATAATATATTTGTACTTTTTCCCATTAATTTTAGCTGGACTGTGAAAGAGACGTATGAATAAAAAAAAGTACAACTTGAATATATTTTGCGTGCTCTTGTATTGAGTTTTTTTCGTGTAATTTAAAATTCACATGCTATTATTTGAATTCAGCTTACACCCATCCATTAATAGATGTTGCACGCACAGCTAAATGTCGTCAAATTATTGGTAACATCGTGTAAAGCACTTCGCACTCATTTCTTTAGATTTGTGTTTTCTGAAACTATGAGGTTTTTTTATGATTTTTCTTTTTTGAGTTTTATCTCTGTCAGTTATGCCCATTACCTGTTTATTTAGGACGAATGAAGTTTGCGTATAATATATTTCTCATTCACACAGTATACATATTAATTGTATTGTATAACAACTGAATTTTTAACTATCTGTATTGAAATTAACCTTAGTGTAGGTAGTTTACAACTTACGTACTGTAATGTTGGGACGCCAGCTGGACGGCCGTCGCGAGTTTCCCGTGAAACAGTGGATTTGGTGAAATGTGGTCCGGCTGATTAAAATGCTCGAATAATGAACCGCAATGAGACTTCGGGCAGTACAGAATAAATTGCTGTTTTACCAGCCAAGAAATTCACTCAAAACACAGTTTCACGGAGCTCGTTTTCTCTGACGGGTACCTTCCAAGAAGACAAGAGGTAGAGGGGCCATTTGTTAGATAGTAATATATGTTTCCAGAATGAGATTTTCACTCTGCAGCGGAGTGAAAATCTCATTCTGGAAACATCCCGCAGGCTGTGGCTAAGCCATGTCTCCGCAATATCCTTTCTTTCAGGAGTGCTAGTTCTGCAAGGTTCGCAGGAGAGCTTCTGTAAAGTTTGGAAGGTAGGAGACGGATACTGGCAGAAGTAAAGCTGTGAGTACCGGGCGTGAGTCGTGCTTCGGTAGCTCAGATGGTAGAGCACTTGCCCGCGAAAGGCAAAGGTCCCGAGTTCGAGTCTCGGTCGGAAGTTTCATTAATATATGTCTTTTTCTTGTGGAAAGTTACACGGTTCTAAGTTGTCAGAAATTATTTCTCTCTCATGTGGAGGCAGAATTTCATCACGAGAGCCCATTCGACTTGGACTCATTGCAGTTTTTTTTCTAGAAGAGCAGAAAAATAATTCATTGTCTGATTTTAAAATGTTAACTCCCACTAACAGCGTATGAGCTTTTGTATTTTTAGAATTTGTATAAGCCTGGAATTTAAGTGAAGGTTGTTGATGCTAGTTCTAGTTATTTCCAGTCATTTGATAACATTGGAGGGGGGAGGGGGGGGGAGGGAGTGATCCTAGCTGCTTACGATAAGCAGTTACCTCTTTCCGTGCTCGAAGTACTCGTAGTAGGGTTGCTTATGGCTGGACAAACGTCTACATTTTTACTTCATATGCCAGCGTACAATGCGTGACGTGTGTAAATGAAGATTAAGATATGCATCTGTATGGGACTTGAAGAAAGGTATTGATTTTCAAATTTCAAAAGCAGAACTATACAGTCAGCTCTACTGAAAATTTTACAATTGTCTATGAAGCAGTTGGCAGTACTTATTGTTATTCTTTCTTATGTTCAGTTAATCTGTCGGATCACTCGAGTGTTTTATAAGAAATCTCCTTTGTAGACGGGTGACTTTTTCCTAATGTCCTACCAATGTATCGAAGTCCGCCACCAACATTACCTGCGACTGAGCGTGTGTGATTATTTCCCTATATCCAGGAGCATTCAAAGACCAAAAAAAGAAAACGCACCCCGCAGGTATTATCTTAATGTGACGGAAATCAGTGGATATGATGCAAATGCAAAGACATACAAGTTATTACAATTTCAAAAAAAATGAATAGTTTACTCAAGCGAAAGAGATTCACAATTTGAGCAAATCATTATCGCGTTCGCCTGGCCCTTGCGCTACCAGTTATTCGCTGGTCATCGAGACTCAGTTCGAAGCGTGACTCGTCACTGTAAACAATTCTACTCCAGTCAAAGCGATTCCAGATCGAAGACGTGTCTGGAGACGCCCAGGATATCGGTGGGATGGCAACATGATTGTAGCCCTCCGTACAGCTGACAAGCGGGAGTCATGGTATGAGGTGCCATTTCTTTTCATAATAGGACCCCTTTCGTTGTCATCCTCGGCACGCTTACCCCTTACAGCACAGTGGCACATCGACGGTATTTTAGGTCCTGTTTCGTTGACATTCGTGACAAGCCATCCTCGGCTTACGTTTCAGCAAGATAATTTTCTCCGGCACACGGCGAGAGTTTCTACTGCGTGTCTTCGTGCTTGCCAAATCTTACCTTCACCAGCAAAGTCGCGGGATCTCTTCCGAATTGAGAACGTTTGGAGCATCATGGGCTAGGCGCTCTAACCATCTAGAGATTTTGACGATCTAACACGCCAATAGCACAGAATTTGGCCCGATATCCCTCAGGAAGATATCCAGCAATCTATCACTCAATGCCAAGCTGAGTAACTGCTTACAGAAGGCCAGAG
The DNA here is from genome assembly GCF_023897955.1 of Schistocerca gregaria. Lineage (NCBI taxonomy): Eukaryota > Metazoa > Arthropoda > Insecta > Orthoptera > Acrididae > Schistocerca > Schistocerca gregaria. The sequence goes on from NC_064927.1 coordinate 319,293,184, forward strand.
ATGAAGCAATATATTACTGTCTTGCTCAATTCGTGAAGCTCTTTTGCTTGAATAAATGATCCAATTTTTCTGAAATTGAAATCATTTGTTTGTCTGTACGTCTACCGATTTCTGTCCCATTCTGACGATTCCTTCGTGGTACGCAGTTTTTTTTTCCTTAGTATTGAGTTGACTACTTGTTACTTATTGACTTTGTAGCCTTTCCACACTACCTGTTTTGGTTTTGTGCAGTGCACAATGTTACATTTCTGAATATTTAATGTTGCAGTTTTCATGGCTCTTAGAAATCTTAAAAAATCAAACAGAATATTTACGGAACTTTTATCAGACAGCACTTCATTACAGATAACTACATCATCTCCAAAAAGTCTGTTGTCATTAACACTGTCTGCAAGCTCATTAATACAGAACGAGAACAGCTAAGGTCCCAATACGCTGCCTTAGGATATACCTTAAGTTACTTATACATTTATCGATAACTCTGCATCGAAGAAGTCCTCTATCAAATCACAAATTAGTCTTGATTTAGCATACGATTGTGCTTTCGACAATAAGCCTTATGGTGGCAATGACCCATGTGATTTTTGACATTCGATAAATATGGCATTTACATGTTTGCCTTGATGCATGGTTCTCAGAATGTCACGTACGAAAAGTTCGAACTGGGTCTCACATCCATGCTATTTGGTACAGAGGAAATTAATCTGTTCGAGACATCTCACTGCGTTTGAACTCAGAATATGGTTCAACTGGCTCTAAGGAATATGACAACATCTGAAGTCATTAGTCCTCTAGACTTAGAACTAATTAAACCTAACTAATCTAAGGACATCACACACATCCAAGCCTGAGGCAGGATGCGAACCTGCGACAGCGCTGTTCCGTTCGGCCACAGCAGCCGGTGAACTCAGAATATGTTCTAAGACTGTGCAAAAGACAGATTTCAAGAATATTGGACGTTAGATTTGTGCTCAGTTCTGCTGCCCTTTTTGTAGATATGTGTAACCTGTGTTTTCTTTCAGCGCACATTAACATGGGACCCTGCATCAGACGATCCCTAAGTGTTGACATGCTGACCTAACTACATTGTCAGTCGCGACTGCAGTCTGCTCAGTGTTATCGGAATTGGACCCTGGATCAGTGGACATGTACCTCCTTTCTGGATGAATTACTTGTTGCACAAGGACCATACTAGTGTCCGGCTATGGGCACAAATCGGTAGGGGCAATATTATGGTATTGGGGACCATTGGCAGTAATCGAAAGCACCCTGACAGCTGCGGACTGCGTGAACAGTATTGCATGCTTGATTTTTCCCGGCGTCTACTGAATCTTCTAGCAGGATACCTGTCTGTGTCACAAGGTCATAACTGTACTAAAATTCTTTTGAGAAGCTTGATATGAACTCACGTTAATGTCTTGGCCTCAAATTAGCACCATCTGAACGCAAAGTAACAGATATGGGACGCTATCAGGCACCAGCTACACGACTACAAACCACCCGCTCATTATTTACGGTAATTGTGTGGTCTGTGGGTAGAGACATGATCCCACATGCCTCTGAAAACCTATCAAGGATTTGTCGTATGCATGCCGTGCAGAATGGCTGCTGTAATAAATTCCGAAAGTGAATCAAAACGCATGGTGGTCAAAATGTTTAGGCCTATCACTGTATATAGCCCGCCCCCGGTAGCTGAGTGTTCGGTCAGAGGGCTTCGTGCTCTCTGTAATAAAAAAAACTGAGTCAAAGAATCAACGATGCACTTAAACGGATGTCTTGTGACGTCCGCCCAGACCAAACGCAACGAACAAAATCGACAAAAAAAAAGTGGTCAGCGCGGCAGAACGTTAATCCTAAGGGTCCGGGTTCGATTCCCGCCTGGGTCGGAGTTTTTTCTCCACTTCATCCTCATCGATACGCAGGTCGGCGAAATGGCGTCAGATTGAAAGACTTACACCCGGCAAACGGTCAACCCGACGGGAGGCCCTAGTCACAAGACATTTACATTTTTAGTGAATATACACTCCTGGAAATGGAAAAAAGAACACATTGACACCGGTGTGTCAGACCCACCATACTTGCTCCGGACACTGCGAGAGGGCTGTACAAGCAATGATCACACGCACGGCACAGCGGACACACCAGGAACCGCGGTGTTGGCCGTCGAATGGCGCTAGCTGCGCAGCATTTGTGCACCGCCACCGTCAGTGTCAGCCAGTTTGCCGTGGCATACGGAGCTCCATCGCAGTCTTTAACACTGGTAGCATGCCGCGACAGCGTGGACGTGAACCGTATGTACAGTTGACGGACTTTGAGCGAGGGCGTATAGTGGGCATGCGGGAGGCCGGGTGGACGTACCGCCGAATTGCTCAACACGTGGGGCGTGAGGTCTCCACAGAACATCGATGTTGTCGCCAGTGGTCGGCGGAAGGTGCACGTGCCCGTCGACCTGGGACCGGACCGCAACGACGCACGGATGCACGCCAAGACCGTAGACTCCTACGCAGTGCCGTAGGGGACCGCACCGCCACTTCCCAGCAAATTAGGGACACTGTTGCTCCTGGGGTATCGGCGAGGACCATTCGCAACCGTCTCCATGAAGCTGAGCTACGGTCCCGCACACCGTTAGGCCGTCTTCCGCTCACGCCCCAACATCGTGCAGCCCGCCTCCAGTGGTGTCGCGACAGGCGTGAATGGAGGGACGAATGGAGACGTGTCGTCTTCAGCGATGAGAGTCGCTTCTGCCTTGGTGCCAATGATGGTCGTATGCGTGCTTGGCGCCGTGCAGGTGAGCGCCACAATCAGGACTGCATACGACCGAGGCACACAGGGCCAACACCCGGCATCATGGTGTGGGGAGCGATCTCCTATACTGGCCGTACACCTCTGGTGATCGTCGAGGGGACACTGAATAGTGCACGGTACATCCAAACCGTCATCGAACCCATCGTTCTACCATTCCTAGACCGGCAAGGGAACTTGCTGTTCCAACAGGACAATGCACGTCCGCATGTATCCCGTGCCACCCAACGTGCTCTAGAAGGTGTAAGTCAACTACCTTGGCCAGCAAGATCTCCGGATCTGTCCCCCATTGAGCATGTTTGGGACTGGATGAAGCGTCGTCTCACGCGGTCTGCATGTCCAGCACGAACTCTGGTCCAACTGAGGTGCCAGGTGGAAATGGCATGGCAAGCCGTTCCACAGGACTACATCCAGCATCTCTACGATCGTCTCCATGGGAGAATAGCAGCCTGCATTGCTGCGAGAGGTGGATATACACTGTACTAGTGCCGACATTGTGCATGCTCTGTTGCCTGTGTCTATGTGCCTGTGGTTCTGTCAGTGTGATCATGTGATGTATCTGACCCCAGGAATGTGTCAATAAAGTTTCCCCTTCCTGGGACAATGAATTCACGGTGTTCTTATTTCAGTTTCCAGGAGTGTAGAAAGTCATCTGAGGACACATATCTTTACTTGCATCTTCCAATTTCCTGAGAAATACTGGAAGGAAGCAACAGGATTTTATCTTTTTTTATACACAGCTTCAATGGTTCCATGATATTTAAATCCAGTTAAGACCTGCTATTATATGTTTAGTAATGTAATATAGGACATTTCGATTATAGAAAGGGGGTCGGTGGGACTTATCATACTGTATGACGTCTCAGAATGTTTCATACTTATAATAAGAAATGACACTTTTCTTAGAATTCTTTCTGATATACATCGCCACTACATAAGACGTGTAATTATCGCAATGAATTGGTGTCTTCAAACACAAACCTATTTGATAGTTTGTGAATATATGGTCACGTATGCCAATAATTTACTTTTTTGTATATTATCAAGACAAATGAAGCTAACTGTACCAAGACAAAGTGAATTTGTGGAGCACCATAGTGGAACCACTGTCGACGATTCAGAAAACTTGGCTTGAATTTTTTCTAGCGATTTTGTAGACTGTTCAGTGGTGAAATTTTGTAAACTTTCAACATTCGTCGTTTCGTAGACTAGCACACACAGAAGAACTATTCGTATATGCCATTATTAACGAGATACACCAGGGATACTTCATCACGACCAACAAGCAAGAACAAATTTATGAATTTTATGACAAACTACGGTGCCTTCAGAATTTAATGAAAAATCTGTGATACGTGCATTCTAATTCTTGTAATTATGTCATCGTGGCCGTTACATCAGGACAACTTATTCCTTGATTCGTAATAGAAAGACGGTCCTCGAAATTTTCGGAAAATGGTTCTAGGCGAGGAACAGCGCCTTTCTTGTATCGCTTCCCATTGAGGTTTTGAGCACTACTCTCGATGTTCAGTATACAAAGCTCCTCAGCTCTTTTTTATTAATTTTGTCTTCTCAAGAGCCGATATCGACGTCCGTTACTCAATAACTAGTCGGAAGGGAATTTGGTTAATAACATTCTTCGTAGGTTTATTACATTGTCTCAGTACTTTTTAGACAAATCCCCTTCTGTCTTCTAACTTGCCAACCGATAAATTCCTGTGAACGTTCCATCTTATACCGTACTCTTCCATGCATGACGGTTCTGACTTATTACAATATCGTTTCGGATTGTGTACTCAAATTTGTTTGGTAGTTTTCATCTGTCTCAGCGTGTAACAGACAACATTTATTTAAGAACAGGGTCACCGGCCAATATTCCGTGAGGTACATTGGATGCTGTTTTGGCTTCTGATAAAATCTTTCCACTAAGAATGACGTACACCGAAGCCTCCAGTCCAGTCACCTGTCTTCCAATAATTCATAAGTACGTAAGATGCTTGCCAGGAAATACTGTTGTCGCATATTCCCCACCGCACATCCTTTTTACTTTATATGCAGTTTATATGGCATAATATTTTAATTAATTTTAGACTGCTTATTGTTGCGAGCACGACAGATAAAATACAATTCTCACTTTTAGTTTCTGCAGTTGAAAATATTTTCACTTTATGCATTTTGACCTATTATGTGGAGATACGCACAATACTGAAAGATTTCCTGCTGTGGACGTAGGATCTTTAATTCGCAAATTATTTCTATATTACACTGATCTGGCTCGTTAGATACGGAACATGGTATCATTACTGTAACTAATTATGGAATAAAAGAATGCCCTTCGCTACTTTCATCTCTTCATTGCACTGAAAATTATTCTGATTACACGTACGGAGTATGCTATGTTCACTAAACGTAAGAGCGGCGGTGGATTTTTAAAAAAATATATGAGCACTATTAACTGCCATGGCTAACACGAGAGCATGAAATTTAGAAAAAGATGAAATTTGATTTTTATGTTATTAGCCAGAACAGGTTTTGCACAGCCCTCTTTGATTACACACAAGTAAAATTTTATCACTCATGAATTATTTACGTAACTGATAACATAATGGCAGCTGCCCATGTTCACCTGAAAATGACATAATAAAATCCACAATTTCCCTCTGAAGTCTCCAGTAAGCTGAAAGAGATAACTTTAATGTACCGTTACCTGCCCGCTATATTTCGGGAAAAGTGCTTTCATTCAATTTAATTTGAATTTGCCGAGGCAGCGGTTCCCGCGATCGCTGCAAGGCTCTGCGTCATAAAAAATTCCTGATACGCTGAAAACGGCTAAGAATGTGGAATGAAATCTTGGGCAAGCTAGCAATAAATAATTACAGGTAATAATTTTAATAATTTCTGTATTATAAAAAAAACATAAATTGAAAGGACACACCTTTTACAAATATCAACCTCCAATGGCGTCTTTCTCGATCAAAGGACAAACGAAGGCTACCTAAGCATTCAAGTGAGCGTCACAGGCTATTACAACTTTAAAGGCTACAAGAAGAAAGAGACAGTAATGTTTTAACCGCTTTTATTTACGAGCAATTTAATATGCATCTTTGTGATTATTTTCAGTTTTCATTGTCTGCTTCGATACATACATTTGCCGACCACAGACGTTATTTGTGAAATATAAATACACTCCTGGAAATTGAAATAAGAACACCGTGAATTCATTGTCCCAGGAAGGGGAAACTTTATTGACACATTCCTGGGGTCAGATACATCACATGATCACACTGACAGAACCACAGGCACATAGACACAGGCAACAGAGCATGCACAATGTCGGCACTACTACAGTGTATATTCACCTCTCGCAGCAATGCAGGCTGCTATTCTCCCATGGAGACGATCGTAGAGATGCTGGATGAAGTACTGTGGAACGGCTTGCCATGCCATTTCCACCTGGCGCCTCAGTTGGACCAGCGTTCGTGCCGGACGTGCAGACCGCCTGAGACGACGCTTCATCCAGTCCCAAACATGCTCAATGGGGGAAGATCCGGAGATCTTGCTGGCCAAGGTAGTTGACTTACACCTTCTAGAGCACGTTGACGTGCATTGTCCTGTTGGAACAGCAAGTTCCCTTGCCGGTCTAGGAATGGTAGAACGATGGGTTCGATGACGGTTTGGACGTACCGTGCACTATTCAGTGTCCCCTCGACGATCACCAGAGGTGTACGGCCAGTGTAGGAGATCGCTCCCCACACCATGATGCCGGGTGTTGGCCCTGTGTGCCTCGGTCGTATGCAGTCCTGATTGTGGCGCTCACCTGCACGGCGCCAAACACGCATACGACCATCATTGGCACTAAGGCAGAAGCGACTCTCATCGCTGAAGACGACACGTCTCCATTCGTCCCTCCATTCACGCCTGTCGCGACACCACTGGAGGCGGGCTGCACGATGTTGGGGCGTGAGCGGAAGACGGCCTAACGGTATGCGGGACCGTAGCCCAGCTTCATGGAGACGGTTGCGAATGGTCCTCGCCGATACCCCAGGAGCAACAGTGTCCCTAATTTGCTGGGAAGTGGCGGTGCGGTCCCCTACGGCACTGCGTAGGATCCTAAGGTCTTGGCGTGCATCCGTGCGTCGTTGCGGTCCGGTCCCAGGTCGACGGGCACGTGCACCTTCCGCCGACCACTGGCGACAACATCGATGTACTGTGAGACCTCACGCCCCACGTGTTGAGCAATTCGGCGGTACGTCCACCCGGCCTCCCGCATGCCCACTATACGCCCTCGCTCAAAGTCCGTCAACTGCACATACGGTTCACGTCCACGCTGTCGCGGCATGCTACCAGTGTTAAAGACTGCGATGGAGCTCCGTATGCCACGGCAAACTGGCTGACACTGACGGCGGCGGTGCACAAATGCTGCGCAGCTAGCGCCATTCGACGGCCAACACCGCGGTTCCTGGTGTGTCCGCTGTGCCGTGCGTGTGATCATTGCTTGTACAGCCCTCTCGCAGTGTCTGGAGCAAGTATGGTGGGTCAGACACCAGTGTCAATGTGTTCTTTTTTCCATTTCCAGGAGCGTATTTCATCCTTCCCGGGCAATCGTATTTGTGCCCTTTACCTATTGACAAAACCTCAAAAGTTTCGTGTCAGCACCTGCGGAAAACATATTTCCATCTGCCTAAAATACATATGTTTTAACTGAAAGTAATTTCATTTTGCAACAGTTTGCATTTCCAAATAAAAAATTTGTCCCATTTTCCATAATACGGCATGGCTATCACTATTTTCATACATTTTGGTCAACTTCGTGCAATTTGAAAACTGAATGTTCTCTGTGTATTTCTTACGTAGTCCTTTGTTAGTTACAGCGTTAGTAGTCAACAAGTACTGTGCTTACCGCACCAAACGTATTTTCCTACAAACATACATCTCTTGATTTCGCTTCCCACTTCAACGAAATATGCCAGAAATTGCTCGACCCAGTCGTTATCTTTCAAAAACCCAATGGAAACAAGAAAATGATTCTGGAATCCATCTTGAAATCTTCTCTGACGTAAGAGTAATGATTTCTTTAGTTGAAAAAATTAAAAATGCAGGTCTTCCCACACATCTACACTAAAAGGGCGTTCGGATCAACGCGTACGTCTGTATTGGAATTTCTCTAGCACGCAAGAAAAAGCCACGCAACCACTGCTTAGATTACCGCTCTGCAAATGTAACCTTTTCTCCTCTCGAACGCCAGAATACGCAGCTGGTCACATAAATCAGGACTGCGTGCCCGGCCATCATTCTCGGAAGCCATCAACAACTTCCACTAACTGGAGGAGTGAGATTAAAGAGGCGCCGCGCAAAGTATGCTTTTTATTTGCGGTCCAGAGATAAGAAGACCTGTTCAGCTGATAGATGTCTGCCTATTGGTGCTATTAAGAGTTACTGAGAATATTTGCTTCAGAAAGTATTAAATGACAAAGGAATGCAATTTTCCACAATCCTCTGTCTCAGTGGAGGCGGCGTTCTATAATCTAAGTTAGCTCTGTTCGGCGCATAACCAAAGGAATCCCTTCAGACCATAAACATATGTTTTTTTCGCTGCAACTTAGCTCAGAATCTACGCGGTAGTTTCTCGTAGTAGTGTGGTGAATGTTTTTCTAGTCCTCAAGTTACACGTCAGCTACTCTGTTCGCCAAAATGATTTCTGCATCTGAGAAGATTGGAAATCTACTTCCTTCAACGCAAGACATACGCTGACGAGCCAAAACACTACCTGTATGCCACATGTCCGCCGCGGGGTTTTATGTTGCCTAGTGGTGCAGAGGGCACATGACGCGATAAGAGAAGTACTGTATACGAACGGAGCAGAGACGACTGGGCAATCATTCTGGCGACGGTAAGTGGCGAAAATTCGGAAATCCGCCGACTTAAGCGACTTTGATAAAAGGTAGATTGTTGTGGCCCAGTGCCTGGGAGCGAGCAACTCGGGAACAACGAAGTTGGGCGCCTGTTCGCGTGCTACTGTCGTCAGCATCTATGGGATGTGGTTGAAGAATGCTGAAACCACGAGTAGGCGACAAGAAGTTGGACGTCCGTGGCACATCACATAACATAGGGAACGGAGGCTTGCCCGCTCTCTAAAGCAGGATAGGCGGCGATCTGTGGCAGATCTGACGACAGACTACAGTGCTGGAGCAGATACACGTGTTTTGGAGCACACCGCTCAGACACCAGTGTTGAACATGGTCTTCCGGAGCAGAGGACCCTTACGTGTTCCCATGTTAACCCAACAACGTCGCCAACTGTGATTACAGTGGGCACGGGATCACCGAGGTTGGACACGGATCAGTGGGATCGTGTCGCCTGGTCGGATGCATCCCGCTTATTGTTAAACTAAAGGAAACTAAACGTCCGGACAGGCCTTGGCAGGACCAACGGTATCGACCGGCCGCCGTGTCATCCTCAGACACAGGCGTCACTGGATGCGGATATGGATACCAGGTCGATGATCGCGTCCAGACACGTAGTCATCTAGGCGAACCGTTGCTCGAAACATGCAGTGCGCCACGGATACAGGCCGCTGGGAGCAGTATTATGTTATTGGAGAGATTCGCCCGGGCTTCCATGGGACCTGAGGTAGTAATCGAAGGCACTATGACAGCTGCGGACTCCGTGAACACTATTAGGAACCACATGTAATTGCTTATACTTGATTTCTTCTTCAATAGCGACAGCATCTTCCAGCAGGATTACCGTCCGTGTCACAAGGCCAGAGTCGTACTGCAGTGGTTTGTGGAAAATGATAGTGAACTCACGTTGATGTCTTGGCCATCAGATTCGGCTTATCTGAATCCGAAGAAACCCAACTGCGACGCTGTCGGGCGCCAGTTTCGCGTTGTCAAATCACCCGTAAATTGCGGGAAGTGTGTGACAAGCGCGTAGGCTCCTGGTGTTACAAACCTCTGGAAACTTGCTAAGTACTTGTCGAGTCCATGGCACGCCGAGTCACTGCTGAACTGCGTTCCACAAGTGCACCAACACGCTTCTAAACAGATGGTTACAATGTTTTGGCTGATCAGTGTACATGGTTCTTTTACTGTTGTCTATGCAACAAGGCGTATATCAACTTATAAGAGCAGTTCCTTTATTCTAGTTTGTCAAATGTCATTTAAAGCAGTCCATATCTTATGACTAACGTGTTAATGGAAAAGGAGGTGAAACAGAACATTCAAGTCAGTATTTTTACGACTTACTTCGCTATGTCATGCATATCTTGCTCGTTTTTCGGTAATACACGCGTTCTACACCCACGTTTAGCTACAAACTTTTTTTACGTATTATACTCTTTTTGTTTGCTCCTATTACCTCTCGGGTGCACTGTTCCTTCCCATACCAAGTTAATTACTTGTTAATGCTGCGGCAGATATGCCGCTCAACAACCACTGCTATCGACAATGCTTTCATCTTTATTTTTCCATCGTCCACGTTTCACTTCTAAAATATGCTGTACAGAGATGCACACTTTCAGGAATTTTATACCTCGCTTCCATAAGAATGTTTGATACTAGTAAAGCCCGTCATTCAACATACTTTTCGTGGCTGGACTAATCTATACGGGGCAGTTAAATCAAAACGAGATAAGACGAAAAAAGTATGTATGGTGTTGATTATTTCATAAGTAATTGCCACAACTGTTAAATACATTTGTCCCACTGTGAGACAAGAAGGTCAATGCCGTGATGGAAAAATGTTTGCGGTTGCCTACGGAACCATGAGTGTACTCAACCATACACCTCTTCGCCTGAAGCAAATCAACAGTAACGAATATCTTTCTTGAAGGTTTCAAAAACATGGAAATCGCATGGGGAGAGATCGGAACTATAACGGCTTCCCAGTGAAACTTCTGCAGCGTACTCGAAATGACAGGCATGACAGCTCCGGGAAAATCATTATGACCTTTTTCTTCGAGTGCAAGGACCAGCTGCTTATTGACTTTCTGGAGCACGACGTCACAATTAAATCACAGCATACTTTGCGGGCACTTTGCAAAAATTCAGTCACGCCATATAGTCCAGATACGGAAGAATGTTGAGGGACAGCATCATGCTATTGCATAAAAACCCCGCCGGCCAGGATGGCCGAGAGGTTCTAGGCGCTACAGTCTGGAACCGCGTGACCGCTACGGTTGCAGGCTCGAATCCTGCCTCGGGCATAGATATGTGTGATGTCCTTAGGTTAATTAGGTTTAAGTAATTCTAAGTTCTAGGGTACTGATGACCTCAGAAGTTAAGTCCCAAAGTGCTCAGAGTCATTTGAACCATTTCAACCATAAAATCCCCGCCCACACGTTCGCAAAGTTCTTTCTAGTACGCTGCAGAAGTTTCGCAGGAAAGCACTTAAACATCCAACATACAGTCCCGACCTCTCGCCAAGCCTGAATTCGTGGCCGTCGATTTGCTTTGGACGAAGAGGTGCACGCCCTAGTACAATCATGGTCCCGTATGCAATAGTAAACATTTTTCCGTCAAGGTATTGACCATCTTGTCTCGCAGTCAGGCAAATGAATTAACAGTTACGGGAATTACTTTTGAAGTAATAAACAGTTTACTTACTTTTTTTTCAACCTGTCTCCTTTTCATTTGACTGTCTCTTATCCTTTAGACGACCTGCACAAACTTAGGTACTCCAATTGCTTCGGGGTGAGATATGAGTGTGGGTACCCAATATGTGATACTAAACAAATTTCTATTCACTTTCCTCTTAACAATTATCACTTCCGTCTTAGCCTTCTTCTTCTTCTTCTTCTTCTTTTTATTCAGTTGCGCTACAGCCCTTGGTGAGCCTTGGCTTCTTCAACAACCTTCCATCACACTTCTCGGTTATTTTCTGCTCTTTTCCATCCCCAGACTCCCAAACTGGTGATATCCATTGTTATGTTGTCGATACATCTTCTTCTAGGTCTCCCTTTTCGCCTAACTGAATGGACCACACCTTTCATCATTTTCTTTGGAATTCTATTCTCTGCCATTCTCTCCAAGTGTCCTAGCCATAGTATTCGCTGTGATTTCACAAATTTTACTATATCCCTGCCTTTTATTAACTCTTGTAATTCGGCATTGTAGATATTCTCCAGCCTTCTTCCTCCCTTATTGGCCCATAGATTTTGCGTAGTATTTTCCACTCTATGGTTCTTAATGCATTTTTATCGTGTTCTGTCAACGTCCATACCTCTGACCCGTATATGATAACTGGGTCGACTAGGGAATTATATATTAGCAGTTTAGTTTTCCTTGTAACAAGGCTATTTTTTAAAAGTTGCATATTTGCAAAGTAAGCTCTGTTTCCTGCTTGTATTCTTTCCCTTACAGCCTTTCCAATATTGTTATCATTTGTTATTAGGGCTCCCAAGTAGTTAAAAGAGGACACTCCTTTGAAGCATTTCCCATTGACGTTTAGATTTTTAGGGGTTCTTCCGGCCTCAGATTGTGACATTACCATATATTTTGTTTTTATTTCATTTACTATGAGGCCAATTTTTATGGCTTCTGTTTCCATTGCCCGGTATGTTTCTAGGAGTGTATTGGTATTTCTTCCTACTATAACAATGTCATCAGCGTATGCACATATCTGGCTAGTTTTCGTAAATATGGTGCCTCTTTTGTTGATTTTATTTATTACACTATGCAGGGCTATATTGAATAGGACAGTGGAGAGAATAACACCTTCCTTGTTCTGCTAAGGACCTTTACTTTTGCTCTTGTCTCTGTCATTGTCATTCTGATTAGTCTTATTAATTTAGCACATATGCCAACTTCTTTCAGTACTCTGTATAGTCCTTGCCGATTTATGCTGTCAAAGGCTTGTTTGAAGTCGATGAATAGGAAATGCAGATCCATATCATATTCATAGAACGTAGCCTTTTCTACTCTAAATCTATGGTCTGAATTGAGTATCCTGTCCGCTCCTTGAAACAGGTCTCTTACTATAAGCTTGTCGACATCGTTTAAACATCTTAGTGTTTGAATCTATTGATCTTGCTTCTTCAATATGCAAGTCAAAAACACAAGTGACAATACGTAATCCTTTCTTATAACCTTCTTAACACAAATGTATCACTCCTCATCTTTCTGTGAGATAACTCTTAGTTGTCACTCTTAGTTTTTGAATGTCTCTCGTTCGTCTGTGTACTTCACCTCCTCTTGCCTCAGTGTCCCGAGCTTAATTCCATTTTACACTGGGGAAGACTGTCTCTACTCGATCAATGGTATCCTAATTTTTCTTTATTCCTTCTAGCGTTGTTGTTGTTGTTGTTGTTGTTGTTGTGGTCTTCAGTCCTGGGACTGGTCTGATGCAGCTCTCCATGCTACTCTATCCTGTGCAAGCTTCTTCATCTCCCAGTACCTACTACAACCTACATCCTTCTTAATCTGCTTAGTGTATTCATCTCTTGGTCTCCCTCTACGATTTTTACCCTCCACGCTGCTCTCCAATACTATATTTGTGATCCCTTGATGCCTCAGAACATGTCCTACCAACCGGTCCCTTCTTCTTGTCAAGTTGTGCCACAAACTCCTCTTCTCCCCAATTCTATTCAATACCTCCTCATTAGTTGTGTGATTTACCCATCTAATCGTCAGCATTCTTCTGTAGCACCACATATCGAAAGCTTCTATTCTCTTCTTGTCCAAACTATTTATCGTCCATGTTTCACTTCCATACATATACTTTCAGAAACGACTTCCTGATACTTGAATCTATACTCGATGTTAACAAATTTCTCTTCTTCAGAAACGCTTTCCTTGCCATTGCCAGTCTACATTTTATATCCTCTCTACTTCAACCATCATCAGTTATTTTGCTCCCCAAATAGCAAAACTCCTTTACTACCTTATGTGTCTAATTTCCTAATCTAATTCCCTCAGCAATTCCCGACTTAATTCGACTGCATTCCATTATCCTCGTTTTGCTTTTGTTGATGTTCATCTTATATCCTCCTTTTAAGACACTGTCCATTCCGTTAAACTGCTCTTCCATGTCCTTTGCTGTCTCCAACAGAATTACAATGTCATCGGCGAACCTTAAAGTATTTATTTCTTCTCCATGGATTTTAATACCTACTCCGAATTTTTCTTTTGTTTCTTTTACTGCTTGCTCAATATACAGATTGAACAACATCGGGGCGAGGCTACAACCCTGTCTCACTCCCTTCCCAACCACTGCTTCCCTTTCATGGCCCTCGACTCTTATAACTTGCGTTAACAAACACAAAGTAACAGTTACTTGTCCTAGAGTTTTTTCTTTTCCGAAACCATATTTCTCACATCCAGTAGCCCATTGCTTTTTGTCTCTCTATCTGTGTATAAGCTCACTGGACGAAATATAGCTATCCCGTTAAAAGAGAATACTGTTCGATCTGGAGCCTTGTAGCTGATGTAGAACTGGTACTAGTCTATCACGTGACCCTCCAGAACATGCAGAATGATTCATATGTCCTTACCACTGTCGTTTTATGCAGTCTGCAAAGTTATAGCTGGCCTTCATAAATTGCATACAAGATTATCACATTCTCTCAATCGTTATGCTCAAATCATTAGTCCTATTGAAACAATGATCAGGACTTTTTTGTAAAAAAACGTAATCTAGTTAAATTTTGTACTAGGATTCGTTTACACCGGCGACCACGGTTTTCGAGTTATTCAAGAAAAACGTGCAGAAGCGTCTCCAAACGCGCCTCCGCCCCGCACTCACCCCCTCCGGTCAGGATTTCTAGTATGCTGCTCGAGCCACTCCCTCCTACCAGTGCTCACAAATGTCCGACTAAACGAACGATTCCCGGTATTAGACCTTTTTTTATCTCTATTGATTGGTCTATTACGCCCTCAGCTGTCGGCTACTTCGTTAACATTATTAATTTGAACGTTCCATTGAAGATAATGAAAGAAAAACGACTTTGTAAACGTCGCACTAAAACTAATTACGTTGACAATTCGATCCAAACTTACCCCTTAGAAGCACAGTTGTTCTATCCAGAAGGCCTGACGAATACAATGATGTAGTTTTTAATGCTGTTAAAATACACGAAATTGTTAAGTAAAAGTTACACAAATGTCAGTTTTACAATTTGTAAGTGTTCGACAAAGCGGGGGCGTAATAAGGCCAGTCAATAAAGATAAAAGGTCTAAAGTGGAAAATAATTCGTACAGTCGCAAATGTACAGTGGTGGGAGGGAGTGCCATGACCAAATACTTGAATGTCACTATGTACGTTTTTCTCGAATAACTCGAAAACTACGGCCTCTAGCAAAAACGTATCCCAATATAAAATTTAATTACATTTAAATTCCTAGAAAAGTTGCTGTTCATTTTTTCTGTAGGATTAATAGTTTGTGCGCAGCTAGCGAGAGAATATGAGAATCTCGCACATTGTGTATGAAGTCAACTATAACATGACGGTTTGCGTAAAACGACAGCGGTAGGGGCAACTGAATCACTGTGTATGTGCTTGTATGACGTGTGATATTAGTGTGCTAAAGTGTAAATGTCGTGCGACTAGGGCCTCCTGTCGGGTAGACCGCTCGCCTGATGCAAATCTTTCGATTTGACACCACTTCGGCGACTTGCGCGTCGATGGGGACATTCTGTCGCGCTGACCACTTTTTTTCTCATTTTATTCTATGTTGTTTGTTGCATTTGTTCGGTGCGGATGTCCCAGGACACCCGTTCAAGTTCAGTGTTGAGCCGTTGACTCAGTTTTTTACTACAGAGGACAGCTGACCTTCTGACCGAACACGCTGAGCCACCGTGCCGGCACCACTCAGCTACCGGGGGTGGACGGGGATGGACGGAGGTAGACACCTAACAGAATGACAGAAATGAGCTATAGTGTTTGGACATGCCCGCACAACGCCGTGTACCAAGTTGACCTACTTGTAAGGATTCAACGTGAAATGTAGAACGTGTCTACAAGGAATGGTGTACCACACGAAGTCATGCAGTACGGTGGGAGGACAGTGGTCGTAGAAATATCCTTACCAACAGAAAGCAGAGACAATTGTCACGCCTTTTCAGTCAAAATCGGTTGCAAACCCGACAGGAATTTCCGCTGTCAGTAAATGCATCTCCATCACAGTTTATGAAGGAACACTGCTCTGCGTGCAATAGACATTTGTAGTAGGATACCTTTCAAGAAGCCGCTGCTCACAACCATGCATAAAGCTGCGTGTCCTCATTGACCGAAACAACACAGATATTGGACAATAGCTGATCGGAGGCGCGTAATGTGGTCCGGTGAGTCACCATTTTGTCTCTATTCAAATGATTCAAATGTCAAGCGCACCGACAGCCCAATGAGGTTATTTACCTGACGTTTATGGAGGTGTAGTTCATGCTGGAAGTGCTTCTGTGATGTTGTGGGGCATATTTCTTATGCCATGAACCACTCATTCAGGTTAACGTGAACATCAGCCATGATAGAAAGCATTCTTGATTGGAGCCCAGCGATCGGTATAAAATGCTAAAAATCTGCGTCACTTGAGAACCGTACTTCTAAGGATCTCGCTCCGTCTGCCTCCACCAGGAGCCATAATGGCGGTGATAAGCCTGAACATTGTCTGAGGAGAGGGCCTAAAACGGTTTCTATCAAATGAAAAACCTGAAAACGCGGTCGAGATAGTTTCTATAGATTTTTGTCAACCTTGATGTTTACAACAACGTTCTCGGTTGCACGTTCTTCCACATACTCATAAGAAGTATATTGTGGGCTCCCTCATCTTCCAGGGTGACCCAGCCCTGTTCAAAAGGCTGCACACATAATTATGTTCCTTATTTGACGAAAGCTCAGGCGCGCTATCGCTCCTCCATTGGTTGGCTACTTGACATCACAACTGTTTGGAAGTTCTAATCGTCTAATCATTAATGAGTGGTTTCAGCTGGATATGGCATACCTCGAGAATTTTGTGGACCCTCTTTCTCGCAGAATTGCGGGTATTATCATGGGCAGAGGCAGCCTTACACTGTATTAGCGTGATACCTCCTGTAGAGGTGACAAGTTTTTGTCCACGCTTCTTATTATCCTAATTACTAGCTGATAAGTGTAAACTACCAGGCTGATAGTTTTAAAATCCAAGTGAGCCTTTCAGTCATTTGGTAAAACGCTTCATTGGAAACCTGATTTCTCCTCCTCCATACAGTTCTGATACCAGAAAAAAATAACTTGCAGGTCGTTTGCCTCATAAATATTTGAATAACTCTGAAGGTATTCTTACTTTGTAACTTACCTCCCTTGTAAATTAATGTTTACACATCAGTTGCTACAGATGACGTGAAAAGTACTTTCTCTCTGAAAAAGAACTCTTCGCAGCCATCTGAGTTACCCGCTGGCTTACTTGACTTGCAAGAGTTCTAACGTGGCACCCCTGCTGGAGATATATGCACGTCCTTCGAATGCAACATTCGCTGGTAAGAGGTTGGTGCCCAAAACATAAATACCCAACGCGTCTGGTAAAAACAGACATAGTTGAGATTTTGTGTCCTCCAATTAATCGTGTGTACTTCAGTAACAATTCCGACTCGATGAATGTGTGTCGCACCATAATTCAAGGAGCCTTCATGGGAGCCACTAATTCAATGTGATCATTTTCCCAACGAAACTTTGTGTAACTAGCAACCCAAGAGGGATATCAATGAAACCAGTTTTCAGCCTAAAATTTATAACTGAAGCGTCTGGATCGCTATTGACGGCGGCGCGAAAGGTATCCAAGTAGAAATGATTGAACGGGTTTAGTTATCGAAGAGGAATGAAACAATTAAGCCACTTCTTGAAACAGATCAGTAATACTTCTGGCAGATGAAAGCCAGTTAGGTTTTCACTGAGCCGAAGTTCAATAAACACCCCTTATTAAAGTCAATGTCCACACAGTGCAAAATTTTCAACGTCTGGTGCGTGTCCATTACAGAGTTACACAGAAACAACTTTGGAAGCCTACGTCTTTGCGACGTCGACAAAATCCTCGTCTTGTTTGGTGAGAAGGGCACGAAAACTCTAAGTCAACAGCTGACAGTTCCTGTGCCACGACATCAGATCCGAATTGCAGTACCGTCGCGGAGGCGGCTCTCAAGCGAGAAGCATGATCGAGGGAAACCTTAGACAATTGGCGCTTATCCCAAGAAAACTCAGAGTGAGCTGATCTTGTCTGGCCCGAACATTTCCCTAAATACCAATCAGCTCTACGATAAAGCCAGATCTATTTTCGACCATGTGTCCTGCAGAAGATAATAGGACCTACCGGCCCATGACCTCTAGTAGTTCTTGGATCGACTCCTAGTGTAAGGTTTGATCATTGCTTTGTGCCTTCCAGAACACTGCCCTCTTTTACTTTGGCGTCTTCAAAACACTAATGTGAAGTTGGCTGCTGACACTGCAGGTGTTAAGCCTCAGTAAAGCATCCCCCTCCCTCCAACCCCCCCCCCCCCCCCCCCCCACTGAGGTCATGACAGAGTCCATCTTGACATTCCTAGAGGTGGTAAGTTCTGAACTTCTGGATGGGGCGGTTAGGGGATGATGTCTACCTGACTTGATGTCGATTTTGACATGACGTGTGTAGCTGTTGAAGGCCTGTGCAGGGAACTGGCCACTGGCAGTGTTCAGTTGGCCCAGCAGTGTCTGAGATGGAGATGGCAGGTTGCTCTGTCTCTGGGACAAAGGAAAATCGTAGGTTCTACATGTCAGGAGAAGGACCACCGTGAGGCATAAATTGGTGACATGTTTGGTTGTTGTTCCAACACTGATTTCATCTTACTGGTACTGGTATGAATCAATAGTTTTTTGTACTGGTCTTCAACTTGTCTTAATGAAGGTCTCTGGGCTCCAATTTCTCATTTAGTTGTAAAACAAATTAGTTTGTGTTCTGTTTTACGACAGGTCTAGTCATTGGGGAAGCCTTGTCAGAGAGGTCTACCGCATGAGCATCTAGGGAAATGATTCCAGTGGTGATTACTCATTGCCTTTCACTGATGATGACGGAACGATAATGTAGTAAGTGATAAACGTTCAGGCCTACAGATGCCAAAGAGAATGAGTGCCACTGGTCGTCACCTGAGATGCTGTGAGCCAGAAAGTGCTGCTCCATGCATTCAGCATAATTTGCCCAAGGTTTGGATTTCCTGTTGAATGACTTGCAAGCTGTCGGCGTCAACCAGAAACCCTTGATCATGGGGCCGATCTCGGAGGCACGAGAGGATATTTCTGGAGGCGACATGGAGATGGCCACCAGGTCAACAGGTCATGGGCACGCTTTGTCTGCTGGAGAAGTGTCAACACCTGGACAGAGGGACCCACTGGTTACTTTAAGCTGTAAGTAACATTATGGGGAATGTCTTGTCAAGTGGAAAATGCATACAAACACTGACAATCTCTATCAGAGCGCACACACGCGTGAGCCTGAGTTGAGCCCAAAACAGCACCACCAAGTGATATGTCCACTAATGGTGGCACAAAAAATATCCAGGTAGCAATGATTAAACAAGTTTATTTTCTGAAGATTAGTTAGACATCAACTCTGATTTGCAATTAAACAAAACATAAAATAAGTTCTTCTTGAAATAGAACAATACCACTTCAGGCAGATGAAGGCCGATTAGATCGTTACTGAATCTAAGTTCAATAAACACACACATTATAAAAGTCAAAGTCCAAAAGGGAGCAAAATTGTTTAGCCATTTGAAAGTGAAACAGGAACAAATTTAGAAGTCCAAAGATCTGCCATGGAGACAGAGTAGTCTTCTTTGGCGAGGAGCCCATGAACACTCTAAATCCACAGTTGGAAGCCCCCAGGCCGCTATGTCAGATGTAAATGGCAGTGACGTCTTGGAGACATCTCTTGAGTGTGAACCCTGACTGATGGAATCCTTGCAGAATCGGCCCTAGCTCTGGGAAAACTCACTTGGAGAGAACTGATCTGGTCTGGCCCAAGTGCTGCCCTAAATACAGCCAGGTCTATCTTCGGATCACGTGTCTTTCGGAAGAGAATAGGTGTGGTCTCCCTATGTACTCTCCTGCTGTACAGTCGAAGCATGGCGCTCCATCTTCTGGAAAATTGTCCCCTATTTGTTAGCTATCTTCGAAACACTGCCGTGATGTCGGTTGCTGACAATGTAAGCGTTAAGCATTGGCACAGCTGTTATGACATATCCGAGCACTGTGCCCCATAAGATGCTACGCAACTATTAAATTTACCTGTACACTTGTGAACAGAAGGCCATATTCGATTATCTACTGCAACACTGAGCATATACTCAGTAAAATAATGAACGTAGCCCCACTAACTTGTGCCAGTGTAAGATATGACACAACAGCATGAGATAAGCTTTGTTCATCTGATATGCTCACTCTAAAATTGTAATTATTGTCGCATTTCAAATCATAACATTTCAATGTCAATCAAGGTCTCTTCCTACATGACTGTACCTGTCTGTACTTCACAAACAACAGATGTACAAACAGGCTTATTGCATCACTAAAGTTGAGCTGCCATCAGCTACATGGTCTGATCTCCGTGTACACCCACTACAGTCTGCTCAGAACAAGGGGGCACAGTCCTCATTTGTAACTGTTGCTCAGCCTGTGATGCCAGGCATGCAAATTTTCCTAATTTTTATAACTAAGCGACTTTTATGAGTCACGACAGTAACTCACACTTGTAAATACTTGGAGCCCTTCTTGTTCTAATTTTAGGATCGTTGTGCCTCATACAAAACGAATTTTTGTGGAAGGAGTGTCTCTTCTCTCCCACCATGAAGAGAAAGGGACGAGTGCATTCTGCTTTTGCTAAGGTATATCTTTTTCCTCAAACAGTGTCTTACTTTTTAGTTTTGACACAAGTATTCCTACTCCAAGTTCTAGAACATTCGAGATGCCTTTTTTCGCCCCTATCCGGGATCTACTTTCTTCCCATTCCAATAGCCACAATTCCCACCTCCACATCTAGTCGTCCTGTGTGACAACGGTCAAATATGACGGCCGATCACCTCCCTGAATTCTGATGCGTCGTTCTACTAAAAATCACCTAACTCTCGAACTATACGATGTATTTAGATGCGGATTTCAGCTATAAATTGCAGAGGCCCAGAAGCATATTTTTCGCTCTGTCCTACAGAATGTTCTACTAATACTAACTTTATGTGTTACTTAATATCAGGTCGAGAAATGTGTATGGCCAGGAAAATACCCTGCCAACGCAACATATCAACTTGAGCACTTTCTCTCTCAAACTCTAACTGCATTACTGGATACACTGTTCAGATCTTATTAATGTCCATCTTGGAATACATAGTTCGACAACTCGTTTGCTATAGTTTCGACAGTATGTTTTATCTCTGAGAGTGCACTTTGAAACAGAGTTTTATCTTTCTCTTTCCAGTTGGCTATTCAACGACCTTCACTGTGATTTCGACGCGGCATATCGCGTATCTTTGATTTTTCAGCTTTTTGTCAACGAGTACATCGCAGTGAAATACTTTTTCATATGATTTACAGGTGCATACAGTTTTCTATTATATATGTGAGCTCTGACATAAATTTCCTGGCAGACACATAGCGTTATAATAGAAAACTGGAAGTGATATTTTCCGTGGTGACAGAGAGCTACACCATGTTGTCACAATATTGTATGTACTTCCCAGTTTCAATTGCATATAAGAAATTTATTAAGAACAAGCATCCGTTCTATAATTTCCTACAACAAGACAAAATCAAATTTTGCTGTCGCTAATGTGCAAACTCTGCGAGAATTATGTCTACGTCTACATCTATACTCTGCCAGCCACCTTATGATATGTGGCGGTGGTACTTCTGGTACCAGTAGCTTTTCACCCCTTACTTGTTCAGTTCATGAATGGCACATGGGAAGAATGATAGTTGGTGAACCCTTGGTCTTAGCTCTAATTTTTGAATTTCCTCATTGTAATTACCTCGTGAGCTCCTTGCGCATCTCCGTAATGGTCTCGCGTCTACTAAACAATCCTATCATGAAGTGAGCCAATCTTCAAGGACTCTTGTGTATCCCTGAACATCATGTAACCACAAGAATGAAGATGTCAAATGTCGGTGATTTAACACTAGAATCATTTTCGTACAGAGTTAACATGGAAAAAGGAGTTGTAACATGTGTAAGAGTTGGGCATACGGCCAAAATTGTTGAAACAAATAATTTTTGTGTACATCAGAACTTAGAAGCGTGTGCTTGTGATTTATTATTACAGAATACTGCTCTGGTAATTGCAACAGTCTAAATGTCCCCACTAGGAAACTTTGAGCTCTTTGTGAGAAATCTAGATACATTACACAGGCCAACGATGGAAAAACTTTTTTGCTGAAAATACCTTATTCTTATGCTTTTTAAGGGTGGGAAATCCAAATACGATATTTAAAAAACAGTATCACCCACCTTTTTCCAGTTAAATTTATTAAATTAAGCGATTTTTAAACAATTTAACAGCTTTTATATAGTTAAAATAATTTAAGAAGGAAGTGTAATGAATCTAGATGACGTTAATAGCACTGCTGAAAACCATTTGCTAGCAAAAAAGGTCTATTCTATTTTTGTGTTAACAGATGGTCTTTTGTTTACTGTCAATCTAATCTCACTTTCCCTTTTCCTGTACGTGTGCTCAGTACAATGTCTAATCGTGGTTGTAAAACTCTGCTGACAGGTTTTCTCACATTTGTGGTGAATTTTTGATTAAAATCACTAAAGAAACATTACAGACATTGGGAAAAAGGTTTATCTATCATACCTTGAATCTAAACTTGGTGATCGAGATAAATTTTTGGCGCTGCATACGGTATGTTATGTGTTTGTTGGATACCTGAGAAATTGGTCCAAAAAGGAGAAAAAAGCCTTTAGCTTTTCTGTTCCTATGATATGGAGGGAGTCAAGAAATCATTCTGATGATTGCTACTTTTGCAGTGTTGATATTACTGGTCATAATTCAAAAAACAAGAAGGTAATGAGCTACCCTAACATTCTGCCCATCATCTGACCAGTAGGGAATGGTGTATATTTGCTGGTTCATGAACTACCAGATGATTTAAATTCTATTCCACCATAGCCATTTTCTGATGTACAATCTCATTTACATGAACCAGATGGTGACGAATTCCATTCTAATACAGAAAGTCTAGAGCCCAAATTGTTTACTCAGACCGAGCTTAACCATTTAGTTACGGAGCTGGGCTTAATGAAAGGAAAAAACTGTATTGCTTGGCTCCAGATTAAAAGAAAAGAACTTATTGGCAGTTGGAAGCAGCACATACATATATAGAAAGAGAAAGTAGCGATTTTCCAAGTTTTTCCAACAAGAAGGTGATTTAGTGTATTACTCAGACATTCACAGTCTGATGAATGAGTTTGGTATTGAATACAAAAAGGAAGACTGGAGGCTGTTGTTTCATCCAAAACTAGTTTAAAGGCTGTTTTATTACACAGTGGTAACATGTATGCGTCTATACCTGTTGGACATTCTGTACATATGAAAGAAAGCTATGAAAACCTAGAAATAGTACTAAATAAAATAGTCTATTCTGCTCATGGTTGGATGATATGTGGTGATCTAAAAGTAACAAGCTTGCTACTTGGTCAGAAAGGTGGCTTAACCAAATCTCCATGTTTCTCGTGTGAATGGGACAGTAGGGCTAGGGATCAACACTGGCGCAAAAAGAACTGGCCTGTAAGGGAGTCTTTAAAACCTGGTGAGAAGAACAGTCTACGCAAAACCCTTGTAGATCAAAAACATGTACTCTTACCACCTCTACATATAAAGTTAGGCCTAATGAAACAGTTTGTAAAGGCTCTGCCTGAAGATAGGCCATATTTTAAGAATCTCTGCCAAAAGTTTCCACACCTTTCAGAAGCTAAACTAAAAGAAGGCGTCTTTGACTGACCTGATATTAGAAAATTGATGTTTGATGTTAACTTTGAATCCACAATGACCTTAAATTAGAAAGAAGGATGGGTACCACTCAAGCAAGTCGTTACAAAGTTCTTAGTACATGAAAAAGACCCAGAATATGTTCCTATTATAGCTACAATGTTAAAGAAGTTTAAAAGTTTAGGATGTTTAATGAGCCTGAAAGTTCACTTTTTGAACAGTAACCTTGATTACTTCCCGAACAATATGGGAGATGTTAGTGAGGAGCAAGGAGAGCGTTTTCAACAGGACATTAAAGTGATGAAAAAACGGCACCAAGGCCTCTGGAACACCAACATGATGGGAGAGTATTGTTGGTTACTTCACCAAGAAGTTCAGAAAGCGACTCATTGTAGAAAAAGTACACAAGAAGCTTCAAAGAAAAAAGAGAAAGAAAATACAAACCAATTCCAGCTGACAGATGAAACCTCTATTAACACATATCATTGTTTTAAGTCGCTTACTGTAAATGAAAATCATGCTTATGTTGTAACAAAGCATTTCATTAAATTTCCCGTTTACCATAGAGTATAGGATTTGTATACTATATAATAAAAAGCATATTGCTCGAAAACTATGGGTGATACAAAAAACTAAGGCTATATTTGGATTTAGCTCGTAAAAATCTACAAATATCAGCTATCAAAGTAAAAAAAGTTTTTCAAAAAAAGTTTTCGTTGGCCTGTGTTATTTAGCTACCTGTCAGACAAGAACAAACACTTTGTGGAAATTTAAATACAGAATTTTGAAAAGATACAGACGGGAAAGAGGAACTGGAATTACTGTTTGGGTGTTTCACTCTAACTCCAGCAACAAGTTTTCCAATTCACATACAGCAAGATAGAAAGACACTGATTGATGACATTTTATAGACAATGCTCAGTCTGAAACAAACAAGAAAACCACAGGCAACTAAAGAAATTAAAATCTCAGTAAGAGGAAGAGGGAAATTTATTTGAAGCCAGAATACATCAAGATCCGACATTACTTGTATACTACAACAAATACTGTAATAATTTAAGGGACTTCATTAAAATGTCAAGAAATATGGACTTCATCACAGAAATTAATAATTCAGATAATGTGATTAAAACTATAGGGGATATTGTCAAATGGAAGACAGGACAGTCAGTCAGTGAACAAAATACCACAACAATTAAACTACATGACAGTGTTGTAACTGATAACTCGTAAGTTCCTAATTCTTTCAATAATCAGTCTCTAAAGGCAGCAACGAAAATCGGATGGGGTGGTTCAGTTGAAGAAGGAATCAAATATATTAAAAATGTCAGCCTACGAAACATTAAGCAACTAGAAGTAGCACCGATACCCTTTATTGAAATTAAGAAAACTATAAAAAATCTAAAACCAAAAGCTTATGTAGTGTTTTTGGAATTTCAAACAAAATTGTGAAAAGTTATTCTATTTCGTTAAGAAATGTCCTTAGTGTTATATGCAATGCCTCACTCGTATAGGGAATTTTTGCAGACAGATTAAAATTCTTTATAAGAAAGATGATAAGAGAGCTTTAAACAGTTGTCATGCATATTCCTCACTGAAGTATTATTCCAAAATAATCAAAAAAGTAATGTAGTCTAGAGCAGACTCACATTGAAATAGAAACAACTCACTCAGTACATAACAGCTTCAATTCTAGAAGAGTTCCTCAAATGAGAATGCTATTTATATATTCACACACCAAACATTACAAGGATTGAATAGTAAAATATAGCTAGTTAGTACATTTGTTGTCTTTCCAATACATTTGACTGCATAGAGCTTGATACTCTCTTTTAAAAACTTTTGTTTCGTGGAATTGATAGATATACACACAACTGATCAGAATCATTCTAAACAAACAAAATGAAAAAAATTGTGCCGAATAACTCAAATGATGTAAGAGAAAATTTTAGGGACTGGGGAGAGATCATGAAAAGTGTCCCAATAGTCTCTATTTTACAACCATTCCTTTTTCTTACATATGTGAATGATCTTCCACTTAGCATTCGCCAAGCAAAATTGGTAAATTTTTGTAAAATCGTGTTTAGCTATAAATCCTATCAGAGAGAAAGTCACAGAAGAGACTATTAATGAAGTTTTTCAAAGAATTATGAAGTGGTTTTCTGAAAATGGGCTCCCCCTAAATTTAAAGGAGACACATAATATTGGGTTCTGTACAAAAAATTGAGTCATACCAGTATTAATGTAGCATCTGAACATGTTTCAGTAAATAGGATAGAATCCTCCAAGTCTTTTGGTGTACATACTGATGAAAGCGAACTGGAAGAAGCATATTACTGAGATTCTCAAACAATTAAGTTCAGCTACTTTCGCTCTTTCTATAATTGTTAGCCTTGGAAACAAACCACTCAACTTCCGCACATATTTGCATATTTCCACTCAGTTATATTTCATGAAATAATTTGCTTCGATAATTCATCACTTAGAAAGAAAATACTGATTGTGCAAAAGGAAGCAAAATGAATCGTATGTGTTTATCCACTGTCGTCAGGCACATACCTCGTCAATGCATTGAGCATTTTCCCTGTACCATCACAACACATATATCTGTTAATGAAAGATATATGCAGTCCATCACTATTTGTGAAGAATAGTCGAACCATACCTTGACAACAGAGGCAGAAAAAATGACCTCTATGACCCATCACAAAGCTGTCAGCTTTCAGCAAGGATTTCAGAATGCGATCATAAATCTTTGACCTTCCGTATAATATCATAAAATGTCTCACAAGTAACGAAGCTAATTTTAAATACACTCAACCGCTAAGGAAACTGGTGTAGGCAAGCGTCTCCAAATACAGAAACATGTAAATAGACAGAATACAGTGCTGCGGTTGTCAACGCCTATATAAGACAATAATTGTCTGGAACAGTTGTTAGATCGGTTACTACTGATACAATACCAGGTTATCAAGATTTAAGTGAGTCTGAAGGTGGTGTTACAGTCGGCACTCGTGCGATGGGGCACAGCATCTCCGAAGTAGTGACGAAGTGGGGTTTTCCCATACGACCATTTCACGAGTGTGCCGTGAGTATCAGAAATCCAGTATGGCATCATATCTCCAACATTTCTACGGCAGGAAAAAAATCTTACAAGAAAGGGGCCAACGACGACTGAGCAGAATCGTTCCATGTGACAGAAGTGCAACCCTTCCGCAAATTTCAGTACTGGGCCATCAACAATTCTCAGCGTGCTAACTATTCAATGATGGTCAATATGCGCTTTCCGAGCCGAAGACCCAATCGCGCACCCTTGATGACTGCACAAAAGAAGCTTTACGCCTCGCCTGGGCATGTCAACACCGACATTGGACTGTTGATGACTGGGAACGTGTTGCCTGATCGGTCGAGCCTCCTTTCAAATAGAATCGGACTACTGGAAGTGTACGGGTATGAAGACAACCTTCATGAATCCATGGCTAGTGTATGTCAGCAGAAGACTGTTCAAGCTGGTGGAGGCCTGTAATGGTGTGGGGTGTGAGCAGTAGTAGTGATATGGGACTCCTGATCACTTGCACACATTCATGTCAATTGTGCATTCTGTCTGATCACCTACATCCATTCACGTCCATTGTGCATTCCGACGGACTAATGCAATTCCAGCAGAACAATGCGTCACCCCACAGGTCCAGAATTGCTACAGAGTAGCTCCAGGAACACTCTCCAGAATTTAAACTCTTCCACTGGCCAACAAATTCCCCAGATACGAACATCATTGATCGTATCTGGGATTCCTTGCAACGTGCTGTTCAGAAGAGATCTCCAACCCCTTGTACTCTTACGAATTTATGGACAGCCCTGCAAGATTTATTGTATCATTTCCCTCCAGCACTACTTCAGACATTAGTCGAGTCCATGCCACATCATGTTGCGGCACTTCTACATGCTCGTGGGGCCCTACATGATATTAGACAGTTGTACCAGTTTCTTTGTCTCTTCACTGTATAGCCTAAAGTAATTTCTCTTCGGCAACTCTTGGTATTCCATGAACGAATTTCTGTTTGAAAACTGGAATATTCATGAAAAAATCCTTGTGTTTATGTACAATGGCATGAGTAGATTTCTTTGCTTATGAATACGACGTTACATTTGTTTACGTTCAAGATTAACTTCCAAATTCTGCATAAATCAACGATAATCTGAAGCTCTTACTGCAGTTCGCTACAGTCTTCTGACGATGCTACTTTCTTAAAGGCGTCGACATCATATGCTGACAGCCTCATGAACGTTCCGACGTTATCCATTGGATCATTGAATTATAAAGTAAATTGTAACCATCCTGTTACACTCGTTTGGGGTACTTCTCAAATTCCCTTTATATCTGGCAACTTTCTTCCGTTAGGAGCGACGTGCAAGGAAATTCTGACTCCAGTCATAAATTTGGTCAAATACTTGGCAAGATAGTATTTTTTTCACTAAACGGCAATGTTGAATTGTATTCAATGCCTTCAAGAAGTCAAGGAACACGACGTCACCGCGGACGCATTTTTCTACAGCGCTGAGTCTTACAAACGGACAGAGCGAAGAGTAATCTACAGTTCACAAGACTTTCTGCAAACAAAACGTGATTTTGACGTCACACGCTCTTTTCAAAGACCGTAGGAACTGCATCTACTTTCGTTAGCATACGGTGCTGGGTGCTTGGAGAACACCATACTGATTTCCGTAATTTCGTATCGTAACTTGATTATTATGTAAGTATACCGTTTCAAGGCAATGGCACATAGAAAATTTGTAAATAAAACACGTCTTTCTTGGTTCAATTATCGCTAGTTCATCACGAAGTAGTTGTCATAAACGTTGAGTTAGGGCGTCATTACACTAAGGCCGCCAGGCGACGCAGCCAACTGCGCCAACGGCGGTGCAACCATCACTTGTTGTTCAGGCTACGGCAGTTCGGCAGTTGTCGGCAGTCGAGCAGTCTGTCTCCCTCGTACACATTTCTGCGCGCTATTTCATTTGCTTCAATATGTCTAGTGAACTGCAGAGTGTCACTGTGGAAAGGAGTGAAAGTGTACACACGACAAAAGGGAAAATCATGAAGCTGAAAGAAGTACTGAAAGAACGTCAGACATTATTGGACACACAAGTGAATACCGAAGATTTCATTTGTGCAGTTGAACAGCATCCCGCAATTTGGGATACCAGTTCTGAAGCTTACAGTAATAAGCAGTTAAAACTAAATGCTTGGAATGAAATTATTTGTTCACTCCTACCGCATTTTGTGCAGCTGTCCTTGGTTGAGAGGATAACCTTTGTAACTATTTAAGCATCATATTTATTCATAAATCCTCGCAAGTATAATGTTGTCATTATGAGTACTGAGAAAACTGAATGATTGTACTTCTACTTTTTAAAATCACAACCTTATCCTTCTACATCACGCTTGGGAGGATAGCCTTCGTTTTTCTCTAAATAGCAAGAAAATTCAAAAGGTTATGAATTTTTTTAATTAGCTACCGTTTCTTTATTTTTTTGATGATATTCACATGGGAGTGTTAAGTTAAAACACCAAGCAGACTATACCCACTAAATTATAATCACGATAAATAGTAGGTACATGTTCTCGCTTCAGCAGTCGTGCCCTTTTCATTTATTTAGATTCTGTCCATTTGCCAACGTACCACTCGTGCTTCACTGACAAAATAATCACAAAACCTGTCTCTGAGTTGCACTGGTTTTTTGGTTGGCGGTTGACGGTCTTCACTCCATTCATGTAAATCTTCGATTGATAAGGTATCTTCAACTTTGAAACCATCGCGTTCTCCCACAAAGTTATGCAAATCACAGCAGTTTCGTAGTATGGATTCACCCAAACGAAGGTCAACATTCAATGGTCGATGGAAAATTCGCCACTCATTGGCCAAGATTCCAAACGTACACTATATATTCCTCCGTGCTCTGCTAATTCGGTACTTGTATACACGTTTTTTTACGCTCAAACATTTACCTGCATAAGGTCTAAGTAACTTCGTAGTCAGACCGAAACCTTCATCCCCAACAGTCATAAAGAGCATGGGCTCATCGAAACCCTGTAAAGAAGATAGAGCTTCAGGAATATTTAAGGAGCCCTCATCAAGCTTCTTCTTAACAACACTGTCCTTAAATATCGTGAAATCAGCAGACCTACCATATACACCCACATCCTCGAAAATGAATTTGTAGTTGGCATCACACACAGCGAGTAGCACGGCTGGAAAAAGTTTTTGAAATTATAATACAATGAACCACTTTCAGTTGGCCTTATCACTCGTACGTGTTTTACATCAATGGCTCCAATGCAGTGCAAGACGTTGGTTTTTTCGTAAAAACCAGCAGCTGTCTTAAGCCAAAAATCTGTGATGAGGTCTGGAAAGCGTTGTCGTCTAACTTTGTTTCCAGATGGCATCTAAAACCTGTCTTACACACACTGAGATTGTAGGTTACCTTATTCAGTACTGGTAATGTAGATCTTGCATCAAAGTTCCCGTTGCCAGACATCTAAAACAAAATTAAAAAAGCAGTTCAATCACTTCAACATCTCTATATATGAAAATGAATGTATGTATTGTCCTCTGTGCGTTCCTAAACCATTCATCCGACTGGTGAGTTGTTATCCGTATGCCCGTGAAGGTTCCTAGCCAGAAAAAGAGAAATACGAGACATTGTTGGGGAGACATCACACCATAAACAACCGGATGCCACAACGCAAAAATACCCAGATTTATGCACCCACTATTTGAGAATGAGAGCACTTAGCGACTGTTCTCTGTCTCTCACCTTCTAATGTACTTTTTCTTCAGTGACATTCATTCAGAGGAAGTGGAAATCCATCCGCTCTTGTTACACGAGAGAACTTCTTCGTGTAAAGGGTGTCAAAAGTGATTCAGCTGCGACCACGGAAGAACAGTACACCTATTATGAACAACTGCGTTTACTAGAAACTGCGGTGAAAGAAGCTACAACAATCCTGGACGAAAAAGACATTGTGAATGAAGAAGAAAATGAAATTTCTGTTTTGTTTGATAATGGACCTACATGTAGGGTCTCTCAGCATTGACCTAAAAAAAAGAACCAGCAACGACGATGAGGTAATTGAAGTTCTAAAGAAAAAGATTGCATCGGAAGACAAATCACACACTTTCGATGAAACAGATGAGGATAAGCTATTTCGCCTCCCTATATTAACTGAGATTCATAAAGTACCTGCTGAAAACAAATTAAAACTCCGGGCAGACATGATACCTCTCGCCGCTGCTGCCCAAAGAGCTGTACAGCAAGGATGGCAGCGAATGGATTATGCTGGTCACTTCACTCCTCTGCCACCACCATCAGTACTACGGTATCCTACACAACCACAGTCTATGCAAATATAGTGCATGCCACAACGGCTAATGGAACAACATCCTATGGAACAGAAAACAATGTCTCAACCAGGACTAGTGGATGAACAACCACAAGTTCAATTTTTCCAGACTCAATTTCAACAATGCCCAAATGCAAATGTGCCCTTTAATCTCCTCCATGTGCAGACACTTCAGTCACATCAAATGAAGATTATGATAGTCAAATGAGTGAACCTTTGCTCTTCAATATGTAGTGTATATATATAAATATTCCACATACAATGTACAAAACTTTTGGAAATAAATGTTCTTATCGCTCACTGTTCTTCTTGTAAAGAAAAGTTCTTATTAATCTTCTACTTTTGGTCACACTTTGAATCAACTTCATTTTGACATAATAGGATAAAATATTGAACTAAAATATTCATATTTTTAAAAATGTTAACCATTTTCAAAAGTAATAAATATTTCCTAAAGCAAAAAGTTTAATAACTTTCTATATAATTTATTGGTTTACTTAACTCAAAGTGCTATTAGTTTTTCCTCTGGTGAGGTACACTTCCTCAATTTCGTTTCTTTCCCTGTAATATCAGCCTTTATTAACAGTAATAACTGAAATAAAAACGATTTAGACATTCGTAGGTGATTAAAAAACTTGTTGTTACCTAAACATCAATAAAGGTATAATACATCAATAAAGGTATAATACAACCCTTTAGAGTCTCTTAACGATAGCACAGGTTATACATGTATCTTCCCCTCCCGTCTCCTTCTTCTTTTCATTAAAAGTTGTAGGAGGAGCATGTATGTATAGTTGTTATCCGACATGTTCCCTAGTCACTAGCGCGCAGTGACCTGATGACGTGGTGGCCAAACCGAGTGGTGGTGGCAGGACTGGCCACCCAGTGTAACAGGCTCCGTTCGACACAATGCCCTGCCAAAACTCTCTGCCACCAGTGGCGGCTGACATGGTGGCGAGGCAAGGCAGCCAGTCAGCAGCCAGTTTCTGTCGGCGCCACTGGCTGCTCTAATCTAATAAGATCCATAACAATCTGTTCCCAATGACGAGCAGCGCCGCCGGTGAAATGTATGGCTGCGCCGCCTGGCGGCCTAGTGTAATAACGGTCTCATGGAGTGTAGTGTAGCTAAATAGCAAGTTGGCGTTCTGCCGTATCTGGCTTTTTTTTCCTTTCACGTTTCCACGAGGTTTTGGGACTATCTTACTAAGTTAATAGAAGTATGTTCTGTAACATTCGATGTTAAATATATTAGGAGCGCTCTCTCTCTCTCTCTCTCTCTCTCTCTCTCTCTCTCTGTCTCTCTCGCAGGGGTGAATAGTAATTGTCAGCAGTTTGCAAGTTAACCATGAAATACGCAGCCGTGAATAAATTTTCAAAACAAGTGATCACTGGTAAAACATACTACCACTCAGAATAAAAACCATAGGAAAGACACATTTGCAGAAGAATTAAAAGGCAACTTAATCTCTGCCATCTACAGAGTATAAAAGGTAATTTACGAGCTAGGTCTTTTAGATCATTTCTTTGCCAAACAAAAATATCTTCAATTGAAGTACATCTTTAACCACCAATATGACATTTTTCGTAGTTTTACAACAAATTTTACCAATACCGACACGTTTTCGAGAGATTCTACTTGTTTTTAAACAGCATTTATTCATTGGATAAAAGATTAATGAAATGCCGCTTTAATACGTCTGCTGGACTAGCTATTTATGCTTCCTAATTACAGACCAGCTCCTGATGCTAGCGTTTAGGAGTTTCTAAAAATACTCTTACTTTGTTGAGACATCTTAAAGAACAATGTTGTATATACAAATTATTGGAATCAATGCTGGCTGCCATCAGATTTTTTTGCTTGTAAATTAATAAATCGTCTCATTTTCAGGGTTGACGAAAGAGTGTAAGGAAAAATATCACAACTTTTTCAGTAAGTTTCGGAGTTAATTCATGCTAATACTTTAATTTCTCCCTTAACCTCAGCGCAGTTCTCATGATTGCGGAACTTTATGTATTTATAAACGAAGAAACATCGAGGTCAACGTACACTGCAGTAAAGAGGAAACGTAACCTCCAGTTCTCTTTACTCGAGGTGAAGATTATTGTTTTGAACGTCATTTTAGTCTCAAGAGACCGATCATCTAAATCGACAGACAGCTCTTTTCGTATGCGATATAGCTTACCCCGGAACAAAGTGAATTTCTAATGATCTCTCTTTGCCCAATTTATTCTGATATTCATAGGGGAGGTTTCGTTCTCAAAAAACGCCGTAACACGAGAGCATAGAGCGTGTTCCTCAATTCTGCAGCAAATAGATGACACCGATATAGGCCTGTCATTATTTGCATCATTCGGACGGTCCTTCTTGAAAATGTGTATCCTTCGTAACTCCAGCGACCTACGATTAACCTCTACTAAAAGGGGAGCACGTTTTCTCCCATCATCTCTGTGAAGTCTCGGAGATATCGCATCCGGTCCACATGCCTTTCCACTTTTAAGCTATTGTAATAATCGGTAGTTTTAAGACGGGAACATGCGTAAAAATAGATTTAATTTCTTTTCACCAATCGTGTGCTAGCGTATAGATGCAAGTTTTCCGCTGTAGAAAGTGAACGAAAATCCCTTGCGTGCCGGCTTAATCGGACTTGGAAATATTAATTTCAAAAATGAATGTTTCCCAGGTTCCAATTTGTCCAACCTCTACCCTGCCTGTCTGCTGTTCAGTTGCTTGAAATATCGTGTTTGCATTGCGTCAGATAATTATTTTGTGTTCATTAGCTGACGTCTGGGTTTAGATATTCTTTATTTAAGGTAAGTTAACAATAGTTATCGATATAGCAATTATTCTAGATTAGATCTACGTTTCAGTTGTTTGATGTTGAGGTTATTATTGCAACAGTGTCTTCTTCCATCTCTGAAGGAAGAATGATATTCGTCGTTCAGAAACGTATTGTTATGAAGTACTGAAAAACGAATTACCTGTTGGTGACGAGTATAAGGCTAGTAGGAAAGGTGTAACGTCACCGTCTAAGATAAACGACACTGGTCTTTGCCTTTGTAAGCATAGACGTACGAAAAGTATGTAGATGAAAAGGAACTTTGTTAGAAAACTTTGTTTGCTGTACGTTTTGAAAATGAGCAGTACATATTCTTAATGGGGCTGACTGATCGAATATCATCATTACGGGAGCGATCTCAAAGAGAAGCACCACACAAATAAGATAGCGTTTTTGTCTGTCATGTAATCATTTGAACTGGCAGAAGAGATTAAATATCTGGGGGTTAGCGTAAATAACAGAAATTATGAGACACAAGAAATAGAAGCTGGAATAAAATCTGCAGCCAGAGCATCATATTGACTCAAGAACTACTGTCATCCAAAATTTTATCAAGAGGAACCAAAATAAGACTATATAAAACTATAATCAGACCAGAAATACGGGGAATAGATAAGTATGCAGAGGGAAAGGAAATAAAATGATGCTTAAGATATTTGGACCAATAGGTGAGGGAGGAGCATGGGAAGGAGAAATAACGGGGAGCTCGGGGAGGTATATGATGAAAGAGATATTGTTGTGGAAACCATGACAAGGAGGGTGAGATAGGCCCGGAGTGCCTATAAAAGAGTGGATGGATCAAAATTTGGAGAAGTGTCGGGGAAGAAACCCGAAGGACAAAAGTCTTTAGGCACACCGAAAATAAGACGAAGATACCAGATGGCCAAGGATCTTCTGATACTTGGAGCAACGGAAGATGATATCAAGGACAGAATGCTGCAGAGGAGGCTATTTGAGGAAGCCAAAAACCCACTGAGGTTTTGTAGGGCCCTGAGAGTAACTAACTATCTAAATAAGCGTGTAATGAAAGGCAATGAACGCGTGTCTCCGTGTAAAGATGCATTTTGCATTGTGTACTGCATAAAGAATAAAGAAGTCTTTCGATTAACTTGGATAATAGAGGCAAACATGATCAATGAAGTGATACAAAACTGGAAAACTTTCGTGGTTTTATCGATGAACACATTAACGAATTTCCTGTTAAAGAAACACATCACAGCAATGACAATACAAAGTATTTCAGTGCTGGACTTAAAATCAAAGCGATGTCTTACCTCTTTTGTAAAAAACATCCGAATCTTTCAACGAAGTAAAATGTGACTTACAGAAAGGACTTCCACGAAAATTGTGGTTATAGATTTTGACGTCCTCAAATCGATGTTTGTAGTACTTCTGAAGAACTAACTGCAAAGAAAAGTAATCCACAGCTAAATGTCAATGCAAAGCGAGCTGCTGTCGCCGAAAAGATCATTTATGTTCGTCAGGAAATGTCCTGCCTGAGAAAACTTTGCATACACGATATGAAAATAGATTCTTCCGACTTCTGTGTTTATCCAGAAACTAAACGTGGGCCTTATGAAGTACGGTACGTAGCCTGCTTTGGTTTAAAATAAAGAACATGGACCCTGAAATTAAAGAATTTCATTCTTCAGTGACAACTCTTGAGGACAAAAACACAATACTTTAGTGCGCTTTCTCCTTTTATTGGCGATTTGCAAAGATTGTTCAGTACTTCCCATTGTGAAGGCATTCCTTTCTTTAAAGTAATCGCTATTTTTGGACTGCGAAAAGGAAAATCGGACGACTAGACAGACTTTATGTATCAAAATAACACAGTGATTTGATTCAATCTTCAAGGGCGACTACATTCAACGCTACAGAAATTTCTTCCGGAGGTATCCTGTATTTCAAGAACTGACGACCTATCTGTAAGTTCTCCAAAACAGAATATTCATTTCCCTGTAAAAGCCCTCATGTCCTATTTCCAAGTACAGGCAATTAAAACGCCACTTACGTAAAATTTATTTAATCGCATCTGAGTTCATTGACAGTTAGGTCAAATGCTTTTTCGCTGCAAGATAACAATGGATCAATGTTCCACATTCCAACATAAATGACGGACAATGGAAAAAATCCAAGACAAGACATGAAGACTGAGGATGTACGCAAGATAGTTATATACATTCCACATGAGTAGAGACCATTCATGTTTATGAGACTAACAGCTACTGCAGATGACGGTGAAATTAATGGACAGTAATGATTTTCCGAGTAAATTTCATAGACAATGCTTTCAAGACATGTGAATAGTATAGAAATTTGCTTTATATTTTGCATTATGAATTTTTTGTGAAACTATAACTATTTCTGATATTCTTATAAGAAGTTTTGATGACTAATTCACAAACAGTTTGGAGAAAGGAACAAATCCTCGGTTTTTAATATCTCGATACATCCTTCAGGGCACTCCAATTCATCTTTCCAAGATACTGAGATGGAGTTTACCTTAAAGAATCTCATAGAACAGTTTGGTTAAGGCACAATTAAAAATGAGAACAGGAGATAGTTTTTTGTATTTCCCCACAAAAGGTGGTTTTGGATTCGTTCCCTTCTTCAAACTATCAACTCAATTGCCTTTCTATTCGGCGATCACTTGTCTGAATGCCTTTCGGCGATCATGCGTTGACTGCCAGGAGAAATCTAATGACGACCTCCCACGGTGAAACATTTTCGGAAGACCGAATTCAGTATTTCTGCCTCCTCTCAGACATCTTTGGTTTCGGTGCCAGGTGCCAGTACGATCATTGGACGACTGAGTGAGTGAGTTCGATCTGGTTACTGACTCTACATAAGTATAAAACTTCTTAGGGTTTTCAGTAACATTGCTTGGTAATATTTTACTTTCAGACTCATTTAGTATTTCTCATGTTACTGTCCTTACGCTCGTTTTCGCTTTTGGCTTCGCTTAAATTAGTGAGGAAGTTGTCTTTGCTTTCGTTGGAATTTTCTAATAGGGCTGTTAATAGACGCTATACATCTTCTATCCCTTAAAATCTTGCTCAGCATGTTGTATTGAAAAATGGTTTTCAATTTTACCCATTTGTTCTCCAATTCTTGGTCACCAGTATGAAATATTTGATTTCTTTACTCCGATGCTCTGTAAATTGCAGCTTGTCACTCTCGCTAAGAAGAATATTTTGAGTGCCTTCCCTAACATTTCTTTTTCTTACAGAACTGAATTCGTAGACTGCTTACAAATGGTGTGGAAGCCACCACTTTGTCACGGAGATTTTACAGAGCTTTGGATAATCACCTGCTAATGGACGCTATTCTCCTTACATATATGCACAGTAAGAATTAGCTCTGCATGCTGAAGCGGCCACGGAAGGAAGTCGCGAATATTTTATTACCGATTAGACGACTAATTTTATTTTTTATTGTATTTAATGATTTGGGAACCCTTACATTTCACGTTATGAATACAACGATTTTAAATTTATGTTTTCACTACAAACTCTGCCAAAAACCTTTCTAAACTCTGTGTAAAATCTATGTGACCAAATGATGGTTTCATCACGATTTGTAAACATTCTACCAGTTCACTTACGTAAGTGGAGTTCTTGTAGAGTCTACACATTAATGTCAGTAACCTTTGGTTTTGTCTTGTTGGTGGCATCTTGATAATAGGTGCTTGCGATCTGAAACTGGCGATTTAAAAAATTTAATCTGTAAATGAGACAGATTACTACGAATTGGAAGTGCTATACTTAAAAGCTTCTTCAAACTGAAACTGAAATTGTTCCCTGCATTTGACTAGATTACTGTGTGGAGAGACTATAATTCGTTCACACAAGCCACACTAATGCAAGAAACTTGAACGATCAATACTACTGTTCAATTCTTCACTGCGTGTAAGAATGTTATTTATGTATTATTTAGCACTAAAACTGGAGGACACTCTTAAAACTAAAAAGAACTATGTCTCTATGTGTCACAAGAATCGTCTGCGTGTACTCACTATGAAACTCGAAATAGTCGGTACTGATATGTCTTACTGAAGTGTTTAAATTCATAGGCGTTGCACTTAGAAATAACTGAAGATCATGGGGTATAAACACAATTGCAGTGGATAGAAATGCTGACTCCGATTTGTGTTCAGCGAGAAAAGTAATGGATGTGCTGTTGAATCCTGAGAGTCTTTAACACTGCTCCTCATCATTACGACATTAGAAACATTTAGCTGACTCTAAGGACATCACTGAAAGCACTATCGTATTCTATATTGCACTTGACAGTCATCTCTTTCTCTTTTGCTAAGAGTCGGTTCTTCTGTTACTCTTTGTTACTATCCCTGTTATGAAACTTGAAGAAGCCTTACAATCACTTGTCTAAAAGGCAGATTGTGGCTATATCTTGGTAAGAGAGGAATGCTGGCAGAAACCAACAGTCCATTACCTCCTTTTAAACACGGCTTCAATACTTACATGGATGGCTTAACCAACGTACTTTGCAGTAATACATAAAGAATGCTTAGTTCGTCTAAAATTGTTGCAACTGACGTGAATAATGGGTGTGACTTCAGAAAATTTACTATTCGTGCCATCAGTTCCATCACGGTCTCCTTGCCTTAAAATTTAGCACATAGTGCTTCTTGATGTACAATGAAATGAATTCCGTCTGTCGACCTTTGTAATTTTTAGCTCTTCCATCGACAACTATATCCTTAAATTCTTTCTGTGTGGTGGTGTAGAGTTGATCCATAGCAAATTTGTACTATCGGTCCATTATGTGTCTGAATAATAGATACTGAGACTTCTCGTCCTTCTATTCTGTCATTCTCATTCATTTTTAAGAACTTGTGATGATATATCATGTGACTGCCTCTTTTTGTGCAAGCAGCCACTGGGCCTTTCAGCTTCCTTCATACCATGAAGAAATAGCGACGGGTAAACAGCGATGACACAACGAGGCTGTTGACCTGAAAGCTGTCGTGCCGACTACAAAGTGCCGCACCACAGTGCTAAATGGAACATCGAGCTGCAACAAACACTTCCGAGAAGGGCCGAGCAAAACCGACACAGGCCGATCCTCGTCCTGCAGGCGTGGAGCACATCGTGTTCACGTACAGTTTCGCAGGCCATGGCCTACCCTGGCTTGGGCAGTGTCTCTGTCCCGACTTCACATAACTATCTCCCTGTCTTTCTCGATCGACCTACATGTCGTTTACAACGACTGGAATTCTATCTTCATCCATCTGCTGAAGTATTGTCTCGATTCTTCCCTGCATTCCTCAGTCCTCTCATTTAAATTACAAATTCCCAGTTCTGCCCAGATGTTTTAACTTTTTATGTGGCCCTTCTTTGAGCAACCTTTGAAATTTCTTAAAAATCTCTTTTCTAGTGACTGTACGCTTTTCTTTATTTTATTTTTTTTCTCTCAATCCAGGATTCGCTATTCATAAAGTAGCACAGGGGCTGCCATTGGCTCATACAGTCTCAGATTTGTGGCTTTGCTAACTTTAGTTCTTAATGTTTTGTTTATAGTTCCACATGTATGTTGAAATTTGTTGGTTTTGTTTTCTATGTCTTTATGTACGTCCAGACTCACGTCACTGCCTCAATAACTGAAACTGGAGACTTACTCAAGTACTTGGCTTTCGACAACACTCTGAAATAGAACAGGGAATTTTCCGTACTGGGCCATAAGTTTTGTTTTAGAAGGCTGATATTTTTAGATTGTAATGTTTTCTTCCAAAGTCATATAATTTATACACAGAGTGTTGTAAGTTTACCTTTGTATTTTGTAACACACTTACGTCATCTGCAAACGGCACAGCATTTAGATGGTAGTTCCTTTGCAGCTGCATACTTCAATGAACTTCCCTCTTCCAGTTTCTTATAAGGTTTTCGATATAGATGTTGAAAGGAGTCGGTCACATGCTACATCCCCACATGACTCCTTCACACTTCAAGAACTTGTTGAATGCTTCTGCCATGATTTCTGCGTTTCCTTTCATATTATGGGTTATTCTTCCATCTCTATTTCTCAGCAGTAGTATGTGTGGGGGGAGAGGGGTTGTGAATAGTAACTGTCTATAAAATGCTTGGAATTACTCTGGAATTTGTTTTGTACAAGTTTTCTTCAATGGAAATAAGTAGATCCTTTTGGTATTGCTGCTTTGTTTTTCTGATAATTTGAGATAACTTCTTTCTGATGTTTATGAGGTTAGTTGTATTTCCTTCTGTTTTGTGAGTTTGAAATTTTGTTCTCTCTTGATTTCTTTCATTATGAATTTCGTCACATTCTGTAGTCCACCTTGCATGTTTTTTACATTGATTTACTGGTGCCAATTCTTCGGCACACTGTTTTAAAGTTGGTATTAGTTCCTCAAGATTATCGATTACTATTGTATTTTGTGTGTTTTTCTGATGTTTTTCATTTTTTATTAATTTATGTGGTCATACTTTCCTTTATCTCCAATTGTTTTGTCTTTTTTTTCCTTAATGGGGTGCATTTGATTTTGATTTTGAGCAAATAATGATCTGAATCTGTGTCTGTTCCTCTCACTACTTTAACATTTCGAATTTCTTTATGAAAGAATTTATCTGTGCAGACATGGCCCAGCCGCCTCTCTCCTCTTGTCTAGTAAGAATGTTTCCATCTGATAAGTTTGCTTGGTTTTCTTTAAAAATAAGTAGTTTTAAAGATGAGCCCATTTTCCAATTACATGTCTGTGTTTCTTTTCCAATTATATGTCTGTGTTTCTTTTAAATTAAAATCTCCAATTAAGATCTTTGCATTGTTTTTATTACTTGGTTTACTGCCTGATCCAAAAGATACCAGAAATTAACTGCTTCTACCATATTTCTTGTTACAAAATTTTCTTATTGGTAGGGGCATGGGCGTTATGATAGAACAGATCTTGATTGTGGTTTAAGTTAAGCGATGTTACTGATGATGAACGTTATTATACAAGTTCTACTTTTTATTTAATGATGACTGTTGCCGGAATGATGATGTAAATATACGAGGCGTGTTTTTAAGTAAGTAACATTTTGAAATTAAAAAAAAAGACGCGTCAAAATATCTAAATAATTTTATTTTTACATGAAAGCCTGTACCTTAATCTACTTTTCTACATAATTTCCGTCAATATTGAGGCACTTGTCATAACGTTATACCAGTTTTTGAGTACCCTCCTCATGTAAGTCTGCCGCCTGACTTGTTAACCACTGCATCACCACTGTTTTGACTTCATCATCTTCTTGAAGACGCTGACCGCCCAAGTGTTTCTTCAAGTGCAGGAACATATGGTAGTCACTGGGCGCAAGATCAGGGCTGTACGGAGTCTCAGACGGTGTTCAGGAAAGATAGATTAGGCAGAATTGGTGGTGGAGTGTTTGTGTCTGTCAGTAGTGGTTTATCTTGTAGTGAAGTCGAAGTAGATACTCCGTGCGAATTGGTGTAGGTGGAGGTTATACTTAACAGCCGAATTAAGTTAATAATTGGCTCCTTCTACCGACCCCCAGACTCCGATGATACAGTTGCGGAACAGTTCAGAGAAAGTTTGAGTCTCGTAACAAATAAATACCCCACTCATACGGTTATAGTTGGTGGGGACTTCAACCTACCCTCGGTATGTTGGCAAAAATACTTGTTCAAAACCGGTGGTAGGCAGAAAACGTCTTCCGAGATTGTCCTAAATGCATTCTCCGAAAATTATTTCGAGCAGTTAGTCCACGAACCCACGCGAATTGTAAATGGTTGCGAAAACACACTTGACCTCTTGGCCACAAACAATCCAGAGCTGATAGAGAGCATCATGACTGATACAGGGATTAGTGATCACAAGGTCATTGTAGCTAGGCTCAATACCATTTCTTCCAAATCCATCAGAAACAAACGCAAAATAATTTTATTTAAAAAAGTGGATAAAGTGCCACTAGAAGCCTTCCTAAAAGACAATTTCCATTCCTTCCGAACTGACTATGCAAATGTAGACGAGATGTGGCTCAAATTCAAAGATATAGTAGCAACAGCAATTGAGATATTCATACCTCATAAATTGGTAAGAGATGGAACGGATCCCCCGTGGTACACAAAAAAGGTCCGAACGCTGTTGCAGAGGCAACGGAAAAAGCATGCGAAGTTCAGAAGAACGCGAAATCCCGAAGATGGGCTAAAATTTACAGACGCGCGAAATTTGGCACGTACTTCGATGCGAGATGCCTTTAATAGGTTCCACAACGAAACATTGTCTCGAAATTTGGTAGAAAATCCGAAGAAATTCTGGTCGTATGTAAAGTACACAAGCGGCAAGACGCAGTCAATACCTTCGCTGCGCAGTGCCGATGGTACTGTTATCGACGACTGTGCCGCTAAAGCGGAGTTATTGAACGCAGTTTTCCGAAATTCCTTCACCAGGGAAGACGAATGGAATATTCCAGAATTTGAAACACGAACATCTGCTAGCATGAGTTTCTTAGAAGTAGATACCTTAGGGGTTGCGAAGCAACTCAAATCGCTTGATACGGGCAAGTCTTCAGGTCCAGATTGTATACCGATTAGGTTCCTTTCAGATTACGCTGATACTATAGCTCCCTACTTAGCACTCATATACAACCGCTCGCTCAACGATAGATCTGTGCCTACAGATTGGAAAATTGCGCAGGTCGCACCAGTGTTCAAGAAGGGTAGTAGGAGTAATCCATTTAACTACAGACCTATATCATTGACGTCGGTTTGCAGTAGGGTTTTGGAGCATATACTGTATTCAAACATTATGAATCACCTCGAAGGGAACGATCTATTGACACGTAATCAGCATGGCTTCAGAAAACATCGCTCTTGTGCAACGCAGCTAGCTCTTTATTCGCACCAAGTAATGGCCGCTATCGACAGGGGATCTCAAGTTGATTCCGTATTTCTAGATGTCCGGAAAGCTTTTGACACCGTTCCTCACAAGCGACTTCTAATCAAGCTGCGGAGCTATGGGGTATCGTCTCAGTTGTGCGACTGGATTCGTGATTTCCTGTCGGGAAGGTCGCAGTTCGTAGCAATAGACGGCAAATCATCGAGTAAAACTGAAGTGATATCAGGTGTTCCCCAGGGAAGCGTCCCGGGACCTCTACTGTTCCTGATCTATATAAATGACCTGGGTGACAATCTG
This sequence comes from Schistocerca gregaria, assembly GCF_023897955.1. Classification (NCBI taxonomy): domain Eukaryota; kingdom Metazoa; phylum Arthropoda; class Insecta; order Orthoptera; family Acrididae; genus Schistocerca; species Schistocerca gregaria. Next base: position 319,336,315 of record NC_064927.1, read on the forward strand.
AGCAGTTCTCTTAGACTGTTCGCAGATGATGCTGTAATTTACTGTCTAGTAAGGTCATCCGAAGACCAGTATCAGCTGCAAAGCGATTTAGAAAAGATTGCTGTATGGTGTGTCAGGTGGCAGTTGACGCTAAATAACGAAAAGTGTGAGATGATCCACATGAGTTCCAAAAGAAATCCGTTGGAATTCGATTACTCGATAAATAGTACAATTCTCAAGGCTGTCAATTCAACTAAGTACCTGGGTGTTAAAATTACGAACAACTTCAGTTGGAAGGACCACATAGATAATATTGTCGGGAAGGCGAGCCAAAGGTTGCGTTTCATTGGCAGGACACTTAGAAGATGCAACAAGTCCACTAAAGAGACAGCTTACACTACACTCGTTCGTCCTCTGTTAGAATATTGCTGCGCGGTGTGGGATCCTTAGCAGGTGGGATTGACGGAGGACATCGAAAGGGTGCAAAAAAGGGCAGCTCGTTTTGTATTATCACGTTATAGGGGAGAGAGTGTGGCAGATATGATACACGAGTTGGGATGGAAGTCATTACAGCATAGACGTTTTTCGTCGCGGTGAGACCTTTTTACGAAACTTCAGTCACCAATTTTCTCTTCCGAATGCGAAAATATTTTGTTGAGCCCAACCTACATAGGTAGGAATGATCATCAAAATAAAATAAGAGAAATCAGAGCTCGAACAGAAAGGTTTAGGTGTTCGTTTTTCCCGCTCGCTGTTCGGGAGTGGAATAGTAGAGAGATAGTATGATTGTGGTTCGATGAACCCTCTGCCAAGCACTTAAATGTGAATTGCAGAGTAGTCATGTAGGATGATCTAGAGTTTGCCATGGAAAAGATGTGATTTGATTTTTGGTTTGATTCGACTGAAGGACACCCACTCCGTTGTTCATCATGCACATTTGTGCTAGCATCTTTAATTGCTCTCACCCACTTTCTTACCAATCCATCACTCATGATGTTTTCTCCGTAAACTGCACAGATCCCACGATGAATATCGATCGCCTTTAGGCCTTTAGCACTAAGAAATCTTATAAAAGCTCTTACTTCACAGTCGGCGGGACCCACGATTATTGGACGCATCTTAAACACTCAGTACACCACGTAAACAAGGAAGAATCAGACTGTAATGGCGTCAGTGCGTAGACAACAGATGTAGGTACCCAGTGCGCATGTGCAGAACGCCGACCACAGCGCTGCGGCCGCGGTGTGACAAAACGGTACTTACTTAAAGAAACACGCCTCGTAGATCCGCTGTAGAGACAGAGTGACTTGGAAGAGAAGGATGATGGTTTGAGAGGTTTTTTACCTGATCTGGGGACACAATTAACTTTGTTCGATGTCAGACAGACCGCAGATATTTCATAAAATAGTTCAGACCATTTTTACACAAAGAAAAGGTGCAAAGACTGGTAATTAACTTCTGCTGTTTAGAAAAGAAAAAGTGTTTGCTTCACAAACGAAGAAACTTGGTATTGTATGACTACAGTAACAATGATTCACATATGAAATTAAACTGTCAGAGGATGGCAAGGGCACGGCAACACGAATGGGCTGTGCCCAATGAAGGAGTATGGTGTTCAAACCGAGCTTGTGTGGATGGATACCTTTATCTTTATGTATTAGAGTCGAAGTAGTTAATTATAGCAGTACTTAATGAAGACGTTTTCGAGACAAATTGCGAAACGAAGGGTAAAGAAAGGGGGGAAGATTAATCTTGCTTTCCTGCAACTATGTGATCAAAAGTATTTGGACACCCCTACGAATATAAAATATGGTTAAGAGTACTGCGTTGCCGCTAGAGAAGCAGTAACAGCAGAAAGGGTTTGTCTGGAGAGCTCAGTGACTTCGAACGTGGACTTGTCACTGGGTGTCACCTGTCTAACAGATCCATCAGGAACAGTTCAACCCTTTCAAAGAGACCCCTGTCGACTGTTGGTGATGTGACTGTGAAGTGGAAACGGAATGGAACAACCACGACTAAACCAAGACCAGGCAAATCTCTTGTACTGACGCACAAGGACTCTCGATCATTGCGGAGGAAGCTTGTAAAAAATCCCGTCAACTCAGTGAAATAAATCACTCGTCAGTTGCAAAGTGCCGCCAAGAGGAGACCGTGAGCAGGGATTTAAAATTCAACAGGTGCAATGGTTGCTCAGATATTATGTAGTCAGTGCCGAGTGTCTATTAGTGCCTGATGACTGCTTTGTTTAGCTACTGCGGCGATGCTTTGACCTCTTGAGCAACGTCTGTTCTCGACCTATTACTTTTTTTTGCAGCTATACCGAACACCGCCACCTTAACACTCCTTTATTAGATTCGTATAAATTTTAAGTCTATCAGCTCTTGTAATTTACCTCACGGTCCAGCTATGCTGTGTCCTGTTCTTCCTCGGCATCGAACTTCTTTCTTCCGTGCAGATTTCTTTAATTATATTGGCTATAAGACAAAACATTACTTCTCTACTTAAACTGTAGATTGGATCCAATTAACTCTGCATATTATCAGAAACTTTCACAAAAGGTTACATGTTGTTGTTGTTGTCTTCAGTCCTGAGACTGGTTTGATGCAGCTCTCCATGCTACTCTATCCTGTGCAAGCTGCTTCATCTCCCAGTACCTACTGCAACCTACATCCTTCTGAATCTGCTTAGTGTACTCATCTCTCGGTCTCCCTCTACGATTTTTACCCTCCACGCTGCCCTCCAATGCCAAATTTGTGATCCCTTGATGCCTCAAAACATGTCCTACCAACCGATCCCTTCTTCTAGTCAAGTTGTGCCACAAACTTCTCTTCTCCCCAATCCTATTCAATACCTCCTCATTAGTTACGTGATCTATCCACCTTATCTTCAGTATTCTTCTGTAGCACCACATTTCGAAAGCTTCTATTCTCTTCTTGTCCAAACTAGTTATCGTCCATGTTTCACTTCCATACATGGCTACACTCCAAACAAATACTTTCAGAAACGACTTCCTGATACATAAATCTATATTCGATGTTAACAAATTTCTCTTCTTCAGAAACGCTTTCCTTGCCATTGTCAGTCTACATTTTATATCCTCTCTACTTCGACCATCATCAGTTATTTTACTTCCTAAATATCAAAACTCCTTTACTACTTTAAGTGTCTCATTTCCTAATCTAATTCCCTCAGCATCACCCGATTTAATTTGACTACATTCCATTATCCTCGTTTTGCTTTTGTTAATGTTCATCATATACCCTCCTTTCAAGACACTGTCCATTCCGTTCAACTGCTCTTCCAAGTCCTTTGCCGTCTCTGACAGAATTACAATGTCATCGGCGAACCTCAAAGTTTTTACTTCGTCTCCATGAATTTTAATACCTACTCCAAATTTTTCTTTTGTTTCCTTTACTGCTTGCTCAATATACAAATTGAATAACATCGGGGAGAGGCTACAACCCTGTCTCACTCCTCTCCCAACCACTGCTTCCCTTTCATGCCCCTCGACTCTTATGACTGCCATCTGGTTTCTGTACAAATTATAAATAGCCTTTCGCTCCCTGTATTTTACCCCTGCCCCCTTTAGAATTTGAAAAAGAGTATTCCAGTCAACATTGTCAAAAGCTTTCTCTAAGTCTACAAATGCTAGAAACGTAGGTTTGCCTTTTCTTAATCTTTCTTCTAAGATAAGTCGTAAGGTCAGTATTGCCTCACGTGTTCCAACATTTCGACGGAATCCAAACTGATCCTCCCCGAGGTCTGCATCTACCAGTTTTTCCATTCGTCTGTAAAGAATTCGCGTAAGTATTTTGCAGCTGTGACTTATTAAACTGATAGTTCGGTAATTTTCACATCTGTCAGCACCTGCTTTTTTTTGGGATTGGAATTATTATATTCTTCTTGAAGTCTGAGGGTATTTCGCCTGTCTCATACATCTTGCTCACCAGCTGGTAGAGTTTTCTCAGGGCTGGTTGTCCCAAGGCCGTCAGTAGTTCTAATGGAATGTTGTCTATTCCGGGGGCCTTGTTTCGACTCAGGTCTTTCAGTGCTCTGTCAAACTCTTCACGCAGTATCGTATCTCCCATTTCGTCTTCATCTACATCCTCTTCCATTTCCATAATATTGTCCTCAAGTACATCACCCTTGTATAAACCTTCTATATACTCCTTCCACCTTTCTGCCTTCCCTTCTTTGCTTAGAACTGGGCTGCCATCTGAGCTCTTGATATTCATACACTTGGTTCTCTTCTCTCCAAAGGTCTCTTTAATTTTCCTGTAGGCAGTATCTATCTTACCCCTACTGAGATAAGCTTCTACATCCTTACATTTGTCCTCTAGCCATCCCTGTTTAGCCATTTTGCACTTCCTGTCGATCTCATTTTTGAGACGTTTGTATTCCTTTTTGCCTGCTTCATTTACTGCATTTTTATATTTTCTCCTTTCATCAATTAAATTCAATATTTCTTCTGTTACCCAAGGATTTCTAGCAGCCTTCGTCTTTGTACCTACTTTATCCTCTGCTGCCTTCACTACTACATCCCTCAGAGCTACCCATTCTTCTTCTACTGTATTTCTTTCCCCTATTCCTGTCAATTGTTCCCTTATGCTCTCCCTGAAACTCTGTACAACCTCTGGTTCTTTCAGTTTATCCAGGTCCCATCTCCTTAATTTCCCACATTTTTGCAGTTTCTTCAGTTTTAATCTACAGTTACATGGGATATAACTAATATTATTGTCTCAGAGACTACTCTTTAACATTCTGTGAATAGTATGTAACAAAAATCGCTTGTATACATCATATTCGTCTTCCTTAGTGCCGGAGATCTTCCTTCGTACCAGAGCTCCTTCGTTCCTCCTTGCTCCATAGAAGTTACAAATGCTCTCTGTCAGGTAGACTCCGCACCTTTTGAGTAATACTTTCTCACAGTATGTGGCCCGATGTATAGAAACCAACTGCGATCACGCACATCTTTACTCTGAGTTCTGTATTTGACGTACGTTGTAATGGTTCTTTATTTGCGAAACCATTACCACCCGCCAACCCAATTTTTCAATACCGTAAATTAATGAATATTTTTCTACGTAATGTCTCATATTTTTCAGTCTATTCAATTTTGGTTTTATTTGTGTATGTAGGTACGTCGATATTTTGAGATGTTGAAATCGATATAATATCTACTGCGAATATCTTTGTACTTATTGGTATCTTTGAGGCTGACTTGTGACTTTTGGCGCGGAGGCGTACAGTGTAGTCAAGTGTTTGTGTTGAATTGAACAGTCTTGACTTTCTGTTGGAAATGAAAAGATGAGTCTGGGTTGTGGACAATGAAAAATATTGTGAGTTTCATTAAGAGCAGCAACGGCTGCGAAATTGTATGATGAAGTAACGTTTTGAACATGCGAAAGTATAAAAAGTTTAATAAATGTGAATTTCTGTGAAAAGTGAGTGTGAAGAATTATTTTCAATTGACCATTGTTTTAAAAAATGTATGAAGCACATTGCAATGAAAAACATAAATCATCAAATTAATCCTGAAAGATCGTCTTCGTAAGTTCTTCAAGTCGGCGAAATCAACATCCGAGTGCCTTTCGCACCAACGGCGATAATCATTGGTCAGGTAGACCTACACAACAATTTTAATTGCGAGCCAAAGCCAGAGCGAGATCGTCGTTGGATTGCAAACACAAGATAAGCGATATTATTGTTAATTTTCTTCAGTGACTGTAATCAATTGACGTAGCAATACCTGCCATATTAAAGACCTTTCAGTTGCGCAATAAAAAAATCATATTTTGAGAGGGCGACGCGATAATTTTTGAACTAATTGACTGTTAGCAGAGGTATAGTTATAACGTGATACATGCCCTTTCGTGAATGGTACGGATCACTACAAGTGCTAAGCGACGCTTGAGATGGTATGAAGAGCGGCGCTACTGGACAGTGGATGACTAGAAATGTGTGATCTGGAATGATTACAAGCCGTGGCATTCTTATAGAAGAGCTTGGGTTTGGCGAATGTGTGTAGCACGTCGCCTGCCATCATGCGTAGTGCCAATAACGAAGTACGGAAGAGGTGGTGTTACTACGGGATGCTGGTGTTTGTCGTAGTCAGAGTCTGCTCTCCTTTTCGGACTAAACTATACTAAACTCAGCCCGAACAAATCTTGTAGGTGCAGCTGTATCGCCCGACCACTGTGTCATCCTCAGCCCACAGGAGTCAATATGGAGATACATGTGGTCACCACACCACTCTCCCGACCGACCGTCGTTAGTTTTCGTGACCAGAGCCGGTACTTCCCAATCAATGAATCACGCTCCTCAATTGGCCTCATAAGGCTGAGTCATCCCCGCTTGCCCACAGAGCTCGACAGACTGGACGGTGACGGTGACCCATTCAAGTGCTAGCCATGCCCGGCAGCGCATAACTTCGTTGAACTGAGGGGAACCGGTGTTATCAGTGCGGCAAGGCAGTTGGATTTTTGTTGTTAAGAAAACGCTAAATGCGGAGGAGTATGAACACATTTTATAGCATTGTATACTGCGCACAGTATAAGAACAATTCAGGGACGATGACTGTATCAGCGTGACTATGCTCCCAGTCATAAAACGGCTCCTGTGAGACCTTGGCTTGAGAGCAGTAACGTTCCTGAAATCATGCTCTATAGATTCTGATGGCCACCGGCCGATCTTAAGGCAGCTAAATGGCTGTTCACGATTATGACTTCATACCACATTACAGGCCGCAATATTGGGTCTTTTGGTCTGAAACTTTGAAAAGACTTGTGAAACATTCGAAATTCACAGTACAAATTTTGACATTGGTCGATCGTAAGGCTACCAAAACCCTGTTTACCAACATGATTGCGTATGCTGGCGCCGTTCGCTGTATGACGTACTGCAGTTTGGTAAGATGCTATCTGGTTGTGTGGGGGGATGGGTTGTTAGGGGGAAAAGACCAAACAGCGAGGTCATCGGTCTCATCGGATTAGGGAAGGAAGTCGGCCGTGCACTTTGAAAGGAACCATCCCGGCATTTGCCTGGAGCGATTTAGGGAAATCACGGAAAACCTAAATCACGATGGTCGGACGCGGGATTGAACTGTCATCCTCCCGAATGCGAGTCCAGTATGCTAACCACTGCACCACCTCGCTCGATGGTTGCGTAGGCGATGAGCATATTTGGAGTACGACTCTGTTAATCATTTGCAGACATCGTTTTTCTTACAGTTTTGATTGAGGGATTAGCAGTGTAGAATTGCATCGTGTCTTCCGTTAAAGTAAACCATGTCCTTCGTGTGGAAGTTCTGTCTTTGTACTTTTGTGGCGAGCTTAGACTATGATGCATGGTACATAATCGGTTTGCTGTTAATCCATCCGAATGATAGAGCATTTGAAGGGTTATCATGCAAAAGGGACTAAAAGCCAGTTTTGCACAAATTGTGTGCTCTACTTCGTTAGGTGATGAAGAGCGCTTTTACATACCAAAAGGGCTATCTTGAGTTATTTCTGGTGTGGATATTGGAAGGCCCGTAGATGACATGAGAGGTAACTTGTTCATGCCAAACAGGGGAAGTGCAGAACATATTACATGACTTGGCCGTATTGGACATAGATACGACAGACTTCCGCTTGCTCTGGCCGTTCCGTATTCCGCCTCTTATGTCTCATCATTGGCGATACAATAGATAGTGGCTGCAATAGGAATAATTCATCAAAGGGAGGTAACAGAAAAACTGGTAATTATAAAAGAAAGCGTGAACAGAAGTTCAGGAAGCGCCTTCTTCCTGACGATAAAGTGAACATAGCAGGAGCTCACAATAAGTCATTATTTAAAGTTATTCAAATGCAACGCAGTTTTTTAATGATTTTCGTCAAGCATCTGATGTGATCATTAACACCACAAAGGTTAATGTAAGTTCTGCCCCAAGGATTAAAATCACCATCCCTGGAATAATTCCGAGAAAAAAAGCATTTTGTGAGATACTGGGATAGGAAAACACAAGTGTTAAAAAAAAGGTTGGCGAAGTGAAGATTTCAAAATGATCACATTCAATGAGGTCGCTGGTGCAAAATGATTGTAATCAGAGGCGAGAATAGGCCTGAAATAAGTACCTGAGGTGCACAAACAGTTTTACCGCGAATTGTGCCACGATTGAACAGTGAAATGGTTACTAGAGACATAAATATTACAAAGTTTGTTTGGTGGCTTTAGCCCGTTTAGCTTTTCGGTTCCAAATTGTTTGGAAAAATCAGTGTTCATTTGTTATTTTTGGTTTGTTCCTAGTGAACTTGGTTTTCTAAAGTCAATGAGCAAGTGTTAATGCGGAGTTAGTGTATATTAACGTTCTTGTTGTTTGAATGAAGTTTGTTCCGAATAACCTAGAAAGTACATTTTGTCACTTAGTCCCTTTATCATGACAATTTTTCATTTACATTCGCCACTCTCCCTACTAATCATTGTTTTTCAGTGTTTCTCGTCGCATATGGATTTTCTTCTCCCTTTTCTTTTTCAATTTCTGAAGTGCTGAAGTTTCCTTTACTGTGTGTTCTGAGCACTAATGTTGTGCGTGCCATCGTGATTTAAATACCTTTTTGAAACAATTATATACTTTTCTACTCAAACACTTTTTAAATCGTTTTAATTTCCTTTAAATCATTTTTCTATATAAATGAAATACTTCGGGTTGCACTCTGCAGTTAGCACAATACCACTCGATACAGGGATCGCTATTTTGCCAACAGAAATGATTGTACCTTCTAAAAATAGTTCTACTGGTAATTTCAAGCGCTGCACCAATCACCGCTAACATTACTAGTTGTTCTCTTATGCATGGCTTTTCAGAGCTGAAGGTACTTGACGCTGTCCGACGGAGCTGGCAGAACCGTAGTGTTTCGTTCTATAAAGTGCGGCAATTTTACTTCACGTAGACTGACAGTCTGGGTGCGTCGTGTCCACTGGACGAAGCGGCGCTATCAGCACGTTTTCCAGGTAAAGTCGTATGTTTCTACGACTAATCAGATTCAAGTGAATCAACTAACTGTTTACTTCGCCCATTATCTGATGTTGCGCGAAGTCTCTCCCGGTATAGGTTACATGTAAATATTGTAGTCAGACTACGTTTCTTTATGAAGTCATGGGTCTTAACTTCGTATCCGAGAGGACACTTCAGTTCAGGACAAAATTTGGACAAACTTTTGTAGGTAAGCCATTTGCAAAACTAGACATGGGACGTGAAACCTAAGTCTTTTAACAAAATATGTGTAATAACTGCAATATTGCACCAAGATCCCACAGGAAATTCCATTAAAATGATTTTAAAGCTCATGCTACAGTAACTGACTGGAATAAGAGATTTTCTCTTGAATTCAAAACAAAATCCACTCCGTTATGGTCCCGGAAAATCAAAGGAATTTTCTGGAGAAGCCTGCTAAAATGAAACGTCTTTTAAATGAATTGTAATTTTGATTGGGCGTCAGATCAATGGGTTGGATAGTCCGGCAACAACTGTTCACCGTACTTCAGGAAGAATGGAAAAAATCTGTCTTTACTGCACCACACCTTAGCAGAAATCGATCCCCTAAAATTAAGCATTAAAGTAAGATCAAAAGGTGATCATAAATGAACGTCACTAAATTTCCTTTTCCCGTGCACTAGTGCAGGCGCAGGGAAACAAAAACTTGTGAGTCAGAATTGGCTGAGCGGAACCATTAAATACATCCACAGACTGCCTAAAGTTTTGCGATCTACATCAGACCATTCTGCAAGATTTTAGTAATTCGTTAGAGACGTTGATAATGTGTGTATATGAGTAACGTAAAGTTATACGTAACATGATTTCTATAGCGATTGAGGTTGCCTATAATGCTCTGTTACTTGCAGACTCACCATTCACGTGCAAATTGCAACTACTAAGTTCATTCCTAAAAATAAAATAATTCTGTGATTGTTGTTGAAAAAATTGTGAAAGATTGATGTGACCCGAAAGCATGGGTCCATTACATTAAAATTGCTCGTGTAGTACAACAGTATGAAGGGCAGGTATTTTTCAGATGTACGAAAATATTACAATAAAAACTTACTTATTTATATGCTTTTCTAAACCATTCTGAAGTTGTAAAAGTTGTACCACACAGCACAGAGCAGGGTCCACAAAAATTAACAACGAAGTTCGTTGTCACGCATTTCCACGTTAAACTTTTTCTTCAGATTTCAGTATATGTGCACTTTTCCAGTGTATTAAATTTCTAATCTGATCTCTGAACTGGACTTCCATAACACGCTTGTAGTCTTTCTTGAACTGGCTGGCCACGAATTCCTCTCCTGTGTCAACGTCTTTATCTCAGAGAAGCACTTGCAACCTACGTCCTCAATTATTTGCTGAATGTATGCCAATCTCTGTCATCCTCTATATTTTTGCCCTCTACTGCTGCCTCTAGCACCATGGAAGTCATTCCCTGATATCTTAACAAATGTCCTATCATCCTGTCCCTTCTCCTTGTCAGTCTTTTCCACACATTTCCTTCCTCTCCGCTTCTGCGCAGAACCTCCTCATTCCGTAACTTGTCAGTCCACCTAATTTTCAACATTCGTCTGTAGTTCCACATCTCAAATCTTTCGATTCTCTTCTCTTCCGGTTTTCCCACAATCCATGTTTCACTACCATACAGTGCTGTGCTCCAAACGTACATTCTCAGAAATTTCTTCCTCAAATTAAGGCTGATGTTTGATGCTAGTAGATTTCTCTTGGCCAGGAATGGCCTTTTTGCCAGTGCTAGACTGCTTTTGATGTCCTCCTTGCTCCGGCCGTCATTGGTTATTTTGATTCCTAGGTAGCAGAATTCCTTAACTTCATCTCCTTCGTGACCATCACTCCTAATGTTAACTTTCTCTTTGTTCTCATTTCTGCTACTTCTCATTACTTTCGCCTATCTTAGATTTACTCTCAATCCATATTCTATACTCATTAGATTAATAGACACTAAGCGGTCGAATTAAATTAATTTGTTTGCTGGGAAATAGCACGGTGATACTAGGGTTGGTGGTAACTGAAAGTTTAAAAAACTGTTCACTGATGAACCAGAACATTATCCGGCTCATATCAGGTGAATCTGGTGGCTACGACGTCAACGTAAGGTCACTATTATGTTTCTCAACCCACCGTAGCATCATTCTTGCGGTGTAACCCGAAGTAATCTTCACAATGACTACAGCGCCTTCGATTACTACCACTGACCATGTGCAGCCAGGTAAATGTGTCCTGCATCTGTGGATGCAAGGCATGTTTCAAGAAGCTATTCATCCAGATGATACGGTATCCTGGCATGACCATCTACCAGGCGACACGTTCCCATTGATCCACGTTTCCAGTCTCGATGCTCCCATGCCCACTGCAATTTAACTGTCGATGTCAACATAGGAATACGTATGGGTCGTCTGCTGCGGAATACCATGTTCAGCAAAATACTTGTGGCTTCTCCAGCACTGTAGTCTGTCGCCATGTCTTCCACAGATTGTCACCTATCCTGCTTTACAGTGCGGTCAGCCTCGAACCTCCACGTTCTGGTTGCGGCGTGGCCGTCCAACACTTTATCGCTTACTCGGTTTTTCACCGTCCTTCAACTACTTTCCATAGATGGTCACGACGGTAACACGTCAACAGTCGACCAGCTTCGCCGTTTGATAGGTGCCAGTTTCCAGACACCGGCCCATAACAATCTGGTCTTTGTCATAGTGGCTTATGTCAGTGGATTTCCCCGTTTGAGCACCGTATCATCGTGGCAACGATTTCCAATACGTTTTGATCCGCTTTTATACTTTCCCCGTCACGTCAGATGCCGACCGGCTATCAAGATGGGCAGTGGTCGTAATATTTAGGTCCAACAGTATATTTCTGAACACTATAAGAGGCAGTCAAATGAAAACCGAACACATGTCACATCGGGAACATGGAATGATTCTACTGGAAAGACACGCGTTAAGACATTTATCCCACTAGGAGACAAGATGATCAATTTCTGTTTCATAGAATGCGGTGGGCCGCTGACGGATCTATAACCGCACCCACTCTTGGACTTCCTCGTCCGACTGAAACCGATGTCCAAGTATGTCTTTCCTGAGGTCTCCAAAGATGTGAAAATCACACGGTGAAAGATTCGGGCTATGCAGAGAATGCTGCAATGTTTTCCAAGCAAATAACTGAAGCGTTGCTGTCCTCCGATTGGCTGAGTGGAGGTGGACGTTATCGTGCAACGGTATGATACCGTCTATCATCATTCCGGCAGTCCAAGGGCAAAAGGCAAATCTAGTAGGGGAAAAATCCCATGTTTCCCTCCACCAAATAAATCCAAAGATCTTAACACAAGTCCTAGTAAGATCATGATGACCGTACTCGACTACAGTTGCCCTCTACACGTCGAATTCCTCGAGCGTGGAACCACAATCAATAGACAGCGCTATGAATACACTTTTCGACGCGCAATGAAGTCAAAACGCCCAGCATACTGTCGCACAGAATCATCCTGTTGCACGATAATGCTCTCCCGAACACTGGCAATCGGACGAAGGTTGAGCTGCAGCGATTTTGTTGAGAAACACTGCAATATCTTCCGTACAGCCCGGATCTTTCAGCGTGTGATTTTCACATCTTTGGCGACCTGAAGAAAGACCTGCGTGGACGTCTGTTTGAGTCGGACTAGGAAGTGCAAGAGCGGGTGCCGTTGTGGGTCCGTCAACCACCGACAGCGGTTTACGAAAGAGAAATTGATCGTCTCGTCTCCCAGTGAGATTAATGTCTTAACGGGTCTGGTGATTACTTTTGAATGGAACGATTCTGTGGTTCTGTCGTAGCGGGTGTTCCGCTTTCATTTGACTGCCCCTCATAGTAACAGAAAAACTACTCTGAATCGCAGTGAAGCCACGAAAAATATAAATCTGAAAGGCTGGACTGGTTTGAGTTTTTCTCACAAAATGCGAGTACAATTCACTCGGGAGCTCAGATTCGTGCGGAATGCTATATACGGCTATGAAATGTACAGATGTGAAACTGTCAGTGGGAGTTAAAAGTAATGCGAGCTGGCTTCAAATTTCTGCACAAATCCCTATAGGTTAACGGACGACATTGAGACACCAGTGATACAGGTGTATCAGATACTGCCGCAAACTCTGCTTGAGAGATTCGACTGCCGCAGAAGTTAAGCATGTGACTGCTTTCACAGCACTTCGTAGCTCATGGGCGCAGGCATTATCGAGGTAGTGCGTTACGCTGCAAGTGGGTGCTTTGCGTTAAAAGCACCGCTTGCGCTTCTGAGAGCTTTTTACGAGTGGGGTGTGTCATGTGTCACATTTCTGATGCTATCGGGCTTAATGCATGTCTTGGGAATGAATTCGAGGAAGCGAATGCTCTCGTGCGTGACTCGAGAGGCGAGTTCATTATCGATTTCTTGGTAAGATAAGTGTTTGTATCTACTCTGGTAGCAATCAGTTATTTGAATTGAAACAGTCCAGTCGAAAAGACTGGTCGTTACATGTCTCGGGAAACACGCAGCATCTGTCCTGATGACGAGGTCGTCAAAGGCAGGACACAAGTCCGAAACGCTCATGGATGGTGAAGGATGTCAGGAGTGCCGTTTTCTACTGAACCAACCAGGAATTCGCCTTAAATAATTTAGAGAAACTGCGGAATATCTATATCTGGATGGCTGGGCGGGATTTTTACTCAAGAGACTGATTTCTTCTCTTAAAACCAGATGTTGACGCTCCACTCATAGATATAAATCATTTTCGTTTGCGTCGTAACCGTTCGTTTTCTTTTAGCCCTCCTTCTCAAACATATTTTTGAAAGGTACTTTCAAATGTTCGACTAATTCAGTATTATCTGAAAGTTTTTCAGAGTGAATATCTAACTCTCTAATTCCATACTTCAATTTAAAACGCGTAAGCCAGCGAGTAGTGACTTTAAAATCAGTGTGACCCAATTATTCCTTGTTCATTTAAAGAGCTCTATTTTTTGGGTTCTGTACCTCAGCCAGTGGAAACGGAATCATAATAAGATCACTTTGTTGTCCGTCCGTCCTTGTGTCTGTGTCTGTCCGACTGTTAAGAACCCTTTTTCTCAAGAACGGGTAGATGTAACAATTTTCAATTTATTTCACACACTATGATCTATGATCTCTGTGAGATGTAAGAAATTTAAGCCTCTACGTCAACGCAATCAAAAGATACAGCCATTTGTCATACATTTTGATACGAACTCACCTATGAAGACCTATAGAATACTTCCTGTTGACATAGAATCATAAAATTTGGCGAGAAACAAGGTTTCATAGTACAAGTAAAGGAAAAAAACCGAAAACTGTTCATTTGTAATTATATCACACAAAAAATATTTTTTCTTATTTGTTATCCATCCATCCGTCTGTCCGTCTGTTAAGATCCCATTGTCCAATGAACGGGTACACATATTATGAAGTTGAGATTCGCGTCACATGAGAAGATCTACGATTTCTTTACAGTGTAAAATATTAAAGTTTCTAAGTTAATACAAGCAAAAGATACAACCATTTACGTCACCTATTTTGATACACGCAAACTCGCTCTTAAAAAATCTCTGTGGTACTTCCCGTTGACCTAGACTCATGAAATTTGACAAGAACCGAGGTCTCACATTACACGTAAAGGAAAATTCTAATATCCGTAATTATATCATACGAAAAAAATATTTTTGTCATTCGTCATTCGATTATCTGTCTGTCCGTCTGTTAAGACCCCTATTTCTCAATGACAGTTGGATGTATCAAGATGACATTTATGTCACTGCGTAAGATCTATGGTTCCTCGGTGGAGTAAAAACTTCAAGCTGCCAAGTCAATGCAGTCGCAACATACGGCCGCTTATGTTACATATTTTGTTATCGAGCCAGCATCGATATCGATACAGACAAAATCAGTCGAAATTCTCGATTTCGGGGAATCTCCGTGCGCGAGCCCTGCTCGCACTCATCTGTATTTTTACAGTTTTTTTTGTTTGTCCTTCGAGATGCTTCTGTTGTATCATAAGGAAACAACAATGTTTAAATGCTGGTTTTTCTGTCATTTTCAACGGTATGCCGTGAAGCTTCCAACTTCACTATCAGCTATTCGTGCATATTTTTGCGTCACTGTTTTTTTTATGTCCCACATGGTAGCCTTTCCAACTCTAAGCTTGACCGACAAGCACCTTTCACCAGCTGCTCAATTATTTTATCAGGTACATTATGAACGACGTGTTTACATTCAGTCACCATTGCGAACGCACAGCGACAGCACGGTCTGTCACAAGCAGAGGTTCGCAGTCAACATAGAACAGCAACGCTGGAAGTTGGCAGGTAGAGAGAAACAGTCTGACTAGCCAATCCAGTGCCAGCGGTTGATTGGTATTTTCATATTCGATGCTCTATTGCGTGCTTAGACATGAAGTACTAACAGAGAGGTACGCCACAAAAGCGAAGTTGCTGTGTACGCCGCACGTTTTCAATTTATTCGTCACTGACGTGCAAATGTGAAGTTTTAATGAAATGATTAAAACAGACGGAAGCGGAAGAGGTCACGAAATTCACTTTTTTTCAGTAATGTATCTATATTAATGGTTACTGGTCTCCGTAGTTTTGGATTATATTATTTAAGAAATTTAGCAACCAGCCACTTCTTTTGTTTTTTTATATTCGACTACTGTGGTGTCCATATGTTATCCTACTGAAGTGTACATACTATTTTATTCCACTGAGTTTGAATCACTTCTTTGAATCTCCTCGTCTGAACTTCGATGGCGAATAAGGGCAGACCTTGAAACAGCTGGTTTACTGAGCTTCCAGACTCCAAATCATCGAGCGAATGGACGTTGTAGGGAACTTCTCCGACAGGAAAAAAACGAGCACCAACAGTCTCAGCCAATGCCAGGTTACCAGACAAAGACAACGGGTAAGAACATCACTTTTTGTAGTTGACACAGACAGCAACTGCAGTCGTCGAAAAACCATATAGAAAAATGGAGTAGTAAATCTGAATGGACTCTCAGATAGATACCTTTAGTTCTTGCAGTGAGCTTTCCTTCTGCGGTGAAACCATCATCTGCTCCATCAACTGTGTACAGTATTTTTTGTGAACAAAATAGTCTAGATCACTTATTAAAATTTATTTATTATTACGACGTTTCGCCTAACGCCACCATTACATATCAAAAAACTTAAAACTTATAAAACAAGTTTCTTCTTTATCATTATTAAAACCGACCCCCAGTCAACAAGATGGCGCCCCAAATGGGCATATAATTTAGTACAGACACAGTATCTTCTTTCATAAGTTATAAGATTTTTTATATCTGATGACGGCGGTAGCTGAAACGTTGTGATTATAAAGAAATGTTAATAACTGATCTAGACGACTTTAACAAAAAAATTCACAACGATCACAGTTAATACATACAGTACTTGACACATACAGCCTCGCGGTTCTAGGCGCGCAGTCCGGAACCGTGCGACTGCTACGGTCGCAGATTCGAATCCTGCCTCGGGCATGGATGTGTTTGATGTCCTTAGGTTAGTTAGGTTTAAGTAGTTCTAAGTTCTAGGGCACTGATGACCACAGCAGTTGAGTCCCATAGTGCTCAGAGCCATTTGAACAAATACAGCGCTGCACAAACTTGAACATATAGTCAGTAGCCCACATAAGAACCTTGTGGTTCAGTTACAGGGCTTCGTGCGATATGTTCCAAGCCCTCTGATTACCTTAGCAAAATGTGTCCAGAGCATACAACAATTAGACATAAAATTTTAATTATCACCTCGAAATAATCAATTTGCGATCATGACTCGGCGATGCTTCAAACATCACATTGTCGACACATGAGGAAAAAAAAAAAAAGACAATGCCAGAAGTTCATGTTAGGTGTAAGGTGAGTTACTGATGTCACAGTAGCACCAAATTTAACCACACTGCTCCCCAACGCCAACGTAGACGTGTTACATGATGGGAAGGTCATCACAACCACTCTTACCCACATTTCATGACTTCTTATTTTTCTGGGATTCTTGTTAGAAAAGCGCAATGCCCAACTATGAAATCATGCCGTTTTATTATGAGTGGCCGTGGAAAACATCCCAGGGGTTGCATAAACGGATCAATGATTCCCATACATTTTGCTATCGATAACGGCATTTCGCAGTTAGATGAAGAACAGGAAGACGTTCTTGACAACCTTTGACACTGCTCATCCCCTCGGATGCTTCAAAAATGGTTCAAATGGCTCTGAGCACGATGGGACTTAACTTCTGAGGTCCCCTAGAACTTAGAACTACTTAAACCTAACTAACCTAAGGACGACACACACATCCACGCCCGAGGCAGGATTCGAACCTGTGACCGTAGCAGTCACGCGGTTTGAGACTGAAGCGCCTAGAACCGCTCGGCCACTCCGCACGGCTCGGATGCTTCAACCGTTCTCTAAGGACATTGCAGACCATCAGTTCCATTAAACCTGATTATAGTGCGTTGGAGTGCAGTGCGATTCCAATTTTTGCTCTGGTGTACAGGATGGAACCCTCCAGGGACCTTTCAGAGTCATTCGACGAAATTTCAACGTGATCCGAAGCAGCAATGATTGTTCACGCTTTTTCAGCCTCCTGTTTCGCACACTTCTATGGCGTGATCATGGAGGGGTGAAGCATTGACACAGTCATGAATACAATGCAAGGGGGTCTCTCCAAGAACCTCCTGACTGGCAACACCCTCAAGTACACCCGCTCACATTTATTGACAACTTTAGAAATATACCTTTACAGAGAAAGCCAGTGAAGCAGTTCTAGGCACCTGTAGGCACGCAGCCACTTTGACACCACTCCGATGCCATTTGCCATCCTGCAGGCATCTAGGACTACTTTGCAGGTTTTCTATGTAAAGGCACATTTTTAAAATTCTCATTAAACATGAGAGGGGGCCTCCGACGGTTTTGCCCCACTGAGAGGTCTTAGAGGGACCCTTTGATGTTTTATTCACTCATGTATCAATTTTACAACCCTCTGTGATCACGCCACAGGAAAGCACGACGCAGGAGGGCTAAAAACCATAAGCAACCTTTTACTGCTTTGCATCACATTTATTAAAAATGGCTCTGAGCACTATGGGACTCAACTGCTGTGGTCATTAGTCCCCTAGAACTTAGAACTACTTAAACCTAACTAACCTAAGGACTTCACACACATCCATGACCGAGGCAGGATTCGAACCTGCGACCGTAGCAGTCGCACGGTTCCGGACTGCGCGCCTAGAACCGCGAGACCACCGCTGCCGGCCACATTTATTACTACTGGTACAGGTCCACATCTGTGATCTCATTCCAATTCTTCGTACTTTTAATACGGCCATAGGGACTCTTTGCTGTGTTACTGTCACAGTAATTTTTATTCATACGGGCAATGATTAGTGTGTCACACTTGGTTGAAGCTTTAAAGAGATACGGAGATATGTTACTGTTTCTACAAAACCGCCACCACTACCCCTGTGGCTGAAATGTCATCTGGACTGTCACTAATTAGTCTACCGACCCCCAAAAACTAATGATTCGATACTAATATCGACCACTGACGAATATTTTTAGGATGACTCAGCCCCACCCCCATCCCCATCCTTAGAAGTGTCAGGCTTGTACAGCTCCCACAGTATTTTTATCCAAATAACTTGTCTATACAACAAAATTGGTTGAAATTGCTCCAGACTTTTGTAAGTTATGCTTCAGTGTGACCTCCTTTTCACTCTCATCCTGAACGGTAGGCGATGCTTAGCCCTACAGTGATTGTTTCTGCATAATAAGTGCTATGTGTACCACATATGGCTGAAATCTATCCAATGGATTTGGAGAAATGGAACATACATTCGTATGTATACACAATAATTTTTATAAATACATAGAGATTTATTTCGTCCTAGTTCCACCCAAGTAGTATTGTTACTGGTTTAGAATTATTACCAAGTCATCATCAAACGATCTGAACACTGTGATTGTTGAAGTGTTGTTCGCCTTCAAAATGCAGAAAACGAATTATATTATCACTAGGGTGCGCCATTTTGTTTCGGATCTTCTAGCAGCATGCCATGACGCAGAGGCGTGGAGATTTCAGTGTGCACTAGGAGCGCAGACAGTTGCCTCCGAATAAAAATTAAGTACGTAACTTAATTTATTCCATACGATATTGCAGTGCCTGTGTTCCTACGGACATAAGCTGCAAGAACCGGATAAAGTACTTCATATTCAGTGCGACTTCAATAATTCGGCTACGACGGTAATTTTGATGACGCGCTTAGAAGGCCCAGTCAGCAACAGCTCACCCTCTTCGCTACAGCAACACCCCGGAGAACAAAAAAAAAAAAAAAAAAATGGCCCTGAGCGCTATGGGACTTAACATCTAAGGTCATCAGTGCCCTAGAACTTAGAACTACTTAAACCTAACTAACCTAAGGACATCACACACATCCATGCCCTAGGCAGGATGCGAACCTGCGAACATATCAGTCGCACGGTTCCGGACTGAAGGTCTAGAACCGCTCGGATCCCGCAGAACAAGGCAGGACCTTAGCACGCCACCGCATTCGCCGGCAGCGTGGACAAGGGGACCGCGCCTGCCCATCATCGCCTATTTCGTCCTGAAATAAAAGTGACGAAACTGGCAGTTACAGATATCCAAGCGTTTATGAAAAAAATATCATTTTTGCACGGGTCGGGCGACGCATGAGTCATGTATGTTAATGTAGTAACCAGGTGGTGGCTGGCACCGCGGGAAGAGTGCAGAACGCCACCCGGTGGTTCTCGGATCTAGACACTCTGTGGCAGAATCTTTTTGTTTTCAGTTTTTAAGTTACTTACACTCCAAATAAACCAAAATAATGATCAGCATGTTGTACTAATATGTTGATTAAAGGCTTGGAAAAAGAAAAGTTGGCAACGTAAATAAATTTTCAGGAATGGATTTTAAGGCGCACATGAGAAATTTGTAAATTACATACCTTTATTATTGTGCAGCTCATTTACACATGCTGGGGTGATATTATCGTAACAAAAGGGAAAGAAGTAATTGGTTTGACATCTTCCACACGTTATAAACGCCGCGTTCTTCCAATTAAAGTCTCTATAGAGAAACAAACTTGGTTTACACTCATAAAGGATTCTGTCTCATTGCACAGTTTAGCAACAAACTACGAGTTACACATTATTTCGCCAGATACTGACGAAGATAGCTGTAATGATGTCCAGTGGGATGTATTTTCTTGTAGTCTTCTCGGTACATAATTTCTTTTACTCTCTCAACAGCCTGTGTTTGTCTGCAGCAGAATCCTACTGCTCTTGCGGCCTTGCCGCAGTGGTGACACTGGTTCACGTCAGGTCACCAAAGTTAAGCGGCGTCGGGCTTCGCTAGAATTTGGACGGATCACTGTCCGGTTGTTGGCAAGTGGGGTGCACTCAGCCGGCCGCAGTGACCAAGCGGTTGTAGGCGCTTCAGTCCGGAACCGCGCGACTGCTACGGTCGCAAGTTCGAATCCTGCGTCAGGCATGGGTGTGTGTGATGTCCTTAGGTTAGTTAGGTCTAAGTAGTTCTAAGTTCTAGGGGACTGACGACCTTAGATGTTAAGTCCCATACTGCTCAGAGACATTTGAACCATTTGGGGTGCAGTCATCCCCAGTAATACCACTTTAGGACCTACTTGATTGAGAAGTAGCGGCACCGATCACGAAGACTGAAACCGTTGGAGAGCAGTGTATTGGCCACATGGCCCGCGGGTATCTGAATCCGGTGACGCCTAAGGGCTAAGGATGACACGGCGGTTGGCCGGTACTATTGGGGGTTCAATGCCTAGTCGGATTTTTTTATCTTATTTGTCGCGTGCATGTGCTGAGGGCTCTCGAAGCTCAAAATGAAACTAACGCTTTAATTACAGCCGTTTCTTGGGAAGTTACATGTAGAGTTCTGTTGGACGCTGTTAAGTACAATTTTTTCTTGAAAATTTATTTGCATATCCTGTTTTAAGTATGGCTTTCTTTTTCATGCTTTTTATGTAAATATTAATACACTACTGGCCATTAAAATTACTACACCAAGCAGAAATGCAGATGATAAACGGGTATCCATTGGGCAAATATATTATACTAGAACTGACATGTGATTACATTTTCACGCAATTTGGGTGCATAGATCCTTAGAAATCAGTACCCACAACAACCACCTCTGGCCGTAATAACGTCCTTGATACGCCTGGGCATTGATTCAAACAGAGCTTGGATGGAGTGTACAGGTACAGCTGCTCATGCAGCTTCAACACGATACCACAGTTCATGAAGAGTAGTGACTGGCGTATTGTCACGAGCCAGTTGCTTGGCCACCATTGACCAAACATTTTCAATTGGTGAGAGATGTGGAGAATGTTCTGGCCAGGGCAGCAGTAGAACATTTTCTGTATCCAGAAAGGCCCGTACAGGACCTGCAACATGCGGTCGCGCATTATCCTGTATAAATGTAGGCTTCTCCAGAGATCGAATGAAGTTTATAGCCACGGGTCTTAACACATCTTAAATGTTCACTGTTCAATGCGAACAAGAGGTGACCGAAACGTGTAACCAATGGCACGCCATACCATCACGCCCGGTGATACGCCAGTATGGCAAAGACGAATACACGCTTCCAATGTGCATTCACCGTGATGTCGACAAACACGGATGCGACCATCATGATGCTGTAAACAGAACCTGGATTCATCCCAAAAAATAACGTTTTTTTTTCCATTAGTGCACCCAGGTTCGTCGTTGAGTACACCATAGCAGGCGCTCCTGTCTGTGAAGCAGCGTCAAGGGTAACCGCAGCCACGGTCTCCGATCTGATAGTCCATGCTGCTGCAAACGTCGTCGAACTGTTCGTGCACATGGTTGTTGTCTTGCAAACGTCCCCATCTGTTGACTCAGGGATCGACACGTGGCTGCAAGATCCGTTACAGTCATGCGGAAAAGATGCCTGTCATCTCCACTGCTAGTGATACGAGGCCGTTAGGATCCAGCACGGCGTTCCGTATTACCCTCCTGAACCCACCGATTCCATATTCTTCTAACATTCATTGGATCTCGACCAACGCGAGCAGCAATGACGCGATACGATAAACCGCAATCACGATAGGCTACAATCCGACCTTTATCAAAGTCGGAAAGTGATGGTACGCATTTCTCCTCCTTACACGAGGCATCACAACAACTTTTCACCAGGCAACGCCGGTCAACTGCTGTTTGTGTATGAGAAATCGGTTGGAAACTTCCCTCATGTTGGCGCATTGTAGGTGTCGCCACCGGCGCTAACCTTGTGTGAATGCTCTGAAAAGCTAATCATTCGCATATCACAGCACCTTCTTCCTGCCGGTTAAATGTCGCGTCTGTAGCACGTCATCTTCATGGTGTAGCAATTTTAATGGCCAGTAGTGTAAATACAATATATTGAGCATTATTTCGGTTTATTTCCAATGTAAGTGAAATTAAAATTTTAATTTAAAAAAAATTGTCAGGTTTCGACCCCATGACTTTCAGATTACCGTTTTGTACTTTTCCCACCGCGCCAACTGCTGGGTGTCAATTACGCTAATATGAAAGACTTATGTCTAGCCCAACCTGTTTCAAACATAGTACTTTCTTTTTGTTCTAAAAGCTTGACCATCCGGAGCTCCCGCTTCCGCTTCCATTTCAGGCCAAGCCCTGCATACCCTACAAATGTGGACGACATCGCCGGTAACGAGGAGGTTGCCTTGTCACTGTTTTTGCGGCCTCGCTGCCACTCAGCCACGCTGCGGCGAATGCATCGACGTGTTAAGGTCTCGCCTTGTTCTGCGGGGTGTTGCTGTAGCCAAGGCGGTCAGCTGTTACTGTGAGGGCCGTCTAAGCACGTCATCAAAATCCTACTACACCGAATTATTGAAATCACACTGAAGATTAAGTATTTTATCTTGTTCTTTGAGCTGAAGCCCATATATTTCAAGTTCTATCAAAATGTTTAAAAAGAATCCGTTAGTTGCCGTGTGTCAAATTTCAAGTTGTGTTTCTTCAAAAATGGTTCAAATGGCTCTGAGCGCTATGGGACTCAACATCTGAAGTCATCAGTCCGCTAGAACTTAGAGCTACTTAAACCTAAGGACGACACACACATCCATGTCCGAGGCAGGATTCGAATCTGGATTGATTCGTATTTCTTTACGTACTACACGAATATGTAATAAAAATGGGGGTTCCTATTTTTAAAAAACGCATTTGATTTCCGTTTGACCTATGGCAGCGCCATCTAGAGGACCAACCATAGCGCCATCGGGTTTCCCCCTTCAAGCTATACAAGTTTCGTTCTTTGTAGTTTTTTTTTTTTTAGACTTATTTCACGAGATATTTTGCCCGGTCACGATCAATGGACCACCCTGTATACTGTTTATGACAGTCGTTGAACTTGATCTCATAGCTTCCGACGTCCTAAATTTGCCACCCGATTTATTTGTACCGTGTTTTAGGCTAAATCAGACAAGTAGTCAAAATACATTCGGTCAGGGTCTTGAAACATGTACGTACTAATTGTGACCTGGTATCTGGTTCAAATTCTGACAGTCCCCAAACAAACAGAACGTGCAATGGAACAGGCCATATATTGGATGCTGTGGAGGCAGAACATCTTCAAGGTCTCCATACAAACTTGCACTCTTAGTCTCGAAGGTAATGGACTGGATTTAAAAGACTTACACGCTAAATGCGTGGCACTTTTCATCAAACATACCAAAACAGCTTTTGAAAAAGGTTCTTACAGTCCGGCAGCAACATTATTTCATACATGACGGGCACAATCACTGGATTCCCCAGTCCAAATCAGCGACATTCATTATGCGCTGAACATCGTGCGCCGGTTTTACTTCTACACTATCTACCTGCGAGGGAACAAAGTCAGTGTCTTCACTACCGCATCTGTGGATTAAATGGGAGTTGTGACTGCCACAAGTGGAAAAATGTGTGGAAAAATCAAGTCTGAGAGCGTGCGAGGTACGATGTACAATGTCTCAAATCACCTTATTCCGACAAACTCTTAACTCTATTCAATGCACCTGCTCCGTTCAAGTAACTCCTACATGTGTGTGGAAGAGGACACAGTCGAACACAGTTTCGTGTGCCTTAAATTTCGCCTCATCTGGGACACCGCAAGAGAATGCTGCGTTTTATAAACATATCGTCAGACGCCATCATACTACAATGGAGCCCCAACCCCAAAATGAAGAAAAATACTACGACCTGGATTATGGGACACACAATTCACGCCAAATTCTTCTTAAAAACGCCTGACACATTGGATTTCTTGGAATATTTGTGGAATGAACACGGTAAGAAACAAATGCTGAGGAAATATACTAGAGAAATCTTTGCAAATTTCCTGAAACATCACTGCAAAAAGCGTACGGTGGTATGGGACTGTAACTTATTTGTACCACTATTGCTTCTGTGTTCTCTTTTCTCTTACTTTAATGTGATTTTGTGATCTACTGCGATGTCTGCCGTCATTATTTATTTTTCTATGCTCCATGTGCTGAGATTTCTTTTTCGTTATGTAATACTGTAACACTATTATCGATATTACCTTTAATGCTCTTGGTTAATTTCTTTGTCTGCTTTTACTTAATGTGACTGCTGTATAACCATGCTCTTTGACGTAACATCGATGTAAATGTTTTATCCTTTATTGATGATAATTTACGTAATTGTAATTAACCTACTGAAGCAATTTCAAAAGTATTGTGCTGTAAAAGAATGTAAAAGTTAAAACTTTAATTGTATTACTGGTTCATGCTAACGGATAGTAGGTTTGTGATCATGTAAAACTTGAAGGGAAGTCCCTCCGCAACGGAAATAGCTAAGCTGGAACAGAAAAGATGGATCTGGCGGTCCAGCTGCAAAGCTCCTTTGTTGCATGAGTCAGAAGTGGCTAGCAGGGAAAGGGCGCGCATCTTGTCATACGAAAGAGGCTTGAAGAACTGCGAGATTTTATAATATAGCATCGGATGCCGAAGTAATTCGGCTTGTTGTTCATGGCATACTTTGGTTAACTCCCTACTACGAAAATTCGACACTAAGCACAGAATTTTCAGAGCCTGTTATACAGGAAGAGCCATGAATATTTTGGCGCTTTTTTTTATAACACAGGAGATCGACGTTGTCAGCATCTTCACCTCAAGTTATCAGTTGAGTACTTTATAACTGCCTGGACCAGTTATGTGCTTTCGTTTTCAATAATAATTTTGTGTTCTGTAAATTTTGTGTTGCGCCACCGTATTTTATTCTTAGCCGTTTTCCTAGACAGAGTCTAATCCCAGGTGCTACGATAAATCCGAGCATCCTGTTTTACAGAACTGGAAAGCAATTATCTTCTTTAATAGAGGTTAATAAACTTTGTGGAACTATAAAATACATAATTATTTAGAAGGGATAAGTTTTGAAATACTCCAGGTAGTTTTCATAAATGGTCAGTTAAATTTTCATCGAAGTACAATCACTAAGAGAAGATTAAAAGTATTCAGTTCAACGATTTTTTAAATTGAAATAAGTGTTTAAAATTTCATTTGTTATGTAGTTAACAGTGCTTACAATTTCTTGCTGTGACTAAAGTGTTCAGCCTCAATCTGAGACTACCGATAGATTAGTTTCTGGGTCACCATGCTAATAGCTGAGACACATTTTAATGCCTTATTACAATAACAGCAATCAAGAAGAAGAAACTGGCTACAAATATTCAAACTGTATTAGATCCAATTAGAATGCAGAAAAAAACATAGAAATACTTTATAACTATTTCAATAGTACTAATTTCCTATAATTATCGCGACAAAAGAATCTCTTTTCCAAGTATCTTACAAGTAGTGCTCCGCCATTAGTAATTATTTACCTATAATTATCATTATCTTCCTACTGTAATGTACAGAAATGTGTCAGTTGTTGCCTGTTGTTAAACTGTGCTACGACCTCGTATTTTATCAACAAAACACAAGTTCAATATCAAGTAAAGTCAACCCTAATAGTTAACTTTATTTATGAACCATGCCAGTACAGGGTACGGCCTTATCTAACTAGGTTGCCGACCGTTTCCTTTTGCGTAATTACAATTTACTTGATTACTAATAGAACCTCATTTCGATTCCCATTTATCTTGCTATTTCTTCCTTTCAAAAGAAGTCCTTAGGGAAACAATATTAGTCTGATACCTTACCATTACACACCGTCAGGGTCACAAAACAAAATCCCTTCACAGGAATAACGTTATGGACTTGGGCACTAATTTAACAATAGCCGGTAGTGGTATAATAATTTATTTGCAGCGCACTGGCAGAAAAATAGAGGTAAGCTACTTGCCCAAAGATTGCTCTGGACTTGCCTGTTGTGGTGCACATTCCAATAGATGCCTTTTTGTGTTTTGGGGATATGTGGCTGATCTACTGGATCACGTTGCCTAAGACTAGAACTGTCAAACAGGTAGAAGAAGCTTCTGTTTCCTTTCTTCAAAGTATATTTTATGTCCAAGCAGTATGTAAACTCTGGAGATGGTCACTTCGAGTTCAATAAAAACAATACCAATCATCGTTATATAGGTTTATTCCTAGGCAACCACTCTCGACGTTACACTACGTCGTCTTCGTGCCAAAAGTGCTCCAGTCCAGTAACCTTCGTGTTACACATATAGCAACGCCTTTAGCTGGTCTCGTAATAGCTATTACGGGCATACGTGCTCGTTGGACAACAGTCAGCAACTAAGTTGCTGGCTTCTTTCAGAAGCCAGGCGGAAGATCTCAGAAACTTTGAGTGTACAGATGTCAGCCCACTAGATCTGTGGGTCGCGGTTTAAGAACCGAGCCCAGTGGGTTCATTTTGTCGAATATCATTGAGCGCACAGGTGTGCCGACCCACTAGGCCTGTGGCTAGATGTTTAACAATCGAGCCCAGTGCGATCATTTTCTCGATGGTTGCGCAGTCCGGTTGTATAATCGGCAGCCTGTGGTGGGCAGCTTACCGTGCTCCAGTATGTGATAATGCAGCATTCGGACGTAGCATAAGACCATTATCAGCATTCACAGCATTTGGAAACACGTAACGTCATGGATTAGTCTCTCTTATTACAAATGCGCACTTGTTCCTCCTCAAAACATTTATCACGTCGAAATAACATGTAGATGCAGACCGTTCACATGTTTATTAATTTTGAATACACAAGTCTCGTACATTTGTCGTGATTACTGTGAATATAATTTCTAGACTTGTGTCACCGAGATTTGTTTTTGCATTTCTCGGGCACTATCACTGGCCAAATACTACGCGTTGTTGTAACGTCTGTCAGTACAGTCCTTTTCACAAGTTATGTTGCGCGCCGTATCAACGAGTCTTTTAGCAATTTTGTTTCTAGATGTCGTCACAAGTAATGGCTTTACACTTGACGTAAGAAGAATCTGACTATAAATGATTAAGTACACGTGAGTAATGACAGTATGACAGTTTGAATCGTTCGTCGAGAGCTTAGCAGACTCTGGTTTTTCTGTTTTGCCTTTATCAGTACATACAGTGATTAAAGCTACTAGCCTCGACCTGAATAAGAAACAAAGATCTTAACTAGCTTTAATAAGAGCACGATATCACCACTAGGTTTCCGTTAAGTTTAAATCTCTTTTAAGAGAAGTCGTTTTTAAAGTCCTTATCTCTTTGTAAGACGAGCTAACAGCTCATTAAAACAAATTCATTATTATTTGAAAAGTAGCTGATGGCTCTTTAAAACAGCATAGTTTTTAATAACATGATCAAGAACATACCTTTAAGTTTTACTTAACTAACAAGATAAATATTCATGCTGCAAAAGAACAGTTCATCAACAGCAAAAGCTTGAATACGAGCTGATGGCTCAATCTTTATGGGAACTTCACTTAACTTCAGACTAACACTTGGAAAAAAATTTGTTTCGAAAACAAATGCCTCCCTCTAGGAAGCAAATAACAAAAGAAACATGCTACTTAAAAAATTTCTTCTTTGAAAATCACAACATCTGTAAAATAAGAAAATAAACAATATATTCGTAGTATTTTTTGATATCCTTGTGAGGATATAAACTTTTATCTATTTGGATAACAAAGTAAGTAGATCCCGTCATGAGCGATATCTACAATATGGTATAGTCCGGAATAAAGAGCTTACCACTTCTTGTTCTGTTTTTTTTTTTTCAATAAAGACGCTTTAGGATGCGTTCTGAGGAGAATCTTCTCACCAATTTTGTACTGTGTTATTTGACCTAGTCTTTTATCAAACTGGAAGTTTCTCTTTGGAGCACATCACAGTTCTTATAAAACTCGGCGTACCTGTTCGTCTTTTTTGTCGGCTAACTCTAGCACTTTAGGTATTAGGTGTATCCATTCATACTTTTCTACTTCGGTGTTTTGTAGACGGCTGAGGTAAATTACACAGTTACATAGTCAATCCATTTTAACTGCTGTTTTGGAGTATATGATCTTATAAATCTATTAAATTCTCTACATATCCGCTCAATGGGACTGGCTTCCAGATTAAAGCGGGATGTTGAAATACGCTTAATACTATGTTCCCTCATAAATAATTTGAAATCATTACCTATGAAGTAAGATGCGTCTGCTACTGCATTGTCTTTTCCTTTGACATAGATTGATTCTACATCATAATTTTGTAAAACGAATGCTCACTGGGCAAGCCTGACATGTACCAATTTGCAAGATAACAAGAAACTTATTGACTGGTGATTGCAATGCTCTATTTCTTTTCTCACATACAAAATAACAAAATTTCTTCAGATCCCATTTTAAGGCTAGTACTTCTAACTCAGTTACATTGTAACCTCTTTCACAGTCGATCAGAGTCCAGGTTGTAAAACCTGTAATTATAATTTCTTGCTGGTTGTCTACCTATACTAAATGGAAGAGACAAGCACCTAACCCCATCAGTGATGCATCAGCAGCTAAACAAAAATCCTTGTTCATGTTAGATGGTGCAAAATATCTGACTCTTCTAAACCAGTTTTTACTTTCTCGTATACTTGTGCACAGTGAGGAGACAATACCACTACTTATTCTTTCTCAACAGACTAAACAGGTAATCATTATTCAGTAAGTGATTCAGAAGAATGTGGCAAGACCAAGAAATGATAATAACTCTTTTTTATTGGTTTGGAAGTGGAAAATTTCTGATAGCCTCTAACTGTCTTGGATCTGCTTTTATTCCTACTTGGGTGATAATATAACCCAAAACCTTGCTCTGATTTTTGCCAAACTTGGATTTCATCAGAGGTTCAGTAACGCAAAACTCTGCAAACTTTTCAAATACTCTTCCTAATAATTTTATATGCTCTTCCCACTTGCCTGTATTGTTGTTGTTGTTGTCTTCAGTCCTGAAACTGGTTTGATGCAGCTCTCCATGCTACTCTATCCTGCGCAAGCTGCGTCATCTCCCAGTATCTACTGCAACATACATCCTTCTGAATCTGTTTAGTGTATTCATCTCTTGGTCTCCCTCTACGATTTTTACCCTCCACGCTGCCCTCCAATGCTAAATTTGTGATCCCTTGATGCCTCAAAACATGTCCTACCAACCGATCCCTTCTTCTAGTCAAGTTGTGCCACAAACTTCTCTTCTCCCCAATCCTATTCAATACCTCCTCATTAGTTACGTGATCTACCCATCTAATCTTCAGCATTCTTCTGTAGCACCACATTTCGAAAGCTTCTATTCTCTTCTTGTCCAAACTAGTTATTGTCCATGTTTCACTTCCATACATGGCTACACTCCAAACAAATACTTTCAGAAACGACTTCCTGATACATAAATCTATATTCGATGTTAACAAATTTCTCTTCTTGAGAAACGCTTTCCTTGCCATTGCCAGTCTACATTTTATATCCTCTCTACTTCGACCATCATCAGTTATTTTACTTCCTAAATAGCAAAACTCCTTTACTACTTTAAGTGTCTCATTTCCTAATCTAATTCCCCCAGCATCACCCGATTTAATTTGACTACATTCCATTATCCTCGTTTTGCTTTTGTTGATGTTCATCTTATATCCTCTTTTCAAGACACTGTCCATTCCGTTCAACTGCTCTTCCAAGTCCTTTGCCGTCTCTGACAGAATTACAATGTCATCGGCGAACCTCAAAGTTTTTACTTCTTCGCCATGAATTTTAATACCTACTCCGAATTTTTCTTTTGTTTCCTTTACTGCTTGCTCAATATACAGATTGAATAACATCGGGGAGAGGCTACAACCCTGTCTCACTCCTTTCCCAACCACTGCTTCCCTTTCATGCCCCTCGACTCTTATGACTGCCATCTCGTTTCCGTACAAATTGTAAATAGCCTTTCGCTCCCTGTATTTTACCCCTGCCACCTTCAGAATTTGAAAGAGAGTATTCCAGTCAACATTGTCAAAAGCTTTCTCTAAGTCTACAAATGGTAGAAACGTAGGTTTACCTTTTCTTAATCTTTCTTCTAAGATAAGTCGTAAGGGCAGTATTGCCTCACGTGTTCCAGCATTTCGACGGAATCCAAACTGATCCTCCCCGAGGTCCGCATCTACCAGTTTTTCCATTCGTCTGTAAAGAATTCGCGTTAGTATTTTGCAGCTGTGACTTATTAAACTGATAGTTCGGTAATTTTCACATCTGTCAGCACCTGCTTTCTTTGGGATTGGAATTATTATATTCTTCTTGAAGTCTGAGGGTATTTCACCTGTCTCATACATCTTGCTCACCAGGTGGCAGAGTTTTGTCATGACTGGCTCTCCCAAGGCCGTCGGTAGTTCTAATGGAATGTTGTCTACTCCGAGGGCCTTGTTTCGACTCAGATCTTTCAGTGCTCTGTCAAACTCTTCACGCAGTATCTTACCTCCCATTTCGTCTTCATCTACATCCTCTTCCATTTCCATAATATTGTCCTCAAGTACATCGCCCTTGTATAAACCTTCTATATACTCCTTCCAACTTTCTGCCTTCCCTTCTTTGCTTAGAAATGGATTGCCATCTGAGCTCTTGATATTCATACACGTGGTTCTCTTCTCTCCAAAGGTCTCTTTAATTTTCCTGTAGGCAGTATCTATCTTACCCCTAGTGAGATAAGCTTCTACATCCTTACATTTGTCCTCTAGCCATCCCTGCTTAGCCATTTTGCACTTCCTGTCGATCTCATTTTTGAGATGTTTGTATTTCTTTTTGCCTGCTTCATTTACTGCATTTTTATATTTTCTCCTTTCATCAATTAAATTCAATATTTCTTCTGTTACCCAAGGATTTCTAGCAACCCTCGTCTTTTTACCTACTTTATCCTCTGCTGCCTTCACTACTTCATCCCTCAGAGCTACCCATTCTTCTTCAACTGTGTTTCTTTCCCCCATTGCTGCCAATTGTTCCCTTATGCTCTCCTTGAAACTCTGTACAACCTCTGGTTCTTTCAGCTTATCCAAATCCCATGTCCTTAAATTCCCACCTTTTTGCAGCTTCTTCAGTTTTAACCTACATGTCATAACCAGTAGATTGTGGTCAGAGTCTACATCTGCCCCTGGAAATGTCCTACAATTTAAAACCTGGTTCCTAAATCTCTGTCTTACCATTATATAATCTATCTGATACCTTTTAGTATCTCCAGGATTCTTCCATGTATACAACCTTCTTTTATGATTCTTGAACCAAGTGTTAGCTATGATTAAGTTATGCTTTGTGCTAAATTCTACCAGGCGGCTTCCTCTTTCATTTCTTTGCCCCAGTCCATATTCACCTAATACGTTTCCTTCTCTCCCTTGTCCTACTGACGAATTCCAGTCACCCATGACTATTAAATTTTCGTCTCCCTTCACTACCTGAATAATTTCTTTTATCTCATCATTCATTTCATCAATTTCTTCATCATCTGCAGAGCTAGTTGGCATATAAACTTGTACTACTGTCGTAGGCATGGGCTTTGTGTCTATCTTGGCCACAATAATGCGTTCACTATACTGTTTGTAGTAGCTTACCCGCATTCCTATTTTCCTATTCATTATAAAACCTACTCCTGCATTACCCCTATTTGATTTTGTATTTATAACCCTGTATTCACCTGACCAGAAGTCTTGTTCCTCCTGCCACCGAACTTCACTAATTCCCACTATATCTAACTTTAACCTATCCATTTCCCTTTTTAAATTTTCTAACCTACCTGCCCGATTAAGGGATCAGACATTCCACACTCCGATCCGTAGAACGCCAGTTTTCTTTCTCCTGATAACGACGTCCTCCTGAGTAGTCCCCGCCCGGAGATCCGAATGGGGGACTAATTTACCTCCGGAATATTTTACCCAAGAGGACGTCATCATCATTTAATCATACAGTAAAGCTGCATGTCCTCGGGATAAATTACGGCTGTAGTTTCCCCTTGCTTTCAGCCGTTCGCAGTACCAGCACAGCTAGGCCGTTTTGGTTAATGTTGCAAGGCCAGATCAGGCTGAAAAGGCTGCAGCCCCTCTTCAGGAACCACATGTTTGTCTGGCCTCTCAACAGATACCCCTCCGTTGTGGTTGCACCTACGGTACGGCCATCTGTATCGCTGAGGCACGCAAGCCTCCCCACCAACGGCAAGGTCCATGGTTCATGGGGGGTTGCCTGTATCTATTAGCAAATTTTATAAGTGTAAAATGATATTGTCAAGCAGCTCTGGTTCTAATACTGTATCCAGCGCTGCTATGAAAACGCCTTCACTCACATTCGATCCAAATTGCATCGCTTGAAACTGATAACTTGAGCCAGAGAGGATAAATACTGTGCACATCTTGGATTCCCTAACTGTATGTGCCAGTATCGTTATCTTAAATCAATGGAGATTAAATGTTTCACTCCATAGAATTTTTTTTGCACAAGAACTCTACTAATGTGCCGCACATACAGAACTAAGTGGATACTTCTGCCTGCCTTGGGCACCACAAGCAACTGATCACTACAGGCAGAATTCGAGGGTTCAGTCAAACATCTTAAGAATTTCTTTAGTCACTGCTTCTTCCTTTGACCAAGGGACTGAATAAGACGATCAACAAAAGGTTTTATGAGAGTATATCTCAACAAGATACACATAACCCTCAATAGTGCTTGGCTTTTCATAAAATACTTCGACATATTTTTTAACACATGACACAGTTCTCTTTGTTGCCCACCCATCAGATAAATGGTTATAGCTACTTTAATTTTGATGAGATCTATTATCTCTACTTCCTTGCTTTGGTTTGAATCATACAAACTATTTCAGTTCCTATGTGCAGTACCATCGGACTAACACATCTGCTTTTAACTAGCTGACAATACTTACTATAAAGTTCTGGCAGCTTCACTAGGTCCAGTTTTACATTGTTGCCTTTACTTTCTAATACTACTATTCCTGCCTCGAGGTCCATTATGGTTTTCATCTCATACAGGAAATTCAATTCCCAAATACATAATACCGACAGTTTATTTAATACCAAGAAAGCGCTTTTTAATACTTCCTTCTGGATCATAACGTCGACCTGTACTTGAAATTTTACAGTCTGTGACTGCCCCCAAAAGCTCCAGTAACATTACTCTTCTGAATGGTAAAAACCAGAGTCTCGCTCTTAACACTGATTTGTTTGTATAAACTCATAACGGAAGCAGTGCCACAGTATCTATACTTATATCAGAAGGTATGTCATTAATTGATGCCGGAACCATGGCTTGTATCATTATGTCCTTGCCTGATTTACATTCCAGATATTATTTATTTGATTCGTCCTGGATTTTATCGACATTATTGTATCTTAGCATTAGAATACGGTTTCCACATTTATCTCCCTCCTCTTCTGCGACCAGCCTCAGGGGGCAAAAATTGATCGTATTCATTTTTCCTGCTTAGTTACAGAATCCTTCCGTAACATCGATTATTCTCATACTATGATTATTCTGTAGCCAAGATCCTGACGAATATGGTGTAGATGTAGGGTTCTATTTACATGACTGTTCATCTGATGTTGCATTTACAGATGCTGTTCAGCTGTAACAGCAGCAGCAACAGAAGGCTACCAAGAAGCTGGATGATTATTATTATTATGCCACTGAGGATTCACATTTCGGTTTGTTATTATTATAATTACCGGCGCTATAATTGTCATTATAGGTTCTTTTCTCCAATTGTTGTTCTGTGCATACTGATGTTGGTTTGGTTATCTTACAAACGGAAGTTATGGTTGAAATTTATGGGCGGACCGGAATTATATGTAAAATTTCCATTCTCGTTTCCATTGCCATTACCCCGACCGTTTCTATTTCTCTTGTAATTCTGTTTATTCCTATCGAAATAGAAACCATTATTATGATTGTTGTAATTATGGTGGTTATCTTTAGAATTTCCATTATGGTTTTAGTTATTTCCGTTTCCATTTAGTTGTTTGAGCTCCTCTTGAATCAGATCAAGGGAATCTACGATTGATAAGAAGTGTTCGAGATCAAAATCAGGAACATAGATAGGTGTTTTCCTTATATTTATAGATAATTTAGCTCTCAAAATTCCGAGCACTTTTCGGGGTGAAATCCATTCATCCAAATAACGGATCTTATTTATGTAGCCCCTAAAATATGTTCGCAGGCTAGCTTACTTCGCATTGTAATAGTCGATACTGTATACCTCCGTCCTCAGTTTTCCTTTTCTGCTATGGGTCCGAAATTTTACGATAAACTTACGTTCGCAATACGTACTGCACGATGCCACAACGTGGCATCGCCGATTATGTGAAAGAGAATGAACTCGATTTTATATTACTCATTGCCGGAGCGTGGAAAAATATTCCTAAAATTTTCATGAACACTATTCGGTGCGGAACACCTTTTTCTGAAGAGTATGTCTATAAATGCCGGTTTTTTTATTATACTTTGTTCGAGTTTAGGGTAATGATAAAGACGTAAAGGTACATCTCGGATGGTCATTACATTTTCAGATAAATGTGTCTATTTTGAAACTCACTCTGTTCTTTGTTGGTTCCAACAGGAACATTATTTTCTTGTGCGGTAAAATTACGACTAATTTCATCCTGGCGTTTCGGGAGTTCAAGTATGACCTTACCATCTATTTGCTGCAACTGAGCCTTCGTTTCTTCAGTCATTTCCTGTGTACTGGTATTTGAATCTTTATTTGCTGTTTGAATAGCTGCTGCTGTTTCGGAAGTGCGGAAGTGACCTTAGCATTAATTTCGATATTTTTGGCTTACATCCATTCGGACACACTCTGTTCCAACTTTTTAGATTGTTTAACCAAGTATTCACTTATGGTTTTTTTATTGTGTACTTCCAAGTTTCCGATCTTTTGTGTAATTGATTCTGCAGTATTTTCCATCTTGGACTGCTTTCGGTGGAAACTTTCTAACTTGGAGAGACCAGCTCAGGAAAACTCTCATATTTCCGGTTAACTTCGAGCTATTTCGTTTGGATTTGTTCCAAATCGTCGAAAATCTTTCTAGCCCTCTCTGCTAATTTTCTGCCTTATTTTTTCCCCTCTTCCTCCCGTCGCTTATCCCCTCCTGGTAGCTTCTGCCTCGTTGTTTTTCCTTTTCCTCAAGCTCAGCAATTAATCGCTTATCCCTTTCGCCTTTCCTTATCTCGTTCATCTAATCTCATTCAAAAAGCAGTAAATGGGTCAGAAGTATTCTCCAATTGGGTACCTCACCGGGTCTACTATAGATTATACTGTTTAATCAACACGTTGATGCAAAACCTATTCAGGACTTGCTTCGCTGTGTTCGGTAACTGATTCAAAGGCACCTACGTTCGATGACTCAAGACTTTCAAACCTGCTGTTTACTGGCATTGGAATATTTTTTTACCTCTGTGTCGTCTAAATCGGTTAAATTTTCCCGTGGTTCCAGATCGACCAGCATATCAGGTGCCATAGTTCCCATATGTGGAAACTAATATAAATTGTTGCACCATCACTCATCAAGATTAAAGCGTAATCAAAAGGTGAGATCGCAAATATCAACCTGTTTACCTTTTTGAAGACTTGAGTAGTTCCGATCATGTGCAACAATGGTCAGACTAGGCCTCAATGATATAAATTTCTCTCTCGATGAGTCCCACACAATAAGAAAGATTCGTGCAACAGAAAATCACAGATTAGTCACAATCACAATTATAACACTACATAGTTCAATTAATCATACTTGCACAATAATCAATAACACAATTAAGTCTCCGTTGACGATAATTACCTAAATGTTCTCTTATTTGTTAATCTACTAATTTTTACCTCCAATTCTTGTCCTTTGTTCGTACCTCGCATTGTTTTGCTCCATTTGTGGCGGCTCTCGTAACCCTGATATTTCTTGACTAGTTGGTAATGGTTAGTCGTCGTTAATATTGGTTTCTTTCTGATCTCAGCGCGTCATGGCTTGATAATTGTTAATTTTCTTTGCGAGAAGACGTCACAATTTACTGTCTTTAAAACTCGCCGTAAAACAGGGTTCGCAGTGAGACTGAATATAGTAGTAGCATCCTTCTCTCTTAAATTTTTGTTGAATAACCAATTAATAAAAACGATAATCTTTAAGCAAGTTCTGTCAAAATCAATTTTATTCTCTTGCAAGTAAGTTAAATTCACGTCAAAAGTTTTTTTGGCGAGTTATTATAAAGTCATCGTCCATTAATGCTAGCCGTCAACGATCATTGGTTCCTTGGGTGGCGAGACACGGCCCACGGCTGCCTTTTTCTCTAGTGTTGTTGTCGGCCGCTGTGGTCGAACGGTTCTTCAGTCCGGAACCGCGCTGCTGCTACGGTCTCAGGTTCAAATCCTACCTCGGGCATGGATGTGTGTGATGTCCTTAGTTAGGTTTAAGTAGTTCTAAGTCTAGAGGACTGATGACCTCAGATGTTAAGTCCCATAGTGCTTAGAGCCATTTGAGCCATCTACTTTTGTTATGATGGCTGTGCATACGGTTTTTTCTCTTTCTTCAGTCAATATACCAGGACTTTCTTCCGTATCTGGAAACAGTGTCAAAACCTCCCGCCGAAGAAGTATTCCCTTGCTGGTGTTAGGAGCGAAAGAGTGTGGGCCTAAGCACTCGTACAATATCTCACGATCGCAGTTAAGACTGCGTTATGATACGTTCCTACGCTTGGCATTGGTAGCTTATAGTCATAACTAGAGAGAATAATAATTTTGTTCATCATGATCCTCTTTCTCTTGCTGATTTCTTCACCAAGTGCATCAAAATTTTGTCGTTCTTCCAAGAATACGCCAAGTATCTCGTGACAGACTATAGACCTGTTGCCTAATTTCATGGCTGAGTCTCTTAAAAGATTCCATTTTAACTCCATGTACGTGGTCTTTTCAGTGGCAACAGACAATTTGACTCGTTGTCACCACCGATGTAACTGAAGAAAGACTATGTTACATTTATGTTTCAGGAGCTTCTCTGCTCAAGTATCACCAGGTAGTCGCCATAAGCCATTACTCCGACGACCTTTTCATTATCCGAAGTTTTCCTAATACTGGTTCGAGTACTAGATCCCAGAAAACAGGGCCGCTTACGGATCCCTGAGGGAAACCTTTTGAAATTTCTTTTACCCAGAAAGAGAAAACCGTGAGGGACGAACTAAACAAACCGTCCCTCCACCTCTTCCACCTGCGGGATTGGCGCTGCTGATATCGCTTTCCACCACTGGTCGTCACCAATGCAGCGACCAGCACTGCACCGCTATAATCTGGCAGATGGGGGACCCGCAATCCACCTCCACGCCCCCGCGCCTCCTGGCAGAGCGGCGTCTGTCCCCGCCAGCGAGTTGCCGTGCAGCGACGTCGCGAGAGCCTTTCCACATTTCCACAGTCGCCAACGTCGACCGCCCACGCCTTTCTGCTTTCCTTAAGAACGTCCAATGACGGTACTTTCGTCTCCGCAACAGAGTGTCAGCCAACAATTTTACTGTGTAACTGAATCACTCTGATAAATCGTGTACGTATTGAATACATACAGTGAATTATTAAGCTTCCTTGGTGCACATCCCATCTTACATTCGCTTCTACTGAACATTCGGTAACCTGCATAACTTTCTGCATTCTTCTGTTGTTGTTATTGTTGTTGTTGTTGTTGTTGTCACCTTAGTCCGAATACTGATTTGATGCAGCTCCCCACGATACTCCCCCTCTACAAGCCTCTTCATCTCCGAATAACTACTGCAGTCTACATCTGCTTACTGTATTCATTTATTGGCCTTCCTCTACAATTTTTACCCCCCACACTTCCCTTCAATACTACACTGGTGATCCCTTGACGTCGCAATATATGCACCGTCAACCGACTCCTTCTATTATTCAAGCTATGCCAGAGATTCCTTTTCTCCCCAGTTCTGTTTACTCCTTCCTCATTAGTTACATGATCTACCCATCTAATCTTCAGCATACTTCTGTAGCACCACATTTCAAAAGCTTCTATTGTCTTCTTGACTGAAATGTTTATCCCCCACGTTTCACTTCCGTACAAGGCTACACTCCAGACAAATATCTTCAGAAAATACTTCCTAATACTTAAATATGTATTCGATGTTAACAAATTTCTCTTCTTCAGAAACATTTTCCCTGATATTGCCAGTGTACATTTTATATCCTCTCTACTTCGGCCATCATCAGTTATTTTACTATCCAAACAGCAGAACTCATCGATAACTTTTAGTTTATCGTTTGCTAATCCAATTCCCTAAATATCACCTCACTGAATTCGACTACATTCCATTACGCTTGTTTTGCTTTTGTTGCCGTTCATCTTATATCCCCAAGATACTATCGATTCCATTAAACTTCTCTTCCAAGTCCTTTGCTGTCTCTGACAGAATTAAGATGTTTCGACAAACCTCAAAGTTTTTATTTCTTGTTCATGAACTTTAATTCCTTCTCGAAATTTTTCTTTGTTTTCCTTTACTGCTTGCCGACAGCACAGATTGAATAACACCGAGGACAGGCTACAACCGTGTTTAGCTCCCTTCACAACCAGTGCTTCCCTCTCACGCCCCTGAACTGCTATAACACCGTCTGTTTTCTGCACAAATTGTATACAAGGTGTACATAAAGTCAGGGAACACTTTCAATTTTTGCACAAGAACCAAACATTGTACAGATGCCATACATATTGCATTTTGAAGAGAAACTCTGATTTTTTTTTTAACGATCATTCTATATGCGAACCATGTGTGACCAGGCAGACGGCAATCAAATTCTCGCCAATCCCGTCTCTCGTACGCGCTCCACATTTACTTCACTCCCACTGGGACATCAGCTTCTCTTTCCCGGTCACAAGCAACCCGTCGTAATGAATTTGTTGTGCCAGGGGTAAAAGGCTTTCATTGTTGATGGCTTCTTACCGTTCTTGGCTGTAAACATCCGTTGAACAGCTGTAGCACACTTGTTTTTGTCGAACTCCAACACACAGAAAGCTCCGCACCTGAATTCGACATGTTTGAGACTAGTGCTGACTACCGGCAAATTACCAGACGGTATACATGAAAACCTTTCAGGGTTTCTCTTCAAAATAACATATGTATGATATCTGTACAATGTTCGGTTGTTCTGCAATAATTCATTGAAAGTCTTCCCGGATTTTATGTACACCCTGTATAATTTTTACTCCCTGAAGTTTACCCCTGCTACCTACAGAGTTTCCAAGAGTATTCTATTCGTCAAATATTTATTGAGCCAATCACGTTTCTATGTAGAAATTATACACTGATGGAAAAAAATCGTAACACCAAGAAAGAGTTGTGCGACATAAACGAAAGTTGGTAGATTCAGATTTTGCTCCAGTTCGCATAAGAGTGGCGCTAATAGAGTCGCTATGAAGATGCAAATCAGGTCTGCTTTAAATACACGCTGTATTGCTCGTGAGCGTTAGTGTCCTTTTCGTGAGCTGATGTAAGTCAAAAATGACTTAAGGCGACAAAAACGCCATTATCAGCATCTCACTAGTAGTAGGGTTGTGATGGCATCAGCGCATTTTGATATCAAAATGATATGCAAATTAATTAAAATGATCAATTATTCACCTCCGCCCCCTCACCCTCCTCCCCACACGCCCCTCCCAAACCTAATGTATTGGTGGAAATTCCAAACTTTGGTGGGAATTTCGAATTTTCCTGAGAATTTCTTTTTCGCTGGGCTGAGCTGACGTACCACTCCACCCCACCCAGGAATTGGCGGGAAATTAAAATTGGCGGCTCCCTTTCCAGGACTCGACCACTCGTCCTCGCGGACAGAAAGCCCAGCTGCAGGTGGCGCAGTGGTTAGCACACTGGACTCGCATTCAGGAGGATCACGGATCAATCCCGCGTACAGCCATCCTGATATAGATTTTCCCTGATTTCCTTAAATAGCTCCAGGCAAATGCCAGGATGGTTCCCTTGAAAAGGCATGATCACATTCCTTACCCATTCTTCCCTAATCCGATGAGACCAATGACCTCGCTATTTGGTCTTTTCCCCCAAACAACCCAACTCAACCCAACTGAATCCCCCCAAAAACAATTATACCACCAGAGGTGCTTGGAACTGACGGGAAATTAAAAGAATGGCGGTGTCCTTCTGGAACTCGAAACCTGATCTGCCTGGACAGAAAGTCCACGTGCCCTCTTCCCCCCCCCCCCCCCCAAAAAAAAAAAACATGGAGACTATGCAGACGCCGGCCGGAGTGGCCGTGCGGTTCTAGGCTCTACAGTCTGGAACCGCGTGATCGCTACGGTCGAAGGTTCGAAACCTGCCTCGGGCATGGATGTGTGTGATGTCCTTAGGTTAGTTAGGTTTAAGTAGTTCTAAGTTCTAGGCGACTGATGACCACAGCAGTTAAGTCCCATAGTGCTCAGAGCCATTTGGCTATGCAGACCCGGGAGAGGAAGGTTATTGTACTTTATTTATTGTGCTCCAGTAACTGCTGCAATTATTGGTCCTAAATAAGTATTTAATCACAAAGATTGGGGCTGTTACACAACCATATGCGTAGCACTACACAAGGCGGACATAGAATCGCAATACAACTCCAGCCCAGGTAATCGAAGACAATATACGCTATCACAACTGATGGAAAAAATGCGTCGCAGTTCTAATTACACTTCGAAAATGTTGTGGAAAAAAAGAAAACCAACATTCGTAATTAATGGGTGATAGTGCAACACATGTACTGATGAAAATCGTCTTCCTAAAAGACTGCAGAGGGGCGGTAGCTGGAGATGGGTTCACCTCGATGTACAATCACAGACTGCTGGAAACGGAGACTTTCTCACTCTCTCCCACGCCACCCGCCCCCCTGCCTCCATCCATCCACATATGGGGAGGACACATGCTTCATCAAGCAGCCAGATGCTCCGCAGAGTGTCTCGCTCCCCCATTGCTCGCGCTTTGCTGTTTTTCTGCAGCAGAATTGCCGACCAGTCTAAGGCCGCACGCCCCACCAGGTCCTCCATGGTCACTAGCAATACACGGCATGTGTTGAGGCGACGGTCCTAGACAACACAAAATTTACTGGCATAACCCTGCCCATTCGGAGAACAGTCCAGATGGTCCGCAGCACTAGGCTATCCACCATCAGACCACTGTCTTAAGGCAACACTCCTATACCAACACAATAGCGGGTGTAATAAACTGAACAATAGGAGATAAAAAGGATGGCTGTCTCAAGTGCAACGTGTTCATCTAAAGTATAGTGGCATAGCCACCCCTAACGTTTAGGGAGCGCACCTACTGCAGCGACCTAACACAGACTAGGCAGGCCCCCAACACATCCAATAGACCTCTCGTTCTACGACGG
Source organism: Schistocerca gregaria (assembly GCF_023897955.1). Taxonomy (NCBI): domain Eukaryota; kingdom Metazoa; phylum Arthropoda; class Insecta; order Orthoptera; family Acrididae; genus Schistocerca; species Schistocerca gregaria. Next base: position 319,378,180 of record NC_064927.1, read on the forward strand.
AAAACACTTTTATTTGACATTAATACACGTAAAATCAAGCAAAGTCCATTTTCTTTTAGTTTTATGAGCAAAATCGGTTTAGTTTTTACATTCGACTTCAGGATACACTTTGCATCTCATTATTTTGTGACGTCCAGTCAAATGCACCGCCATAGATCACAAATGTTCAGCAGAGATTTGTCCACAGTGTGTAACATCAGGAAAAAGAAACTATGACTATTTTGCTGCGAAAATTACCTACTACTGCAGAACCTTATCGTCATCCCACAACTGTGATCGGAGGAAAGAGAAAGCGAGAATATAAATTCCATACAAAAAAACATCTGTATTAAGCAATTTCTTTCAGCTTGTTGAAAAAATTACACGTCCTGAGAGTGTCACTCGCATTCATTGTCTGTAAATGAACTGTCATACACATGTGTACTACAAACATTAAGCACAATCTTCCATGCCATTGGCTCACATGTCGGAAAAAAAAACCCATCCATTTTACTTTTGTCAACAACAAGCTATAATTCAAGAGATCGTAGTTGTTTTGTACATTATGACAGGTCCTCTTTTTCCAATGTGATGCTGTATCATACTAGCGTTTACGAAACAAATTGTGACAACCTGTCTCGCCCTGTGTAGGTGGAAGATATAAATTTCTTTAAAAGATATCACCGCAACGAAGAAAAAAAAAAAGAAACGCCTGCCAAGAATCATTCTGTGGTGCCCAGACATCTCCTCGACACATCAGGTGGCACGTAATTGATATCAATTTGATAGGCTAAGTAATGAAATTGAATCGTGAGAGCCAGTTTGCATGGCGAATACTCTTTTTTTTTCAGTAGTGGCGGGAAGACAATCTTCCTTTCAGGGAACGCTATTGAGAACCGACATTTCAAGCTGACCGTAGAGGGATCCTACAGCCCACACCATACATTTCGCGTAAGAACTGAGCTATTAAAAACACGATCTTAGTGACTATGCCACCATCACCATGATTAACGAGTCCTCTCCAGTCTACAATCATACACGTGACTCGTTGATAGTGTTAAGCTTTCGCGTAGAAATGCTGTCTGCGAAATGGAATCAAGTCTATCCATTCTACCACGTACTTGCGTTGTATCTTGTGGAGATGTCTTTTAATGATAACAGCCACTGGTGAATCATTTTCGTGTCACTCTCATATCTCGAAATGACTCTCCTTTTTCTAACCTATCTGCTAAGGAACCCATACACCAAAAACTCCACCGCTATTTTTTAGGCAGCCCCTGTGCATCTTGGTCGTCATCAAACTCGTTTCCACAGACTGGTGTAATGTTTCATAGTCTGTACTGTAGAATGACCATTCCCAACGGACTACGAATCGCACAAGAGCGGTTCTGTATTTTTCTTTCACAAGCACTTGGTTGTAACACATCCAATCAGTGTACGCCGTGATACGTTTTGTTTTTTCCACCATGACTTAGAGATCCGTTTCAGCTACTGCTAAACCGACATTAACACGTTTCGATCCTCTGGCTCTCACAGAAAGCTGAACATTACATGGCATAAACTGTACAGCCACGACAACACAGGCTGGTAGAAATAAAACACAGAGGCACAGAGGCCATGTTTCTCATTTACAAAAATGTGGAAGACATCGTAACATACAGAAACTGGAACAGTTTGGGGTATTGTAGGGCGCTTCCAGCAGCTATTCGAAGGTACCTGTACAGTTAATCTCATCTTCCCCAGTGACAGGGCAGCGGATGTCTTGGTGTTCCATTTCGAAAACCATTGTTCCTTCATTTTACAGTCATATACATGATTACTGTTCCTGTATTGACCATCACCTGAAGGCGCTGTTCACAATACGCGTGGCGTAGTCGAATTAGAGAGGTGCTGTTACATTATTGGTGAAAAAAAAAAAAAAAACATGTGGAGGGCATCGCAGCATGTGGAAATAGGACCAGTCTGTAGCATTGAGGAACGCTACCAAACAACTGTATGGAGGTGATTACTTCTACATTTAATCCCATGCTCCATAACGAGTAGCATATACCCGGTGTTCCGCTATGGCTCCCTCCATCTCAGCCAAGTGCCGTCAGTTATGATTATCGGGTAATCATCAGCGTAGCCAGTCGACGGTCGGGATGAGAAAGACACTGTTGATATGGAACGATGTAGTGTAATACACCCTGCAGTTGATAGCGAGATAAATTTTACCCAGAAGTCGGAGAGATGCGTCTTCCACATTCTGCAAAATGATTCACCAGTGGCTGTTATCATTAAAAGACATCTCCATAAGATACAACGCAAGTACGTGGTAGAATGGATAGACTTGATTCCATATCGCAGACAGCATTTCTACGCGAAAGCTTAACGCTATCAGCGAGTCATGTGTATGCCTGTAGACTGAAAAAGACTTGTTAATCATGGTGATGGTGACATAGTCGCTAAGATCGTGTTTTTAATAGCTCAATTCTTACGCGAAATGTATGGTGTGGGCTGTAGGACCCCTCTACGGTCAAATTCAAATGTCGGTTCTCAATGGCGTTCCTCGAAAGGGACATTTGTCTCCCCTCCAATGATTCCCATTTGAGATGCGTGGCGAGTGTAAAACAACAAATGCAATATATATATATCGTCATGCAAACTGACTCTCATGATCAATTTAATTACTTAGCTTATCAAATTGATATCAATGACGTGCCACCTGGTGTGTAGAAGAGATGTCTAGGGCACCACGAAATGATTCGTGAGAGGCGTTCCCTTTTTTTTTTTTCGTTGCGGTGATATCTTTTAAAGAAATTTCTATCTTCTACCTACACAGGGCGATACAGGCCATCACAATTTATTTCGTAAACGATAGTATGACATAGCATCACATTGGTAAAAGAGGACCTATCATAATGTACAAAAGAGCTACGATCTCTTGAATTATAGCTTGTTGTTGTCAAACGTAAAATGAATGTGAGCTAACGGCATGAAATATTTGTAATACACATGCGCATGACAGCTCATTTACAGACACTGAATGCGAGAGACGCTGTCAAGTCATGTAATTTGTTCAACAAGCTGAAAGAAATTGCTTAATACAGATTTTTTTTCTTTGGAGTTTATATTCTCGCTTTGTCTTTACTCTATAACGGATTCGAGATAACGAAAACATTATGTGGTGATCGGTAATTTTCGAACCAAAAACGTCAAAGTTTTTTTGCTCATGTTACACATTGTTGACATGTCTTGCTGATCATTTGTGATTGGTGGCGGTGCATTTCATTGGACGTCACAAAATAATGAGATGCGAATTGTATCCTGCAGTCGAATGTAAAAACTATACCTATTTTGTTCATGAAACTAATACAAAATGGCCTTTGCCTATTTTCGTGGAAAGAGGACATTTATTATCGTCTTCGTGGAAAGAGGACATTTATTATCGTCGCAATTGTGTTTTATATTTTTAATGCCTATTTTCGTGGAAAGAGGACATTTATTATTGTCGCAATTGTGTTTCATATTTTTAATACATACTTGATTATCAAATAAAAGTGTATTCCGTCGCAGAACGAGAGGACCTATTGGAAGCATTGGGGGTCTGCCTAGTCGGTGCCAGGTCGCCATCACAGGTGCGCTCCCTAACCATTATGGGCAGCTGTGTCACTACACTTTAGAAGAACGAGTTGAACTTGAGGCATCCGTCCTTTTGTCCCCTATTGTTTAGTTGACTACACACGCTATTGTGTTGGCGTAGGACCATCGCTTTAATGTGGCGGTCGGATGTTGGAAAGCCAAGTGCTTCCAAACCATCTGGACTGTTCTCCGGATGGGTAGGGTTATGCTGCTAAATTTATTTCTTTCTTTGTTGTCTAGGACCTTCGTCTCAACACATTCCGTGTATTGCGAGTGACTGCGGTGGTCCTGGTGGGACATGAGGCCGTAGACAAGTCGGCAGGAAAACAGCAAAGGGGCGGCAGTGGGGGAGCGAGACACACTGCGGAGCATCTGGCTGTTTGAAAAAGCATGTGTCCTCCCTATAGTTCAATGGGAGGGAAGGAGGGGCAGGGAGGGGGAGGCGTGAGGGGAGGTGAGAGTGCCTCAGTTTTTGGCAGTGTGTGATTGTACAGTGAGGCGAATGCATGTCCAACTATCGTCCCCTCTGCAGTCTTTTAGGAAGACGAGTTTCATCAGTACATGTGTTGCATTATGACCCATTCATTACGAGTGCTGCTTCTCCTTTTTTTCGCAACATTTTCGATGTGTAATTAGAACTGTGGTGCGTTTTTCCCATTAGTTGTGATAGCTTCTATTGTCTTCAGTTACCTGGGCTGTAGGGTGGCTTTTGAGTACGGGGCTGTAGCGAACTCTGACGTCAGACAACGATAGTTACTGTATGCTTACAGATAATAGACTTTTTAAACTCATCTCTCCCCAACACCAGCATCTCATCAGTTGAAAAAATTTCTCACCGAAAAGAAAACAGGTAGTACCTTTCACCACTACCTTTCTCCCACCACCTTGTAGGGGTTGGGTTAAGTTTGAGTGTGTATGTTACTAATTTTTCATGGTACTGCAATTTTTTTTTTCTCAGCATGATAACACAAGTTGTATGGTATCATCAATTTTTTAGTTGTATTGCGATTTTATGGTAGCCTCTCCTAGCATATGGTTGTGTAATAAGGCCCAATCTTTATGATTAATTAATTTATTAGGGCCAACCTTGCACCAGTTTCCCGACCAAAATAAATACATTAACCTAACCTTCCTCTCCTGCATCTGGACTGTTTACATGTGTTGCGGGGTGCACATGGGCTTTTCATCCAGGCAGATAAGTGTTTGAGTCCCAGAAAGGGCATCGCCATTTTTTTAATTTCCCGTCAGTTCGAAGCACCTCTGGCGGTATAATTCTGATAGGGGGTGCACTTGGGCTTTCTGTCCAGGAGAACTAGGGTTCGAGTCCCAGAAAGGGAACTATCAATTTTAATTTCCCGCCAATCCCATGGTGGGGGACGCAGTGAGACGTCAGCGCTGCCCTGGGACAAAGAAATTCGAACTAAAACTCGAAATTCCCGGCAAAATTCGATATTTAAACCAATTGGGTAGGTTAGTGGATGGGGAGGCGGAGGAGGAGTGTCCCACGTGCAAGCTGAGAAAAACATGTGACATCATCCAGGGGCGGGGGTAGGGGTGGGCCGGGCCAGGGGTGATAAATTGATCAATTTAATTAATTTCATGTCAATTTGATCTCAAAATTGCGCTGACGCCGTCACTACCCTACTACCACTGAGTTGTAACGAGGTCGTGTACCAGGGCAACGAGAGCTGGATGTCCCTTCTGCGAAACTGTTGAAAGACTTGGTAGGAATGTGGCCACTGCACAGTCATACTCAAAAGTATCCGAATGACCTGAATTTCACTTCGCCTGATTCGCATGCAACCGGCATAACGCAGCAGTCTAGCAGTTCCTCTAATCGCTCCTTAGTACAGTCGTTTGACTATTGAAAATGGTTCCAAGTCACCAGTAGAAAACACTGCTCTGTATCGCAGTAACTCATGATGTAAAGTAATACCACGATGTTACAAATATCAGGGAACACCTTATCACATATAAGACTGTCCTTAAGCCTTGTAAGCTCACATTTATTACAATAAATGACGTACCTGAAATGTTACCACTCTCATTATTACGACAAATAGGTAGAGCACGTAGTAAGTTCGTCGTATTCATGATTTCATCTTCAAAGTAACATACAGTTCTTATTACGTAACACAAAATGATATTAAAAATTTAAGTTATCCACGAGCAGTTAGTTGAGAATGTGTATGAACTACAAATGACATGACGAACCGTCTCGTTCTGCATTTGGATTCAAACTCAGGTCAGGCAGACTAAGCAAAGATTTCGTGACTGACGCAAACTAACAGCCATTTCTGATTAGGCATACAGAGAGCGATATACCTCGATTTTAGACAGTATCAGTTAGCAAATATCAACTTTAAATTACATAAGACAAACATTTTTAACGGACGCGAATTCCTCCCCAGCATCTCTTGTCCCTCTTAACGAACCACGAGAGATATTATATATTTCTTTTTCACAAGTAACGTACTTGAAATGCCGTGAGGTAAAGCTTTGTGGTTCGAATTCGTATCTCCTCTTCCGAGGATCTGAATCTCTCAGAAGACTATAGTTCAATTATTTCGTTACTTTTCCCAAGACTGCAATCTTCTCTAGGTCTCCTCCAAAGGATCCAGTACAAAAATATTCATAATTTCATTTCAAGCCCTGTCAAGTGCACACCCACCTGCTAGTGAAAACTAACGTGCATTTTTAAAGTCTGTTCATATGTTGCCAACAATCGCAATAGGTGTCGTTATTTCTGGTCAAACACGCATACATCTTACTGTTGGTGAGTAAGCAACTGATACTTAAGCTATATTCGTGGATGCACCGTAAGTGTGCAGCTCTATTATCGCTTAGGCACAAAACTTTCTGTCCGTATTGTAGATTCAAACACCTAGCAGCTCGTAGGAAAAACCGATACGTAACATTTGATTTTTCTTAGTTAACAATCCGATTACGTGTTGGGTTCGTATCTCCGTCACAGAACTTCACATCTTGCACTTCATCTTTAAATGCATGCACACTTAGTTACTTCAGAATGGAGGTATATCAGACATCTTTCGTGGCTAGCTAACAGGGACGAAAGGCTCTTGATAGGCGTCTCGGTTTATTACAAAAATTGTCGTCTTTTATTTTCAAGTTTAGATTTGGTTACTGGTATCGGCAAAAATTTCGGTAATTCATGACTCTTCATGGCTAGTCAGCAATATGATGTGATTAGATTAGATTAATTCTTGTTCCATAGATCATGAATACGACATTTTGTAATGATGTGGAACGTGTCATTTTAAATGAAAGATTTCTTTACATATCATGATTCAATTTCTTTACAACAATTTTTTACACTCTCTCTCTCTCTCTCTCTCTCTCTCTCTCATTCTTTTTTATTTCTCTCTCTCTCTCTCTCTCCCTCTCTCTCTCTCTCTCTCTCTCTCTCTCTCTCTTTCACACACACACATTATTTTTTTTTTATTTGTTTGTTGTGCTCGACTATCGGCGAGGCACGAAAACGCTTGTGAATGAGTTTCTTAGTTTTGAGTACACTTGCGAAAGAAATATAAAAACAACTATGAGAGTTACTGATTTATGATGCTTAGTTTGCAGTCAATTCTGAGTATTTTTAGTAACTACGCTCCAGTCCCTAAACCTAGTTAGAGAAATGCGAATCAGTGGAATCACGTATTCCAGGCCGTAGCAGCTGCGACTTGGAGACACCAACTATGGTCACTTCCCTGCCCGCTGTAGGATCACATCGGTTCGTCTTCTTCCTGCTGGTACTTTAACTGAGATTTGGCAACAAGGCAATGTATGTTTGGCAACTCTGTGATCGACGAGTTACTTCCTTGTGTGCACGGAATTAGGCCTCAAAGTTCACTTGATTTTACCTGTCATTTCCATTGAATAATCTCAGTTATTATCGCTTGAGGTGTAACAAAAGATTGTAAACTTACGGTTTTCAGCCCAGAAAAGTCGTTGCAGGTGGAAATCGCAACTAATCTCGTCCTTTAAGTAGCTGTTTATGATTTCTAGCCACTATTGGCCCCGTACGAGGAAGTTCGTACGCATACCTGTTCGCCATCTCTGTGGTAACGTGCTGACCTATAAGAAAGCGTCTGTTATGGTTCGTAGTTCCAGTTCCACTGACTCCAACGTTTTTACCCCTTCTTTGGAAGATCAAACATCAATAAGGAAATCGCAAGAAAATACTCGGGGCTCATAGTGCAATGGTCAAAAACTTACAATGCTGCACAACAGGTAACACCTCTTTCCGCTGCTGACAAGCAAATTTTGGGTTTCTAGAAATACTGAACTATATTTATGAAATGCAACATTTGCATATCTCTTGAGTATGGCACAGCATACCAATTAAACACAGACAGACCCAATCAAAATCTAAGTGAGTAGTATTTTACTAATTCGTGTCGATAGAGGCATGCTTGTGTACAGATACTCAGTTTTATTAAAACAGACATTCGTCGTAAGGTTATCGTGGGTAGTTTTATTTCATTTCTTATAATACAGTGCACAGTTTTCATAAGGTTTCCTTTAGTGTTGTTGAAACAATAGTAAACATGAGAGCGAAATTAATCATCAACGATATATGCGAATTCTGTGATGTTATCTATAACCGTCTGACGCTGCACATGCAGTTTATTGATTACATGCATGGAAAAAACTTATTTTGAGTTAAAGCTGTCAAACAATGTTTGAAGAAGAATAAAATGCCACTACCCCACGACAGCTAATGTAGAAAATACTTCGTATGTGGGCATGATGCGCTCTCCCCATACATAATACAAAAGCTTCGAGATGCATGTGCTGCCTGGCTGTCTATTAAACCTGAAAAGAACAAAATGTCACAGAAGTCAGCCCTTTTTCCACATTCGACTATTTTGGGTTGAGAAGTGAAGGGAATTATGTTCAATGTTCCATTAGACTGGTAACTTCAGCAGACCGCCGAATTGAGTTTTAAAAAAAAGTTTAGTAGTAAATGTATTCAAACTCGCAACATCTTATCTATGGTGCACGACACTTACCATTACGCTACTTGCTGACCCATAGCTCCAACAGCTCCAGAGCTGAACAACAATTCCTCCAGAACTTCTGCATACACCAGCGCTGCAAGATAATGCAAATGGCCGGGTCTAGACTTCTGACAATGAGAGAAACAGTTACAGCTTTTCTTTTGCGCTGCACGACGTTTTTTACAAACAGTTAGAGCAATAGAATAGCTCAAGTGGAAAGGAACACTTCCTATTTAAATTTCTGCATCCTACACTGTTGACAGTTCTGTGTAGGTGGCAGTTACGTGATTTTATTTTGGTGATTACAATGTAGAGTCAAGTATATGCACTGTCTAGCCGAGGCAGTTAGTTCATGGTGATTCAGTCAACCAAGTAATTGAATGTACTGAACATGCTGCAATTTACTACAAGGATCCTGTGTGTCAGAATTCTCATCCAGTGTGGTGCAACGGCGATACAATATAAAAATGAGTCACAGAAAAGAGGGTTTGGTGGTCTGTTGGACTGATGGTAGGTTCTTATACCTATGGTCTGGGTTCTATTCCCACTTCTGTCAAGGATTTTAGATAAGGAGATAAAGATTCCATTCTCCTCTGACTACACCAAATGAAGAAGATATAATGGCAGTGTAGTCTGAAATTCACATTAAAAATGATATTCCTTCTCTGCCAAGTAGACGTTAGGTTAAACCACAATAAAGTCTGGAGTGGCGACATGTAGAAACTCTATCACCAGTACCCTTTCTTATAGTAGTTATTTATTTCTAGTAATGAAACAAACGCTATGTAGAGTCACAGGACACTTATTCCATCTTTTATCTGAGCTTCCGTATGTCAATTAAATTGGTTCTGAACTGAGAATGCAACTCAGACCGCCCTTAACACGGAATTAGATCCCTTCGTAGCAATACAGCTCGGTTACAATTTGTTGTTTGTTCAAACCGGCAGATTTCTCATCAGCTCCAAATATTATGTGTGAATGAGTTCGAATCCTGGACCAGCACTAAAGATTTCATTATGAATTATCAAGCTCTAGCATGAAAACACCTATCTGCTGGTGGATAATAATTTTGATTTTTAATGTTTTTTCATTCGTTGTCGTCACTTACGATTTCTGACGTTTTTGACTCCCAGTGGGACACAGAACTATTTGCGAAATCACTGTAAGTTCAAGATGTTATTCCGAGCTGCTGGTGGAGAAAAATTCAGTAGCTGACGTCTTTTTGTGTGTAGTCAACAACGATATGTGTGGGTCTCTATTCCCAGTGAACACTGAACTCTTCGTCATATTATTTCTAGTTCAAACATTCTCACATGTCGCTGCTGGTGCAACAAACTCATATTTAACGTTTGTTTTCTCTAGAATATAACAGCGATAGGTGCCGGGTTGGAGTCCTGGGAAGGAAAAAATTAATGCTTCTTCTCGTCATTTCAGTTAAAACATCTAGTTACTGGTATGAAACTCGATATGTCACAGTTGGTTGTGTTTCGATATCAATCCGATTAGGTTCTGGGTTCGAATCCCTGTCCAACACAAAGCTTTACCTCACGGCATTTCAAGTAAGTTACTTGTGAAGAAGCAATATTTAACATCTCTCGTGGTTCGTTAAGAGGATGCTGGGGAGGAATTCGCGTCCGTTAAAAATGTTTGTGTTATGTAATTTAAAGTTGATATTTGCTAACTGATGCTGTCTAAAATCGAGGTATATCGCTCTCTGTATGCCTAATCAGGAATGACTGTTAGTTTGCGTCAGTCACGAAATCTTTGCTTAGTCTGCCTGACCTGAGTTTGAATCCAAATGCAGAACGAGACGGTTCGTCATGTCATTTGTAGTTCATACACATTCTCAACTAACTGCTCGTGGATAACTTAAATTTTTAATATCATTTTGTGTTAAATAATAAGTACTGTATGTTACTTTGAAGATGAAATCATGAATACGACGAACTTACTACGTGCTTTACCTATCTGTCGTAATAATGAGAGTGGTAACATTTCAGGTATGTCATTTATTGTAATAAATGTGAGCTTACAAGGCTTAAGGACAGTCTTATCTGTGATAAGGTGTTCCCTGGTAATTGTAGCATGGGGTATTACTTTACATCATATGTTACTGCGATACAAAGCAGTGTTTTCTAGTGGTGACTTGTTGGAACCATCTTCAATAGTCAAACGACTGTACGAAGAAGCGATCAGAGGAACTGCTAGACTGCTGCGTTAAGCCGGTTGCATGCGAATCAGGCGAAATGCAATTCAGGTCGTTCGGATACTTTTGAGTATGACTGTACATGACTGCTGGCAGTAGTGGTGACGAGAATGTTCCGACATCACAAGAAGACAGGACTCTGGACGACCTGGTGTCTCTGCCGAGAGGGAAGATCATCACGTTTGTCTTATGGCTCTGGCGCATCGTAATGTATTTGCAGCGGCAATATGAGCAGTAGTTGGCAACATGGAGAAACAACGAACTGTTACAAATTGGTTAATTCGAGATCAGCTCCGAGCCAAAAGCCCTGTTGTGCACATTCCACGGAACCCAAACCACCGCCATTTTCGACTTCAGTCTTGTCAAGCGAGACCTCATTGGAGGACAGGATGGAGGTCTGCTATGTTTTCTGACAAAAGCCTATTTTCGTCGATGCCAGTGATGGCTATGTGTTGATGGAAGTAGACCAGATGAGAGCCTGCAGTCAACCTGTCTGCACGCTAAACACATTGGACCTGCACCTGGAGTCATGGTCTTGGGTGCGATTTCATATGACAGTGGAAGCACACTAGTGCTAATCCCATACACCCTGACTGAATGCCCCCAGGGGCTCAGCATTCATTTGCTGGGTACGGGCTTGGCGACCCCGGGGTTCCTGAGCGGGGAACTGGTAAGCGCAGCCAGTCCTCTGTCACTGTAAGCTCTGGGCATACTTCAACGACCACCGTGCGGCGCGGCGGTGGAATGTTGTGTGTCTCAGGGAGTGGGGATCTTGGCTTGGCCGCCCGGATCGCGAGGATGGAGTAAACCTCTATAAACAACCCCTCAATCTCATGGTGTTCTGCGCGCCGATGAGATGCATGGCTGTTGAGGTGGAACAGTCGTTAGCGGGCAACCTCTGGGGAACCTGCCGCACCTCAGTTGTATAAGGCTTACCTAGGCACGCGGGGATCTGTCTAGGTGGACTTTCAGTTCCCTAACTGCTCGTGGGACCGAGATGGAACCCTCGAACTTTTATTCTTCTCCTGCCGGCGGAAAGGGTGGACTGCTGGTAGGTTCTAACACCCAATCCAATAAGAGGACTCGTGTAGCCAGACCTCCTCATTCAGTTACCAGTAACAGAATGCAAAGTGCTTCGCAGAATAATCATCTTGGTATTGAAGCTCTTTTTTTCCATGTTTGCTTTAACAATACATGTGTTTTTGGATAGGGTCCGCCTTTACCAAAACACAGTTTTGCTTTATAACCCAAACATGTTTCACTGCAGTTGCAGCATCCTCAGTGGGCTTTTATTTTCCATCTGTTAAAGATAAAGAACGTTCTTTGTTGTTTTGTATACATGTAGCTATTAGTTTTAAAAAAATGTAATTACAGATAGTTAAAAAATACATAAATTATGAAAATTCATAACTTTTTACCACATTCTTTGCAGAATGTCTTTCTCCTAATTAAAAGAACGGAGGGGAGTTTTGATAATGTTTCACCATTTTATATACAGAAAGGCTTAAAAGGCATTGCTGGCACCTTAAAATCTGTCAAGCGCTTGCGAAATGGAACCTTGTTGGTTGAAACATCTAGTTTCCAGCAAGTCCAGAGCCTTCAGAAAGCACAATTTATTGGGGAGTTTGTGATAGAGACTGAATTTCACAACACCTTGAACTACAGCAAAGGTGTTGTGACTTGCAGAGATCGCGTTGACATTCCCCAAGACAAACTGAAGGCTGAATGGTCCCGGGAAGGAATTGTCGACGTGCAACACGTTATGAAACGGGTGGATGGTGCTCTCATAAAGACCGACTCATTTATCCTTACATTTAACAGCACCAAATTGCCAGAGCATGTGAAGGTAGGTTTCCTACGTCTCAGTGTATGGCCTTATCACCCCAACCCCATGCGGTGATTTAAATGCCAAAACTTTGGACACACTGCTCTTGGCTGCAGAGAGGAATCCACTTGCGGGAATTGGGTAAAGCCGCCCATGAGGGAGTTGATTGCTCCTCTCCTCCCAAGTGTGTCAACTGCTCTGGGAATCATCCTGTGTGGAGCAGGGAATGCAGAGTTTTCCTTGAGGAACGGAAGATCCAGGAACTTAAGACCATGAAACGCATCCAGTAGGGTGAGGCGAAGAAAATTTACAAGTTCATGCAGTCGCCCACGTTCTCAAACAGCCAGTGTTGAAAACCGATGCCACAAACGGAGGTTGCTACTGGCAGCACTAGCACCTGCGTTTGTCAATGTACGTGTGCTGCTGCCGTTCCTGTGAAGCCTGCTGCTCCCCCCTCCCCCTCTCCCCCCCCCCCCACTGACCTTCTGACCAGGTCCTTGTAGCTGACATCATGGAACTTCCTGTCCCTTCGCGGGTCCCGGGTCCTGGGTCCAGTCTTGTGCACTGCCCAGAGCTGCTATACCCCCTACTGCTTCTGAGGTTTTGTCTTCAATGGCACCTCAGGCCAGAAAATCGAAGCCAAAGCCAAAGGTAAAGACTCGCCCACTAAAGGAGACTGAAGTTAAACAGTCTGCTGATGTTGATGTCATTCCCTCTGACGTCTCTCTCGACTCCTCTTCAGAGGCGATGGAGGTTGATGTCAGACTGGGGCAATCATCTCGCCCCAAAACTGAGCCTCCAACTGTTGTGGGCTCTCCTCCCCGACAGAAAGTGAGAATGAAGGTACTCCCACCCTCATAGATGGCTCCCATTATATAGTGGAACATGAATGGACTCCGGGCACATGTGGAGGAACTGAACCTCCCAGCACGGCAACACCCCCTGTGCTTGTGTTTACAGGAAACAAATTTAAAACCATCTGATGCTCCTGTACTAAGGGGATATATGTCATATCTCAAAGATGACCTGAATGGAGAAAGGGCCAAAGGCGGAGTCGCCGTGTTTCTCAATAATGACCACCACTCCTCTGCTCTCCCCCTGGATACTGACCTGCAAGCAGTTGCAGTTGAAATTCATTCCCGTCGGAGGCTTACCGTTTCTTCCCTTTATTTACCCCCTCTGGACGGTTCAAATGGCTCAGAGCACTATGGTACGTAACATCTGTGGTCATTAGTCCCCTAGAACTTAAAACTACTTAAACCTACCTAAGGACATCACACACATCCATGCCCCAAGCAGGATTCGAACCTGCGACCGTAGCAGTCGCGCGGTTCCGGACTAAGCACCTTAACCGCGAGACCACCGCGGCCGGCCCCTCTGGATGCAATGACCTTAGACGCTCTCACAGATCTTATCGACCAACTCCCCCGCTCATTTCTCCTCCTGGGAGACTTCAATGCCCATCATGTCCTGTGGGGCTCCACTTCTCATTGCACTCGAGGTCGAATTTTGGAGAGCCTTCTGACATCTCAAGTGTTGTGCATCCTCAACACAGGTACTCCGACTCATTTCTCTACTGCTACTGGGTCATTCTCAGCCATTGACCTATCTTTATGCTCTCCAACCCTCACTGACTCTGTTCACTGGAAGGTCATTGACGACCTTCATTCCAGCGATCCGCAATCATCTCCTGGATGGTGTATTGCTGGAGCAGTGGCCGCCATCGTGGATGATTGGCTGTTCACTCAGTTGGCTGTCTTTGAACGCCACAACAGCGTACAGGAAGGGGTGGATCACATCACACTTGTGTTCCATCATGCTGCTGACCTCTCCATCCCACAGTCTTCTGGCCCTCTTAAGCGGCGCCTTGTGCCTTGGTGGACAGAAGAGTGCCGTTCAGCCGTCCGGGATAGGCATGCGGCTCTTCGCCGATTTAAACGCCGCCCAACAGCGGTCAGTCTTACCGCCTTTCGAATCGCGAGAGCCAGGGCACGCCGTGTCATTAAAGAGAGCAAGAAAAGGTCATGGCAGGAGTTCCTGGACTCCATCAACCGTTCCACTTCTTCCACAAAAGTATGGGAAGCCATCCGGAGGATTTCCGGTAAACATAGCCGTTCACCAATAGCTGCAGTCCTGAACCAGGGATGCCTCCAAATGACACCCAAAGTCATTGCTCAGACGCTGGTAGAGCATTTTGCACAAAGTACTGCCATTGCAAATCAGGAACCAGCGTTTCGTCACTACCGTGCGACTGTCTAAAGTACGAACTTGGACTTTCGGTCGAACAGTTCTGCGGCCTACAACTCCCCCTTCTTCATGTGGGAACTTGAATCGGCACTTACTGAGACTTCTGACACTGCACCAGGTTACGACCGCACTCGGTACTCCATGCTTCGACATCTGCCAGCGGCGTCAAAGGAAATCCTCCTCGAATGTTTTAATCTCATATGACAGACAGGAGTGTTCCCCACCTCGTGGAGGGAGGCAATCCTCATCCCTCTCCTCAAACCAGGAAAGGACCGCACATGTCCCCTTGTCAAGCTGTGTCCCTGGAACGGATGGTTAACCGGCGTCTGGTCTGGCTGTTAGAGACCAGACAGCTCCTTAGCCGCTTTCTGTGTGGATTCCGAAAATTTCGGTCCACGGTCGACAACCTGACCCTCCTAGAGACGGCTATTCAGCAGGCTTTCCTCCATCAGCATCACTGTATCGGTATCTTCTTTGATATCAGTAAGGCATATGATACTACTTGGAGACACTGTATTCTTGCACAACTGCATCAATGGGGCCTTCGTGGCCGCCTCCCCATTTTCATTCTGTCTTTCCTGTCTCAGCGGGTTTTGCGGACCCGCGTTGGTAACACACTGTCTGATCACTTTGAGCAAGAGAACGATGTCCCCCACGGCAGTGTTTTAAGCGTTACCCTCTTTGCCATGGCCATCAACAGTATAACGTCTACAGTGAGGAGTCCAGTACAGTGCTCCTTATTTGTGGACGACTTTGCTGTTTTCTGTTCCTCCTCCACTGTTGCAACCGTGAGCCGTCAGTTGCAGCTAAGAGTGCGGCGGTTAGAGGAGTGGGCTACAAAGACGGGCTTTCGGTTTTCTGCCGATAAGTGTGTTTGTGTTCATTTTAATCGTTCTCGCTGTCCTTTTACTTTGCCTGCCTTGCATATGGAGGATACTGTCCTACATTTTAGAGACACAGTGCGGTTTCCAGGCCTAATTTTTTCCCGCCGTCCCCGGGCTACGTCGCCGTTTGGGATCCGTGTGCAACGTGTGCTAGAATCCCTCGGTGTGGAGTCTGTACAACCCCAAATCCAGGGTTTTAACCGCCTGGCACCCTGGTTACTGAAGAGGCCCGGAGTGATTTTAGATTTATTGCAGTACAAGAGAGATTGCACTCCTGCCACCGTTTTTAATGCAGCATTTTCTGCCATTTTATCTGAGCACCACGACTGTATAGCTGTTTTTACAGATGGCTCGAAACAAGGGGATTCCGTTGATTGCTCAGTTGATTTTCCGGGTCGTGTCCTCAAGGTCCGACTGCCTCAGACTTTTACTGTCTTTGATGCAGAATTGTCTGCGATCTTGCGGGCACTGGAGCAAATGAGACACTCTTCCTCTCCTAAATTTCTTATCTGTTCCGATTCACTCAGTGCCCTTCACTCATTGCAACGTTTGTATCCGGCAGACAAAATGGTCCAGACCATCCAGGATGCCCTCCTCCGACTACAGCGACTGGGGAAGGTTGTAGCTTTCTGCTGGGTTCCGGGGCATGTCGGCATTGCTGGGAATGAAAGGGCAGATCTCGCAGCCAAGGAGGAGTGTCTCGATCTACAAGTATCTCAGTGTGCTATCCCCTTGCACGCACTCATCTCGCTGTTGAGCTCACGGGTCATGCGTCGGTGGGAGGGTGAGTGGCTGGAAGTGACTGACAATAAGCTCCATATAGTCAAGCCCACAACGCGTGTGTGGTGTACTTTCTTTCAGCCCCATCTACAGGACGAGGTTCTCCTCACTCGGCTTCGGATAGGCCACAGCCCTATGACGCATGGCTTCCTGCTCCGGCGAGAGGACTCTCCAATGTGTGGTGCTTGCGGCGTCCAGGTCACTGTGCGCCACGTTTTATTGGATTGCGTTTATATTTTCTGACCAGTGGGCCGCGGCTGACTTGCCAGCGGACCTGCCATCTCTTTTAGGCAACACTCGGACGAACGTGGCTAAAGTTTTAAAGTTCTGTGCCATGTCAAATGTTTTTACAAAGATTTTAGGGAGAGAATTTTAATTTGCTCACTGTGTGATAAGCTCGCCCATATTTTATGTAAGTGGCCAACCAATCACAATTTCCTGTGACATTCTTGTTGCTTTGTTTCCCCTTTCCTTAGGTTTTATATTCTTATGTAGTATTTTCCTTCTTTTCCTGCTTTCTTTGAGTGTGTGCTTTAGTTTTATTAGGTCTGTCCACATTCGTTCCTTTTAATGTGTGTCAGGGCGCTGATGACCTCGATGTTCAGCGCCCATAAGCCCCAAAACACACACACACACACACGCACACACACACACACACACACACCCTGACTGAAAATCTTTACGTCGATCTGGTGATTTCACCTGTTGCGCTGCCATTCATGACAGCATTCCATAAGGTGTTTCTCAAGTGGACCGCTTTTGTAACCCATGCTCTACAGAATGTCGACATGTTGCCTAGATCTGGTCGATCATCTGATCTGTCTCCAATCTAGCACATATCGTCTAATGTAACAAAATAAAAATTATTTGTGACTCTTTTTCTTTGCTATCAGTGTAATGTAATAGAATGAATATGAGTCGTGACTTATATAAAAAAGAAACACACATTAATGCAATGGCTCAGCATAAAAGAGAAATAACTAATGTACGAATATTATTAACAGTGTAATATGTTGTTTAATTTAGCCCGACGTGTATAAGCACTCAGCAAACTAGCTCAGTTCTCAGGGTAGTTATGTAATCGTCGATAATCAGTTGTCCTTTTCTTATTTACCCAACACTACAGATATTATTCCAGGCTCGTGAGAAGTCGTGTGCTTCTTGCACCAGAAAATATTTGGCAAGTCTGTTCGAAGCACACTACTTATAACATTTCAGCTCCTCAACACCAAATTAAAACGTTCCACTTCAATTTGTTTGCACTTATAGCGATCCCAGCTTCCTCAACCAAATTAAAACGTTGCATTAGGAGGTGTCTGCTTCGTGCAAAAGGTCTTGAGTTCATATTGACGACAACAAGTAATTCTTCATTACAGACGTTTATTTACAAAACAGAACTGACAGACTTCCCAGACTCAACAACTGACTCTCGGAGCTAACCGCACTGCATATCCGAACTGGCAACTGACAACTCCTAGGTGTATTAATATCTTTCCAAACAATGAGAGTCTTTGACAATGTTTTGTTTACAATACGATAGCAATTCACGACTTAAAACTAAATTAGACATTACAGAATTTTAGTACAGATTAAAGTAAGTAAAAGGATCAGTACATATAAATTCTTACAAGCATAATTTCCAAATAGACTTTATAACATTTTTCTACCAGCTTCTGGATAACCTTCACCAGATTTGTACCGATGTTTCCAGAAATATCTTGACATTTGATTCTGGATATTTCTTGAGTGATTTAGAACAACTATTTATATGTAAAATGATCCAAATCGCGCCTCAAAACGCAAATAAATCTTTTTAGCAGTATTTCCAAATACAAATCGTCTTTCGAAACTAGGTTATGAAACAGTTTTCACAAGTTTTCGCATTTCCGCGATCATAATACAGAATTTCTCCATAGAAAGTTCCAGAAGTGTACATCAAACTTTCATTTACAGACCTTCTCTCTAGCTGGCGAGCTTCCAAAAGTATCTTGTCCATATTATACGAAATAATTTAGCTCAAAACTGATAATTTATACAATTAATCAGAGCTACAGCAAACAGTGAGTCTTTCTTTTACAAAATGAAATATAATTACAAAATTGAATGAAAATAGGTTACTAACACTAATATATATTTACATTAATTCTATTTTTGTTCTTTCCGTGCAAAATGTTCTAATATTGACACAGTACAATATTTAAACATCACCAAAGTGATGCCGTGGCTAGCTGCACTGGGTTTCTCGGTTCAGGAGAGTACGATAAACTCCTCCTGTGCTCTTCGACCCACCTAGGCTGAGAGCTGCGTGACACGTCGCATCGTCCTGCTGGTAGATGCTGTCGTGACAAAGAAAACAAATTGTGTGTTTGGGTGACATGGTTCGCAAGGATGGATGCATACTTGCGTTGATTCATTGTGCATTCCAAAATGACGAGAGAATGCCACGAAAACATTCCACAGACCATAACGCTCCCTCCTTTGGCCTGGACCCTTGCGAAGATAGTTGCAGGGTGTTTGCTTTCAGACGCTTCACCTAGATGGAGCATAAAACGTGATTCATTTGAAAAGGCCGCCTTTGGCTACTTAGTGGACGTCCAGTTGCGGTATTGGCGTGGAAGTTCCAGCCTTCTTCGCCGACGAACACTCAGCATGGGTGCATGAATCAGGTGTCTGTTGTGCTGGCCAATACGTTTACCTCTACGAGGGTCACTGCGAAAGAAATGCACAATATTTTTGTAAAAATACAGTTTTCATTCTGCATGTGTGAAAGTTTTACAGTGGTAGGTACATCCTTCCCTCTTGTTTTCAAACTTAGTTCAACCTGTTCCCGTGAGTGGCGCCGTCGCAGCATGTCTTCAAGATGGCTGCTACACTTGACGTTCGTCAGAAGCTATGTGCTGTCATAGGATTCCTGGGCTGTGAAAACGAGACAGTGTGAAACATCCACAAAAGGTTGAAAATGGTCTATGAAGATGCTGCTGTCGATTGCAGTACAGTTAGTCGGTGGGCAAGCAGGTTACGTGATGAAAGAGGGCACGGCAATATTGAGGATTGTCCTGGCAGTGGCAGGCCTCGTACTGCACACACTCCAGACAATGTGCAGATAGTTAACGAGTTGGTGACTGCTGACAAACACATCACAGTGAACGAATTGCCACGCTCCGTTGGGATAGGGGAAGGAAGTGTTTGCAGAATACTGAAAGTGTTGGCGCTAAAAAAGGTTTGTGCCAGGTGGGTTCCCAGGATGTTGACAGTGGCTCACAAAGAAACAAGAAAAACGGTATGCAGCGAACTTTTGGAACACTATGAGAATGGTGGAGATGAATTTCTTGGAAGAATTGTGACAGGTGATGAAACATTGCTCCATCATTTTTCACCAGAGACGAAGAGGCAATCAATGGAGTGGCGTCATGCAAATTCACTGAAGAAAAAAATTCTAAACCAGATCTTCTGCTCGAAAAGTTATGACTACAGTGGTAGTTAGTGTTTAACGTCCAGTCGACAACGAGGTCATTAGAGACGGAGCGCAAGCTCGGGTTAGGGAAGGATTGGGAAGTAAATCGGCCGTGCCCTTTCAAAGGAACCATCCCGGCGTTTGCCTGAAACGATTTAGGGAAATCACGGAAAACCTAAATCAGGATGGCCGGAGTCGGGATTGAACCGTCGTCCTCCCGAATGCGAGTCCAGTGTGCTAACCACTGCGCCACCTCGCTCGGTGCCCATTTGGTGTATGGATTAGCACAGGGCAATAGCCGTGGCGCGGTACGTTTGTATCGAGACAGATTTCCAGAATGAAGGTGTCCCGACAGGAAGACGTTCGAAGCAATTGATCGGCGTCGTAGGGAGCACGGAACATTCCAGGCTATGCCTCGCGGCTGGGGAAGACCTAGAACGACGAGGACACCTGCAATGGACGAGGCAATTCTTCGTGCAGTTGACGATAACCCTAATGTCAGCAATAGAGAAGTTGCTGCTGTACAAGGTAACGTTGATCACGTCACTGTATGGAGAGTGCTACGGGAGAATCAGTAGTTTCCGTACCATGTACAGCGTGTGCAGGCACTATCAGCAGCTGATTGCCCTCCACGGTTACACTTCTGCGAATGGTTCATCCAAAAATGTGTCAATCCTCATTTCAGTGCAAATGTTCTCTTTACGGATGAGGCTTCATTCCAATGTGATCAAATAGTAAATTTTCACAATCAACATGAGTGGACTGACGAGAATCCGCTCGCAATTGCGCAATCACGTCATCAACACAGATTTTCTGTGAACGTTTGGGCAGGCATTGTTGGTGATGTCTCGATTGGGCCGCATGTTCTTCCACCTACGCTCAATGGAGCACGTAATCATGATTTCATACGGGAGACTCTACCTGTGCTGCTAGAACATGTGCCTTTACAAGACACAACACGTGGTTCATGCACGATGCAGCTCCTGCACATTTCAGTCGAAGTGTTCGTACCCTTCTCAACAACAGATTCGATGGCCGATGTATTGGTAGAGGCGGACCTGTTCGATGGCCTCCACGCTCTCCTGACTCAACCCTCTTGACTTTTATTTAGGGGGGCATTTGAAAGCTCTTGTCCACGCAACCCCGGTACCAAATGTAGAGACTCTTCGTGTTCGTATTGCGGACGGCTGTGATACAATACGCCATTCTCCAGGGCTGCATAAGCGCATCAGGGACTCGATGCGACGGAGGGTGGATGCATGCATCCTCGCTAACGGAGGACATTTTGAACATTTCGTGTAACAAATTGTTTGAAGTCACGCTGGTACGTTCTGTTGCCGTGTGTTTCCATTCCATGATTAATGTGATTTGAAGAGAAGTAATAAAATGAGCTCTAACATGGAAAGTAAGCGTTTCCGGACACATGTCCACATAACATATTTTCTTTCTTTGTGTGTGAGGAATGTTTCCTGAAAGTTTGGCCGTACCTTTTTGTAACACCCTGTATATCGTCCACTGCTAGTGCTGCCGCCTGCCTTCTGTGAGGGTTATTGTACGTTGATGTCAAACATAGACAGTGATCACATTAATGTGACTGGACCACGTAACTCCCAGATGCTACTGTCACGAGGAATCACTAAGTGTGATGATTTTGAACACCATCGGATGCAACACGTGACCTGGGTTGTTAAGTATTGAACGCCATTTGATAAGGAAAGTTTTAGAGGAGGAGACTTACTCTCTTCAGTTTTTCAGGCGTACCTCATATATCGTTATTCAGCAGGACATCTTTTATTTACTATCTCTTTATTGCTTATTTCTTACACCTACTGTCTTTTTAACTGAAACGGGTTGCATTCTATACAATGTATTTGAAAGTTTACACAGTAAAAGATACCTTATTGTTTCAATAATTAAAAGCTTAAAGAGCTTTAAGACTTCACATAGAAAGGGATGACAAAACAGAATCACAAACCAAAACCTAAAAACCAAAGTTGATAATACTAAATTAATTATTACCCTCTGAATAGAACCGCGTAAGGGTATTATTTATTTGCCCGTTGCCGGTTTTGGACAGTGATAAGGTGCGGACGACCTTCCTCGAATACAAGATTCAACACAACATATTAGGACGGATCTTAGGTAACATAAGCCAAAACAACACAACACCTGGCCCGATCTGCTATTAGTGATGTATGTGATGAAATCCATATATTCAGAGATTTCAGACGGAAAGATCTTCTTGATAAAAAACGTGGATACGATATCCGAAATTTAACGTCTGGGTATATTTTACTTCGCTACAAGGTCTAGCAAACATAACAGCTTTGTCACCAAGAGCGACCAGTATTTATAGAACATACACCCCATTGAACTATTAGAGTCCAATAATTCGTCATGCTTCTACCTGTTAGTCCAAATGCTTGAACATAGTGCTTGATACCATTTACGACAACGCAGTGACACGTCCCTAAAGCCGGCCGGTGTGGCCGAGCGGTTCTAGGCGCCTCAAACTGAAACCCCGCGACCGCTACGGTCACAGATTCGAATCCCGCCTCGGGCATGGATGTGTGTGATATCCTTAGGTTAGTTAGGTTTAAGTCGTTCTAAGTTCTAGAGGACTGATGACCACAGATGTTAAGTCCTATAGTGCTCAGAGCCATTTGAACCGACTTTTGAACGTCCCTAAAAGATATAGAGGAATATTTCAGTTGAACCATCGTTCCTTTGACATATGGTTTCTGTATGTGCATGTAAGTTCAAACTCCCTTCATAGTGTACGGCCAGAGAGATAACATCAATGCACACAGAGAAACTTTAAGCCGAAAGCACTTGCAAGTACCAGCGTCAACTGCTGAATAACACATTCAGCCACCGTATGTTGACTTTAAAAAGCATAGAGTTTTGTCACAAACACGTATATTAGTCACTTCCTCCTGCAACTGCACTACACAATAATAAAAATAGTTTATATGGCTCTGAGCACTATGGGACTTAACATCGGAGGTCATCAGTCCCGTAGAACTTAGAACTACTTTAACCTAACTAACCATAATGAGTTTTGCTATTTGGGGCGCAAAATAACTGATGATGGTCGAAGTAGAGAGGATATAAAATGTAGACCGGCAATGGCAAGCAAAGCGTTTTTGAAGAAGAGAAATTTGTTAACATCGAGTATAGATTTAAGTGTCAGGAAGTCGTTTCTGAAAGTATTTGTATGGAGTGTAGCCATGTATGGAAGTGAAACATGGACGATAAATAGTTTAGACAAGAAGAGAATAGAAGCTTTTGAAATGTGGTGCTACAGAAGAATGCTCAAGATTAGATGGGTAGATCACATAACTAATGAGGAAGTATTGAATAGGATTGGGGAGAAGAGAAGTTTGTGGCACAACTTGACTAGAAGAAGGGATCGGTTGGTAGGACATGTTATGAGACATCGAGGGATCACCAATTTAGTATTGGAGGGCAGCGTGGAGGGTAAAAATCGTAGAGAGAGACCAAGAGATGAATACACTAAGCAGATTCAGAAGGATGTATGTTGCAGTAGGTACTGGGAGATGTAGAAGCTTGCACAGGATAGAGTAGCATGGAGAGCTGCATCAAACCAGTCTCAGGACTGAAGACCACAACAACAACAACCCTAAGGACATCACACACATCCATGCCCGGGGTAGGATTCGAACCTGCGACAATAGCAGTCGCGTGGTTCCGGACTGAAATGGCTAGAACCGCTCGGCCACCGCGGCCGGCACACAAAAATAACTGGTCAACTAAAAAGGAATATGGCTCATTTTTCCCAAACGTTTCGTTACTGTTCTTATGTCAACAAGTGCTTGGCAGGGCAGTAACCCGCCTGGGACGTGTTCCTTCGGTGATCAGAAAACTGCATCCATTTGACTCCAAAATTGTTGACTGTTTGAAATGGTTCAAATGGCTCTGAGCACTATGGGACTTAACATCTGAGGTCATCAGTCCCCTAGAACCTTGAATTACTTAAACCTAACTAAGCTAAAGACATCACACACATCCATGCCCAAGACAGGATTCGAACCTGCCACCGTAGCGGTCGCGGGGTTTGAGACTGAAGCGCATAGAACCGCTCTGCCACGCCGGCCGGCGACTGTTTTAAATCTAAGTAAAAATGACTCTCCTACTATGATTGCTTCAGTGACAGTAGACCATTTGTCTTAAACATAAAAATTCCGTCATATCTCTACCTAACCACAGTAAATGGCTTGGGAGAAGTGCCTCTCACAGATTATTCTCTTGTTTGTTCCATTAATGCATGCAATGCTTTTCACAGCTCATCAATGTCATTAAAGTATTTAGCTACTGTTTCACGCATTCACAATACCTGCCGTCTATAGCATTCATCAGATAAGTTCCGGAAAACTGATGTGCCAAGAAAAACGAAAACTACTTTCAGACTTTGTATAAAAAACTGAAAGAAAGGTTGGGTTCAACGTCCCGTCTACATTGAGGTTAGTAGGAACGGAACACAAGCTCGGATTGTGCCAAGGATGAGGAAGGAAATCGGCCGTGCCCTTTGAAATGTACCAACCCCGCATTTTCCTGGAGAGATTTTGAGAAATCGCGGAAACCTAAATCCGGAAGGCCGGACGCGGGTTTGAACCGTCATCCTTCCCGAATGCGAGTCCAGTGTGCCAATCATTGCTCCACCTCGTTCGGTTTCATACTTTGTCACATTGTTCATGCTCACGTAGACGTTAACTTTGATCACACACAAAATTCTCGCAGTTATGCACAGTGTTTCATATGAGGTAATTTTCTCTGGAATTTACAAAAAATAAGTGAAAAAAACATGTATTTAGACAGGTAAATGTAAGAAACGGTACTTTTTCTACAGCTTTAAGAAGTGTTTCTCTAGTTATTTTGCGAAGACCTGCAGCAAAGAAGCATAACTTTTTAAATAGAATATTTTTTCTCTCATGTAGCTGAAGTTTTTAAAGCGGCTGTTCACAAACCAATTTAAATCAATTGTCAATCATTTTTACCTACGGAGAAGGGAGGATTTATAGTTTTGGAGATAGTTACATGCTGTACGTAACTAGCTGTGTTTAGATTTAAGTTCTGCTGGCTGATGTTCATTACGCGAGGTGCATTAAGGAAAATGGACACTCCTCTGAATACAACTCAGTGCGCCTTCTAAGCCATTTGCGGACGAGACGTGAAGTTGCTGGTGTCACGGAGCGACACGCTTCCTCGATGCGCTGTCTGAAGTCATGTTCGATTAGATCGTAGAATGTATCCTAACACTGTAGTACAAAAGCAGCTCGGAAAGTTCGGTCTGGCACAGATATTGAGGTGAAATAAACACGACATGTGCTGATGCTCGACTAATGCCAACACGATGTCAATGAAACTGCGATGGCTTCTGCCGTGAGAGCTCCATCAGCCATTGTGTTCATACGTGCTGAATAACTACGAGAAACAATTAGTTCGCAAGACGTCGCGACAATAGACGAAGACCAACGAGACGTGATGGTATGGAAGCGTTTGTTTTACTTGCATTAGGCCACGATCTTCATTTCAGTTTACGAGACGTTGCTGCGGTCACTAGTATCAGCCTTACATCTTTGTGGAGAGCAGTATACGGACATAAGTTTCATGTATCACTGAGACAGGAGCTGCATGGGAGTGGTCTCAGTCTATTACCTTCTCCGCAAGGACTGTGCATAATTTCGCTCTGGACGCCCCAGAAAAAAATTATTAATGTATGATGTGGACTCTTTGGAGATGAAATTATCAGTTCACACAACTTCGTAGATCCTTTGACAGGTGGGAGGTATCGAACTTTGGTTGTTAACAGTTCAGTTGCTTTCCAGAAAACGACGATATGGACGTTAGAGGTCGTAAGACGGTTTATCACGATGGTCAACCAGCCGATTTTGCGCATGAATTTGTGAAAGAACTAGACAAAGGATTTCTTGGAAGAAGGTTAGAATACCGTGGTCCACAGGAACTACCTACACGGTCGCTCGATTTAACACTAGTAGATTTCTTTTTGTGGCGATACCTAAAGAAACGTGAGTATGCCACCGAGCCCAAAGCGCCTGATGACTTCGAACAGCGCAACTGGGCAGCCTGAGTTTGTGTTCAAACGCGTGTCTCCCTTCCCAAATGGACCTCCCGTAATGAACATTCTCCCGCCAGTCTATACATATGAACACAGGCAAATATGTGCAGCAAGTTATATCCATACCTAAAACCCTGCATTTCTCTAGTTCCCTAATGAAAATTGATAGATATTTTATTTTCATTGGTCTGTGCGAGTCGATTTGAATACATTAGCTACATGTCAGAAAAAAAATAATGTTCTGTTTTAAACATTATAACTCTTCGCTTTCCACTGGAAAATTGCTAAGTAAACTATTTGTTTTTAACAATGTTCAGATGGCTCTAAGCACTATGGGACTTAACATCTGAGGTCATCAGTCCCCTAGACTCAGAACTACTTAAACCTAACTAACCTAAGGACATCACACACATCCATGCCCGAGGCAGGATTCGAACCTGTGACCGTAGCAGCAGCGCGGTTCCGGACTGAAGCGCCCAGAACCGCTCGTCCACAGCGACCGGCTTTAACAATGTCTGAAAAAAAGCCACTGGTGACGATCTTGCAGCTTACTAAATTTGTGAAATTTATGTGCGACTGCGGAGTCTTTCTGACATTAGATAAATTGTTACCTACCAGTGACACATGAAAATTTGTGTCGAAGTGGGACTCGAACCCGGATTTCCCGCTTGTCAGCTCGGACAGCCGGAGTGGCTAAGGACCGCTTGCGACAAGCAGGAAATTCTCCGCCACTAATTTTCATGTGTCACCAAAAGGTAATATCATCATATTCAATTGCAGCTAATGTCAGCAATTTTCAACAATCGCGAATAAATTTGATAAATTTTCTGGTAGTACAGCTGCAAGATCGACACCAGTGTCTGTTTCTTCAGGCATAATAAAAATAAGAATTACAAGCGTCGACGGACAAAATGACGATCGTAATACTAACGCTGAATAAGTCTGTCTCCTTGAAACCTTGTGGCGGGAATCCAAGTAAGTTGCGATGAATGAGGTCGTAGATAGTATGACATATGACATATCGAAGTTCAGATCGATGGTGGAAGCGTGCTGGGATAACCGAATTGCGAACAAATTTATAAATAAATCATGTCACAGAACTAAGCAAAGAGAAACGTTTCTTACCTCTACTTATCTACAAAAATATTCCTTTCATTTATTACTTCGTAAGTCACAGACAGAAACACCTTCAGTACCCCGTCTAATATGCAAGTATCCATTACAGTTAGGTAGCACAGTTAGGTGTAAGGGAACTCAGGGAATTAGTAGATGCTTATGACAGTTTCAAATGCGGTAATTCATATCTTAACGACTGGAATTAATGCTGATTATCAGAAGATGAAATACTCCCCGTGGAAGAAGAATTATGCAGCACTTTGTCGGAACAATTGCACAGTTAGTAATGGAGCAAAATTATGCAGTACTTCAGAAAAAGGCTCTTGCTCGGAACCAGTTTAGATCATTCTTTGACCATCCAGACTGAGAATTCCCGTGTTTCCCCTATGTCACGATTGGTGTGATTCATTTAACTTTGGGTAATAGACCTCACCGTGACAGTGAGTTCCACACGTTATGTTTCAATGTTGCAAGATTTTCTGCAACCCAGAATGGACAAGATTGTTGAATAACATGGATTGGGGAACTTATGGTTCCAACAGCATGGAGATACTGCTCACACAGCTCGAATTTCGCTTGATGTTTTGAGAGATATGTTTCCGGGACAGCTCTTCTCTTTGAGGGATTATGGCAGGTAGCCTATGCGGTCACCAGATTTGGGCATTTGTAACTACTTTCTTTGGGGATATCTGAAGTAAAAGGTTTTCAAAAGCCGCCCTCACACCCTACCAGAGTTAAAAGAGCGGATTATTGATGAAGTGAATGCTATACCCAGCGATATGTGTGCAAGAGCTGCTCGAAATATCAGGGATCGTGTACAACAATGTATTGATGCTAACGGCCGCCATCTTGAGGACATTATTTTCAAAACTAAGAGAATGTAAAATGGGATATTGTACTAATTTAGAAAATGAAAACATTTTTCTCTATACATCCAGATTTACTTTTTATTGCTCCTTATGAGTGTTTAGTCGGTTCTGCATCACCCTGTATATGGAAACACCAAAAACACAAGACGTTACTACTAGGGTGCAGGAAACCCTTTGACATTTAAAAGAGTTTTCAGTCGTCTAGGAATAGATAAATAAAGGTCCAGTATCATTACGAAGGGAATCTTAAACAATTCTTCATGAAAGGTAGTGGAAGGTTTAGGTAACGTTAATAGAGGTGGAAAGCAACCGCACACCCTCCTCTCCAAAGTAAACCACAAATGCTGAATAATATTGGGATGTGGTGACTGTGGTAGCCAGGGGAGACATGACAATTCATTCTCGTACACGCATAACCAGTCCTGTACCATGCGAGGTGTGTAAGCAGGGGCTCTGGCGTCTTCGGACACAGAACAACTGCATATCCATTGGGGAACAAACATTGTAACGTGGGATGGACCTAATCATCCATAACTGTGTCTGCCAGAGTAACCATGAGGCCTATTGAATAAGGCTGCCCAAATCATTAGCGAACCCCGGCCACGTTTTACTCTTGAGCCGTAAACTCGACCAGAAGATGGAGGCAATGTGTAACAAGACTCATTCACTATTATTCAGTTTGCATGTGGAAAGAATGTTTAACACGTTCACGATTAATTAATTCAAATTGTTTTATTTCTGACATCAAGGAGAAAATTGCAGAAAGACATTTACTATCCAGGTAATGTGATTCTCCAGCCGATATCAGTGCTCACTGGTTCGCGGGAAAGATTCGCAATATCTCAGAGATATGATTCTACAATTGACCTTGCTCTACTGCAGATTAAACAAGGACGTTTCAGTGCAGTAACAAAAAAGTTTTGCATCACCTCGGTTCCGAGAGTTTCGGAACCTGTACAGAAAATTGGAATAGAGATCAACATAAACATCATTACCGCCCTTTTTATTACTCATGAAAACCACACATAACATATTGTAGCACCATACAGCGACACCTTCAGAGGTGGTGGTCCAGATTGCTGTACACACCGGTACTTCTATTTCCCGGTAGCACGTCCTCTTGCGTTAAAGCTTGCCTATATTCGTTGTGGCACACTAGCCACTACTTCATGAAGGCACTGTTGGTCCAGATTGCCCCACTCCTCCAAGGCGATTCGGCATAGATACCTCAGAGTCGTTGGTGGGTCACGCCGTCCATAAACAGCCCTTTTCAATGTTCGATAGGGTTCATGTCTGGAGAACATGCTGGTTACTCTAGTCGAGCGATGTCGTTATCCTGAAGAAAGTCATTCACAAGATATACACGATGGGGGCGCAAATTGTCGTCCATGAAGACGAACTAATGCCTCGCCAATATGCTGCTGATGTGGTTGCACTATCAGTCGGAGGATGGCGTTCACGTATTGCACAGCCGTTACGGCGCCTTCCATGACTACCAGCGGCGTACGTCGGCCCCACATAATGCCACCCCAAAACAGCACGGAACTTCCACCTTGCTGCTCTTGCTCGACAGTGTGTCTAAGGCGTTCATCCTGACTGGGTTGCCTCCAAACACGTCTCCGTCGATAGTCAGGTTGAAGACATACGCGATGCTTATCGGTGAAGAGAACGTGAAGCCATCCTGAGCGGTCAATTCGGCATGTTGTTGGGCCCATCTGTACTGCACTGCATAGTGTCGTGGTCGCAAGAAAATGGTTCAAATGGCTCTGAGCACTATAGGACTTAACATCTGAGTTCATCAGTCCCCCTGACCTCTTTGTCGACGAGACGTTAAACACTAGGCTGCTCCTCATCAGTCTACTGCTAACCTAAGAACATCACACACATCCATGCCCGAGGCAGAATATGAACCTGCGACCGTATCGGTCTCGCGATTCCAGACTGAAACGCCTAGAAACGCTCGGCCACACCGGCCGGCGGTTGCAAAGATGGACCTCGCCATGGACGTCGGGAGTGCATCATGCAGCCTATTGCCCACAGTTTGAGTCGTAACAGGACGACCTGTGTCTGCACGAGAAACATTATTCAACATGGTGGCGTTGCTGTCCGTAGGTAGCGGTCAACCACTGCAGTAGTAGCACTTGGGCGGCCTGAGCGAGGCATGTATTCGACAGTTCCTGTGTCTCTGTATCTCCTCCATGTCCGAACAACATCGCCTTGGTTCACTCCGAGACGCCTCGACACTTCCCTTGGTGACAGCCCTTCCTGGCACAAAGTAACAATGCGGACGCGATCGAATTGCGGTGTTGACCGTCTAGGCGTGGTTGAACTACAGAAAACACTAGCTGTATACCTCCTTCCTGGTGGAATGACTGGAACTTATCGACTGTAGGACCCCCTCCGTCTAATAGCCGCTGTCAAAGGAACTGTGTCTGTGACACAATAGCCACAGTCAACGTCTATGTTCAGGAGTCCTGGGAACGGGGCTGATTCAAAACTTTTTCCAGCCACAACTGAGTTCCAGATGTGGTAGTATGGACCAAACCAAGGAAAAAATGTCTAGTAGATATGGGCTCTAAAATGCATACGTTAATAGCTATGAAGCGTTTAGCCAGTGGAAGAGACGTGTTTCTCAGTAGTGCAGATGAACAAGTGCTCGTAGCTTTTAAGATATGCGGGTTAGAGCTCATATTTACTGGAAATATTTTTCTTACTTTGGTCCACACTACCTCCTCCGGTCCACACTACCTCCTCCACAAATATGGAAAGCAAATATCTTTCAAGAGAAGAGATGTGTCTCACTGTATCGAAGACAATCAAGTACTCCTCATAGCTCTTTAAAGTATGGGTTTTAGGGCTCATGTTTACTAGATTTTTTTTAACCATGCAACTACCTCTGAAAGTTTATCGGCGTAGTTCTAGACCACAATGCATACAGTGGTTTTTCATTTTACTGTTGCGTTCAGTTCGTGTTGTAGGGCGTGATTCAGAGCCACTTAAATTTTTGAGCCGTTGACAATTTTCAGACGAATATCTTCAACAAGCTAGGTGTTAAAGAGTCTCCGTTAGTCACAATAAATGATCGAAGGTGGAGACAAAATTCAACAAACATGTCTGGCTGCTTGTTTTGGTGATCCATATGTTAATGCTCACGACGACTGTTACCATGTGGATCCTGTCACCTGTTCGAAGAGCGTGGTTGTGACCAGGAGAATAAGAACTCTTCAGAAAATTTAAGAGCCAAGGAAGGCAGTACACATTTCTTCAATACTTAGGTCCCAGTATTTTTTCTCTTTAATCTTCCTACAGCTTTACACGGAATGCCTCCCTTTCTGCGAAAGAATGTATAACCTCAATGAAGTTAGTCAAATGTGTTGCTACATGACAAATCAAAATGTCGTTGTCTAATACCGAAAAAGCTGTTAATACGAATAGTACCCAAGACTGGTTTGGTTTCTCGATTTCATTACATCTATTTTGTCACTGTCTTCTAGATAAAACGAAACAAGGCTCTCTAATATTGCAACAGTTGTAACACATGGCAAATAAGCGAAACTGTTTTGGTACAAATGTTCATTTTCATCTACCTCATTTGCGTAAATAACACAACAGAATATAACTGACGAAGTACCGATATCAAATACCTATTAAGCCTAATACAAGAAAAAAGTTAAATAGTTTCAGTTTTCAACCATACGCTGCAGTTTCTCAAATAGGAGATCGAAAACTAGTAGTAGTACGAAATTTTTATAATAATTTGGCATCGTCATATTCTTCCATATAATTTACGTGATGTCCCCGTTCCTTTTCTTCCCTCGTTCTAAAAAACAATCTCGTCATTATTAATTCTGTAGCTATTACAGCCATTCTCAAAACTTACCCTCCGGTTAGCTTCACTAACCCTCCCAGAATCACGGGTTTAGTTATACCGAGTTTATTCTCCTGTTAGACGTTATTACGTTTGCGTGCAACGCGTTTTCCTACCTATTCCGAAAACAGAACTTAAGCGGCTTTTTAAGAGTGTAACGATCTGGCAATTATTCTGCGTCAAAATTTCATTTTCTTGGACACGCCGAGAAGATAATCGTAATCTTTCTTACTTGTTATTCCTGTTAGTCGTTTATTTCCTCTCTGGTAGTTTAAATCTATGGATTTCGCTATTAATTAAAACAGCACTGATCATTCGCACACCCAGTGAATTACATAAGCAAACAGAGATTGGTATTCACCCGTTCGGGTTTATTCGGCTCAGTTCGTATAATCCCGTCTCCTCTTGTTTGCGGGTAAGTTTCTTATTTCTTAATACAATGGACAGGGACATGGAGTACACTACGCATACATTCAAAAATCAACTTGTGATTCGTTCAGAAATCAACTTAGACTGTGCTCAAAAATGTTCAAAACCCAACAGGAATGCGTTTCAAAATCATATGAATAACCGATAGACCAACGTCCGTTGTGTGCTAGGCGCTTTGTGTAACGAGGTTTACTTCCTTCAAGAACATGAATTGGGCGCCTCCTGAGATTGCCGCCCAGCGCAGTTATTCAGATCTGCCCAAGCCTCTGCTCTTTCAGAATCGTATTGTAATGATTTTCTTCTTATTTTTATAGTCAGCAGGAGCATCCTATTATATCGACTAGCGTGAGAGACAAGATTTCAGTCAATACCCCATATCGTAATTGAGTAGTTAATGTCCAGTGGTGGTATTTACCATCATCTTCAGATCTGGAACAGCTAATAATACAGTAACCTGATGAACTTTCAGATACAGGAATGGTATGTCAAAATGTTTCGGGTCACTTACGTCAATACCAGGCGAAGAAAAAATATTAACTTAGTTTCAAAAAGTTTAATCGATTAATTAATTCGTGAAGCAGCCATGTCTGGGTCCTCTTGAAATGATGCAAGGAAACCATTTGAAATTTTAAGATGGATGATGAAATCCTGTTTTGAAGTCTGCTGCTCCCAAACAGAAGTCCAGAGTTTATTTTTATCTCAGTTTCAGTGAACTTGTGTCAGGTGGGAGCATCTCATACTGTAACCACTTACCCTTATCTACCGCGTATCTCTCAACCTGTTGACTTTGTTCTTGACATTACATTCAAGAACATCCAAGTCACTTGGCAATATTTGGCGACCTTCTCGTCAGCTGACGAATCGGCACTCTAGAGCAAGCGTGCGTGGGAGGCGTTTCTCTAAACGACCTCAGCTGTGACGCAAATAGGCACGTGGCGCCATTTTTTAATTCCTTGGCATCTCGTGCAGCGGTTCTGGGATTTCAAAACTACTTTGTGACTTGATGGAGGCAGACACTCGGATTAAGTGTTCTGGGAACACTTGTGCGGGTCGAAGATAAAGAACATTGTGGAAAATGTGTGCTCTGCAGATGCTCGACTATTCTACAGTTTTTTCATATTTCTGTTCACCAAAAAACATCAGGAGAAGGTATTATTCATAAGAACAATTGAACTGGTGAGCTGCCACTATAGATACAATGATAATTTTAAAAATTAGCCACATTCGGTTCGCTAAAACAATGTGTCCAGCCATCTTGATTCAGGTTTTCCGTGATTTCCCTATATCGCTCCAGGCAAATGCCGGGATGGTTCCTGTGAAAGGGCGCAGCCGACTTCCTTTCCCGTCCTTCCCTAATCCGATCAGAAGGATGACCTCGCTGTCTGATCTTCTCCCTCACAACAACCTCCCCCTCAGGCAACCCTCCCAATCATACCTTAAGGGCATTCAAAATGGTTCAAATGGCTCTGAGCACTATGAGACTTAACATCTGCGGTCATCAGTTAGCTAGAACTTGGAACTACTTAAACCTAACTAACCTAAAGACACCACACACATCCATGCCCGAGGCAGGATTCGAACCTGCGACCGTAGCGGTCCCGCGGTTCCGGACTGAGCGCCTAGAACCGCTAGACCACCGCGGCCGGCTCTTAAGGGCATCTCGACCATGTTTGGCACTAGGGCTGTTGATAAAATATCGATATATCGACATGTCATCGTTTTATTCCGAAAGTTTTGGCACGTATTGAGATATGTCTTCGTCTGCTGTATCGATATATCGATATGCTAATGGAAATTTCAAGCGCCAATATTTTTATTTTATATTGTACTTTTTTCGCAATTATCGAGAAATATTAAAAGTTGTTCTTTTGAAATTGTAGTACAACATAAATTATTTTCCCTGTGTGACGGAGTCTTACTACTTTTGAGTTTTCATCACATCCAGTCTTCCTCTTTGATTGTGTGAAGCAAGTACAGATGGCACAAAAAAGAAGTTTTGCGGTGTGGAAACAACTTTTACCGCACTAGTGTGCTATTTCTCCACATCAGCGTTCTTCAAAAACAGTTGCTGAAACTGATCGACAAAAATCTAAAGGACAAGATTGATCTTTGCGGTGGGCGGAAACGTGTGATGGGAAATAGTGACGTAATTGGAGCTCGGAGCTATCAACAGAAACTGCAACGTTTAACTGCATCGAACTATTTTGACACTACACCTGATAGCTCGCTGGCGTTCACAGAAATGAAATAACAGTCGACATGAAGTGTTATGCCACTTACCTGCAGTCACCATTGTTAGCAAAGTGGTTATCGCCAGGCTTGAACGTGCATCGTTTTCCTTTCAGTTCTTCCTCTGAAGACGATAACCAGGCTGCTAGCTTGTTGATGTACAGATTATCTAATAATAAATCAGTACTTAAATACACAGCTCTATAACTGGCAGTATACCTACTATGTACAGCCGATACTTTTTTGGGCTGGTACGTCGATACTTTTTCTGTCCATATATCTACATTTCGATAACTTGTTCGAGATGTTGTGAGCCAACAATGACTGTTTTTAAGTTCGATGTGTCGGATGCCAGACATTTTTAAAAATATCGACAGGCCTATTGGAACCAATAAATTTCTCTTAACGTAGTTGCAAAATATTTTTATCTTTTTTATTTTTCACTCCACATGTCACATTTCGGCATCACCATCATCAGATATGTGGTACAAAATAGAACATAAGACAAGATGGACACCAATTTTCTGTAAACTGACGTAATAAGTTGAATTACATACCTAATCGATGCACAGTTTTCTCTCAATAGGAAACATTCCTCCTTAATACTAGTGCCCAAATTGGCTCACCCCATACAGTATATTACACACTAAACACATTGTGTGACTAGAGGACGTTAGAACAGTGATTCCCATCTTTTCTTAGTCCATTACCTGTTAGCTATTACCCCCACTTTTGCCCACCACCTTCAACATTAAGGTCCAACTAAACAGTAGAATTAAAAAGAGATAATTGATATTTGTTGTTGTTATTGTTGTTGTAGTCTTCAATCCTGAGACTGGTTTGATGCAGCTCTCCATGCTACACTATACTGTGCAAGCTTCTTCATCTCCCAGTACCTACTGCAACATACATCCTTCTGAATCTGCTTAGTGTATTCATCTCTTGGTCTCCCTCTACGATTTTTACCCTCCACGCTGCCCTCCAATACTAAATTGGTGATCCCTCGATGTCTCATAACATGTCCTACCAACCGATCCCTTCTTCTAGTAAAGTTGTGCCACAAACTTCTCTTCTCCCCAATCCTATTCAATACTTCCTCATTAGTTATGTGATCTACCCATCTAATCTTCAGCATTCTTCTGTAGCACCACATTTCGAAAGTTACTATTCTCTTCTTGTCCAAACTATTTATCGTCTATGTTTCACTTCCATACATGGCTACACTCCATACAAATACTTTCAGAAACGACTTCTTGACACTTAAATCAGTATTCGATGTTAACAAATTTCTCTTCTTCAGAAACGCTTTCCTTACCATTGCCGGTCTACATTTTATATCCTCTCTACTTCGACCATCATCAGTTATTTTACTTCCTAAATAGCAAAACTCTTTTACTACTTTAAGTGTCTCATTTCCTCATTTCCTAATCTGATTCCCTCCGCATCACCCGACTTAATTCGACTACATTCCATTATCCTCGTTTTGCTTTTGTTGATGTTCATCTTATATCCTCCTCTCAAGACACTGTCCATTCCGTTCAACTGCTCTTCCAAGTCCTTTGCCGTCTCTGACAGAATTACAATGTCATCGGCGAACCTCAAAGTTTTCATTCCTTCTCTATGGATTTTAATACCTACTCCGAATTTTTCTTTTATTTCCTTTACTGCTTTCTCAATATACAGATTGAATAACATCGGGGAGAGGCTACAACCCTGTCTCACTCCCTTCCCAACCGCTGCTCCCCTTTCATGCCCCTCGACTCTTATGACTGCCATCTGGTTTCTGTACAAATTATAAATAGCCTTTCGCTCCCTGTATTTTACGCCTTCCACCTTTAGAATTTGAAAGAGAGGATTCCAGTCAACATTGTCAAAAGCTTTCTCTAAGTCTACAAATGCTAGAAACGTAGGTTTACCTTTTCTTAATCTTTCTTCTAAGATAAGTCGTAAGGTCAGTATTGCCTCACGTGTTCCAACATTTCTACGGAATCCAAACTGATCTTCCCCGAGGTCAGCTTCTAACAGTTTTTCCTTCGTCTGTAAAGAATTCGCGTTACTATTTTGCAGCCGTGACTTATTAAAGTGATAGTTCGGTAATTTTCACATCTGTCAGCACCTGCTTTCTTTGGGATTGGAATTATTATATTCTTCTTGAGGTCTGAGGGTATTTCGCCTGTCTCATACATCTTGCTCACCAGATGGTAGAGTTTTGTCATTACTGGATCTTCCAAGGCCGTCAGTAGTTCCAATGGAATGTTGTCTACTCCTGGGGCCTTGTTTCGACTCAGGTCTTTCAGTGCTCTCTCAAACTCTTCACGCTGTATCGTATCTCCTATTTCATCTTCATCTACATTCTCTTCCATTTCCATAATATTGTCCTCAAATACATCGCCCTTGTATAGACCCACTATATACTCCTACCACCTTTCTGCTTTCGCTTCTTTGCTTAGAACTGGGTTTCCATCTGAACTTTTGATATTCATACAAGTGGTTCTCTTTTCTCTAAAAGTCTCTTTAATTTTCCTGTAGGCAGTATATATCTTACCCCTAGTGAGATAAGCCTTTACTTCATCACATTTGTCGTCTAGCCATCCCTGCTTAGCCATTTTGCACTTCCTGTCGATCTCATTTTTGAGACGTTTGTATTCCTTTCCGCCTGCTTCATTTACTGCATTTTTATATTTTCTTCTTTCATCAATTAAATTCAATATTTCTTCTGTTACCCAAGGGTTTCTACTAGCCCTCGTCTTTGTACCTATTTGATCCTCTGCTGCCTTCACTACTTCATCCCTCTAAGCTACCCAATCTTCTTCTACTGTATTTCTTCCCCCCATTCCTATCAATTCTTCCCTTATGCTCTCCCTGAAACTCTTTACAACGCCTGGTTTCGTCCCATCCCCTTAAATTCCCACCCTTTTTTCAGTTTCTTCAGTTTTAATCTACAGATCATAACCAATAGGTTGTAGTCAGAGTCCACATCTACCCCTGGAAATGTCTTACAATTTAAAACCTGGTTCCTAAATCTCTGTCTTACCATTATATAATTTATCTGATACCTTCTAGTATTTCCAGGATTCTTCCATGTATACAATCTTCTTTTATGATTCTTGAACCAAGTGTTAGCTATGATTAACGTATGCTCTGTGCAAAATTCTACCAGGCTGCTTCCTCTTTCATTTCTTAGCCCCAATCCATTTTCACCTATTCCGTTTCCTTCTCTCCCTTTTCCTGCTGACGAATTCCAGTCACCCATGACTATTAAATTTTCGTCTCCCTTCACTATCAGAATAATTTCTTTTTTTATCATACATTTCTTCAATTCCTTCGTCATCTGCAGAGCTAGTCGGCATATAAACTTGTACTGCTGTCGTAAGCGTGGGCTTCGTATCTATCTTGGCCACAATAATGCGTTCACTATGCTGTTTGTAGTAGCTTACCCGCATTACTATTTTCCTATTCATTATTAAACCTACTCCTGCATTACCCCTATTTGATTTTGTGTTTATAACCCTGTAGTCACCTGACCAGAAGTCTTGTTCCTCCTGCCATCGAACTTCACTAATTCCATATCTAACTTTAACCTATCCATTTCCCTTTTTAAATTTTCTAACCTAACTGCCCGATTAAGGGATCTGACATTCCACGCTCCCATTCGTAGAACGCCAGTTTTCTTTCTCCTGATAACGACATCCTCTTGAGTAATCCCCGCCCGGAGATCCGAATGGGGGACTATTTTGCTTCCGGAATATTTTACCCAAGAGGACGCCATCATCATTTAATCACACAGTAAAGCTGCATGCCCTCGGGAATAATTACGGCTGTAGTTTCCCCTTGCTTTCAGCCGTTCGCAGTACCAGCACAGCAAGGCCGTTTTTGTTAATGTTGCAAGGCCAGATCAGTCAGTCATCCGGACTGTTGTCCCTGCAACTACTGAAAAGGCTGCTGCCCCTCTTCAGGAACCACACGTTAGTCTAGCCTCTCAACAGATACCCCTCCGTTGTGGTTGCACCCACTATACGGCCATTTGTATCGCCGAGGCACGCAAGCCTCCCCACCAACGGCAAGGTCCATAGTTCATGGGGGGAGGGGGGGACGATATTTACTTTTTGTAAATCTTTTTTTTTAATGAGGAACTAATGAGTCAGACACTTGGTACCGCTTATTGCTAATAACCCTGTTTATAGAATGATGAAGCAATTCTCAATACGTCGCGAGCGCTAAATGCAACTAATAGGAGATACATGTTTCCTCTGCACCATTTCTCTCCTTAGCAACACTTGCTTCCCACACACTCTGCAACCCCCTTTACAATCAATCCGATTAAAATGTGTGCACTTTACTTACGTTTACCGTTTGTAAATTACTTAATTACTGGATTCCTTGCTTCTGAACGAGCAGAAATGGTAAGACTACTACTACTACAGCCACTACTACTAATAATAGTAATTATAA
This sequence comes from Schistocerca gregaria, assembly GCF_023897955.1. Classification (NCBI taxonomy): domain Eukaryota; kingdom Metazoa; phylum Arthropoda; class Insecta; order Orthoptera; family Acrididae; genus Schistocerca; species Schistocerca gregaria. Next base: position 319,417,254 of record NC_064927.1, read on the forward strand.
AAATAATACCAATAACACAGTGTAGGCCGTACACCAGTGTAGTAGCCGTAATACAAAGTGTTCGAAAACAAGCTTTACCACTTTGAACATGTGTATTTTAGACATGGGGTATGTGGAAAGGTGCAGTTGGTGGCACAATGTTCAAGCACGCCTAATGTTTCAATAGCCGTTTAATATAGTTCAAGGAGTGCGCCATCTGTAGCACGCAGGGTTTCTAAGCAGTAGCTGCTCTGGTGTGAGATCACAATACCTTAAGGTCGCTCATCGGGGTCTGGAAGACACCATCCTCCACAAAAACCCAAAGAAAAATATCTAATGGGGTTATGTCTGAAGACGTGGGGGCCAGGAAGGGGCCCTCCTCTGCAAATCCTACAATCTGGCAATGCGTCGTCCAAAGCCTTTCAAACAATCGAGGCCCAGCCCAGTTAGAGATGGCGGTTGTCACTGAACCAACCAGTTTTCGGTGATATCGGTTTTTTCCACGCCAGATTTCCTGGCTGTTAAAACCAGAAATAAACGTTTTTCGATTTTTTATTCCCATTATTTACTGTAACAAACGCAGAAAACGAACAAAGATTGAAAAAAATTTGACTTTCTCAGTTTCAAGATGCACAGAATCAAAATATTAAATTAAAAAGGCAAATAAAAGAAAACTTAGTTCGTCCACAGTTCGCTGATTTTCTTGAAAAGTGGTAACTAGTTGAATACTACAAAAAACCACCAGTATTCTCCCATTGATTCTAACTTTCTGAAACTATGCTTAAAAATCATAATGTAATCGGCGATCATGCTACTACTTGGACACGACGAATAGTCAGTGCTTAAGGATGAAGAAACAAGTTAAAAAATTATGTTTTTCGTGTTAATTTGTTGATTTTCAAGGGCTACCAGCAGCAAAAGGCATATTATGTAGATCCAGTCAGCAGGGCAGCTATTTTCTGTTTTTATTTTGTACTATGAATAAATTTTTAAGTTTTCCATTTATTATCTAACCATTATTTCCTTCCTCTTTTATTGTTTCATGGAAATGGCACACAAATCTTTAATCTTTTAAAACAAATGAAACAATGTACTTCATTCTACATCTCTTTGTAAAATTATTTCCAGACTAGGGTTAGTGCCATTCTGCAATACAATGGATTACCCGCGATGAAAGCGAGAAACTACCATACAGACCAGTTATGGGCAAGTGTTTCACACGGCACACAACACGAATACCTTAAACCACGACAGACGCGAACAGGGACATTGTCTAAACAATGCTGTACCAGTTCGTATGAAAAGCGTTTACTGCTCGTTTCTGCCGGCATATTTCAAACCAATGCAAATTTTACGAATAAAAATTACTCTTTTTTTAAATAAAGGGTTTATTTAAAAACAAATTTATTGCTGCAGCAATGGCGGTTTTTTACTCAGCTATTAGTAAAAAATGAAGAACGACTGTTAGAACCTAGGCCAAATATATACCCAGTACTAAGATACCGGTATCGGTTTTAGCCGGTGGATTTTTCACATCCGTGGCCCATTTGGGAGGGTCACCATCCTGATGCAGAGTGATGTCAGGTTGCGGTTTTTAGACGTGTGGAAAAGCAAACTTTTTCAACTTGCGCATGTAAACAATCGCGGTTATCGACGTCTCTGCACAGAAAAACAGCCACACCGCTCCGTAATTAAGTAGGCCTCACGACACGTTTAACTTTGGACTCTTTTGCACAATTTCCATGCTAAAGTTATTCTCAAAGGCCCAGATTCTCACATTGTGTCGGTTTACTTTTCCGGGCACATGAAAGCGAATTTCGACCATGAACATCACCTTCTTCAGGCAGTATAGGTCATCATGGATACGACTCAGCACCTCAATTGCAAATGCTTTGTACTTTGCCCTGTCATCCGGCTGAAGCGCATGCAGCAGTTGAGCGCCGTGTAGGCACGAAGCTTCAGTGGCTTGTGTAGCACGCTGCGCTGCAACTGTAGAGGCGCTTGACAAACTGATTTGGCTGGGCTCCGTATAAAGGCCCGACCCACATCTGTGCCACCTGTGCTCAGATACCCAGAACTTGTCCTCTTCCTGACACTTCCGAATATCTTGAACCGCGTGAACCACTGTCTGGCGGTTGGACGTGATGGTTACGTGTTTCTCCAATAAGTGAGGAAGTACTTCTGGACCTGGGTGTCAGATTTGATCTCTGTTAACCGTTCCACACTCTGTGCTCTCTTAAGAGGTGAGGGAGGAAGGGGAAAGGGGGGGGGCATTTTCCTCAATAACTAACCAGCAAAAGCAAAACAAGAAAAGCTTCTTGTGTACGAACATAATGCCGCGAACCGTACCCTTCTAGTTATCTCTATTTTTGTAATATACATGATCAAAGCTGTAAAAATCCTTTTTAAACAACCTGTATCTTACAGTTGTGTTTTGCAGGCAGTTCTTTTCTTACTGCGAAGTGAATAATGAAGTAACTTCCATGATATATTTAAGCGTATGTGATGTATGTGTCTCAATCTTACTGTCATACATTCATGGCACAAAATATGTGTGTAACGAGTGGCCTATGAGAGGAAAATGATGATCATACATTCGTTTCGCAAGCTGTAACTTCCATCATATTGAGTCATGTGTCAATGACAGTATATGAAAAAATGTAATTATTAGTAACATGTATTCAGTATTACAGTGCTATGAATAGTGATAGTAGCAATGATATTTTAAAAGTAAGAAAGTTTCGGAACCGAAACACAAATGAGCGCTTTTGTTTTTGCCCTTCAGAAAATTACATTTTACCCCTCAGGAGGTAATTACCTCTATGTTGGGAACCGATGAGTTAGAGGCACCATCAGTACCAGAACAAACAATATCTATGACTTAAGCATTCTTATTTCACATAATACATGAGTGAAATTGCGTACTCAAGACGGACCTCCGGATCAGAAACAAGCACTCAATCCTCGATCAGAAAACATTCATTAGATACGTACTGCTAAGTGGTATAAAGAGAGAAAGATAACAGAGAGAAATTTTTAAATAAAAAAGAAGGAAAATCTGTATCAATACTTTGTTAGGTAAGAAGAACTGATAGTTCAGTGTATAGCAGATCTACGCCAAAGAGGAATAACAATTTTTGCTTCAACTACTACTGGAGCCGACATGAAGGCTTATATCAATAAGTTCGAAAAACTTCAAATTCTGCTTCAGGATGTCACTGAATCCAACGATACTACAGATCGAAATATATGGTACCTCAGCTTTAGAGCCCTAAAACTGAAATAACTTCAGAATATCCCACATTAAGAAACAATTGCATACTTGTTGGAAGTTGTTTGTCGAAAACAGACCGTGAATGTTGTTGCAGATATCACTCGCTTTTCGGTGAATATAAGTGAGGACTGTAACTAGTACATTAATCTTCACTTCCTAAAATTTCTTTTCTATAAGTGTTTGTTTAAGAGCTATTATCTTTTGAAAGAATTTTGTAGGTTAGACCCTTACTGACAAAAAACTCGCCCTCTTTCTGAGCTCAACAAATGTTCAGCCAAGGAAATGAGAAGATGCCCTACACAAACTTGAAACCAAACATCTTCATTGTGGTTGTGATGTCAATTGATAGCGTATGTAAGATTTCATTATGAAATAATGATTGTACATTGTGTGCAGTGACTGGCAGTGAGAACAGAATGAACAGTGCTGCACTAACCTTTGAAAATATTAAATAATTTCTTTGCAAAACAGTATTGCTCATTATAAATAAAGCGAATGAGGTTGCACTGTTTGAAACAAACTGGCCTTGTATTCGGAAGGATGGCGGGTCCAATCTCTACCCATACATCGTTGTTTACGTTTCCCGTTGTTTCTCTTCATTATTCAGGAAAATTCCTGCATGATTCCCACAAACAGGCCACGGTTGATTACCTGTGCCATCATTTTCAAAGTAGACCTCTAAGTATATAACTGCCTGTATATAGAGTGATTGGAGGAAACGTATACTAACAGGTGTGGCACATCAGGTATACGCCAAGGATCAGTAATCATATAGGAACCGGAAGCGCAAAGGCCACCCGAGGCTACTAAATGCTGTTTCAAATGGACGCACACTACAGGAGACGCTCGAAGTTATGTCCAGATACAGCGAGACACGCCTGACATCGACGCTTTACTGAACGGCGCATCCTCTCATCAAAAATACCTGGCGCATCTCGAAGACATCCTGCTGCCGCAACAATCCTATCTACTAGGTCCTCCGGCGATGTAACAGGTGTTTCATACACAAGGCCCTTCAGATGCCCCAAAGGAAAGATTCGATTGCGGGCAGATCGAGTGATGGTGGTGGGCATGCGACTGGCCCACCACGATCAATCCAGAGGCCGCGAAAAGTTTCCTGCAGATGTGCCCTCACTTGTCTGCTGAAATGCGCGGAGGCTCCGTCGTGCTGAAATCGAATGTGGCGACGAATAGGGATGGGAACATCATTCAGCATGTCCGGCAGAACCTCTCTCGGGAATACTAGGGACCATCAAGTCAGTCCGGGAGAATGTACGGATAAACTATGCAGTTTCCAAATATGTCAGGCCACACGTAATGGATAAATTTGCGTTGTGAGACCTGCCTACGTGTAGCATATGGGATCACATCCGCCAACGTATGTAGGCTGTGAACATTGACCACATCCTCGAGTGATAATGCAACCATACTTGTGAAAAGGACACTCGTGATGCTTCAGTCAGCAGCGGATTCCTGCAGTAACCACTCCATAAATACCACGTGCCTGTTGCATTCCCCCGGTTGCAATGCCTCGACGCGTTGGAAATGAAACGTATGCGCTCCTTCGTCGTGTACAATACGCCACAAGGAATGTTTGTGAATATCAGTGACGCTGGATACACCTCGTGTACTCGACAGCATACGCTGCATCCCTCTCGAGAATGCTTGCTTCCGTCGCAAACCGTTCGTGTTTTCAGTTGGCTACCAGCATCCACCTCCCCCCCCCCCCCCCCCATGAACCATGGACCTTGCCGTTGGTGGGGAGGCTTGCGTGCCCTCAGCGATACAGATGGCCGTACCGTAGGTGCAACCACAACGGAGGGGTATCTGTTGAGAGGCCAGACAAACGTGTGGTTCCTGAAGAGGGGCAGCAGCCTTTTCAGTAGTTGCAGGGGCAACAGTCTGGTTGATTGACTGATCTGGCCTTGCAACATTTACCAAAACGGCCTTGCTGTGCTGGTACTGCGAACGGCTGAAAGCAAGGGGAAACTACAGCCGTAATTTTTCCCGAGGACATGCAGCGTTACTATATGATTAAATGATGATGGCATCCTCTTGGGTAAAATATTCCGGAGGTAAAAGAGTCAGCCCATTCGGATCTCCGGGCGGGGACTACTCAGAAGGATGTCGTTATCAGGAAAAAGAAAACTGGCGTTCTACGGATCGGAGCGTGGATGTCAGTTCCCTTAATCGGGCAGGTAGGTTAGAAAATTTAAGAAGGGAAATGGATAGGTTAAAGTTAGATATAGTGGGAATTAGTGAAGTTCGGTGGCAGGAGGAACAATACTTCTGGTCAGCTGACTACAGGGTTATAAACACAAAATCAAATAGGGGTAATTCAGGAGTAGGTTTAATAGTGAATAGGAAAATAGGAATGTGGGTAAGCTACTCCAAACAGCAGAGTGAACGCATTATTGTGGCCAAGATAGATACGAAGCCCACACCTACTACAGTAGTACAAGTTTATATGCCAACTAGCTCTGCAGATGATGAAGAAATTGAAGAAATTATTCAGATAGTGAAGGGAGACGAAAGTTTTAGTAATGGGTGACTGGAATTCGAGTGTAGGAAAAGAGAGAGAAGGAAACATAGTAGGTGAATATGGATTGGGGCTAAGAAATGAAAGAGGAAGCCGCCTAGTAAAATTTTGCACAGAGCACAACTTAATCATAGCTAACACTTGGTTTAAGAATCATGAAAGAAGGTTGTATACGTGGAAGAACCCTGGAGATACTAAAAGGTATCAGATAGATTATACACTCCTGGAAATTGAAATAAGAACACCGTGAATTCATTGTCCCAGGAAGGGGAAACTTTATTGACACATTCCTGGGGTCAGATACATCACATGATCACACTGACAGAACCACAGGCACATAGACACAGGCAACAGAGCATGCAAAATGTCGGCACTAGTACAGTGTATATCCATCTTTCGCAGCAATGCAGGCTGCTATTTTCCCATGGAGGCGATCGTAGAGATGCTGGATGTAGTCCTGTGGACCGGCTTGCCATGCCATTTCCACCTGGCGCCTCAGTTGGACCAGCGTTCGTGGTGGACGTGCAGACCGCGTGAGACGACGCTTCATCCAGTCCCAAACATGCTCAATGGGGGACAGATCCGGAGATCTTGCTGGCCACGGTAGTTGACTTACAACTTCTAGAGCACGTTGGGTGGCACGGGATACATGCGGACATGCATTGTCCTGTTGGAACAGCAAGTTCCCTTGCCGGTCTAGGAATGGTAGAACGATGGGTTCGATGACGGTTTGGATGTACCATGCACTATTCAGTGTCCCCTTGACGATCACCAGAGGTGTACGGCCAGTGTAGGAGATCGCTCCCCACACCATGATGCCAGATGTTGGCCCTGTGTGCCTCGGTCGTATGCAGTCCCGATTGTGGCGCTCACCTGCACGGCGCCAAACACGCATACGACCATCATTGGCACCAAGGCAGAAGCGACTCTCATCGCTGAAGACGACACGTCTCCATTCGTCCCTCCATTCACGCCTGTCGCGACACCACTGGAGGCGGGCTGCAAGACGTTGGGGCGTGAGCGGAAGACGGCCTAACGGTGTGCGGGACCGTAGCCCAGCTTCATGGAGACGGTTACGAATGGTCCTCGCCGATACCCCAGGAGCAACAGTGTCCCTAATTTGCTGGGAAGTGGCGGTGTGGTTCCCTACGGCACTGCGTAGGATCCTACGGTCTTGGCGTGCATCCGTGCGTCGCTGCGGTCCGGTCTCAGGTCGACGGGCACGTGCACCTTCCGCCGACCACTGGCGACAACATCGATGTACTGTGGAGACCTCACGCCCCACGTGTTGAGCAATTCGGCGGTACGTCCACCCGGCCTCCCGCATGCCCACTATACACCCTCGCTCAAAGTCCGTCAACTGCACATACGGGTCACGTCCACGCTGTCGCGGCATGCTACCAGTGTTAAAGACTGCGATGGAGCTCCGTATGCCACGGCAAACTGGCTGACACTGACGGCGGCGGTGCACAAATGCTGCGCAGCTAGCGCCATACGACGGCCAACACCGCGGTTCCTGATTTGTCCACTGTGCCGCGTGTGTGATCATTGCTTGTACAGCCCTCTCGCAGTGTCCGGAGCAAGTATGGTGGGTCTGACACACCGGTGTCAATGTGTTCTTTTTTCCATTTCCAGGAGTGTATAATGGTAAGACAGAGATTTAGGAACCAGGTTTTAAGTTGTAAGACATTTCCAGGGGCAGATGTGGACTCTGACCACAATCTATTGGTTATGACCTGTAGATTAAAACTGAAGAAACTGCAAAAATGTGGGAAATTAAGGAGATGGGACCTGGATAAACTGAAAGAACCAGAGGTTGTACAGAGTTTCAGGGAGAGCATTAGGGAGCAATTGACAGGAATGGGGGAAAGAAATACAATAGAAGAAGAATGGGTAGCTCTGAGGGATGAAGTAGTGAAGGCAGCAGAGGATAAAGTAGGTAAAAAGACGAGGGCTGCTAGAAATCCTTGGGTAACAGAAGAAATATTGAATTTAATTGATGAAAGGAGAAAATATAAAAATGCAGTAAATGAAGCAGGCAAAAAGGAATACAAACGTCTCAAAAATGAGATCGACAGGAAGTGCAAAATGGCTAAACAGGGATGGCTAGAGGCCAAATGTAAGGATGTAGAGGCTTATCTCATTAGGGGTAAGATAGATACTGCCTACAGGAAAATTAAAGAGACCTTTGCAGAGAAGAGAACCACGTGTATGAATATCAATAGCTCAGATGGCAACCCAGTTCTAAGCAAAGAAGGGAAGGCAGAAAGGTGGAAGGAGTATATAGAAGGTTTATACAAGGGCTATGTACTTGAGTACAATAGTATGGAAATGGAAGAGGATGTAGATGAAGACGAAATGGTAGATACGATATTGCGTGAAGAGTTTGACAGAGCACTGAAAGACCTGAGTCGAAACAAGGCCCCTGGAGTAGACAGCATTCCATTAGAACTACTGATGGCCTTGGGAGAGCCAGTCATGACAAAACTCTACCAGCTGGTGAGCAAGATGTATGAGACAGGCGAAATACCCTCAGACTTCAAGAAGAATATAATAATTCCAATCCCAAAGAAAGCAGGTGCTGACAGATGTGAAAATTACCGAACTATCAGTTTAATAAGTCACAGCTGCAAAATACTAACGCGAATTCTTTACAGACGAATGGAAAAACTGGTAGATGCGGACCTCGGGGAGGATCAGTTTGGATTCCGTCGAAATGTTGGAACACGTGAGGCAATACTGACCTTACGACTTATCTTAGAAGAAAGATTAAGAAAAGGCAAACCTACGTTTCTAGCATTTGTAGACTTAGAGAAAGCTTTTTTCAATGTTGACTGGAATACTCTTTTTCAATTTCTAAAGGTGGCAGGGGTAAAATACAGGGAGCGAAAGGCTATTTACAATTTGTACAGAAACCAGATGGCAGTCATAAGAGTCGAGGGGCATGAAAGGGAAGCAGTGGTTGGGAAAGGAGTGAGACAGGGTTGTAGCCTCTCCCCGATGTTATTAAATCTGTATATTGAGCAAGCAGTAAAGGAAACAAAAGAAAAATTTGGAGTAGGTATTAAAATTCATGGAGACGAAGTAAAAACTTTGAGGTTCGCCGATGACATTGTAATTCTGTCAGAGACGGCAAAGGACTTGGAAGAGCAGTTGAACGGAATGGACAGTGTCTTGAAAGGAGGATATAAGATGAACATCAACAAAAGCAAAACGAGGATAATGGAATGTAGTCAAATTAAATCGGGTGATGCTGAGGGAATTAGATTAGGAAATGAGACACTTAAAGTAGTAAAGGAGTTTTGCTATTTAGGAAGTAAAATAACTGATGATGGTCGAAGTAGAGAGGATATAAAATGTAGACTGGCAATGGCAAGGAAAGCGTTTCTGAAGAAGAGAAATTTGTTAACATCGAGTATAGATTTAAGTGTCAGGAAGACGTTTCTGAAAGTATTTGTATGGAGTGTAGCCATGTATGGATGTGAAACATGGACGATAAATAGTTTGGACAAGAAGAGAACAGAAGATTTCGAATTGTGGTGCTTCAGAAGAATGCTGGAGATAAGGTGGATAGATCACATAACTAATGAGGAGGTATTGAATAGGATTGGGGAGAAGAGAAGTTTGTGGCACAACTTGACTAGAAGAAGGGATCGGTTGGTAGGACATGTTTTGAGGCATCAAGGGATCACAAATTTAGCATTGGAGGGCAGCGTGGAGGGTAAAAATCGTAGAGGGAGACCGAGAGATGAGTACACTAAGCAGATTCAGAAGGATGTAGGTTGCATTAGGTACTGGGAGATGAAGCAGCTTGCACAGGATAGAGTAGCATGGAGAGCTGCATCAAACCAGTCTCAGGACTGAAGACAACAACAACAACAACCAGCATCCAGATTGTGCACACGGTACGAGCCGGTTTCGCACAATTGGCGATGGAGCGTGGCGAACATTGTGTGACACGGCACCTTTCTATCGGGATATTTCGCACGGTTTCTCGTCCATTGCAATTGGCAGCGCCATTAATTAAATGCATCTCAGGCATTTCACTATACGTGTAGCCAGCCATGTTACACCCAAGGCTTCCAGGGCGTGAATGGCGACGGTCTCGGTGCACTCCTCCCATGTTAACACAGCACCAACCTCTCTCGACCGTTGCGCCCTCTCATGCCGTTCGCAACCTACGGTTCCTATGTAATTACTAATCTTTGTTCTACGCCCAACCGCGGCGCGGGATTAGCGGAGCGGTCTAGGCGCTGCAGTCATGGACTGTGCGGCTGGTCCAGGCGGAGGTTGGAGTTCTGCCTCGGCCATGGATGTGTGCGTTTGTCCTTAGGATAATTTAGGTTAAGTAGTATGTAAGCTTAGGGACTGATGACCTTAGCAGTTAAGTCCCATAAGATTTCACACACATTTGAACATTTCTCTATGCCCCACCTTTGTTGTGCGCCCAATATGCCATGTCAGTCCGTAAACGTTTTTTTGAGTCACCCTGTATATGAATTGTGATATTTATTTACTTCTCAAATTGCAGCACAGTGACAAGCCTAGTATCCTTGTAAAAGTTACCCATGGATGAATAACCCACGGGTGTTATTACTACTACTGCTCCTATGACTGTGACTACTACGGTCGCCTGTACGTTTCACTAGTAGACATGGCTAGGAAATGTAGTCGTTACCGTAGACTGATGGTAGAATTGACTGCTATCTGCAAGCAACTGGGAGCTGAGTTGGCAGTTGTCGGCTGGTGTCGTATTGCCGCTGAAAATTGCGCTGGTGATGGACTGACTGGGCAGTGTCCTCAATAGGTAGCAGAACTTACCAGTTACTCCTGTTCTCAACACTGTCTGACAACAGAGAGCCGAGCTTATGTGGACAGCAGTAAACTTATCGCATAATTATAATGAATATTTCTGAGACAGTATATCCCTTGATAATGGAGCGTAGCCAGCTGGCATAGTCTCTCCTGCCCGAGCGACCACCACATTTCCTTCATCGATGTCCCGCCAGCCACAGAGTGGAAGGAACGGGGCTGTCGGTTATATATGCAAGTACACATGAAGCGCATTATTGTCTCTATTAGATAAACAGCATTACAAGAAACGGAAGATTCCGACGTGCGCTTGGTTTTCAGAAGTACTCATCCTCCAGTGAAAGGGAATGGCCTTGGGAGCTGTCAGCAGCGAGTGTGCAGCCGAATAATGAACGCCGCTCACAGCATTCTCTCCCCCCTCTCCGGTCACCACATTAATTTTCTTGAGACCACACTCACTTCTTTCTGCAGACTGACGTAGCGAATGCGATTTGTGGCGTAACTCTCGGGGCTGATTGGGTTCCTCTATCTAAAACTGATTGCGGGAGGGGGGGGGGGGGCAAAATTAGGCAAAGTTGTTCCTGTGTTGACGCACATGCCCGCCATAGGCAAAGGTCCCGAGCGGCATGTGCTCTACCGACAGAGCTACCCAAGCACGATTCACGCCCCGCCCTCACAGCTTTAATTCTGCCATTACCTCATCTCCTACCTTCCAAACTTTACAGAAGCTCAATCGGTAGAGCACTTGCCCACGATAGGCAAAGATCCCGAGTTCGAGTCTCGGTCCGGCACACAGCTTTAACCTCCCAGGAAGTTTCTTAGTCGAAGGCTATCTCCGAAAAACTGAAACGTAGAGTATCTTTCTTTCTGAACCATAATTCCATAATTTCTGTGTGTGTGTTTTTTTATGTCGTTCCAGTTCGTTAAATGTTCTGTTTAATGAGAATCTTCTTTGTAGCGTCACATGTATTCAGTTAGTAATTTAATAAGGTTTATGATTTTAATATTCCTGGTGCTTAATTGTGGATAGACTTTCCACGTTTCGGACGACTTTAACGTGGGCTTCATTCCGCACTGCTGCTTCGCGGCATTTTTCTCACTTTTTAAAAATATTTGTTTCGTGTCACGTTTTCTGCAGGTCCGACACAGCATCTTTACCACTGTACATCAACATTTATAGCTTCCATAATCGCAATGAATATATCAACTGAACGTATAATGAGCTGCTCCTACAATTCGCCACCGATCGTGGCTACCGCAGTTTGGCGTCCCGAACGATCACAGAAATCAACACACGGCCTCTGTCGTCCCCGATACAGCGTGTACACGGCGTAATGACGTCACGCGTGACTTTATCGGGGTGGAAGCACTCACCAGTTCCGTCTGCCGTCACCCTTAGGGGCAAATTAGCAGCCACAGCAGAGCATTCAGAGGGCAATGACTGCCCAAAGTTCTATTTGAAAAATAATGCAGGCTATATTTATTGGAACAGAGAAACACTTAAACACCAGTACCCTTAAGACCTACCTTCAACTTCAATGACTTAAAAATGATATAAAACATATGTAAATTGAGTTATAGAATGAACTGCAAAACTTTGTAGGTGGTTGAAACTGACGTTGTAAAAAGGACAGTTCATTTCAAAGCGATATGTTTTTCTTTAAGAAATCACATTTAGGAGGCTGTACGAAAATGGCTGTATAACCATCTTAGAGGTACTGTACCGTATGGCAGATGGTATGCAGAGGTTCTCGAAAGTGAGGGAACATCTGTTGGCGGACAACACCCACTTGTGGTTAGATAATCTTTCACCATTTATTTAAATAATTTGATCAGACACTCTGATGTTTTTCTTTAGTTTCACAAAATGAATCCAAAAGAATCGACAGGCGAATAACGTTATTTACAATTGTTACAAATGGCCGTTAGTTTGATATAACATCGGTAAAAAATAACGAATTTTTTTTTCAGTACCCATACCTGGTAATGGTGAAAAAAGTCACTCTACAATGACAATAAGCAGATGAACTGTCAATTTATTTTCATTGTGTACGAATACATTCTCGCGCAACATTGTTGCGTGCGTCCTAGAGGCAAATGCGATGTTCGTTCTTGCCAACATCAAAAGAATAAGTTGTTGGGTCATAAGTGACGTTAAATACAAAATGTAAAAATGAAGTAAAATATTAACAACGGCATCATCCTTGAGGAATTAAATGAAGCACGGAACCTATCTGACGAAAACTGCAAAATTAAATTTAAATTTCTATAATTAGAATATTCTTGATGTTATTGAGCGGTTAAAATAAGTTGCAACTTTTAACAGTTTAGCACAGAACGAGTGGAGGGAAGCGTAGTTCCCAGCGTGGGCCACTGAGCGAGGTGGCGCAGTGGTAACACACTAGACTCGCATTCGGGAGGACGACGGTTCAATCCCGCCTCCGGCCATCCTGATTTAGGTTTTCCATGATTTCCTTAAATCGCTCCAGGCAAATGCCGGGATGGTTCCTTTGAAAGGGCAGGGCCGACTTCCTTTCCCATCCTTCACTAATTCGAGCTTGTGCTCCGTCTTTAATGACCTCGTTGTCGACGGGACGTAAAACACCAATATCCTTCATCCTGCTCCAGCGTGGGCTGGGCACGTCAGCAGCTGACTGCAAGCCGCGCAAGCTGGCCGATCTGCGATCCTTCTCAGACGACTATCGGCTAAAAACACCTGATTCTCGCATATCTTGTAGGTTAATTCGTCAGATTCATGATGAACTGCATATAATTTCGTTAATGCTCATAGTTATTGTGATATTTCGATATTATTGCAAGAAATTCTTAAAGTTTGCAGCGAAAAATAAGGGCCGCTAAGAATTTGCATTGCGTGCGTGTTAGGTCATATGTTGCCTCATATGAAATGTAGAAACATACAGAATTATTATTTAAACTAGGAGGGATCTGTCTTCAGCTTGAGAAAATGGAATGTATGTAAGCCACTCCATCATGAAAGCACAGTCCAGTGAAAAAGGCAGAAAGAAATAGTTATAAATCCCACTTATCAAACAAACCGTTCGAGGTATCGAAAGCATATTTTGTCAAATGATAGCACACAAAAAAACCGAATATTTTGCTATATCATTAATAATGTAAAACTTTCATATACTCCCGGCGGAGGTTCGAGGCTTCCTCGGGCATGGGTGTGTGTGTTTATCCTTAAGATAATTTAGGTTAAGTAGTGTGTAAGCTTATGGACTGATGACCTTAGCAGTTAAGTCCCATAAGATTTCACACACATTTGGCATTTGACTTTCATATACACCGCAATAATCAAGTAACTACATTTTTTTAAGGTGAAATAATGTGATTTTTAAGGGCCATCGATGGCTGGAGAAATGATAACTGCTGTGAGTTTCGTGATAATATAAGTGAAGTTACGCGCCTATTTTATTCTGAGAATGGGCTGTTTCATAAACTACTGACCTGACTTGGCGTCATTTACCAGTTTAATAATACAGTATTTCATGATTCTGTCACAGCTTCAACTGCGTTAGAAAGTTAGTGAGATGAATATTTGTAAACTATGCTCTGTTTTGAGAAAAGAAGCAATTTTACCATGTCAACAAGGGAAGTTACGTGTTACTCAAAACTCATCATGTGGTATGTTAACCGGGGACCTAGAAACGACGGAGAGGCTCCGTCCCCGCCGCAGCCACAGTGGTCCACAACCCCACGACGACTATCGCAGTCCACTTCATCCCTCCACCGCCCCACACCGAACCCGGGGTTATTGTGCGGTTCGGCCCACGGTGGACCCCCGCCAGAGAACGTCTCACACCAGACGAGTGTAACCCCTATGTTTGCGTGGTAGAGTAATGGTCGTGTATGCGTTTGTGGAGAACTTGTTTGCACAGCAATCGCCGACATAGTGTAACTGAGGAGGCGGGATAAGGGGAACCAGCCAGCATTCGCCGAGGCAGATGGAAAACCTCCTAAAGGCCATCCACAGACTGGCCGGTTCACCGGACCACGACACAAATCCGTCGGGCGGATTCGTGCCGGGGACCAGGCGCTCCTTCCCGCCCGGAAAGCCGTGCGTTAGACCGCACGGCCAAACCTCATCATAGTCCTCGTGCTTCCATCTCTCCTCAACTACCTTCTTGGTATGGCTGACAGCTCGAGACCCGTCCTGTGGTGCAACGTTTCAAATGGCTTCTTTTTTCAGCATTTATCCTTACTGAATGTATTCTCAGTGGCATTTAAATTACTGTTATATGGGCGAAGCCTGATTAAACTATGTCCTTTAGCGTCAGCCATTTTGTCGACCTGCTACCGTGGGGTTTCTGTCTTATAGAGCACTTCAACTTCCATTAACTTCGCCTTCTATATGCTATGTTCAATTTTATCCAGTAGAACGTTTCTTTGTACCCAGAACGAATATCCACTTTCGTCCATGAGATTGTTGTAGCTGTATCCATCACAACAGACCAGTACAGCTCAATGTCCATTATCATTGTCGAATTCGAAAGAATATTTCGCAGCAGAACATTATTTTCAAAGCCATTGAATGTGTTTCTTAACGTCCACTTTCATTGTAAATCTTGTGTTTTCAGACGTAGTGCACTGTTTTTATTAGCAAAAATCCAATTCAAAATACTTTTTCACAATACCTGATGACGGCATAACACCTCAGCGCCGGAAAATACCACGCTCCAAGGAGAGATGACGAACGTAGATGCATGTATTGTGCGACATCACGTGGTAATGCTTATCCACGATGTGGCAACAGAGGCGCTTTACCAACCAAAGCGCTGGTGGCGTTGTGAAGCCTGCTCGCCATTGGTGTTACCTGGGCAATGGCATCACGTCCTCTCCGCTGATCCAAACATCAAAAGTAGCAACTAATTTTAAAAGCACTATACTACTTCTGAACAATGTATAGCTCAAAGGAAAAGAAAGATTACATGTCATTAAACTCCGGGCATAAGTAATAAGCTACAATAATGCCAGCGGAGAGATCCTCCTATCAGAGAACAAAAAAGCCGAATAATCCTCGTTAAGAGAAATGTGAGGAACGAGCCGCCTGAATTCTCCGCCTTCAGGACCAAAAATTTTGGCATGCGAACATATTCGTGCTCCTTTAAAACAGGACATTGTAAATACTGTTATCCAGTCTCTCTTAGTAGTTAAACCTCCACACTCAACACCTCCCTCTCACTGCCACTGTCTAGGTCTCTCTCCCCCTGTCTCCTTTTTCTGCCGCTGATTTACAGTATATCCAGCAGCCACAGCCTCCTCTTTCTATTACACTGTTTCCATCTATCCTTCATCCCCACTGCTACTGTTTCCACCATAGCTCAGCATCTCAGAAAGTACCCCTACAGCGACATGTTTAAAATTTTGGTCCATAATGCGACCTCTGTTATACTTACATGTCAAATTTCACCGGTCCCAGATTGTTCAAATCCCCAAACCAATATACAGGGTTATTACAAATGATTGAAGCGATTTCACAGCTCTACAATAACTTTATTATTTGAGATATTTTCACAATGCTTTGCACACACATACAAAAACTCAAAATGTTTTTTTAGGCATTCACAAATGTTCGATATGTGCCCCTTTAGTGATTCGGCAGACAACAAGCCGATAATCAAGTTCCTCCCACACTCGGCGCAGCATGTCCCCATCAATGAGTTCGAAAGCATCGTTGATGCGAGCTCGCAGTTCTGGCACGTTTCTTGGTAAAGGAGGTTTAAACACTGAATCTTTCACATAACCCCACCAAAAGAAATCGCATGGGGTTAAGTCAGGAGAGCGTGGAGGCCATGACATGAATTGCTGATCATGATCTCCACCACGACCGATCCATCGGTTTTCCAATCTCCTGTTTAAGAAATGCCGAACATCATGATGGAAGTGCGGTGGAGCACCATCCTGTTGAAAGATGAAGTCGGCGCTGTCGGTCTCCAGTTGTGGCATGAGCCAATTTTCCAGCATGTCCAGATACACATGTCCTGTAACGTTTTTTTCGCAGAAGAAAAAGGGGCCGTAAACTTTAAACCGTGAGATTGCACAAAACACGTTAACTTTTGGTGAATTGCGAATTTGCTGCACGAATGCGTGAGGATTCTCTACCGCCCACATTCGCACATTGTGTCTGTCCACTTCACCATTAAGAAAAAATGTTGCTTCATCACTGAAAACAAGTTTCGCACTGAACGCATTCTCTTCCATGAGCTGTTGCAACCGCGCCGAAAATTCAAAGCGTTTGACTTTGTCATCGGGTGTCAGGGCTTGTAGCAATTGTAAACGGTAAGGCTTCTGCTTTAGCCTTTTCCGTAAGATTTTCCAAACCGTCGGCTGTGGTACGTTTAGCTCCCTGCTTGCTTTATTCGTCAACTTCCGCGGGCTACGCGTGAAACTTGCCCGCACGCGTTCAATCGTTTCTTCGATCACTGCAGGCCGACCAATTGATTTCCCCTTACAGAGGCATCCAGAAGCTTTAAACTGCGCATACGATCGCCGAATGGAGTCATCAGTTGGTGGATCTTTGTTGAACTTCGTGCTGAAGTTTCGCTGCACTGTTATGACTGACTGGTGTGAGTGCATTTCAAGCACGATATACTCTTTCTCGGCTCCTGTCGCCATTTTGTCTCACTGCGCTCTCGAGCCCTCTGGCAGCAGAAACCTGAAGTGCGGCTTCAGCCGAACAAAACTTTATCAGTTTTCCTACGTATCTGTAGTGTGTCGTGACCATATGTCAATGAATGGAGCTACAATGAATTTATGAAATCGCTTCAAGCATTTGTAATAGCCCTGTACAGTCTCCACTGTCTCCTTTCTCTTTTACTCCTACTGTTTCCATCTCTGTCCACCTCTCTCAATTACTGCCACTGTCTCCTCTCTCTTTGACTTCCATTGCTATTGTCTTCATCCATCTCTCTTTCGCTTTTGCTGCCACTTTCTTTCTCCAACCACTACTGTCTCCTCACTGTTTCTTCTGAGTGGCACTGTCTCCTCTCTCTTCCACCATCACTGTCTCCCTTCGGCACAAAAAGGCGCGAATATATTCTGAAGCTGAAGTCTTGGTGATGATGGTCAGAATGAGGATTGAGGCAGCTAGTTTGCCAGTTTTGTCAGTATTCGCCTCTATTGTGCTCTGACATGAGCATTTTTCCATGTAGCTCCCTACTTTTCCCTGCCACAACAGGGTGTGCCACTTACACAGGGAGATTCAGATGCACCTACCGATGACATTTCATGCAACCCACAACATTACATCTAGCCTTCAAAACCAACTGTCATATTCTCTCTCTCGTTACTTGCGAATTGTTAGTACTACAGAAAAAATGAACAGAACTTTTTGAAGGAAATCTAAAGTAGTTAAATTTTGTACTGGAATATCTTTCCGATAGAGGCCAGGTTTTCCAGTTGTCCTTATAATCTCATTTCATAGCTCTCCCTCCCTATGAATATAATAAAGGGGAAATAATTAAGCATCGCTAGAATTCAAGTTTTATCATTGGCCATCTGTCATTCTTTTGTCGTAATAGCGCACTGGCAGCCATTATGTGAAATAAATCACATGATATTCGGGCTTCACTCACTGAAAAGTTTCAGACTTGCTTATGATTAAATTGCAGACTGGTAAAAATCCTGTTTTCACTGCCATAAGTATAATTCATATCATAATTAACAGTATAGAATGTTAGTGTTCAAAAAAGAATTTACATAACATTCAGAATAATAATGCAGCCACGTAGGTTACTTGTTGTCGTCAATATGAACTCAAGACCTTTTGCACGAAGCAGACACCTCCTAATGCATCGTTTTAATTTGGTGTTGAGGAGCTGAAATGTTATAATTTGGTTGAGGAAGCTGGGATGTTATACTGTCAAGCGGCACGTCACTACTGCTCTGCTCGAATATTGCAGAATCGTTTTTCCTACTCATCTGCGTTAACTTACATCTGCTCCTTTTTAGAGAAATTTTCCTTTTATCACACCAAATAGTAATCCGGTATAATAATTTTGTATTCTTCTGAAGACACTTAATAACGACATTTTCCCATACACTAAAGTATCATCAGCAAACAGTTGCAGACAGCTGCCCATCAACGACATTTTCCCATACACTAAAGTATCATCAGCAAAGAGTTGCAGACAGCTGCCCATCTTATCCGTCAGATCAATGATGTACAGGTATGTAGAGGACAAGGGGGGGTCCTGTCGCAATCCTGGAGCACTCCTATGATACGCTTGCCCCTAATCCAAACTGCCTTCCAGAACAACGTGCTTGGTTCTATTACTTACGAAATCTTCGAGCCACTCACTTATCTGAGAACCTATTCCATATGCTCGAATCTTCGTTAACAGTCATCAATGGGGTACTGTGTCAAACGCTTTCCCCTGTCGGAGTTTCAAGTCCTCCCTCGGTTATGGGAGTGTGCCCTGTCCTTAGTGTAAGTTAGTTTCAGGGTACTTATAAACGGTGGAAAAATCGAATTTTTTTATTACTTTATTAAATTCTATAGTCTTTCCTGATTATAATTATATATACATTATAAGCCCACAAAATCCAAAAATGACCTATCTATACCAAATTTTAAAGTTACCATCATGTATGCGCCACATTCCCTTTATTTCTGTTACAGAAACCAGTATTATTTCGAAAAGAACTATGAACTTTCTGATTACTGCGATTATAGATATGATACATTGTATATATTGGTAACAGTGCAGGTTTCTAGTATCTGTAAATGATTATCTTTGCTAGTATTTACTTTTGTTTCAGTGAAGCAGTTTGTTCACATGTTACTGAATGTTTGTTGCCTAAGTGCTACATATATTTCTGGAAGTACATATCCTTTAGTGTGCAATAAATACGAACTATGCCACGAATCAAGAAATTCAATAAAAGGAAATTCCGTGGTAACCAGTTTAGAAACAAAGCAAGCCCCACTGTTGAAAGTAACCTGTGTATCAGTTCTTCAGGGGAGAATCTCCCTTATGGCACGCCTCCTGGTGATTCAAATCTTTGTGTTAACGATAAGCCTGTCTGTAGTGGATTTGTTGTGGTCGATGTGGGCATCTTCTTTGACAAAGGAAGTGGCGAATTGTAAACAATGTGACGGTGTAGGCTGCCTGGAAATAACTGAACAACAAAGTAGCAGGAAGGGTTTAGCGTCAAAATTAGTTGTTCTGTGTAGATGCTGCGGTAATTTCCAAGAATGATTGCCTATCGAAGTCGAGGGATCCAAACGATACATATCGAGCGTGCGATCGTTAATCGATCATGCAACTCCGCTGGTGGACGTGAAGAGTATGTTTACGTGGGGCACTACACGGCAAAACAAAAGCGTTTCAAAGATACTTATCACAGCAAAGGAGACGACTTACCTTACTGATCGTCGGTGTTGTCGGCAAGTCCATTACGGTGGTCATGTATAATTTGGATGAGTCGAACGATGTATTCTTCCTGAAGCTCGTTCGTTTTCCGTACTGTCCACAGTGGAAGTGTAACGGTATTTCAGCATCGAAACTGTTCTTACGAAGTCTTACACACTACGCACCACCACAGTCTACACAGTCCCTCCTTTCCTCCTCTGGTAGTACTCCATATTTGCGACAAAAAGTCGAACAATTTTCTACGCTGGATAAACATGGAATTATATTCTTCCATGTGAGAGAATCCGCCGAATAAACGTCAAGTACACCAGACATCCAAACCATTAGCGACGTATATCGCCTGGGTTTCCCTATAAACTCACGAATAATTCGGGGAGGTATGTAATTTAGAGCAACTAAGGGAATGATGCAAAACAGATTAAAATGCGATCATAAATAATTGATCTGAATGCCCGCCAGCGGAGTTGCATGATCGATTTACGATCGCACCCTCGATATGTATCGTTTGGATCCATCTACTTCGGTAGGCAATCATTCTTGGAAATTACAGATACTGCAATAAATCTACCTCGAAAACGATTTCAAACATTGTGCGTAATTCATATGATGTGAATTTGAAGTTAGTGTATGCAGTATGTGCAATAGGAAAAGGAGAAAAGGCTGCTCGAACGTTTTTTGGTTTGATGGGCCTTCCTCCTCCGCCCAGTAGGTTCAGCAAGTATATAAACATATTTCTAGGCGCCTTGGCAGTTGTGTCTAAGGCATCTATGAAACGTGCAATAGAAGAAACTTAAATATTAGCGAAACCAGGGACATTGCAGTTGCACTTGATAGGACATGGCAACCTTGATAACATTGTTCCTTGAATGTTGTTGTAAGTGCTACTTCTCTGGAGAATGGAAAAGTTGTTGATGTTGAGTGCTTATCTAAGTAGTACCACACCAGTCATGGTAGCACTGAAGGACATATTGAACATCAGTGTTCTAATAATTATGATGGTTAGGGGAGAGTGGGGCACTCTGAAGCAGGGGGCACAATGAATCAGGTAGCATAATTTCAATATAAGGTGGTAAATTATTTTTTCCTCTGTGCATATGTTGTCAGTACTGCTCTATCGACTGTCATTTGTGTTCTGCAGGATCTAGTTCCCGCCCTTATGTTGTACTGCTGATATGTTAGTTTCATGACAGTGAAGTAATTTTTGGAGACGTAGATAGATTGAATTTTGTTCAATCCTTTGTCACCAAATTTTAGAGAAAGTGGGTCATTGTAACAATATCAATACTGTATTTTAATGATATAGATCTTCAAATATTAACAATGTTCATACATAACCTCACATGAGCTTTGTTTGAAATATGTACTCTTGGGACACACTGAACCAAGCTCTCCCAGGGCACAATAAGTCATGGTTCGTTGTGCCCCAGGGTGGTCCCTTGTGCCCCAGGAATATTTTAATTCTCCCAATACAAGCACTCTGTACTTTTTTTCCTTAGCATGGGTAAATACATATGAGTAGGTATTTAAGCCTTTGAAATTACAGACGTTCAGCAGTACTGTTTTATAATATCACGTTTGAAGATGGTTCGTTTGTACCGCAGGAAGACGGACAGAGGTAAAACTGACCACTATGTTATGCAAGCAGCTGTACAGGATGTTCTTAATAAGGGTATGGCAGTTCGCTAAGCAGCTAAATCTCATTCAATAACTCACCCTACTCTTCGATGATATGTTCAAAACATTAAATGTTGTTCCAGTGAAAGAGTGACACCAAACTATGAAAATCAAAAGGTATTTTCTGTGGAGCAGGAGAAAGAATTAGTGGAGTATTGTTGCATTCTTCTAAGATATGCTTTGGTGTTGACACTAAAACATGCAGGCACTTAGCAAGTGAGCTGTCTGTGAAAAATGCTCTGAAATATCCCGAGAACTGGACAGAGGGAATGCCTGGTGTAGACTGGTTCTATGGGTTCATGAAACGAAATCCCAGTTTAAGTATTTGAACCCCAGCTGAACTTATCCAGAGCAACATCCTTTAATCGGCATACTGTTTCGAATTTCTTCAAAAACTTGAAAGACGTTTACCAGAGATACCCTACTTTCGCTGATGGTACAAGGGTTTTCCATCTGTATGAAGCAAGTATCTCAACTGTATCAAATTTCCTCGAGTACATTTTAAACAACACATGATAAGTAACGCACCAACAGCCACCCTGGGGTTAGCAATAAAGAGTGGCTGGCTGAATAGCGAACTTTTTATGGATGTCGTGAAACATTTCATCCACAAATTCAGTAGTATCAATGACAATCCTACTCTTCTAGTTTTAAACAATCATGAAACCCATCTGTCAAGTGAGGTAATAGATGTAGCAAAAGCCAATGGGGTGGTTATGCTAACTGTACCCCCACATACCTCAAACAAACTGTAGTCTTTAGATGTAGTAGTGTTCTCTTCATTCGAGGGAACTTATTGCTCAGCATTAAATTCAAAACTCCTACACAAAAAAGGCACTCCCCTCACTACTTATGATGTAGCTGTATGTGTCAAAATTGCTAATGACAGATCACTGACACCCACTAACATATGTTCGGCTTTCAAGAAATGTGGAATATTTCCATTTGATGAAGACATCTTCACCGACGAAGACTTTACGGTTAGTGAAGTAACAGACAGGGTCGTGGACGCAAACAGACCAACTTTAGATGTTAATTCTCTCCATCATATTAAGGATGCACGATCTGCAGGACAAGCCTCAGTCGATGTCAGCCAGCCACAAGATGTGGAGCAAGGAGCACCATCTGCAGTATTTAACACCCAACCAGCTTTGACAAAGTTTAATTGCAACTGATACATCGGAGAAAGATTTGTTGCAAACCACAAAACATACCAATAAAAAGGTCAACTGGAAGCTTTATGAGCAGGAATCAGATGACGACATTAGTGAGGTGCATTATGAAGAGAGCGATGCCAATGTGGATGTGTCTGGTGAATCTGAGCACAACATTGAAGACTTGGACGAATTACCAGAAACAGATGATTTCGTTTTGACCAAATTTGAACTGAAAAAGAAAACACCAATTTACTATGTGGGGAAGGTTTTGAAACCGAAGAATGACACAGGAGACTATCAGGTTATAATTTTTGAGAAAAAGTGAAAAAATGAGAGTGTACTTTTATTTTCCTCAGTTAAAGGATGAAGCTTTTGTTCTAGCTAGCAACATACTTTACATGCTCCCATGACTTGCTACTGATCGTGTGACAAAGAGACGAAAATCATACTTCAAATTTGGAATCAGGTTCGAGTCCATGACTGTGTGCCTACAGATTTAACTATTTGATTCACACATGGAATATATGTAAACATTATGTTTAATGTACATTTACACTTACTTTGTATGCTGAATAGGTTATTTCAATGAGCCATTTACCAAATTTTCTTCAAAGGCGCACAGCTAAAAAACAATTAATGACAATGCAGTCATATAAGGCCTTTTGATACTTGAATGATTAAACTGTAACATCTGTAAATCACAACTCCATAATAAAATTATTGCATGAGTAACAGGAAGAAATATTTTGTATGGTTGAATGAGCCCCACTCTCCCCTACAGTGGAGGTATGGAGTGTGATGGAGCTCTCTAAATAGTTCAGAGGTTGGCGCCTGCTTATAGCTTAGATATATGAAGTACCTAGGTGATGGGAACTTTGAAGCTTTGAATAAAGTTAATGAGCTCAATGTTTGTGGTGATACTTTGGTAACAAAACTGGAGTATTGTGGAAATGTGCAAAAGAGGATGGGTGCTAGATTGAGGAAGCTACAAAGAGCAATGAAAGGAAAGTTGCTATCTGGTGGAAAATCTCTGTCTTGCTGTGGCAGGTTGACAGAAACAGAAATAGACCTTCTTCAGAGATATTATGGACTCGACATAAAACGAACTGCACCTCTGAATGACGTTACAGCAATGAGAAAAGCTGTATGCGACACCTACTTTCATAAATTGTCCTCACATGACCAACCTGTTCATGGACTTTGTCCTAAAGGAACAGATTCTTGGTGTGGTTACCAAATAGCAAAAGGAAGTGGTCAAATCATAAGCATTCTCTTCCTGAGCCCTTTAAACCAATTTTTAAGAGACCTGAGTCACCCTGTTTTGATTAGTAATTGTCTTCATGGGGGCATTCAGAATACAAATGAAAGTTTCAACCATTACATGTGTAAAATATTATCCAAGAAAGTTTTTGTAGGACTAAATACATTAAAAGTTGGTGTACTAAATGCAGTGATATGTTTTAATGGTGGAGTGATAGGAAGGTTGGAAGTGCTGAGAAATTTAGTCAATTTTTCTCTCTAATTTGTAATAGTCCATACTTACGTAGTAGACCTAAGCTTTATTGCAGAATCAACTAAATTACAGCAAAAAAACATTTTTATTAGGAAAAAAATTATGAAAAATAAAAAGTAAAATGTGATAGTTTTATCTTTGTAATATGCATAGTACATGGCATTAAATAGGTCTAGTACCCCAGCCATCATGTCATGCTAAAAGTTTGGTCTCCTTCAAATTTATAACATTGGATTAAATGGTACCTCAATTTGAGGAAGGATTTTGGAAAAAAATGCATCAATTTCTTTGTAATTTTTTAATAACCTTAAGGAGATTCAAAAATATTCAAAAGTCTTCTAATTTGATTAGCATGTGTACTGCCTCACCTAATATCAACAAAAAGTCTGTAAAATATATATATATTTATTTATTTATTTATGCATTTATTTTACCTGGCAAGATTAGGGCCTTCAGGCCCTCTCTTACACCTAACCAGGCATACTCAGATTGAACGAGTTACAGTTTCTACTTAACATTAAGGACATATAGCCTATTATGCAGTATTGATATTAACAGTGCCTGAAAGAAGTAGGTGTTGATTTTTACATAATTTTGAGCCAGAAAAATACCCTGTATCCTTAAGTTAAATTAAATAGTGTGTAGGTCTAGGGATCTCTGCAGTTGGGTCCCATAGGAACTTGGAAATGTGGCACCACACCCTGAGGGCTGCATTGATGTGCATTATTTGCAATGGACCAAAGCATTACCATGGATTCTACTGGAAATCTGTACTACCTACAAAGAAGATATGAAATGTTCCCTAGCTGAAGTATGGTACATGTTTGACATACCCAACAAACTTCCTCTTGCCATCCACCTACAGGAGTCCCATTGTTACTGTTACCTGCTGACATGGCCAGACAATGTATAGCTCACATCTATACATCCTCCTCAAGCCCACAGCATACAGTGTCTTTTCATCCATAAAGTATTGAGAGACTGAAAGAATGTGATGCTCAATGACAACATCATTCGAACAGCCCTTCAACAACATTATTCAAGCCTACACAAGGTTCTCTCCTGCAGGCACCAAACATTCTCTGTCCTACTTCATGGCAAACCAACAGCATTTCTGTACAGTGCCACAAGCCAATTTGAATACTGTGGGACCAGGAAGATGAGGAAAATTTGCCACCACTACCAGGGGATTCTATATCTGCATACGTTTCAACCAATGTGGGTCATCATTTCATTGGAATTAGATGATGTGACACCACCACTAAGAGCACTATAAATGTGCAATTTCTTTGTCATATTGTGCCATGTACTTAAGGTGTTAATGTGTGTGTTCATATTGAATAATTATTTATGCTAATAAAGCAGTATATTCTGTGGTATCAGTTGAAGTACCTTATTCTGATCAAATATGTATCCACATAGTTATGAGTTGATTCTCTGACTAAATGCAGCACAAAATTTTTGGATAAAGCATTTAGAACAATACTGCATGAATCACTATCGCTACCACACTTCCTGACAAAATGAGTCTTCCAGTCTCTAGGTGATAAATTGAAGTCTGCTCTTAATACTACAGCATGATCAGTAAATCCAAATATGCATTTCTTCAAGTTTTCCCTGAAATGAAATGTCCGGCACTACAGCTCCTCAAACAGGATGGTTTATAAACCTCCTGATTGACCTTAAACACTTACCTACAGCTAGACTATTTCACATTAGCAATCTGTGCTAATCTCTGGAGATATTATTGTATTATTTAGAGCAATGAACAGCCAGCTTTCCCTTCCAATATTATGTGGGTGTTACTGCAGGGTTACAATTAATGATATATATATATATATATATATATAGATGTAAATTAGTTACAAATGGTGGCGTGCTCCACTTTATTCAACATGTAAACATCACAACAGATATTCAGATTTCAGTTATGACATGCCCGATATGTCTGCCATCCTTGGCGATGGTGTGGCACAAATGAATGGCAAAATTCTGCAGGACCCGCTGAAGTGTCGGGACAGCAACGCTGTCAATGACCGCCTCAATGTCTGTTTCTAGCTCAGCAATGGTTTTGAGGTTCTTGCTGTACATCTTGTCTTTAACAAATCTCCACAAAAAGGAGTTGCATGCATTAAGATCCGGAAAATATGGTGCCAGTGGAAGCCCGTGCCAGTGGCCTCTGGGTACCCCAGAACCAGAATGCAGTCCCCAAAGTGCTCCTCCAGGACATCAGAAACTCTCCTGCTTCGGTGGAGTCGAGTTCCATCTTGCATCAACCACATCTTGTCAAAATCAGGGCCACTTTGGATAATGGGGATGAACTCATCTTCCAAAGCCTTCATGTACTATTCAGTAGTCACTGTGCTATCAAGAAATATCACACCTATTGTTCTGTGACTGGACATCGCACACCACACAGTCACCCTTTGAGAGTCTAGAGACTTCTGTAGCCAAACGTGGATTCTTAGTCCCGCGAATGTGCCAATTTTGTTTACTGATGAACCCATCCAACTGAAAGTGGGTTTCATCGCTAAACCAAACTATGCACACATATACTAATTCCCATCATGCCCCATGGCCAGCCGTGCATTCTGAATGTCCTAATGCAAACCGTTTGGAAGTTATGATGATTTCATTTCATATAATTCAGTATCTGTCACCCAGTACCATTTACAAACAAGTCTGTTTGTGGGACCTTCCCATGAATGCTCTTGCAGTTAACTTGCACTATTAGATTAACATTTTATTTTTACAAATGGATATGACAAATGCTACCTTCTGTAATTAATAAGGCTGATATTCTCTCCTATGTGAAATCCTATTCCAGCTGGAATGTATGCTCTGAAATGTTCAATACATCAAACGTTTCTAGTAAGGGGTAAGTGAACAGGCATGAGGACAGTACCATTGTTTGCCCTCTGGCCAGAGATTCAGGACCCTTCCACTGATTGCTGTTCACCTTAGGTATGTGTAGTGGCCAGGTCAAGCGATTGGTAGACATGATCACATCAATGGCCCAGAGGAACTAAAACTTTCACCACAGATTCACACGGTTACAGCTGCAGCAGCCTGAAGTCTGCAGACAATTGCCTTCACAGCTCCTGTTTCCAGGAAGTAGTCTGTTCCCCCTGTATGCCAGAATGATACAATGGCCCTACCCACCTTCGTCTGTACTCAACTATACAAAAAGAAATGTATTATCAACCCGAGAAGCCTCTAGATACTGTATTTGTACTGCTGCAACGTTGCTACAGGTATGAGTCATTTGTTAAGGAATAGATCACTGATCTTACTTCCATGATCACCAAAAACTAACTCACATAAAACAGAAAGATGCAGAAACACAAAAATCTCCAATCTTTATAGCAATGCACAAAAGGCAGGTATTGAGTCCTTAAAGGGTCATTTCTTGTTCCAATTCCCTTCATTTTTTATGTGGATGGCCTAGCAGAAAAGGTAACAAACAAGACTACAGTACTTTTTTTCAGATGATACAAATACCCTGATTAGAGTGTGTGATGAAGGTAGACCTCAGTAAACAGCTGCAGTTGCAATACAGAATTTAACACAGTGGTTGAGAATAAAAAGCTTATAATAAATTCAGAAAATCAAATGACAGCCAGCTACTAGCTGCATAGAAACTCTACAGAGGTCTGGTTCGAGAACATTTTTCCACAGAAGTAGCTTTTAATTTGGTGCACCCTTCACCGACGTGTTTTGACTACTAATTGTAACCACACCACATACGAATCTTTTCAGGTATCCCACTACTAATTGTACATCTTCTGTAGGAATCTTACAGTTGTGGTACCTTTGGCATCCCTCCTAACTTTGTGCTTCAAGTTTCAGCTTGTGTTGCTTGGACTTTAAACCGGCTCTGACTGCAATCCACAACATCAATTTTTAGCTGTGACTAAAAGGCTGTCTCCTTGAAGAGAGAAACTTTAGGTACACATATTCTGATAAACTTGAAATGGGAGATGTACCTTAATAATCTAAATACATTGTCATATGCTTTGAGAGTCTACATGCAATATACCACCTATGCATTGAGCACAATACACAATGGCAGTATTCAGACACCACTAACGCATGGAACTATCTTTGAGGAAATACCATTGTTAGCAGAAAATGTTTGGACTGCAGAAGAACATTGTCAGAGTAACATAACAAGCTGAGTTCAGAGACTCTTGTAGCCTGATATTTAAAAGACTCGCCTAATTTTCCTTGCTTGTTTTATGTGTATATGAAGCACTAATATTCACAAAGATCTTCTTCCAGAAGAAAATATGACAATAATTGTGATTTACACCCTGATGATATTAGGAAAATGCATAATCCAGATGTCACTACAGTAAATACATAAATTTGCAAGTAATTAACATTATTATCATTATGCTATATAATCACATGCTATCCCAATTGAAAAATGTACCAAATTTATATTTGTAGAAAATGGAACTGGAACAGTACTTGCTTGATTACAGCTTCTGTTCTGCTCCTAAGTTTTTTGAACACCATAAAAATTAGTATAATTGGCAAATCATTCTCAACTGTACTTACTGTTTTCAGTCATCTTATTTGTTTTTATAATTATATCACAAATATGCAACATGTATAAAATTAATATTTTTAACCCTTAGTAAGTATAAATTGTATTTCCCATCTCAAAAGTGACTTTTCCTATACCATATGTGCAAACTATGTACTAAATTACTTTTTACGGGACCAATGATGAAATACAAATACTGTTGTAATGGTTGCTAACTGAAACTGAGTCAGTTAACTCTTGCACTTCTCACCCTGACACTACACTGCAAAGCCATTTATGCAGTAGTATCACTCAAAAAACATACGAACACTTGTAAGAATATTAATAAACACTACTCAGCACAGACAGACAGTTACTCTTCACTTCTTAATAGAAGCAGGTGGGAATACGTACAGCTGCCTGCTGGCAGCTAGTCGCTGCTTTACAAGTGAAAACTACTACACAGTAGGATACAAAGTTTACAAACCTTTTACGAACAGTCATTTCAAAAAATATTATTTGACAGATATTGCACTTGTACTGACACAAGCTCATATAAGATGGATTTTGGGAACAATACTTTAAAGTTATGGACTGTAATAAATGAACTATCAAATCATGACATGCAGCTCCTTGTTTTAGATGTAAATTCTAAGCAGATTATCAAGACTGCTAAAACTGAGTACAGGAGAGTATTCAATCAACCAAAAATTGAGTGTTTTAGAAAACTGATCAAAGATATGAACTGGAAAGATGTTTATAGTGCTCATGACACGAATGAAAAATATAACACATTCATGAACAATGTCAGCACCATGTTTGAAAACTGTTTTCCTCTAAAAGTTACTCAAATTAAACAGAAGTCTATAATAAAACCATGGATCACACAAGGAATAAAGATTTCCTGTAAGACAAAAAGGAAAATGTATCTGTCGACCAAGAATAGCTCCAATGCTGATGATTTAGCTAAATACAATGAATACTGTAAAATATTAAAAAAAGTAATTCAGACATCTAAACAAATACACTACGAGAAGAAGATAGCAATGTCAGGGAACAAAATAAAAACAATATGGGATATAGTGAAAGAGGAGACTGTTAGAACCACAAAGGAACAGGAGCAAATAGCACTAAGGGTAGATGACACATTAGTAACCGATGGGTATAGTGTGGCAAATCTATTTAACAAGTACTTTATATCCGTTACTGATAGAATGGGATTGTCTGGATCAGTAAATGATCCCCTTGAATATCTGAAACTAGCCTTTAAGAAATAGCTTCAGGTACTTGAATAAGTCACTCACATCACCAAAAGAAATAACTTCCATAATAAAATCTTTAAAAACAAAGCATTCTAGTGGTTACAATGAAATATCAACAAAGTTAAGTAAGGCATGTTCTTGTGAGTTTAATACAATTATAAGTTACTTGTGTAACCAGTCAATTATAACTGGGAGATTTCCTGACTGGCTGAAATATGCAGATGTTAAACCTCTATTCAAGAAAGGCGATAAAGAAGTGCCATCAAACTACAGACCGATTTCACTTTGCCAGCATTCTCAAAGATTTTAGAAAAAGTAATCTACAGGCAGCTTCTCAACCATCTGACCACAAATAACATATTATCAAGAACGCAGTTTGGATTTCTGAAGGGTTCTGATATCGAAAACGCTATTTACACCTACAGTGAAAATGTGCTTAATTCATTAAATAACAAGTTACAAGCAGCAGGTATTTTCTGTGATTTGTCAAAGGCATTCGATTGTGTAAACCACAACATTCTTTTAAATAAATTAGAATTATATGGTGTCACGGGCAGTGCTGCAAAATGGTTCAAGTCATACCTCGCTAACAGAAAACAAAGGGTGTCAGTGCAAGGGACTAGTGAATTAAGTCATCAGTTATCATCAGAATGGAAAGAAATTACATGGAGTGTCCCACAAGGATCCATCTTAGGGCCATTGCTTTTTCTTGTGTACATTATTGATCTCTCATCAGTTACACTGCCAGAAGCAGAGTTCGTTTTGTTTGCAGATGACACAAGTATTACAATAAATAGTATGTCGAGTGTAGTTCTAGAAAGATCTGCTAATGATATTTTCATTGATATTAATAAATGGTTTAAAGCCAACTCACTGACATTAAACTTCGAAAAGACTCACTATATGCAATTCAGAACCTGTAAGAGGTTTCCACCCAGCATATGCATAAAGTACAAAGAACAGCAGATAGAAGAGGTTGACAGTCTTAAATTCCTGGGATTACAACTTGATAATAAATTCAGTTGGGAGGAGCACTTCACAGAACTGTAGAAATCCCTTAACAAATCTGTGTTTGCAAATTCGAGTGGTAGCAGACATAGGATACATAAAAGTGAAAAATCTTGCATACTTTGCCTACTTTCATTCCATAATGTCATATGGTTTGGGGTAACTCTTCAAGTCAAACAAAAGTTTTCAGAGTCCAAAAGCGTGTAATACGTATTATTTGTGGAGTAAACTCATGGACGTCTTATAGAAATCTCTTCAAAGAACTGGGTATACTAACTCCTGCCTCTGAGTATATTTACTCCTTAATGAAATTTGTCCTAAATAATATATATCTTTTTCCAACAAACAGCTCAGTTCATACATACAATACCAGGAACAAAAATGATGTGCACAAGGATTTAAAAGAACTTACTTTAGTTCAAAAAGGGGTCCACTACTCAGGAACACTCATCTTCAATAATTTGCCAGCAAACATAAAAAATTTAGTTACAAATAGAGATCAGTTTAAAAGGAGCCTGAAACACTTACTAGTGGCCACCTCCTTCTACTCCATTGACGAATTTTTTAACAGAAACAAGTGATGGGTTGTATATATTTATACTATTAGTACTGTTATTTCAGCTTACAAATAAAAATAAAAAATAAAAAATGGTGACATGTTCCACATCCACGAGGATCTCCTCAACATGGATCTATGGAACGAAAAACTAATATAATCTAATCTAGTCTAGGTGCTTATTCTGATTTTGTGCTAGATCTACAAAAGGATAAAAAAAGTGTATTGGTTGGTGCTGGGACTGTGCATTTTATGTTACCATATTACTTCCAAACTTTGTGATTATTATGACATTATCATTAATTATATTAATTAATGAAGTATTGATTTGACAAATTAACATCTCCACATGACAGTTATCACTAGAGATGCAAAAGATCTCAAGATGGAAGCTAATGTGTAAATAAGAAGACCCTGCTCTAAAGTGGGTTAGATGCTGAGAAGAAAAATAAATATATAATATAATATATTAATACATAATATCCAAATTTTATTGGAGGTAAAATATTAATATTACAACACATACTGTGTTCACGTTTTATTAGAGCAAAACATTACAAATACTCACTATTTTAATGTAGTTACTTGTATCTTATTTTCCCTGCTTTTATTGAAGGGTGCTCATAATTTATGATGTTTCAACATATGAAGAAAAATATATTGAGCTTATGAACTCATGCATCAGGTTTTAGTAGTATAGTCTTACAAGGTGTTTCACTTTACAATACAGGCACTGATGTATCGAACCTCAAGGCTGGAAAGATGTTTTCTTTTGTTGTTCAGTACTACTGAAAATGAAAGAATCCAAGAGGAGCTATTGAAGCTTGATTCTGCTAAATAACAAAACTTCGGCGACAATTCCGAAGTTTTGTCTACACACTTTAAGACAACTACAAATTCCATTAGATAAATTACTTGCTTTTTGTGGAGATGGTACCATTACCAACTTTGAAGGGCTTCATCGATGTGGCCAGCTGAATGTGTTTCACCAAATTAAAGAAGAACTAGGAAAAAATGTAGAAGGAATTTTGTCAACATTGAAATAATGATTTTTAATTAAGCATATGCTTTCAAATATAAATATAGAAGGTAAAGTCATGAGTTTTAGTTCCTTAAAGATACCTCCTCATGGTGCTCTGTAAGTAACATCACTTATTAATCTTAAAGCTTTCTTTTGAAGCTTAAAGACTGCTTTGCAAAATAGTATTTCCCAAGAACACTATTCCATACTTCAGTAGACTATGCATGTATGCATAATAAGCACTTAACACTGTTTCAGTATTGCAGCAATTTTAAAGCACTCTTAATATGTAACAGTACTTGCTTAATTTTTTGTTAAGCATTTCTATGTGTTTTTCCCATCTTAAATGCTCATCCACGCATAATCCTAAAAATTTTATGTGATTTTTTTTGCTGAATTTGGCTATAATGTGAATTTTTGTTTGGTCCTATTTTTGTTCCTTACATGGTTTAAGTTCATCCATACAATTTTCTTGTCATTGACAACTAGACAGTTTTCTTTAAACCATTTTTTCTGTCACTACTGCTGTTTTGTCGACTTTTTGCTGCATCTCATAATGAAGCTGGTATCATCAGCAAATAATATGGTATCAGCTGTTGAAAACTGTTGATGTAGGTCAGTAATAAAAATCAAGAATAACAATGGTCCCAATACCGAGCCCTGGGGTACCCCACAATTAACTATTTTATATTCAGAATAGTACACAATTCCATCCTGAGTAATTTGTACTCTTTGTTTCCTTTCAATTAAATATGACTTGAACCACTTGTAGGAAATACCACGGACACTATAATTATACAGTTTTAGGAGCAGTAGATTATGATTTATAAGACCATATGCTTTGGAAAGGTCAAAAAATAACCCACTATCAGTTCCTTGTCTTCAATAGCTTTGTAAACAAGTTTTAGGAAAGTGAAGAGAGCTGTTTGTGTAGATTTGCCTTTTCTGAAACCATTCTGTGCATTTACAAGAATTTTATTTTTGTTTAGGAAGTCTATCAATCTGTCACACATTATTCTTTCAATTATTTTCGAAAATACAGATAACAATGATAGAGCTCTGAAATTTTTAATGTCAACCTTGTCACCACTTTCATAAACTGGTATTACTGTTGACTGCTTAAGTTTACTTGCAAACACACCAGTTTCAAAGGAGTCACTGATTATGTCAACAAGCTGAGAGACAACATTATTGGTACTATATTTAATAATTTTGTCAGGGATAGCACTAAATCTGCAGGTGATGAATTTGAACAAATTAAAGAATGAGAACCCTAACCAAGGAATAATTTGATTTTGAAATTTGAGGAAGAGACAATGGCTTCTGTACCATAGCATTTAATTACTTTTGTTAATAGTGTATTTACTGTAACATGTAGTAGGTATTTGTAAGTGACCTCTTGCCTTGTTCATTTAAAATAGTATAACTTGCATTTCAATACTGGGAGCATTATTTTTTTGGGTTTGTTGTCAATCTAGACTATGTGATCAAAAGTATCCGGACACTCCCAAAAACATACATTTTTCGTATTTGGTGCACTGTGCTGCCCCCTACTGCCAAGTACTCCATATCAGCGACCTCAGTAATCATTAAACATCGTGAGAGAGCAGAATGGGGCACTCTGTGGAAATCACGAACTTCAATTGTGGTCAGGTGATACGATGTCACTTGTGTAATACATCTGCGTGCAAGATTTCCACACTCCTAAACATCTTCCACTGTTTCTGATGTGATAGCAAAGTGGAAATGTGAAAGGGCATGTACAGCACAAAAGGGTACAGACTGACCTCATCTGTTGGCTGAAAGAGACTGCCAACAGTTAAAGAGGGTCCTACTGTATTATAGGCAGACATCTATCCAGACCATCATCCAGGAATTCCAAACTGCATGAGGATCCACTGCAAGTACTATGACAGTTAGGCAGGAGGTGAGAAAACTTGGATTTCATGGTCAAGTGGCTACTCATAGCTGGTAAATGCCAAACGACACCTCGCTTGGTGTAAGGAGTATAAACATTGAATGTCTAAACAGTGGAAAAACATTGTGTGGAGTGATAAATCATGGGAGACAATGTGTCAATCCAATGGCAGGATATGGGTATGGCAAAATCCCAGTGAACGTCATCTGCCAGCGTGTATAGTGCCAACAGTAAAATTCAGAGGTGGTGGTGTTAAGTTGTGGTTGTGTTTTTCTTGGAGGGGCCTTGCAGGCCTACGTTTTAATCACCTTCTTGCTTCCCACTATTGAAAAGCAATTTGGGGATGGCGATTGCATATTTCAACACAATAGAGCACCTGTTCATAATAAACAGCCTGTGGTGGAGTGATTACACTAAAATAACATCCCTGTAATGGACTTGCCTGTACAGAGCCCTGACCTGAATCCTATAGTATACCTTTGGGATGTTTTGGAACACCAACTTAGCACCAGGCCTCATCGACCAACACCAGTACCTCTCCTCAGTGCAGCACTCTGTGAAGAATGGGCTGCCATTCCCCAAGAAACCTTCCAGTACCTGTTTATGCCTGCGAGAGTGGAAGCTGTCATCAAGGCTAAGTGTGGGCCAACACCATACTGAATTCCAGCATTACCGGTGGAGGGCACCACGAACTTGTAAGTCACTTAGTGCATCTGTTGGTTGTTAAAAACCCTTTTTCTCAGGATTGGAGAGATGTATCACGTTGAAATTTATGTCAGATACTGATTGTGAAGTCTATGGTCCCTTGGCAATGTAAAAAATTGAAGCTTCTTAATCAGTGCAATCAAAAGATACCAATATCTGTGTCACACATTTTAGTAGTAGCAAACTCACTCATCAAAACCAATAGCGTACTTCCAGTTAGCCTAGAATTTGGGAGAAAGTAAGGTTTCACCGTACAACAAAAGGAAAAAATCCAAAAAGTGTAAATCTATAATAATATCAGACAATTTTTTTTTTTTGGTCATTTCTTATCTGACTGTCTGTTCATCTATCTGTTATGATCCCTTTTTCTTAAGAATGGGTTGACATATCAAGTTGAAATTCATGTCAAACATGAAGGCCTGTGGTGTAAAAAGGAAAAGCTAAATCAATGCAGTTAAAAGATATGGCCATTTATGTAACATTTTTTATACACACTCTCACTCAGAAACCTATAGGGTACTACCAGTTGGCCTACAATCATGAAATTTGGCAAAAAGGAAGTGTTCACAGTACAACAAAAGAAAAAAATCTAAAAATTGTAAATTTGTAATTATATCATAGTTTTTTTTCCATATCTAACTGCTTATCTGTCATTTGTATGTTAAGATATTAAGACTGCTTTTTCTCAGGAATGGGTAGACATATCAAGTTGAAATTTATGTCACATACCAATGTCTATAAGCCCTTGACAGTGTAATAAATGTAAGCTTCTAAGTCAGTGAAATCAAAACCAACGACCAATTAGGTCACACATTTTGATGCTCAAAAATTCACTCATCAAAACTTACAGGGTACCAGAATCATAAAATTTGGCAAGAAGTGAGGTCTCATAATACAAGTAAAGGAAAAAATCCAAAAA
The DNA here is from genome assembly GCF_023897955.1 of Schistocerca gregaria. Classification (NCBI taxonomy): domain Eukaryota; kingdom Metazoa; phylum Arthropoda; class Insecta; order Orthoptera; family Acrididae; genus Schistocerca; species Schistocerca gregaria. The sequence continues at coordinate 319,453,517 of NC_064927.1, forward strand.
CTGTTAATTTGTAATCATATCACACACAAAAAATATTCCTTTCAACTCTTATTATCCAATGACAAACTTTAAATTGAAACAGTCAGTAGTTTTCCATTCAAGCTGACTGGATTGCTGTGGTAAAAGTCAAATGCTAGACAAGGAATGACTTTATTGCTTATATGACATCATGTGGAATTTATCCACAATCAGATGTCCAGGAGTGATTCTGTCATGTAGATAGTCTGTGCCATATCTACTTACAGTAATCACTCCTGGATATCTTATGATGGATAAATTTTATAATGCATCATATGAGCAATAAAGTCATTCCTTGCCTAATTTTTTACTTTTGACAATACAATCCAGCCCACTGGAATGAAGAGCTGCTGATTATTGTAATAATGGATGCCTGCCTCCTGTATGAGTTTATGTTACACTTATGTTACTAGAATTAAAACATTCTTGAAACACTTGAGATCTCTGGGACTGGTATATTGCCAGTATCGATGCTGGTAACAGACAAAAATGGTTGAAATTGTTGAGGGATGAACTAAACTATCTACATACATAATTAAGTCTGTATGGAATTCTTAGTGCACAAGTCCTGCTCGCACCCTGCAAATTTTTTTTCTAGATATGTTTTATGTGTGAGTGTACTGCTGTCAGAAATTGGTTATGAAATGGTAGTATCATCATACATAAATTCATTTCTAAAGGCAAATTTAGTAGATTTAATTGTCATCTGCAAAGAGCTTAAGATTAAAAACAATATTGTCCCTCAAGTGATTGACCCTGCTGTTACGTTTGAGTTTATATGATATGAAATGGTTATAAATTCCATTTCTTATTATTTAAATATCAAAAGAACTTTATGAAATATGGTGACTTTGTCTTAAAATGCAAGGACAGTGTATGGTTTAAAAAGCTTTAAAATATTTTAAGTTATCTGGTCATAAAATGTAAGAGTTCCATAAATAATGGTCAGGTCAGTGTGACCCGACATTAATATGACTGTAAAGTCAAATACTTTTCGATTGTTTCATATTTCAGAGTAGTAATGACTTTAATTGTTCATACTTACTCTCAACATTGAACAAGTCAACGAAGGTGCTACATTTACAACAATGAACTTGTTATTACACTTTTAAAGTATTCGAATCATCCATTGCTTCTGCTCAGTTTGTGTTCTCTATTGTTCGTAATAAGTCAGAATTGTGACGTCGTGCCAATTACATCACTGACTGATGCTGAGTTGGAAGAATTAGTAAACAGCTCAACAGACGAAGGATCGCTTTCTGTGTTCATAGATCATGTCAGCAATGCATCTGAAAGCAAGTGTTCTGATGACACTGACGACAGACCACAGCCAATTCAAAGTAGTCTACAGACCTCTGTTTCTAAAAATGGGAATGTAAAGTGGCATAGCTCTTCATTTTACTTCGCAAATGACACTATGGTGATCAATTATATTCCTAAGAGAAATAAGATTGTTGTACTAATGAGCACTCCCCACCATGGTGAAGAAATAAGTGACAGGGCTGTTAAGAAGCCAAAAATGATTTTAGATTATAATTCGACCAAAGGGGTTATAGATACACTCGATCAGCTAACAGATACATATACATGCAAATGAAAAACCAGTAAATGGCCCATGAGAGTTTTCTACAAAATGCTTGATGTTGTTGCTTATAATACATTACTGGCCATTAAAACTGCTACACCAAGAAGAAATGCATATGATAAACGGATATTCATTGGACAAATATATTATACTAGAACTGACATGTGATTACATAAATCCTGAGAAATCAGTACCCAGAACAACCACCTCTGGCTATAATAACAGCCTTGATATGCCTGGGCATTGAGTCAAACAGTGCTTGGATGGCGTGTACAGGTACAGCTGCCCATGCAGCTTCAACACGATAAGGTCATATTATACCACATGTAAGAACATCTATCAGGATGTATCAGAATTCATCACAGCAGGATCATTGTCTGTTGAGACTGTGATTTATCATTTAATGATATTGCTCCTCACATTAGTCGGAAGGTCACAGCTGTCATGAGAATATGGAATCTATGGGAATGGGATGCATATAGAGATATACTGAACAAACTGTCCCACAAATATCTGCACATAAGTATATATATATTTACAGTAGTCAGACACACATACATGACACGAGATACAAATGCAGACTGAATAAATTAACATGGTTGTTCGGATGAGCAGTGTAATGTCAAGGATTATATTGTTCATGGTCAATATGACCAATCAACGCCACAAATCAATGGGTTCAGTAGGACTGTACTCAATGTCTTGCAGGATCTCAATGCCACTCCCAGTACCTCCCTCCCATCCGTAACTAGTAACTGAGAGGGCACACATATTGGTTGCTCAGACGTGTGGGATAACACAGCAATATTATGTACTCTGAACAAGGAATGGGCTTGTTTGCATCGAGAAAAGTATCCTTACAGGTGCAGTAACAATTTCTGGAGCACCATGGCACTACAGCAACCATTGTTGCAGATTCCCTTTACATTGCACCAGAGAAAAGTGTGCAAACAGTGATGTTCCCAAGAACAACAGTGAACAAAGGAGTGGCACCATATGATCTGTTCAGACATCACTCTTTTTTCTGGCATATTAAGGCCAGTAGGTGTGTACTATCTTTGAGTCTTCTGTGGCATTACCTTCCAACAAGATAACATAAGATCACTTTTTCACATGCTGTCCTGACTTATCTCTACATAGAGAGTGTTTGACTATAGCCCTAGTGAGCATACTCCCCAGATATTTCACCTACAGTGCTGTCATTTTTTTTTTTTTTTTTTTTTTTTTTTTTTTTTTTTTTTTTGACATTACTGTGGAAAATGGCAGCTCAGCCACAGTAACTGAAGAAGCCATAAGCAACTGGCATGTTTCCGGGCATTGGACATTTGTTGCAGCAACAGGGCTCTTTAACTCTTTTGAGGTGAGCCAGGCCAAGCACAGCAGTCCTGATGATGCAGTGGAAAGACAGAGCTTTTGCAGGGGACAAGCTGAGTGGTTTCTACACTGTCAAGCATCAAGCACTAGAGAACTATGAATGCCTTCCTGAGGGGCCTGGGTTCTGACAGGTGCCCCAAAAGGCCTGTACACTGCTGTCAGTTTGGTTGTGGAGTTTGAAGAGAGTCATTGGGGTTTGTGATAAGCAAGAGATGTTTTCCACTAATGTAAGATGTTACAGATGTGGACAGTGGGAGCATGTCCAGAGGCAATATCAACTGTCACAATGGGGTAAACTTGGTGAGATTGTTGAAACAATGTAAAAAAAAGGCAACAGGGGAAGTAGACAAGTGGTAAATGCAAAAGAGAATGTAAGATCCACTGAGTGGCAGTCCTGTTAAATTTTGATGCTGCAGCTACGTGTTCAGAGGCATAATGTGGAGTAATAGTTATTGCTGGATATAGGGGTGCTTGTGTCATTGGTGAACCTGGACCTCCAGGTTCAGAAGCAGTTGAACCCATTGTTCTATTAGCTGTGTGGGGTGGGAGACAGTGATGTGAAGTCATTAGGTTCAGTGATATTATATTTCCAATTTGGGGTAGAATAGTTTAAGCAATGTGTGGAAGTAGTACCTCATCTAAGTGATGATAACTGTATGATCCTAGGGTTAGACTTTCTCTCAGAACATCATGCCAAAATTGACTTTAGCGAAGTAAGATGGAACTTTGTAGGACAACATTCCAGCTATGGGAAATTGTCGTCAGTCAAGTAGTGTTGCTAGCTTCATCTACCTTAAGGGTCAAACCAGTTAAACTGCAAACAAAAATATGAAGGCTTCATTCACAGATATTGTGCCAGAAGGTACTGTGAAGTTGCTTTGGATGAATGTAGAATCAGAGTTGCCTGTTGATATGTTGTGTATAATAGAGCCACTAGAGAGAACAATGTATTGGACTCATCACTTTATTTTGTGAAAAGAAACATTGTACGCATATAAGAGAGAGATAGCAGGAAAGCAATGTCCATGATTTTAGCCAATTTTGGCATCAACAAGGTAAAGTTAACAAAGGGACTGTTGGAACTGAATTTTTATGTTAGAAGGTAGAGCATCTGAAAGAAACAGAAAGGGTGGAGATGTAAAAATTGTAATTAGAGTCCAAGAACTTACTTTATCCCCAAGCCCCATAGTTAGTTATACTCATAATGCATCATCAGGTTTAACATAACATCAAATTTCAACAGGAAAATAAGCAGAAGTATATCAAAATCATATTACATACCTCAAAATTTATGACCAATTTCATTAACCACCAACTATTCGAAGAGGGATCTGCCATCATGGTCATGTCCAAAAAGCCAGCAGAGGGTTCCAAAAAATGTGGATTCTGTTGTGACTGTTGACAACTTAATAATAAAATGATAACAGATGCATATCCAATACCCAAAATCTTGGAGACCATTGATAACTTGGGACACTGATCTATACTGTTGACTTAAGGAGTCGGTAGTTTCAGGGAACCCACCAAAGACAGAATTACTCATCTCTTGGGGTCATTTTCATTACTTGGGGATGCCATTTGGATGCATGGGTAACATTTCAGCGTTTGTGGGATAGAGTACTAGGGGGGGTCAAACCTCAGCAATTTATAGTGTAACTTGATAGTATAATTGTTTTTAAAGGGATGTGGCTCAATGGTTAAATGCCAGACTACAACTTGAAAGGTCTCAGGTTCAATCCCCAAACAATCCTACAATAAGTATCTGCCACTTATCACTTCTTTCATCTCTGACAATGTTTGTTGATGTGAGAAATGCTGAGTCTCACCATGGTTCAGAATCCACATTAAACTATAGTCCCCTAGCTGGGTAAGTCAGTTCAAAGGTCTGAAGAAGGCAACAGCATACCATGTCCAACAGGACCACACCTAGTTAAGGATTTTTGTGTTCCAAACCATCTTCGAACTGATGACTGCTTTATTTGCGAGGGAACATACACATTGGTTAAAAGAAGTATCTAAAATGGTACATGCCTCACAACTTATATTAGGCTCTGAGAAGTGTAATTTTTTGTTGAAGAATATTGATTTAACTTGGAGCATATAATTAATAGAGAAGGTGTGAAGATGGATCCAAGGTTTAAGAAGTACAGAATTTTCCAGTTCCTAAGACACATAAGGAGTTACAATCATTTTTTAGGGTGACCACTTATTATAGAAAATTTGTAAATGTACATAATTAATAACAGCAATTCAGTCTATTGGTTTTATTGTATTTATAGGTAAAATCTGTTTGAAAAGACACAGAGTCTAGTACTCTCTATATCTGTAACAGAAGACCAAGTCACACCAACCATCCATCTGGCTGACATTTGGTGTTATCTATGAACTATTCAGTAAATAAGAGGGACAACATACCTGTCATGGTGTTTAAATAAAGAGAAAAAATAATACAAAGATAAAAACATTTAAAATCAGATCAATTCTAATAGTGCCTCTTTGTGTCTTATAAAAAATTTTTTAAAAAAAGGTTTTACCCATCTTATGTTACATATGTGTTTAAAGAATAAAGCAACATACTCATAAGGAGGGAACCTGGAAATTTTCTTGTATTTTCTATGTTTACTGCCAAATGTGAAATAAGTCAGACAGCGATGTAAAGAATTTTATTTATGTTTCATTTTATGTAATTCTCATGCATATTTCTTTTTTTTTTTTTTTTACTTCCCGTTAAATGTTATACACGTAGGTCATATAGAGGGTGCAATACAACCAATTGATGTATTATTCAAACAGCGTTCCTTCTTTATACAGTAGTATTCAAAGAACTGTGACTGACACACGAACAACATGGAAATAACATGCATCGATATTAGAAAATAGTGGTATGTAATCCAATATATAAGCCATAGAGGTTATGGCATGAGTTGTAACTGTTTATTGCATCACTTGATCATGCAATTCTTATATTTTTAGCATTTATAATGGCTAGGCACTAGCTGAAATCTGAATTTGCATAATAAAACCTGCAAAAAAAGAAAAAAATAAAGAAAAAAGACGACTGATTTCTGCACTCTACAATTTATAAATTTGTAAAGGGGTTCACAGAAGTTGCATGGCCACAAAACTGCTGAAAAAATGCAAGAAATTTGAGTTGGCAAGAGAGTATCAAGCATAATATAAGGGATTAAGAAAAACTTTGACGTCAAGCACACTGTTGACATTTCCAGTCTATCAGAATGAGTTTGCGCCATCATGTGACACTTCCAATTAGGCACTGTGGTGTATTGTAAGTCAGGTGGTAGATGATGAAGAACATCATACTTCATGGCAATTGAATAAAGCAGAAAACATCTATTCCATGACTGAAAAACATATGTTCAGAATTTTCCTGTGAGAGACCTTGTAGGATAATATCGCTGAAGTCAATGATTGGGAATGTAAGTGTTTGTTCTAATTTCTTTTTTAGATGAAAATAAAAGAGTTTTTTTTATATTTTTGTAGGGCATGAAGGGATGCTGAAGTTTTTTTGCCCAATGCAGTTACTTGATCTGTCCAATTTAGATTTTCATCTATTATTACTCCCAAACTCTATGCTGAGGGAGAGAAGTTGACATTTGTTCCATTTAGAATTAGAGATGCTATGTATTACTGATGTTTTGGGCTAACGAGCTTAGAGTGAACAACAAGTACTGCTTGGGTTTTAGATGGCTTGAGTTTTAGTCCTATGTTCTGTGCCCATTTTGATAGTGCTTTGAGAACAGTATTAAAATTTTCGGTAGCTTTCTTAAGATTGATTGGTTTTGCACTTAGATACAACTGAAGGTCATCAGAATACATGTGATATTTGCTGCAGGTCAAAACCTGTGACACATCATTGACATACAGAGAGAAGAGCATAGGACCTAATACTGAGCCTTCGGGAATGCCTGACACTACTTGCCACCATTGTGATTTTATATTCCCAGACGGGATGCGTTGCTGATGAGACGTCATTTATGAGCGAAGCCATTGCTCTGCACTTGGCAATAAATTTAGACCGCTAAGTTTGGCAAGTAAGATATCGAAGTCCACAGTATCAAAAGCTTTGCTGAAATCTAAGAAGCAAATGATAGTCGCTTCTTGTCTATCCATGGCAAGTTTCAGGTTATCTGTCACCTTCATCAATGCAGATGTTGTGCTTTGATATATACGGAAACCTGATTGGTATTCGACTAGTAGGTTGTTAATACACTCCTGGAAATGGAAAAAAGAACACATTGACACCGGTGTGTCAGATCCACCATACTTGCTCTGGACACTAAGAGAGGGCTGTACAAGCAATGATCACACGCACGGCACAGCGGACACACCAGGAACCGCGGTGTTGGCCGTCGAATGGCGCTAGCTGTGCAGCATTTGTGCACCGCCGCCGTCAGTGTCAGCCAGTTTGCCGTGGCATACGGAGCTCCATCGCAGTCTTTAACACTGGTAGCATGCCGCGACAGCGTGGACGTGAACCGTATGTGCAGTTGACGGACTTTGAGCGAGGGGGTATAGTGGGCATGCGGGAGGCCGGGTGGACGTACCGCCGAATTGCTCAACACGTGGGGCGTGAGGTCTCCACAGTACATCGATGTTGTCGCCAGTGGTCGGCGGAAGGTGCACGTGCCCGTCGACCTGGGACCGGACTGCAGCGACGCACGGATGCATGCCAAGACTGTAGGATCCTACGCAGTGCCGTAGAGGACCGCACCGCCACTTCCCAGCAAATTAGGGACACTGTTGCTCCTGGGGTATCGGCGAGGACCATTCGCAAATGTCTCCATGAAGCTGGGCTACGGTCCCGCACACCGTTAGGCCGTCTTCCGCTCACGCCCCAACGTCTTGCAGCCCGCCTCCAGTGGTGTCGCGACAGGCGTGAATGGAGGGACGAATGGAGACGTGTCGTCTTCAGCGATGAGAGTCGCTTCTGCCTTGGTGCCAATGATGGTCGTATGCGTGTTTGGCGCCGTGCAGGTGAGCGCCACAATCGGGACTGCATACGACCGAGGCACACAGGGCCAACATCTGGCATCATGGTATGGGGAGCGATCTCCTACACTGGTCGTAAACCTCTGGTGATCGTCGAGGGGACACTGAATAGTGCACGGTACATCCAAACCGTCATCGAACCCATCGTTCTACCATTCCTACACCGGCAAGGGAACTTGCTGTTCCAACAGGACAATGCACGTCCGCATGTATCCCGTGCCACCCAACGTGCTCTAGAAGGTGTAAGTCAAATAACTGGCCAGCAAGATCTCCGGATCTGTCCCCCATTGAGCATGTTTGGGACTGGATGAATCGTCGTCTCACGCGGTCTGCACGTCCAGCACGAACGCTGGTCCAACTGAGGCGCCAGGTGGAAATGGCATGGCAAGCCGTTCCACAGGACTACATCCAGCATCTCTACGATCATCTCCATGGGAGAATAGCAGCCTGCATTGCTGCAAAAGGTGAATATACACTGTACTAGTGCCGACATTGTGCATGCTCTGTTGCCTGTGTCTATGTGCCTGTGGTTCTGTCAGTGTGATCATGTGATGTATCTGACCCCAGGAATGTGTCAATAAAGTTTCCCCTTCCTGGGACAATGAATTCACGGTGTTCTTATTTCAATTTCCAGGAGTGTAGTTAGGTAGTTGGTGAGCTGGTCATGAACTATATATTCTCAGACTTTTGATAGTGCAGGAAGAATGCAGATGGGGTGGTAGTCAGAGGGTGCTGTGACAATGTCCTTTTTAGGCAGTGGCTTAATTTGTCCCATTTTCCAGGCCTCAGGGAAAACACTTGTGACTAAGGAATCATTGAAAATGTCTGTTATAGAGGGCAGTAGTGGATCAATAATAAGTTTTACCATCTGTAAAGTGATACCATCATGTCTAGTGGGTGCTGATCTAATCTGCATGATGGATTTCTTGACAGTATTGCAAGTGATGTGCTGTAGATAGAATTTTTCTTTGCTACAGTCATTCATCCCCATAAAGTAATCAATGATTCTCTGTTTTTCTAGTTCTCCAGCTGGTAGCATGGGATTTTCTGCAGCTTTTATTTTGCCTAAACCAAGACTACCGAGATTTTTCAACAGTATAGCTGGTCTACATCTATTGTCAGTTAATATACAGTTATGCCTAAGCTTAGCATTTCTCACTGCTTGACTGACTATGTCTTGTTTCTGCTTGTATACAGTGTGATTTTCAGATGTAGGGTGAATCTTGTATGCTCGATGTGGAGCATCTCTGAGATTCATGAGCTGTTTTAGTTCATCAGTCAGCCAAGGTGCAGCAAGGTGCAGGTAACCTTTTTATTTCTCTGTTCTTTCTTGGAGCATATTTGTCATATGGTTTAATTTTGTTAGTGAAATCCTGAAGTTTTTCGCTTATGTCCGTGAGGGGAGTAGAGGTCATCCCCCAAACTATTTCTTGTGCCTCAGTTTCGAGTTCAGGCAAATTTATGCGTTTGAAGTCTTGGTATGTAGACAGTTTTTGTTTCTTTCTAGGACATTCTAGTGAATACATCATGAAAATAATGTCATGGGCAGACATGCGAAATGCAGATATTTCAGAGGTGCGGATTATTCTGTTTGGAGATGTTGTTGCAAATATATCTATGAAAGTGTCATTGGTAGTTGTGTGATGTGCAGGTACCAGCTGAAGTAGCATCTTATTTGAGGAAGAAAGCATCCTCTTAAATTTCCCACTGGAAGGCCTAAAATTAATGTTAGTGTCACGCGCTATAATTACATGTTCATATGGTGATTCGAGACCTGAGAGGGCAATTTCAAAGCAGGTGAACCCACCTACTTTAGGAGGTTTGTAAAGGGTACATATTAAGTGTGTTCTGTTAAGCTATTTGATCTCTATGAACATATATTCCTCTTGTTTATCTACATTATTGTCGGATGTATTTAGCACATTAGGAGATAAATCAGAGTGTATGTATGCTCCTACTCCATCCCCTCATCTGTTGCATCTGTCATGTCTGAGAAAGATATAGCCTTCTAGGTTTATGGGAGTTGTAGGAATACTTGGTTTGAGCCAAGTCTCTGACAAAAGCATTACGTTTATATCAGTAGTTTTAAATATATATTTGAACTCGCCAAAGTGAGCTGGCAGAGATTGGACATTTGGATGTGTGATATCCAGCTTGGTGCATTCTTTGGGTGTTGATTGCCCAAGGAGGCTGCCAACAGTTGGTTGCAGGTCGTGGTTAGTGCTGGCAAGAGGGTCTGGCACGAGGAATGCGGAAGGCATGAGGAGGAGGAGGGGGGGGGGGGGGTTTCTCCCAGTTATTTGCAGGGAAAGCAGTGGGGGGAGGGGAGGGGGGAGACAGATGGGACCTGACCCGTGGCCAAGGGCAGTGAGGTATGCAACGTTCCTGAAAGTAGCCATGTGCTGGCAAGGGAAAGAATCTCACTAAATATAGTGGGAGTAATCTGTACGTCACAGTTTTGAAGACAAGGACAGAGTGTGATATTAATGGCACTTATGAGGATAATAACTAAAGTATGATAGTGGGTTGCTAATTAAAAATGGAAGTAAGACTAACATATGTAATACTTAAAAAAATACATGAAAAAACAATTAGAAATAAAAATAGTTATGTGGAGAAACGTAAGTTGATAATACAAATAATAACAAAATTACGTGAGAAAACAATTAGAGATAAAAATAGTTATGTGGAGAAACGAAAAAGTTGATAATACATTAGTTAAGTTATGGTTGACAACCTAAACAATATAAACATACAGGTTAGTGGCAGTAAGATTTGTCATAATTTAGCTTGTAAATCACAGGCTTTCAAGTTCATTAACACTGGAAATTGTTCTCTCTCCATTTTTGGTCTTAACCATTATCCTGCCATCATTTGTCCATAAGCTTTATAGCACAAATTTTGAAATTGTGCTCTTCAAAATCTTTAGTCTTTCAGAGGTCAGATCCTCATGTGCTGTCAGACCTGACTTCATGAGATTCTTCTTTGCTCTGAAGATTTCAAACCTTTTCCTATAGGACACAAGTCTCACTATTATATGTCTTGGTTTTGTAGAAACTGGCAACCTATGACTCATTCTATGACTTCTGTTAATATCACTCAGAGTCACCTGCATGCCTAGCTTTTCTTGGGCAATGTTTATCACTAGTTCATCCATGTTCTCTCTGCTGCTCTCTGGAATGCTGAACAGTCTGATATTATTGCATCTCTGATATTGTTCAAGCTCGTCCAACTTCTCAATCAATTTCGGTTCGAACAGTCGTGCTCTCTCTGCACTTGCTTTTAACAATATGTCCAGTGCAAAGATCTCGCTTGCATTCACCTCCAGAGTTTTCTCTATTTTGTCAGTCACTGCTGCAGTGACAGAATCAGTGGTGGTTTGAACAACAAGCCCGAGCATCTCCTTATCCTGCAGTGTGGCACTCACCTCAGCCTTCATGAATGTGGTGATGTCAGCAATACCGGACAGAGTGGCAGCAACTCCCCATGTAGACTCCACCCCTGCGCTGTCACCGGCCTAGCCATTGGCTGCACTGTGTGTTGTTCGGCGATTTTCCTTTTTAAGTGTGATTCCGTGTAATTGGTACTCAGTATGTGATGTAAAATATGACACGTGGAACTAGATATATGACTTTAGTATATGTAGACTAGACTATATGCTTAAAAACACCTCCAGAATTCATGTAAACTTGTGAGTGAAGGTAACGCACATCACTCACTTGCCACCAAGTGATTGTCTACATATGTGGAATTATGTATCTTTGATGCTACTTCTACGGAAAGAATTTCAGGGTGTTAGCTGATCAGGAAACTCGAAAATGGTTATATTTGTTGAACAACACATCAAACAGACTCATGATTCAGGTTTTAAGACTGAGCTAGTTTGATTATGAAGTTGTGCATAACCCAGACAAGAAGTTGGAATCATGGATTGTTTCAGCAGGGCAGGCACCGGGTCATGGTCTTATGGAGTGGCAGACAGCACAAGCTGTACATGACATAGCCACAGTTCAGCTTGTGTTGCAGCCTGTTATGTTGGTTAACTATGTTGTGGCCATGTATGGTAGCACAGGTAAGCTCAAGGAATATGTGTTCAAGGATACACAGAATCACATGACCTCTGGCTGTAGTGCTGATGGAAGGCTAGGTGGGAAGATGTAGGGCAGTGTGTAAAACATTGTGCACAGTGCACACAGTGGGCTAACATGAACCATAAGGAAGTACCGTCACAAAGGTTACGAGAGGTAACTAAACCTTTTGAAATGAAGGGGATGGATATCCTAGAACTATTTAACCAGACTCCAGCATGAATCTAATTTATTTTAACAATTATTTAGCACTTCTGGTGATATGTGGAAATGAACAACTTTCAAAATCGACAAGCAACTGTGTTGGCCTAGGTCATGGTCAGCAATTGGTTGCTCAAGTCCAGTGTACTGGAAGTGGCAATCACAGACCAATGGACAAATTTCGTGGTGGACTTTATGAAACAACTAAGTCATTTGCTATAGTTTCAGAAATTTAGAACTAGTCTGCTGCACTGCATCTAGTAGAAAATAATGTGTGCTGCATACAGTTGGTAGGCTGTTGGGTTATTATGTAAACTCTCACCATACTAATTGGAATATGTAATTGTCATTTGTCATAGCAGAATACAGTTTGAAGTTTCACACTAGTGCTGGGCTATTCCCTCATGAGACAGTGTAGAGGAGAAAAGTGCCTTTGTGGTTTGATATAGTCAAACAAAAATTGGGAAGGAGAGGGAGTCAGTTGGAAACTTCATCAAGATACTAAGAGGAATATGGAAACATGTGCAGGGGTCAATCATTAAGGTTCCCAGGTTGCTGTGCACCAGAGATAAAGGTGAAGGAATCTTGGTCATGGCAATGCTTCACTTCTCTACCAAAGGTAGAGTGGGAGTGCTGTGGTATCAGCAGTTGGAAAGCAGAGTGCTCTTTACCAAGCTAAAGGATGTGGTTCTCACCAGTCACTGGTGGATGCTGGGATTAATTTTTAATGCATAGGAGATTAGAAATGAGGCGAACAAGTTGGGGGATGTAGTTTTAGGATTTTGAAGAGAAATGGTGAGCAAAGGTGTATTCAGTATATTATGTAGGAAGTACAATAAATTGCATAAGTCCTACAAATGGTTAAGGGGACAGATGGAGCGGGAAATATCTGTGTTGTCATGTACTTCACAGTGGTGCAGGAGGGGTTAGTTAGATGCTGGGATGGACATAGGGATGACAACAATATCCAGAGCTGAATATACCATGAAGAGGGTGAAAGAAATGACAAAAGTAACAAGGCAGTTATAGAATAGCAGACCATGCAGTTGCCAATTTGGAACAAGAGGTATTAAACAATTAAACAATATGCGCATCGTATGGGAGCTGATACAGAGATAAGGATGTAATGGAGTATGTGAAGACAGTGGTTGACACTGTGAACCAAAATCTAGAGATTACACAGATACGAGTGGATGCATTGGATGCAAGAGTAACAGTTGCAATACTGTTATAATCGTTAGCCGACAGCATATTGGATGCACAAGTAGTAATGAAAAGTTTACAAGAAGTCATTTGCCATGCAGTATCCGGACAACTAAATCTACCACTGTTAGCTCTGGAACAGTAACTGATTGGTTTACAGAAGGTGCAGGAGGAGCTACCACCAGAATTGAGATTCATCACAGAGCCAAGCAAGCAGAATTCACTTTCCTACAATATAGCAACAGTTAGTATAAACCAAGCATGACTACATGTGCTGATTTGAATCCCAACTGATAATTGCCATACATGATTTAGGTGTTTCACTCTTCAGACTTACCCATTGAGGTGGGGAACATTATCAGAGGGAATGGATTACAATATGCGCGATCTGAGCATCCAGACTGGCACAGAAAAATGTGGGATTCAGTTAAAAATTGTTATGTACTTGAACATTCCACCATGAGTAATAATATGAGATATGCTTTCCAGTTTTTATGATGTTACAAAACACTGTCGATTAAGGCAAGGACCTCCTGACTGATTCTTGTGAGGTGTTAAACAACACATGGGGAGATGCCATGGTGGCGTGACTAGTGAGAGGTGATGTTAGCAGCTACATATTGTGTTAAATGATTTCATGAGGAACTACTTGACTGTTAATTAGTGAGAATGGAAGGTATGACATGTTAGTTGTAAGTGGACATTTCAGAAAAGTTATACTGTGTAGATGAATGACCAGCCAGATGGCTACAGCTGTAGGTTAATTTCACACTCTCCCAAATTTGTGGTTGAAGTTGCCAAGCAGTTAGGATGAAAACCCTAAATAATATACATTGTTGTCCATATATGCTGAGTATTTTCTTTTGAATATTGTTAGAGTCCTGGGGTTGGGTCTCCAGAAGGTGAGAGGTATTCTGGTGCTGTCACTATTTTTTGGGCATTACTGTGGAAAAAGGCGGCTGTGCCACAGCAAGCCATAAGCAGCTGGTGGGCGCCAAGGTGTCGGTAGACCTGTTGCAGAAACAGGGCTGTTTACACATTGTGAGGCAAGCCAGGTTGAGCACTGCAATTCTGAAGACATAGTGGAGGGACAGGACTTTTGCAGGATAGGCCAGGTTGTTTCTATGCCATTGAGCCATGCATTTGTTGTTCTGTATGTGTCAGGAAGCAATACATTGACACCACAAATGAGCCTCTAAACAGTATAAATAGTCAATAATTCCAACAGAGGTATTAAGGTCCTGTAACATCTACTTTGACAAGAGAGTTACACTGAGTAGCAGAGTGATACGGGTCAGCAAGCAGACACCACCAGTTTGGGCCTATGCCACTGCTGGACTATCTTCTGGCAATAAGTCCTCCTCCCTGCACTTAGCATCTTTTTATTGGCTAGCTGCCTCCAGACTCTCTCCAGCAAGAGCCAGATTCCTGCCCTGGAGCACAGCAGATTGTGACTAGGATGATACAGCCGCTCACCCTCCAACGTCGGTGCAATGCATCCTGGCACCACATGCCTCAACCCACGGAGACTTTCGTCCTCTCCAAAAATTCTGGCCACACTGTGCCTAACTCGGACATGTGCCAGTGAGTTGGTCAGCATTCTTGGTCAGCAACATCCCAGCCCGCCTCCTGGCCAACATATGACCACAGCAGCACATCACATGTCATCCACATAGTGCACTAAGGGGAGAATCACCACTGAATCACAGTACTGAGTGTAATAGCATGAATTTAATAAGATGTTTGACTTTTTAATATTATTTTCATGACCTATCAATAGCCTGCACCCTCATCGTCACCAACTGCCACAACCTAACTGTGTACAGCAGTGGCCATCAACCTGAGGCCATTACACATACACTAAAAACGTCTAGTCATGTCACACCACTAACCACTATGATTGATGAACTCTGCACAGATTTGAAGCTGCATGAAATGATGTACCTCTATCTGTCACATAAACTCAGTTTGACATGTTGTCTGACAAAGTTAGAGCCAACGTTTCTGATACAGGTAGCAGCTATGTGTTTTACATTTTGCACGCTGTACACCACCAAATGAATATACTGTGCACAAACAATAACTCAAATTTTATTACTGCTTGTTATTTCTGGTGTTGTAATTTCAATGACCGATGGTGTATCTTATTTTTAGAGATGTAAATTATGAGTCTTGTATACGTAATTTTTTTCTGGGACCTTTGTGATGTCATAAGCTGTGGGACTGGTCAGCAGTTATTAATGTCTCTCCTACTGCCTTTCTTGTAAAGAGGTCTGGTGATACAATTTTTCAGTCTGAATGAAAATATCCCCTATGATAGTGATGTGTTGTGTGTGAGGTGTGCTCAAAATATAACAAGAATTTTGTTCTTCTTAAATAATTTTTATTTATTCAATTACAGCTTTGTCCCCTTCAAAGTAACCCCCTCAGGAATAAAAGACTTGTGCCACTGCTTTTTCCAATTTTGGAAGCACTTCTGGAACTCACTTTTCATAATGGTGTTCAGGTCTTTCAGCGATTCTGTTTTTATCTCATTCTTTCTCTTCGACCTCATGAATAGTAATAAACTGCACATCCAGTGAATAAAGTGGCTGAGACAACATAACAGTTTTGTGTTTTGTTATAAAGTCATGAACAAACATTGAGGTGTGAGTGGCAGCATTGTTGTGATGGAATTCTCATGAGTAGATTTGCCACAATTCTGGTTGTTTTCATCAGATTTCTTCAGCCAAAGATTAGATTAGATTAGATTAGATTAATACTTGTTCCATAGATCATGAATACGACACTTCGTAATGGTGTGGAACGTGCCAGGTTAATAAAAGATGTCTGTACAAGAAATTACATTACACAAAATATTGCATGACACTAATGATTAAGTTTTTTTTTTTTTTTTTTTTTTTTTTTTTTTACTTAGTTTATATCTAAAAATTCAGCCAATGAGTAGAAGGAGTTGTCATCTAGAAATTCTTTTAATTTATTTTTAAATGTTAGTTGTCTATCTGTCAGGCTTTTGATGCTGTTTGGTAGGTGCCCAAAGACTTTTGTGGCAGCATAATTTACCCCTTTCTGTGCCAAAGTCAGATTTAACCCTGCATAGTGAAGATCATCCTTTCTCCTGGTGTTATAGGTATGCACACTGCTATTACTTTTGAATTGGGTTGGATTATTATCAACAAATTTCATAAGGGAATATATATACTGTGAGGTTACTGTGAGGATCCCTAGATCCTTAAATAGATGTCTGCAGGATGACCGTGGGTGGGCTCCAGCAATTATTCTGATTACACGTTTTTGTGCAATGAATACTTTTCTACTCAACGATGAATTACCCCAGAATATGATGCCATACGAAAGCAGTGAATGAAAGTAGGCATAGTAAGCTAATTTACTGAGATTCTTATCACCAAAATTTGCAATAACCCTAAGAGCACATAACTTTGAGGTAGTATTCCTTATTGACCATACAACCATAAGGCTAGATCTCATGATGCAATATCCCATTGCAATCAAAGAATACAATGAGAAGAACTTTCACATGGGATCAAACTTGTCAAATTTTTTTCAATGTTGGCTCTTCAGGCAATTTTCAGTGAGACAATTGAGACTTGTTTTCAATGTAATACTCATATACCCATGTTTTTGCAGATGTTATAGTCTTGTTTAGAAGTTCTGGGTCATTCTTGGCTCCTTTCATCAGTTCCTGAGTGATGTCTACTCGACATCAGTTTTAATTGAAATTCAACAATTTCAGATAAAACCTTGCTGCTACCTGTTTCATAGCCAAAACATCCAAAAAAAATTGCTTGGCATGAGCCAAAGAATATGCAGACATTCAGCAACTTCTCTGATGGTGATTTTCCAGAATCATTTCCTTTACTTCTTCCACATTGTCATCAGTAACTGGTATGCTAGTGCATGCAGGGTGGCCATCATATTCAACATCCTCTTTCCCCTCTTTGAAAGGTTTATAATGTGCATAAACTCTTGTCTTAGTCATGGGTAATAGATTCTCCAAAAGCCACAGTCAACATTTCAAATACGGTGCTGCACTTTATCCCATTTCTCAACAAAAATTTAATGAAAATTCTTCGATCGATCTTTCTTGAAAGTAAAAATTCACTGAGCACTTGATAACATATATAACCTTTTTGATTGGCAACAATAAACCAAATATTTAAAACAGCTGAGAATGCAAATATACATAAAGAACATGTGTACCAACAAGGCAAAAAAGAAAAAGATAAAGGAAAGAGAGAGAAAATAGGATGTATAAAGCCCATGAAATTAAAAAACTCCAATTACTTTTTGATCATATTTCATATATGACTAAATATATTGGCACTGAGTAAACAGGTATTAGTAATTTCCTTGAGATAATATCAACTCAATATCTTTTTGCTTTTGAGGGAGTTAATTGAGATTTCAGAATGCTTCAATGAGTTCTTCATTAATGTAGCGAAACCAGAAGTAAATGTTGCAGATTATGAGAATAATGTATGTCCCTTTGGACTAAATCATAATTTTGAATGCCTCACAAAATTCAAAACAGTTTCAACAATAGATGTAGAAAAAATTATATTAAAACTGAAAAACAAAAATTGTGCAGGTTGGGATGGAATACCAGCAAAAGTCCTTAAATTTGTGTGTAAAATAATAGGATACCCACTATCTAAAATAATAAACCAATCCTTTGAGCAAGGAAGCTTTCCAGAGGTGCTGAAGTATGCAGAAACAAAACCGTTGCTCAACAAAGGGTCAAGAGAGGATATGGGGAATTATTGTCCCATCTCCCTCCTTCCAGTCCTATCAAAAATCTTTGAAAATGCTGCTGTTATGCAGATTTGTAATTTTACGGAGAAATATGATATCATTATGGAAAACCAATTTGGTTTCCAGCATGGCAAAAGTACTAATGATGCAATTAACAAGTTTATTGACAAGATCAGCACATCATTAGACAACCATAATAAAGTTGCAGGAATATTTTGTGATCTCACAAAAGCCTTTGTCTCTGTAAGTCATGCACTGCTTATCTATAAGCTTGACAAGTATGGGATCATAGCTAAATGTTCTAAATTGGCTCACTTCACACTTATCAAATAGGAAATAAAGAGTGATTGTCTCATCAAATGCAGCAAATTACTATTCAAAATGGAAAACAGTAACCCAAGGTGTCCCTCAAGGCTCAATACTAGGACCTATTTTGTTTTTGTTCTATGTTAATGATTTGCCGAACAATACAAATGCTCCATCGATTTTATTTGCAGATGACACATCTGTATTAATTGAAAACCAGGAGCCAGAAAACATCCCTCTCTACATAATAAACACAATGAACAAACTAGAAACATGGTTCCAATTGAAGGGATTAAGATTGAACATCCCCAAAACCCACATGGTCCAATTCAGAACAAAACAGTCAAAGCTCCAAAAAATTAAAAAACTCATAAAAACCAGGATATAGAAGAAGTGAATTCTGTGAAGTTTTTAAGGTTAAACCTAGATAAAAATTTAAATTGGAATAAACATGTTGACTTCCTGTTAAACAAATTATGTAGCGTTGCATTTTCTATGCAAATATTAGCTGGTGCAACAGATATGAATACAAGGAAAATTGCATACCACAGCTACTTTCAATCAGTTGTAAGGTATGGTATTATTTTTTGGGAAAATTCAAGCAATATATTGCTCATACTAAAGTTACAGAAAAGAATAATAAGGAACATGTGTACTGCCCATCCAAGGACATCATGTCGCCCACTATTTGAAAAACAACAGTTTTCCCTCCTTATACATCTATGATATTATCATCTTTCTACATAGCAATTTAGAGTTATTCAAAAAAACTGTTTCAATCACACTTATAACACGAGAAACAAATACAATTTTATGCTTCCCACTCATTGCTTAAACCTGTATGTGCAGTCTCCTCAGTATATGGCAATGAAAATTCATAACAAGCTAAAAGGAAAGAATGTCCTGAGTGTGAACCTAGAGACACTGAAAACAAAGCTATATGATACACTTGTCAAACGCTGCTACTACAGTGTTGAGGAGTTCATGAAGGATGAACTGAACATTTGAGCAGGATAAATTTACATATAGTCTTGTGTTTAAATGTAGCTGTCCTTCACAAAAGGGAGGAAAGAAAAATAAAAGTTTATATTAATGTTAAACTTCTTTGTACCAATTAGGCCTAAGTTGTGTTATCCATTTTTTGACATGTCTCCTGTACACTAATCATATGATTAGAAATTGTATGTTATGAGACAAATAAAACGCTATTCCCTATTCTTACTGAGAGTAATTGTGATTTGTCTCTATGTAAAGTATTGACAGTGTGTCTTGCAAGTATTGCATTGCTTTATCCTTTCATCTCACTTTTGAGCTACTTCCAACAAGTCATTATTAATTACATTTGCTTCTATCATTTATTATTTGGTTGTTTTCTTTAATAATGAAGTTCTCACATTCTGTGGAATGGGTGGTCAGGTAATAGTACTGACAGAGATGCTGGGTACAGTTTAGTGTGTGACCTGGCAGAAATTGCATCAGCATCAAAGCATACTAGTGTTGATTCTGTATCTGTTCTTCGGCACCATGACTGACCTCATTTGAACTGTTCTATCAAGTTAGTTAATTTGGAGTTGGAATGGCTGCTTATGTCTGGTGCAGGGTCACACATTGGTGTGGCTCCTGTTGATTCTTTCAGTAGGTGAGATTATACTGCGCATGGCCTTCACCTCAACAGGAAAGGGAAGAGTAAACTGGCTGGGAAAGTAGCAGGAAAGTTAAAGGTGGGAGGCATAGTCATGAGTGATAAAATACCAGTAGTTATAGAGTTCAAAAAAGACCCTTTTTTAGGGCAGGGAGGACAGAAAGAAACCAAATTTTAAGAGAGGTTAGGACTGAGACAAGCCTTCAGTTTGAGAAAGAAACCAAAAAACATAACTCTAGCTTATTATATCAGCATAAACAGCTATTGATTAAGAATTTTCAACAATCAGCAGATATTTCAACTCTACCCCATTTTAACTCAGTCAATGTGAAATGTCAGCTATCTTTATTGCATCAAAATGCTCAAGGACTGAGAAATAAAATTAATGAATTAACTATCTGCATAGATGAATTAGAGTCCTCAAACCCAGCTGACATAATCTGCCTCTCTGAACGTCATGTGACCACTTGTATAGAACTTCTAAGTGTTATCAGGTTTAGTTTACCATCCCACTTTTGTAGAGCAGAAATGGAGAAAGGAGGAGTTGCCACATTCACCAGGAACTGTCATAAATTTAAGAACATAGACATTCATAAATTTTGCTTAGAACAGCATATTTAAGCATGTGCAACAAACATAGAATTTCACAAAAAATCATTCATAATATTAAGTGTATATGGAGCACCTGTAGGTAACTTTAATCTGTTCATAAACCACTTTGAAGCTGTACTGGCCCATATAACAGCCAAAACAAAAAATAGTGGTTGCTGGTGATTTCAGTGTAGATTTCCTTAAAGACTGTCCCAATAATAAATTCTTTGAGTTAGTAACACTATTATTCAACTTAATTCCCACTGTAAAGTTCCCAACTAGGGTAGCCAATTGCTCACAAACAGCCATTGATATTATCTTTATAAAAAAGTCCAATGAACAAAATTATATTACAAAACCAATAGGCAATTGTCTCTCAGACATGACATGCAGTTCCTTCTGTTAAATGTTAATACTGAACAGGATATGAAATTTGTTAAATCTGAGCTCAATAGGGTAATCAATAAGCCAAAAATTGATTATTTTAGGACACTTCTCAGAGACATTCACTGGACTGATGTTTACAGTGCTCATGGCATGAATGAAAAATATAACACTTTTGCTAATAATGTGCTTACTATATTCGAACACTATTTTCCCCCAAAACTAACCAAGGTTAGTGCAAAGTCTACAGAGAAGCCATGGATTACTCAAGGAAAAGGGGTATCTTGTAAAACAAAAAGAAAACTCTATCTGTCAACCCGAAACAGTTCTGATGTTGATGCTATAGTACATTACAAGAAATACTGCAAAATATTAGTGACCGTAATAAAAACATCAAAGCAAATATATTACAAGGAAAAGATAGTCATATCAGATAACAAAATAAAGACAACATGGGATGTTGTGAAGGAGGAGACCTGTAGAACCAGACAGGAAGAGGGACAAATAGCATTAAGAGTAAATGATACATTGGTGACAGACGTGTATAGTGTTGCAGAACTTTTCAACAAACATTTTATAACTTTTACTGAAAAGATGGGGTTCTCAGGTTCTGTAGATGTTGCTATGGAATACCTAGGACCAGACATTTCAAGTAACTTCCACAATATGAATTTGACCCTCACTACCCCAGCAGAAATAATGTCCATCATAAAATATTTAAAATCAAAAACATCTAGTAGGTATTATGAAATATCAACAAAGTTAATTTAAGAATTTATTCTGAGTTAAGTAACATATTAAGCTATCTGTGTAACTAGTCATTTATCAGTGGAATATTGCCTGAATGGTTGAAATATGCTGAAGCTAAGCCACTGTTTAAGAAGGGAGATAAAGAAATAGCATCAAATTTCTGTCCAATTTCACTTTTGCCAGCATTCTCAAAAATTTTAGAGAAATTAATTGGCTTTATAACCAACTTATTTCAAATAACATACTGTCAAAGTCACCGTTCAGATTTCTAAAGGGTTCTGGTATTGAGAAGGCTACCTACACTTACAGCGAAAATGCACTTAATTCATTAGACAAAAAATTGCAGGCAACTGGTATATTTTGTGATCTGTCAAAGGCATTTAACTGTGTGAATCACAATATCCTTTTAAGTAAATTAGATTATTATGGTGTAACAGGAAGTGCTGCAAAATGGTTCACATCTTATGCCTCTGGCAGGAAACAGAGGGTGTTATTAGGAAAGAGACATGTATTGAGCTATCAGGCATCATCCAACTGGGAACTAATTACATGTGGGCTTCCACAAGGTACCATTTTAGGGCCCTTCTTTTTCTTGCGTATATCAATGACCTTTCATCAGTAACATTATCAGATGCGAAGTTTGTTTTGTTTGCCAATGATACAAACATTGCAATAAATAGAAAATCAAGTGTAGGCTTAGAAAGTTTGGCTAATAAAATATTTTTGAACATTAATCACTGGTTCCTAGCCAATTCTTTGTCACCAAACTTTGAAAAAACACATTAAATGCATTTCATAACTTGTAAGAGGTGTCCCATGAGTAAATGCCTGACATTCGATGACAAGCAGAAAGAAGAAGTGGACAGTGTTAAATTCTTGGGATTACAGCTTGATAACAAATTCAACTGGGAGGAGCACACCACAGTACTGCTGAAGCGTCTTAACAAATCTCTATTTGCAATGCAAATTGTGTCAGAGAGAGGGGATATAAAAATGAAAAAGCTGGCATACTATGTTTATTTTCATTCCATAATGTCACATGGGATTATTTTTTGGGGTACTTCATCAAGCCAACATAAAGTTTTCTGGGCACAAAAACGTGCAGTAGGAGTTATATGTGTTGTGAACTCAAGAACTTCCTGCAGAAGCCTGTTTAGGAAACTAAGGATACTAATACTTAATGAAATTCACCATTAAAAATATATCACTTTTTCAAACCATCAGCTCAATTCATGGAATCAATACTAGAAATAAGAATAATATTCACAAGGATTTAAAGTCACTTACTGTTGTACAAAAAGGTGTGCATTATTCAGGAACATACATTTTCAGTAACTTGCAAACTTGCCAGCAGCCATAAAAAGCTTAACAACTAATGAAATTCAGTTTAAGAGAAACCTAAAGGATTTATTGGTGGTCAACTCCGTGTACTCCATTGATGAATTTCTTTCACAGTAGGACCAACAGGCTGTAACTTACCAAATGAAAGTGTTGGTATGTTGATAAGAGACAATAAAAAACACACACACAAATTTCAAGCTTTCGCAACCCAAGATTGCTTAATCAGGAAAGAGGGAAGGAGAGGGAAAGATGAAAGGATGTCGGTTTTAAGGGAGAGGGTAAGGAGTCATTCCAACCGTTGGTTGGGAAAGCTTGCATTTTGTGTGTGTTTGTGTTTGTTTGTGTGTCTATCAACATGCCAACACTTTTGATGGTAAGTTACATCGTCTTTGTATATATATATGTATAAAACTCCTGTACCATGTGCAGTAATGTGTTCATTGTAAATAAGTATTGTAGTGTTTCTATATTTCTATTACTTGTTTATTACCTCATAAATAAATAAAAACATTTTTTTTATTTTAAATTCAGTGCAATGGTGTTTGTAAAATGATTCTTTCATATAGTGTTCATTAAAAAAAAATTACAATCATTCCACTTGGAGCCTGTGGAAGGTACATTAACTTATTAGTTTCAGTTGTAAATATTTGTCATGTATT
Organism: Schistocerca gregaria; assembly: GCF_023897955.1. NCBI lineage: Eukaryota > Metazoa > Arthropoda > Insecta > Orthoptera > Acrididae > Schistocerca > Schistocerca gregaria. Next base: position 319,477,442 of record NC_064927.1, read on the forward strand.
ATTGTTTTTCTGACATGTTCCACATCCTGGAGGACCTCCTCACTATGGATCAATTGGAATGAAAGTAAATCTAATCTAATCTAACCTAACTAATTTTTCAGTTTCTTAACTATTGCTCATATAGCTTTAATTTTGCTATGTGACTTATTTACTTCTTTCACTACATAGACATTTTCAATTTTTTAATTACTTTCCTTAAGATACAAGAATATTTCTTGTAATAATAAATCAGTAATTTTTCTCTAATAACAATGCATTTTGGCACAATGAAAAAGACTGCTAAAATATTAAGCTTTTGGACAAAGTCCTTCTTCCAAAATTGAAAACATTCATACAATTACATAAACGCAACTCACAAACACATGTTGGAAACATTCAGAAGTATTCATCATGTAGTCATTTTTCTCTGTTTTTCCTGATCACTTTAAATAATTTTTCATTTCTTCATGTACAATGGTTTCATTACTTTTTTAATCCAAATATTTTTTTATGTCTTGAGGGAACTGCACTGATAAACAGCTTCAGTGGCGGTAACCCGAAACTCTGGGCAAAAACTCTCTGACAGACAGTCTAGCTTGGCTTTGTTTTGTTTGGTTGCATGTCTTATGTATGGCATGTGTGATAATAAAAGTTTTCTACATTGCATCTGGGTTGAGCGATTATTCATTACTGTCATCACCTATACCCTGTAGAACTACACGAGTGACCCCAGTGACTGTGTTCATATATAATTTCATCATTTCCAACTATTGTGAAACTACCATTCTGCCGTTGTGCCCCCATTGTGCCAAGCAATTTACTTATGTGCACAACTTTTTCAAGCTACGACATTGGATGCCATGGATAGCACCATGTGTGCAGCCCTTGCAATAAAATTTGACAGTGACACTCCCTTGGACAGTTCTACATTAGCGTGCAACACCACCAAACAATGGAGTGTAACAAATAATGTACTCTGTTACTGCACTCAGGACCCGGCTCCTCTCACAGACCAAGCTACATCCAAGGCCCAGCAATCCAACCAGTTGGATACAAGCCTACTCACTTTCAAAGAGATATCAACAGCATCACATGTGAATGTGATTGCTCTGAACCTCATAACTCAGCTGCATTGACTCCCACATCATCTGCTGTGCATCATGTCAACCTGTGTATGATGGACAGTACTTGCTCAACTGTTGTTCCATTAAGAATATTGTGTTGCCAGCCTACCAGCTACAGAACACACCTCAAACTGACACCATTGCAGCCAGACCATCCACCACTGTGGTTCACCACAGTGCATGGGATCTTGGGCATTAAGTGACATCATGAGTGGTGATATAAAATTTGTCATCCTGCTAAGCCACTTGGGTACACATGTGAACACAATAAGTGATATCATCCCCCCCTCCCCCTCTGCCCCCCCCCTTCATCAGACATCAACTATGAGACACTGAAAGCTGCACTATCCTGCTGCCTCACCCTCTCACAAGAGGAACAAATCTGTCATGTCATTTACAACACAGTTTTACGTGACAGGACTCTGAAATTATAGCATCACCTCCACTATCAGATAGACCTTTACCTTCCCTATCTTGTTGCTAACTATATGTTCTGGACTCTGTGGATTGTGAAGTCCCCCCCCCCCCCCCCCCCAAATCCAACTAGCCATGATCACAATGAGCATGAACCTTTGGATGTATGCCTTCTGCTCACTGATTGGATATGCTCTATCATACAACACAGACAGTGCTTCAGTAATGTCAGCAGCAATGGCAGTGATCATGATTCACAACTTTGGCAGCAGTACAAATGACAGTCAGTCAACCACAAACCAAACTGCCCCCAATTCATTTCTGGCAGCTTTAATATCACCACAACCAGGCAGTGTGACAACTTTCATGAAGCATTAACAAAACTACATCTCCTCGCCACTCACACTGAACCCACACCTACACAGAATATGGACAATTGTATCTTGTTCACACCTGCAGAACATGCTGCTGACCTTGTTGTGCCCATGCAGAATAGCTTTTGTTGGTGTTGTACAACATATACTGATTCCGCTCACAGCTCCCATGCTCCATGCGATTTCTGAAACTACATGAACAGCTCATTGGAGTTGTGCTGGATCCTGTAGGATATTTAAGTCACCTTGACTCCTATGATGGCAATGGCAGACTGCATCTGCCCCATCTCCTTCGCTATAATAGACTTTTCATATGTGACCACATCAGCGGCCAGCTACACCTCAGTGACACCGGCTCAGAGGTCAGCACTTCACTGTCCTGCTCGCTGGGCTACACATCATCCCACACACTCATCCAGCTCTATGCAGCACATGATTCAACAATCCAAGTCTATGAATCACAAGTCTGCACACTAACTCCTGGCCTCAACAAAGAATTCTTTTGGACACCAGAGAAAGTCTGCACTGTTAGCTGGTTCTGCTCTATCCAGGAACTCTTTTTTCAGTACATACAGAATGCTAGACACAATTTACAAGATGCCTGGTCTTTCCACTCAGTCCTAGACCTGTCTAACGGCATGGTAGTCACACTAGGCTTCTTGTGTACTTGGCCATGCCCCCTCGACGGTTCACCACAGTGGCACAAGTCACTCTGTGCCACTTCCATCACTTCATGCAGATATACCCAATGGTTATTGGCTTCTCCCACCATGGGCTTCTCCAGGAATTCCCCCAGACCATTGACCATATTTCGCATCAAAATACCTCTGTTTTGATACAAGTGAAACAAACTTGCACTTACAACAGGAAAGCATCATTCATCACAAGTAACAAGATGTCAAATGTGAACTCCATGCAACACGACAGATTTTCAGCAGGCTACATCAATCACACCTGTTCTTTGCCTCCACCTTGGAGACAGCTATACACTATGCTATATTGGCATCTCTATTGCCACCCAAGAACAAGCTCACAACACCATTCCCAGATGACTTGCCCACCCTCTACTGGGCCTTCACAGACCTTCCCTGTCCCCTGTGTCACAATGATTCAGACAGTATACCATTACGAATACCCCCACTATACCACAGACCACATTGGCTACAACCATTAGGATCGCCAAAGTAGGAGTGGACAAATGCTTACCAGCAGGGATAGTTCACACTGTCCAATAGTTCCTAGGCTTCACCCATAAAATTGGTTTAAAAAAACTGATCTCTCAGGTTTTGCTGTGAGTACAGCATCCTCAACACACTCATCATTATGGGTAGCTATCTGGTACCAAATATCCCAGATGTCATCCATTATTTGGTGAATACCTCTGTTTTTAGTGTTATGGACTGCAATTTGGCTTACCTACAAATACCTGTGTGTCCAGATGACATTCACAAAATTGCCATTATCATACCTTTTGGTTTGGTTGAATTTATGCCATCTCATATGGACTTAAAAATGCAACACGAACATGGCAACTGTTCACTGGTGGTTTACTCCTCAAATTGCTATTCTGTTATTTTAATTTTCTCACAGATGAGGAATCTCACAATAGCCATCTCAAACAAGTTTTTAACACCCTCTCTCATAGTAGAGACATAATCAACATAGAGAAATGTCGACTTCAACAGCCTCCATGCAAGTGCCATTAACATAAGCTCTCACTGGCAAGAATATCACAACCAAATGGAAACTTACATGGATGAGCAAGATGCAGCCTACTTTTGAAAGCATTAAGGACTGCCTTACCAAGGCCATCACCTAGGCACACACATCCCCTGATGCACAGCTCATCATAATGGCAGACAGAAGTGACATTACTGTCAGAGCTGCACTAGAAAAGAGATGGAAGGTGTGTAGCAGCCACTTTGTATCTTCTCACACAAGGTCAAATTATAATAAAGCATGTGGTCTGCATATGACAGGGAGTTACTGGCACCCTACGAAGCAGTATCCTATGTCAGATAGGATGCAGAAGGATGCTCTCTGATTATCTATACCGATCATCACTCACTTGCCAATTCTATTCAGAATCCACCAACAGACCCCTGCTGCTGATAGTTTCAGCATTTAGACTACATTTCCTAGTTTACCATGGACATCTGCCACCTCAAAGACACAGAGAACATTGTGGCAGATTATTTCTCGTGCATCAGCATCACTGGTGCCCAACTGGAATGCCATTCAAAAACTCTGTAACAGACAGGCTGGCTGAACGCTTTGTTGTATTTGGTTCCTTGTCTTATGTATTATGCTCTGTGTGATAATAAAAGTGCTCTACATTCTATCTTGGTTAGAGATTATTCACCACCATCATTGTCTATACCCAGTCTTATTAGTGCTCTACTTCACTGTTTTCTTGTGAAAACAGCTCTTAATGTAGGTGGGAATCCACATAACATTTGGAACTGACATTTGTCACATAACTCACAACCCTCCAGACAGGCAGCAGATGATTATTTTCTGGTATGATGGCATAAAAGGAAATCTCATTAGAAGAATAACGTACTAACCTCCAATACCTGAAACAAAAGCACATTTTTGAAAGACCACTACATAAACTGTCAGTTCCCACCACTGAAAGATATTTGTTCCTGTATTCCTCTAAAACTTCATTATATGGTCTTCTTCTTCCATGGATGTCTGAATTAAAAGGAAAATTTGTCTTATTGAAAAGAGATATATTTATTTTCTGTTAAGTGAAAATTTCAATGTTTCTAGTGAAACATGACAGACATAAAATGAATAGCTGCATTATAAAACATTCAACAATTAATATTTCATTAATACTGTTATGCTATGAATTTAGTATAGATGTACCACAGAATCAAACCAGCAAATAGGCTATTTGTCAGCAGGGCAAGAACGTACATCCTGAAACAAATAACAAGCATTAGAATCCCATAAAAGCAGCTTTATGACAATGAAAAAATCAAGCAAGGCAATATTTGAAGCGTCAGGCCAAACATAGGTTGTTACTTTGCTGTTTCAGTCATAATGCTTCCCCATTATGATCTCATCAGTGAATCAAAGAAATGACAACAATTTACAGAAATAAAGAATGAAAAGACCTTCCCTTGCATACTAGCTTTAAAACTTACCTTACTCTTTTTGCTGATGACACCTCTATCCTCATCAACAAAACTCCCAACCTCAATCTTAAGGAATCAGCCAATATTGTCTTTAGTGAAGTATGTAATTGGTTTGTAAATAATGGTTAATCACTAAATGTTTCCAAGTAAGGAAAAAAGTTGAGGGTCAATTAAGTGTTACATTGAATGGTAGTGAGCTACAAGTTGAGTCAACCAAGTTTCTGCGTGTACACATTGACAACAGTCTAAAATGGTCTGAACATATTTTGCTCCTCCACAAAAAACTCAACTCAGCAACATTTGCCGTTCATACACTCCTGGAAATTGAAATAAGAACACCATGAATTCATTGTCTCAGGAAGGGGAAACTTTATTGACACATTCCTGGGGTCAGATACATCACATGATCACACTGACAGAACCACAGGCACATAGACACAGGCAACAGAGCATGCAAAATGTCGGCACTAGTACAGTGTATATCCACCTTTCGCAGCAATGCAGGCTGCTATTCTCCCATGGAGACGATCGTAGAGATGCTGGATGTAGTCCTGTGGAACGGCTTGCCATGCCATTTCCACCTGGCGCCTCAGTTGGACCAGCGTTCCTGCTGGACGTGCAGACCGCGTGAGATGACGCTTCATCCAGTCCCAAACATGCTCAATGGGGGACAGATCCGGAGATGTTGCTGGCCAGGGTAGTTGACTTACACCTTCTAGAGCACGTTGGGTGGCACGGGATACATGCGGACGTGCATTGCCCTGTTGGAACAGCAAGTTCCCTTGCCAGTCTAGGATTGGTAGAACGATGGGTTCGATGACGGTTTGGATGTACCGTGCACTATTCAGTGTCCCCTCGACGATCACCAAAGGTGTACGGCCAGTGTAGGAGATCGCTCCACACACCATGATGCCGGGTGTTGGCCCTGTGTGCCTCGGTCGTATGCAGTCCTGATTGTGGCACTCAACTGCACGGCGCAAAACACGCATACGACCATCATTGGCACCAAGGCAAAAGCGACTCTCATCGCTGAAGACGACACGTCTCCATTCGTCCCTCCATTCACGCCAGTCGCGACACCAATAGAGGCAGGCTGCACGATGTTGGGGCGTGAGCGGAAGATGGCCTAACGGTGTGCGGGACCGTAGCCCAGCTTCATGGAGACAGTTGCAAATGGTCCTCGCCGATACCCCAGGAGCAACAGTGTCCCTAATTTGCTGGGAAGTGGCGGTGCAGTCCCCTACGGCACTGCGTAGGATCCCACGGTCTTGGCGTGCATCCGTGCATCGCTGCGGTCCGGTCCCAGGTCGACGGGCACGTGCACCTTCTGCCAACCACTGGCGACAACATCGATGTACTGTGGAGACCTCACACCCCACGTGTTGAGCAATTCGGCGGCACGTCCACCCAGCCTCCCGCATGCCCACTATAACCCCTCACTCAAAGTCCGTCAACTGCACATACGGTTCACGTTCATGCTGTCGCGGCATGCTACCAGTGTTAAAGACTGCGATGGAGCTCTGTATGCCACGGCAAACTGGCTGACACTGAAGGCGGCAGTGCACAAGTGCTGCGCAGCTAGCGCCATTCGACGGCCAACACCGCGGTTCCTGGTGTGTCCGCTGTGCCGTGCGTGTGATCATTGCTTGTACAGCCCTCTCGCAGTGTCCGGAGCAAGTATGGTAGGTCTGACACACCGGTGTCAATGTGTTCTTTTTTCCATTTCAGGGAGTGTATTATTTCCGCTGTGTGTGACCGAGACACCACAAAAAATGCTTATTTTAATTATTTCCATGCACTATTGCTGTATGGCATAGTTTTCTGGGGTAATCAGCCACTATACAAAAAATATTCATTGCCCAAAAGAGAGTTATTAGGATAATGAGTGGAGTCCTGCCTAGACATTCTTGTAGGAACCTTTTCAGAAAATTAAGGATACTGACAACAGCATGCCAATATATCTACTCCCTGTTATGTTTCATTGGTAAAAATGGACAATTGTACAAAACCAGTGATTCATAACATACCCACAATACCAGGAGGAAGATGGACCTCCATTATGAATCAAAAAACCGATGTTCCACTTGTCACAGCCATTGTGGATTTTCCGTTGCCCAATAGTGCATATTATGCTGGTTTATGTTACTGCTGTTGGTGAATGACGTTTCATTTCTAAATAGAATGCATGTAAAAAATCTGTCATTGTCCCATAATTTCTCTTGTGCCCAATGGCAGAACTGTACACAATGTTCAAAGTCATCCACATGCAATTCCTGGTGCATAGAAATATGGTACGAGTGTAATCAATCTTGATGTAGCATTCTCAACACCGACGTTTTTGAGATTCCCTATTCTCACGTAATTTGTCTGCTACTGATGTGCAGATTAGCAACAACAGCATCTAAAACACCTACTTGGGCATCATCATTTGTTGCAGGTCGTGGCTGAACACTTCCTGTTTCCTTAAATAACGTAACTATCTGGCGAATGGTCCGGACACTTGGATGATGTCGTCCACGATACCGAGCAGCATACATAGTATATGCCTATTGGGCATTTTGATCACAATAACGGTAGATCAACACAATATTGACCTTTTCCAGAATTGGTAAACGGTCCATTTTAACATGAGTAATGTATCATGAAGCAAATACCGTCTGCACTGGCGGAATGTTACATGATACCGTGTACTTATTATTTGTAACTATTACAGTGCCATCTATCACAAAGCGAAAAAAGTGCTCCAACTAAAACATTCATATTTCTTTACGTACTACACCATAGCGCCATCTGGTTTCCCCCTTGAAGCTAGACAAGTTTTGTTCTTTGCAGCTTTTTCGTTTCATGCTTATTTCATAAGATATTTGGCCCGGTCACTTTCAATGGACCACCCTGTACATGCTGGTCTGCTACAAAAGCACAGGCGCCAACTGATATAACAGCTATAACATAATTGTAGATTAATGATACAGAATGTTGACATCCAGAGCCCTGTGCCAGAGAAATGGGCCACAGTCTCTGCATATGTGTGGCCACAGGTGGGCACAATTCTTGGCTCTATGCACATTCAGGCGAGTAGTGGTGTCCAGTTTAAGCATCCTGACTTTAATTTGCCATCTGTGTTGACTCATTGGACTTGTTAGTCTGTGGCTAATGATGCCTTTGTATCACCAATGCTGATTCCCATGCATGATAAGTTGAAATCCCATTTCTCTAGATCATATTTTATATGTATTTTGACTGCTTCTTTAATGACCGAGCCCCAGTACATGGAGGTCAATGAAGGCTCTCTGTCCCTCTGTTGTTTATTCTATGTCCTGTATCAAGACAGTGTTCAGCATCAGCAGATTTTCTTGGCTGACCTACTCTTGTGTGACTGTTATGTTCAGTGCATCTATCTTTAACAGTGCAACTTGCCTGGCCACTGTATGATTTCCAACACTATCATGGAACTTTATATATCCCTGGTCTCCTTAGACCTAGGTTGTTTTCAACAAAACCCAGTATCTTTTGCACTCCTGCAGGAGGGTGGAAGACACATTTTATCTCATGTTTCTTGAACAACCTACTGATGTTAAAGCACACACCAACAGTGTAGGATAAAAACTATCCTCATGGAGTTCTCCATTTTACCTGGATGTTCTTGAGGTTTAAGGCATGCTGGTTGAAATGCATTTAAAATCTGCTTATCAGAGTAACCATTCAGTACAACACAGAGCAAAGATGGCTAAGCTGTGATGCATTTCAAGTTGTCTGCACTAATCCTCAAGAACAGCCAAAAGTAATGGAGAACTCCATAGGATGGTTTTTCTAACTTGTGTTTGTAGTGTTTCCTTTAAGATCAGTAAGCTGTTCAAAAACATCAAATAAAATGTGTCCTCCATCTTCCAGTGCAAATGCAAATGATACTGGATTCTGTTAAGCACAACCTAGGGCTAATGAGATCAGGGATATATAAATTCCCTTGCCAGTGTGGGAAATCATACACTGGCTAGTCTTGTTACACTGTTAAAGATAGATCCACTGAATGTGGACATTACACTAGACTAGGTCAACGGCTAATAATGGAAGCAAGGCTAAAGAAAAATCAAGACACGTTCATAGGATTTGTTGACCTGGAAAAAGCGTTCGACAATATAAAATGGTGCAAGCTGTTCGAGATACTGAAAAAAGTAGGGGTAAGCTATAGGGAGAGATGGGTCATATATAATATGTACAACAACCAAGAGGGAATAATAAGAGTGGATGATCAAGAACGAAGTGCTCGTATTAAGAAGGGTGTAAGACAAGGCTGTAGCCTTTCGCCCCTACTCTTCAATATGTACATCGAGGAAGCAATGATGGAAATAAAAGAAAGGTTCAGGAGTGGAATTAAAATACAAGGTGAAAGGATATCAATAATATGATTCGCTGATGACATTGCTATCCTGAGTGAAAGTGAAGAAGAATTAAATAATCTGCTGAACGGAATGAACAGTCTAATGAGTACAAAGTATGGTTTTGAGAGTAAATCGGAGAAAGACGTAGGTAATGAGAACTAGTAGAAATGAGAACAGTGAGAAACTTAACATCAGGATTTATGGTCACGAAGTCAATGAAGTTAAGGAATTCTGCTACCTAGGCAGTAAAATAACCAATGATGGACGGAGCAAGGAGGACATCAAAAGCAGACTCGCTATCGCAAAAAAGGCATTTCTGGCCAAGAGAAGTCTACTAATATTAAATACCAGCCTTAATTTGAGGAAGAAATTTCTGAGGATGTACGTCTGGAGTACAGCATTGTATGGTAGTGAAACATGGACTGTGGGAAAACCGGAACATGAGAGAATCGAAGCATTTGAGATGTGGTGCTATAGATGAATGTTGAAAATTAGGTGGACTGATAAGGTAAGGAATGAGGAGGTTCTATGCAGAACCGGAGAGGAAAGGAATATGTGGAAAACACTAATAAGGAGAAGGGACAGGATGATAGGACATCTGCTAAGACATGAGGAAATGACTTCCATGGTACTAGAGGGAGCTGTAGAGGGCAAAAACTGTAGAGGAAGATTGGAATACGTCAAGCAAATAATTGAGGGTGTAGGTTGCAAGTGCTACTCTGAGATGAAGAGGTTAGCACAGGAAAGGAATTCATGGTGGGCCACATCAAACCAGTCAGCAGACTGATGACCAAAAAAAAAAGGTCAACCAGAAAAGTTTGCTGTTGCTGCACACTATTTTGACAAGAGACATAGCATGAACTACAGATATACGGGATTTCAACTTAGCAAAGCATGGGGACAACCACTGGTGGTACTAAGGCATCATTGGCCATAGACCAACAAATCCATTGTTGCAACTCAGGTGGAGACTCAGAATCAGGACACTGAAACTGGGCATCAACACTCTGTCTGTGTGCTTACACAACCACAAACTGTGCCTCCACCTACCTTGTGTTGCAGATGTGAAGACCATGGCCCATATTTGAATATCAACATCCTCTGTGATTCATCTACGATGACAATGCAGCCCCATCCCTTGGTGCCTGCACTTTTCTTGTGAGCTGGTGCATATACTGAGGAGCCAGAGCAGCAATACATCTACTTCTACAAATATGCATGGCATATGGTACCCTGTACCATTACAAGTCATTTCCTTTCCTGTTACATTCACAAATAGAGCAAGGGAAAAATGACCATCTGTATATCTTTGTATAAGCACTAATTACTTGTATTTTATCTTCGTGATCCTTACACTCAATGTACATTGGTGGTAGTAGAATTGTTTGGCAGTCAGATTCAAATGTTGATTCTCTAAATTTTCTCAGCAGTGTTTCTTTAAAAGAACATCACCTCCCTTCAGGGCTTCCCATTTGAATTGCCAAAGCATCTCCGTAACATTTACATGTTGTTCAAATCTACTGGTAGCAAATCTAACAGCCTTCCCCCAAATTTATTTGATGCCTTCCTTCAATCTGACCTGGTACGGATCCCAAACACTTAAGCAGTACTCAAGAATAGGTTGTACCAGTGTCCTATATGCAGTCTCCTTTACAGGTGAACCACCCTTTTTAAAATTCTCCCAATAAATGGAAGGACACAGTTCTAATATGCTCATCGATCTTACATTGCTTTCCAATGTTACACCCAGATATTTAAATGAGTTGACTGTGTCATGAAGGGCACTAGTAATGCTGTATCTGAACATTACACGTTTGATCTTCGTACTCATCTGCATTAACTTATATTTGTGCACCTTTACAGATAGCTTCCATTCATCAGACCAACTAGAAATTTTGTTCAAGTCATCTTGTACCTTCCTATAACTACTCAATTTCAACACCTTATCATACACCACAGTATCATCAGCAAACAACCACAGATTGCTGCCCATCCTGCCCACCAAATCATTTATCTATATAGAGAACAACAGTGGTTGTATCACACCTTCCTGGGGCACTCCTGACAATACTCTTGTCTCTGATGAACATTTGCCATTTGTGACAACATACTGGGTTCTATTACTTAAGAAGTCTTTGAGTCACCCACATATCTATGAATGTACTCCCTGTTTTTGTACATTCATTGATAGTCTGCAATGGGGTACCATATCAAATGCTTTCTGGAAATCTAGAAATATGGAATCTGCCTGTTGCCTTTCACCCATAGTCGGCAGTATATCATGTGAGAAAAGGGCAAGCTGGGTTTCACATGACTGATGCTTCCTAAAACCATGCTGATTCATGGACATAAGCTTCTCTATCTCAAGAAAGTTTAATATATTCAACCTGGAAATACGTTCAAAGATTCTGCAGCAAACCAAAGTTAGGAATATTGGTTTGTAATTTTGAGGATCTGTTCTTATATACTGGAGCCACGTGCACTTATTCCAGTTACTTGGGACTCTGTGCTTGGTGAGAGATTCATGATAATTGCAGGAACTGAATTGGGAATCTGCCAAGACCTGATGATTTATTTGCTTTCACATCTTTCAGTTGTTTCTCTATACCAATGCTTATTACTATGTCATCCATATGTAAGCCAGTCTGATGGTCAAAGGATGGTATGTTTACACAATTCTCTTGTGTGGACGATTTCTTGAATGTGAAATTTAAAAATTAAGCTTCTGTTTTGCTCTTCAACTGCCACACAAGATTGGCTAACAAGGGATTGAATGGAAGCCTGAAGCACCTGAAGATATTAAGCAGCTTCTTGTTGAAATATTGTGGAGCTTTCAAACTTTATACAACATGACGCCCATAACATAACTGAAGCAGTTATTATGCCAGAAAAGTCTCAAACAGCACAATTATCTACATGTTTTCTTGTTCACACTTTCCTTCATTATGGAAAACAGTTCATTGATTAATCCTGTAGTGTGTGTACCAGTGTGCTGCTGTTGCTACACTACTGGTCATTAAAATTGCTACACCAAGAAGAAATGCAGATGATAAACGAGTATTCATGGGGGAAATGTATTATATTAGAACTGACATGTGATTATATTTTCATGCAATTTGGGTGCATACTCCTGAGAAATCAGTACCCAGAACAACCACCTCTGGCTGTAATAATGGCCTTGACACGACTGAGCATCGAGTCAAACAGAGCTTGGATGGCGTGTACAGGTACAGCTGCCTATGCAGCTTCAACATGATACCACAGTTCACCAAGAGTAGTGATTGGCACATTCTGACGAGCCAGTTGCTCCACCACCATTGACCAGACGTTTTCAATTGGTGAGAGATTTGGAGAATGTGCTGGTCAGGGCAGCAGTTGAACATTTTCTGTATCCAGATTGGCTCGTACAGGACCTGCAACATACGGTCGAGCATTATCTTGCTGAAATGTAGGATTTCACAGGGATTGAATGAAGGGTAGAGCCACGGTTTGTAATATATCTGAAATGTAACGCCCACTGTTCAAAGTGCTGTCAATGCGAACAAGAGGTGACCGAGACGTGTAACCAATGGCACCCCATACCATCACGCGCCAGGTGATACGCCAGTATGGAGATGATGAATACATACTTCCAATGTGCATTCACCATGATGTCACCAAACACAGATGCGACCATCATGATGTTGTAAACAGAACCTGGATTCATCCGAAAAAATGACGTTTTGCCATTCAAGCACCCAGGTTCATCATTGAGTACACCATCACAGGTGCTCCTATCTGTGATGCAGCATCAAGGGTAACTGCAGCCATGGTCTCAAAGCTGATAGTCCATGCTGCTGCAAATGTCATCGAACTGTTCGTGCAGATGGATGTTGTCTTGCAAACGTCCCCATCTGTTGACTAAGGGATCGAGACGTGGCTGCACGATCAGTTACAGCCATGCGGATAAGATGCCTGTCATCTTGACTGCTAGTGATACGATGCCTTTCGGATCCAGCATGGCATTTCGTATTACCCTCCTGAACCACCAATTCCATATTCTGCTAACAGTCATTGGATCTCAACCAACGCAAGCAGCAACGATGCGATACGATAAATGACCTTTATCAAAGTCAAAAACGTGATGGTACACATTTCTCCTCCTTACGCAAGGCATCACAGCAATGTTTCACCAGGCAACACTGGTAAACTGCTGTTTGTGTATGAGAAATCAGTTGGAAACTTCCCTCATGTCAGCACATTGTAGGTGTCGACACCAGTGCCAAACTTGTGTGAATGCTCTGAAAAGCTAATCATTTGCATATCACAGCATCTTCTTCCTGTCGGTTACATTTCACATCTGTAGCATGTCATCTTAATTGTGTAGCAATTTTAATGGCCAGTAGTGTACATAGCATTATTTTTAACCACTTTTTCGTTCTTAGTTTTGTTTCCTTTTTGATGTGTATAGAAGAGGTTTAAGTTATAAATATGAAGTCCCACTTACCTTTTCAGGTGTCTTCTTTCACTTTCAAGAGAATCCTCACTTCTTTTCAACAAATACTTCCGGGCCCCAACCAAGCCATTGCGAAAAAATTTCATGTGATCTATTTCATCCGTGTGATAAGAAAATGTCTGAATATCTGAACCACACAGATATTTTTCCAGCTCCAATGTTTTTTCATTCGAGAATTGCCATTCATTAAGCATAAAATGGCTGAGTGCTGTATTGGCAAGGTATATGCGTCGAGCTATCTTCAGAAGTCTGTTTGAACATAAAATAATTTTCATTCACATTATTATGTTTATAAATCAACTTTTTATCATAATAAATTTTTTTCTGTCCATTTGCTCCTCATATAAATTTGTTACATATGGTATATCAGCTCAATATAACTAAATTCACCACCAAGCAATATCATAATCAGAGACAACTCAATTTTAAATTTTAATTAGAATTGCAAAAAGCATGATGTTGATGATGGGCCAATAATTTTTCAGTTATAGTGAGAAATTATAATTTACAAACCAACAGCTGATTTAAGCTGCCTTACAGTGTTCCAATGTAGACAGTGCACATCTCTGGTGATTTTCACTCTTAAAAGTTTGAGAGCTGTATAACTTGTAAGTGCAAATAGTTTGCACTTATGATTTGTACCACCAACAGTTTTCACTTACGATTTCTACTGGCAACACTGACAAGTTACTTTGCATCAATATATTTAATGTCATTTGAAGATGGCCAGTGGTCAAAAAAGTCAGTAAATTGATAAAACACTTGTGGTCCAGACAAACATATAATTGTAAGCACATATATGACAACTTATCTCATTTGCATTCAAGCAATACAGTATATTTCCATTCAAGTTAATTTATTTCTGCAACAGCATGTCCCTTTTCTATTTTATCATCCTTTGGTTGTACAGTTAATACAATTACTCACAACTTCTTCTTTGTATTTATGTGCATAACTAGCTTAGTATTTGACACTGCCAGGGTATGTATTTATTCCAATCTTCTATTCCTTCCCCCTCTGTATGTTCAGCTTCTCTTCCCCCTCTCTCTGTCCATCTACATCTCTCCACTCTTTCTGTCCATTTGCTACTTGCCCCTTCTCTCTGCCCATATGCTCTTCTGCTCCTCTCTCTGACCACGTCCTCTCACCTCTTCTCTCTGTTCATCTCCTCCTCTTCCCTTCCTCTGTTCATTTACTCATCCTCCTCTCTGTCCCTCTCCTCTTCCCCCTCCCCCTGTCCATCTCCTCCAAACCCTCCCTATGCCCATTTTCTCCTCCCCCTCTCTGTCCATCTTCTCCTCCCCCTTTCTGTCCATCTCCTCCTCTTTCCTTTCTCTGTCCATTTCTCCCTCTCCCTTTCTCTGTCCACTTCCTCCTCCCCTTCCTATATGTGTCCATCTACTCCTTCCCCCCTCTATTCATCGATCTCCTCTCCCCCATTCTCTCTCCACATTATCACCCCTATCCTAATAGGAGGTTGCTGGTTCTTATGCCACAGTATTTCTTTGCAGATAGTAAGAAACATGTGTACCAAGTTTGGCATAAATCAATCCAGGGGTTTAGGAGTAGTTTTTTGGCCATGTTTTTGTCTGTATACACACCTGGCACATATATTTATCATATATTTAACACATTTCATGCATATCTGTATCTCTAGCAAATTTTGACCTACAGTTTTGTTTGCACGCAGCACAGTTGTGGTGAACTATGTGTTATACAGTGATACAATTTTGCAGGTACACCTAGTGGTATATGTGGATAGCATCTGCAAAATTTGTTGCACATAGAATTCGTAGTTAAGAAGTAATAAATTAAAATAGCTTGGAAGATGTGACAGTGTTTTATGCATCTCCATGTTTATGATGTCATCTCTCCTGAACTATGTTCTGTACAATGATACAATTTTGTAAGTCCATTCAGCAGCTTACATGGATTCTGTCTGTGAAATGTGTCACAAATACAGTTAGTAGTAAAGAAGTAATAAATTAGTGAATTAAAATGTTATGCCTGCTGCAGCATTAGTAAGTGATAAACTTTTTTCCTTTCATTATTTTGTGGGGGTTATCAGCAAGAAAAAGTTCTCTTAAGGTTTGAAATTGTGTGTAAAGTTTCTTGCAAGTCACTAAGTGCTCTTATTGTCAAATACTGGATGAATAAAGTGTGGGTATTTGCCCATCATGGGCTACACTTCTTCAGCAAATCTTTCCAAACAGTAAATGATATTTGTATCAAGCTTGGTTGAAATTGGTCCAGTAGTTTAGGAGCAGATGTGGAACACATATAGATACATTTTTGTAATATGTGTGTGTGTTAGGTGTAGTGAATACAAAATAAGTTTCTTTAAGATTCATGTTGTGTTTCCTTCATAATATACATGGCTCTCTTCATCATCATCATCCAGATGGGACACATGGCCATTCAACCTATCAAGCCATATAGGCTCCATACTTGTCATACATCATCGTGCCTGTGAATTTATATAACACTCCAGATATAAGTATGATTGCTGCTATGTGGGCAATCAGCCATTGCCAAAAATTTATGGATGACAGAATCCATCAAATGGCTTAGGATTACAAGGACACTGGAACTGTTACTAGGTAGCAGTCATGGGAGGAGTATAGGCCAGCATCTACAGGAAAAATTAGGTGCAGAGGACCAAGCCACAAGTTTAATGAAACCAAGCATTAGTGTTAGCCATGTAACAGAAAACTTATGAAAAATGTGTATGGATTTCAATAAAGATGATCAGGTATTGACGTGAGATATGGAAACAACATGACTAAAAATGAATAAATACAGTGTCAATGGTGACCTGGATAAAATAAGAGCAGCTGCTGAGTGCATGGATTTGGTTTTTCTGGAGGTTCTGTGCCACCAAGACCAGCCCTGAATTAAGTCTGTTGTAAAGTGATAAAGCATGGAGCTGAGAGGACCAATTCAGATAGATGCAAAGTCTCATACTGGTGCTTAGGCAAAAAATATTCATTGTACAAAAGAAAGTAGTTACAATTCTGTGTGGACTTAACACATGGTCTTGCAGGTATCTCTTTAAGCAGTTGTGAATGTTAACCACTGCCTCACAGAACACTTATTCAGTTAAAAAATTTAGTATCAACAACCCATCTAAGATTGAGAGTAAAAGTGGGTGGGACATCATGTTGCCAAGGTTCTTTCAAGAACATAGCAGAAGTTTTGCTGGGAAACCCTAATACATCCTCCATACATGCCCAATCACTCCCCATGCAATTTTCATATTTTTGGAGCCCTGAAGAAAGACATTCAAGACTGTCAGTTTGCATTGGATGAAGAAGTTCCATAGGCAACCGCAAACATTTTTCCGTGAAGGCAATGACCAGCTTGTCTCACAAGCACACAAATGTACTAAGAGATATGGTGATTACTTTTGAAATAATAAACAGTTTACTTACTTTTTTATATCTGTCTCATTTTCATTTGACTGCCCCATATAGATTACAGAGGTTTCTCCTCAGCAACTCCTTCTATACCATTGAGGAAGTCTTGAGCAGCAATAATCAGTTTTTAAAATACTTTTAAATGACTAGCATGCAGCTATATAACTTTTTTATTTTCCAAGACTTACCAAGCGGGAAAGCGCCAGTAGATAGGCACAATAAATAAAACACACAAACACACACATTGTGCCTATCTACCGGCGCTTTCCCGCTTGGTAAGTCTTGGAATCTTTGTTTTTAATATATTTTTCCCATGTGGAAGTTTCTTTCTATTTTACGCACAAACACACACACAGAATTTTGAGCTTTCGCAACTGGCGGCTGCTTCGTCAGGAAAGAGGGAAGGAAAAGGAAAGATGAAAGGATGTGGGTTTTAAGGCAGGATAAAATGTATGGTAGATTACAGAAAAAGGGAAGATGAATACAAAGTAAAACTACTTGTACAAACAAAAGGAGAAAGTAAGATGATAGAGAAGATTTCGAAATGCAACAGAGACAATAACAAGCGTAATTGTTTGGTTCAAATTAATGATGATGTAAATAAAATAGAAAGAAACTTCCACATGGGAAAAATATATTAAAAACAAAGATTCCAAGACTTACCAAGCAGGAAAGCGCCGGTAGATAGGCACAATAAATAAAATGCACAAACACACACACAGAATTTCGAGCTTTCGAAACCAGCAGCTGCTTCGTCAGGAAAGAGGAAAGGAAAAGGAAAGATGAAAGGATGTGGGTTTTAAGGGAGAGGGTAAGGAGTCATTCCAACCCCGGGAGTGGAAAGACTTACCTTAGGGGGAAAAAAGGATAGGTATATACTCACGCACACACACACACACACACACACACACACACACACACACACACACACACACATATCCATCCATACATACACAGACACAAGCAGACATATTTAAAAGCCTATAATTAGGCAGGATAAAATGTATGGTAGATTACGGAAAAAGGGAAGATGAATACAAAGTGAAACTACTTGTACAAACAAAAGGAGAAAGTAAGATGATAGAGAAGATTTCGAAATGCAACAGAGACAATAACAAGCATAATTGTTTGGTTCAAATTAATGATGATGTAAATAAAATAGAAAGAAACTTCCACATGGGAAAAATATATTAAAAACAAAGATTCCAAGACTTACCAAGCAGGAAAGCGCCGGTAGATAGGCACAATAAATAAAATGCACAAACACACACACAGAATTTCGAGCTTTCGCAACCGGCGGCTGCTTCGTCAGGAAAGAGGAAAGGAAAAGGAAAGATGAAAGGATGTGGGTTTTAAGGGAGAGGGTAACGAGTCATTCCAATCCCGGGAGCAGAAAGACTTACAGACACAAGCAGACATATTTAAAGGCCAAATATGTCTGCTTGTGTCTGTGTATGTATGATGTATGGATGGATATGTGTGTGTGTGTGTGTGTGTGTGTGTGTGTGTGTGTGTGTGTGTGTGTGTGTGTGTGTGTGTGGGCGTGCGAGTATATACCTATCCTTTTTTCCCCCTAAGGTAAGTCTTTCCACTCCCGGGATTGGAATGACTCCTTACCCTCTCCCTTAAACCCCACATCCTTTCATCTTTCCTTTTCCTTCCCTCTTTCCTAATGATGCAGCTGCCGGTTGCGAAAGCTCGAAATTCTGTGTGTGTGTTTGGGCGTTTTATTTATTGTGCCTATCTACCGGCACTTTCCCGCTTGGTAAGTCTTGGAATCTTTGTTTTTAATATATATATTTGTTCTATTGACGCATTCCATGTCATAGCAGTTATCATGAATGTGAGCAATGGAGCATGTACCTAAGTATAACTGTAGTTAGCGGAATGAGATTTTCTCTCTGCAGTGGAGTGTGTGCTGATATAAAACTTCCTGGCAGGTTAAAACTGTGTGCCAAACCGAGACTCAAACTCAGGACCTTTGCCTTTCGTGACCAAGTGCTCTACCATCTAAGCTACCCAAGCACAACTCACACCCCATCCTCACAGCCCTACTCCTGCCAGTAACGACTCACACCCCATCCTCACAGCCGTACTCCTGCCAGTACCTCGCCTCCTACCTTCCAAACGTTACAGAAGCTGTCCTGCAAACCTTGCAGAACTAGCACTCATGAAAGAAAGGATATTGTGGAGACCTGGCTTAACCACAGCTTGGGGGATGTTTCACAGGAGAGCTTCTGTAAAGTTTGGAAGGTAGGAGACGAGGTACTGGCAAAAGCATGGCTGTGAGGATGAGGCGTGAATCGTGCCTGGGTAGCTCAGATGGTAGAGCACTTGCCTGTGAAAGACAAAGGTCCTGAGTTCGAGTATCAGTTTGGCACACAGTTTTAATATGTCAGTAAATTTCATAACTGTAGTTGTTGATAATGAAGATGATATGATTTTTTATTTCAGTGTAATGTAAGAATTTCACTATACAGTAAAATATATACTTAAATGCCTTTGCATAATCTTTAAACGAATGCCTAACAGATGGTAGGAATTATTAGAGATATAGCTGCCTCTGAAATATAGATTAATTATGCATGGCATTGTCAAGCACCAGGAAAAAATGGCATTCCATGGGTTGGAGTGTGGAATGTTAGATCCCTTAACTAGGTAGGCAGGTTAGATAATTTAGTAAAGGAAATGAATACATTGAAGTTAGGTATAATGGGAATTAGTAAAGTTCAGTGACAAGAAAAACGGGACTTGTGGTCTGGTCTTTATACATTTATCAATGCAAAATCAAACAAAGGTAATATGGGAGTAAATGTCTAATAATGAATGAGAAAACAGGAATTCATACAAGCTACTACAAACTAGTGAATGCATCATCATATCCAAGACGGACATGAAGCAAACAGCCACGACGTAGAATTTATTGCAATCTAGGTTCGCAAATAATGAAGAGAGTGAAAGAATATATGAAAAAATAAAGGAAATTATTCAGATAGTTAAGGAAGATGAAAATTTAATTGAGGTAGGTGACTGGAACTCAGCAGCAAGAAAACGGAGAGAAGGAAAACTAGTGGGAGAACATGGACTGGGTAAAGGAATGGAAGAAGAAGTCAACTGGTATAATTTTGTACACTGCATAATTTAATCATCACTAACACTTGATTTAAGAATCATAAAAGAAGGCCGTATATGTGGAAGAGATACAGTGACACTGGAAGATTTCAAATTGCTTACCTAATGGCAATACAGTGATTTCAAAACCAGATTTTAAAGTATAAAACATTTCCAGGTGCAGATGTTGGCTCTGACAACAATAAAGCTGCAAAATTGGAGGAAGGTGGGAAATAAAGCAGATGAGACCTTAATAAATTGAAGGAACCAGAGGGTACTGAGTTCCAGAGGGAGCATTAGGCAACATATGATTGAAATGGAGGAAAGGAATAAAATAGAAGACAAATGAGAGATGAAATGGAACAGGTGACACAGGATCACATACGCTAAAAAACAAACTTAGCAGAAATATCTAGTTAAAATAGGAGGTATTGAATTTAATTGGCAACAGGAAAAATATAAAAATGCAACAAATGAAATAGATGAAAAAGAATACTTGTATAGGTGTCTAAAAAATGAGATTGATAGAAAGTGCAAAATGGGTAAGCAGGAACGGCAAGAGGACAAATGCAAGGTTGTAGAAGCATGCATATTTAGGGGAAACATAGATGACACACATGGGAAAATTAAACAGACCTTCAGAGAAAAGAGAAACAGCTATATGAATACCAGGAGCTCAGTTGGAAAGCATGGAAAGCCAGTACTAGGTAAAGAAGGGATAAATGAAAGGTAGCAGGAATATATAAAGCATGTATGAAAGGGAACCAAACTTGAGAACAGTATTACGGAAAGAGTTGAGGAAGTGGGTGAAGTTGAGTGGGGTATTTGATACTGCATGAAGAATATGTCATAGCACTTAAAGACCACTGGAGTAGATGACATTCCCCAAAGAATTAGTGAGATCATTGGGAAAGCCAGCCATGACAAAATTATTCCACCAGGTTTGCAAGTTGTATGATACAGTGAAAGTAGTCACTCTGCTCATGGCTGTTAAAAATATTTATTGCAATTGCAGTGGAGGCTTACAATAAATTACAGAATATAAGAAACATTCAAGAAACCAAATCACAAGTTTTGAATCCTGCTATGATGTAAAAATAAAATTATGTTTTGAAATTGACTGGCGAAGTGAAGCCAATATGGAATCACAACAAGTTATTGGCCAAAAACTATAGTGGAACAAATGATTACTCAATTTTTGCTAAAGAAGATTGTGAGTTGAGAGTCAGAAGTCAGTTACTAACAAGGGAAACTCCCCATTGCACCCCCCTCAGATTTAGTTATAAGTTGACACAGTGGATAGGCCTTGCAAAACTGAACACAGATCAATCAAGAAAACAGGAAGAAGTTGTGTGGAACTATGAAAAAAATAATCAAAATATACAAACTGAGTAGCCCATGCATAAGATAGGCAACATCAAGGAGAGTCTGAGCTCAGGAGTACTGTGGTCCCGTGGTTAGCATGAGCATTTGTGGAACGAGAGGTCCTTGGTTCAAGTCTTCTCTCTAGTGAAAAGTTTAATTTTTTATTTTCAGACAATTATTATCTGTCATCCATCAGTCCAATGTGAGGTAACTGCGCCGTAGTATGGGGACGCTACACCCAAACAAACATCGAAACGCACAACGTTAGTCAACTACAGCACACAGAAGAGAGAGTATTCCTGCTAACGAGGCTCCCTGGCTTGCAGTTGACTGTTTGCTACTTTGGACAAGAGTCCATTTAAAATGTGAGATGTATTCCATGGGCAATACGAATCCAGCAAATATAGTGGACAGACGGGCATATAATAATTGTCTGAAAATAAAAAATTAAACTTTTCACTCGAGAGAAGACTTGAACCAAGGACCTCTCAATTAGCAGCTGCTCATGCTAACCACAGGACACTATCCTTGATGTTGCATATCGTGCACATGGACTACTCAGTTTGTATATATTGCTTATTTTTTTCATAGTACCACACAACTTCTTCCTGTTTTCTTGTGTAATGAGCTGTTTTTAAATGGACAATGCAAGCCAAATGGTATATGTGTTTCATTAAGACCACTGATGTTATTATATTTCAATAAAACGAAATATATTTGGTGACAAAAATATGCATTTCCTTGGAGTCACAGGATGGATTTAAAATACCTTCACTGATTTGAGAAATAACCTCAGAAAAAGTAGGCCTCTTGAAAGAAATGTATAAGGCAGGAAGAATTGTGTAAGCCAACACTGTCTGTAGGTGGCCCCCAATAAAATGTTGATTCTGCTATGTTCATTATGGTTAGTTATTATTTTACACATATTGTGTGATTTTCCTTTTGAGAAATCTCTGAGTATGGAGCATACAAACCATCAGTGACTGACACAATTTTCATCTTCTTATTGTCCATACTTTCTAAGACATAAACTACTTTTGAAGTGCGAAAATGTACTAAAACAAATTAAATGAATAGAAATGCACCACACTGTACAACATGCTTGTAGTGAGACAGTCACAATTCCTGGAACCCATAGCACATGGTCTCTGGCTTGCTGAGGAGCACCGCAGTCCTGGGCCCATGGATAAACCACGAAAATCTGCTGCATTATGCCATACACAAACAGACCCAGCCTGGGATAGATTGGTGAGATTATATCCAATGTACAGGGCCTACATGTTAGTGGGAACCGAATGGCTTCATATCAGCAGGCCCAACCCATTACAGATACCCACAGAAATGGCCTTCGGCTTTTGCCCATCAAGGAAATCCACTCATATGGCTAGCTAGTCATGAGCCACAGCCATCATGTTGATGAAATGAGACCATGATGATCAATTCATGCAATTGATAACTCATTAAAACACTCTGAGAATCAATAATAATGAGGATAGGTAGCAACTCACCCTAAAGATGGTTGTTGAGCTACAGAAAGGCATGTAGAAAAGACAGTCACACTCACAACTAAATTTTTCAGCCATAGCTTTTGTCAGAAAATGAGAGTACACATACATTCAGACTATCACTGAGATACTACTCTTGCACAAATGACCACTGCCTCTGACAGCTGTGTCTACAGTCTCTGAGAATTAGATCCAAACAAACCACTCCTCGTGCCTCCCAGCTTCTCATCGTGAGCTGCTATGCCAGTAGCAAAAAGTGGTGGCAGCACTGACTTCAAGCTGAGGGGAGTGGTACCAATGGGAGAAGCAGTAGGAATGAGGAAGTAGGGAACCAGTGCACATACTCAGCTGCACCCAACCAGCAACAATGTTTGACATATCAGTAAACAAACAATTTTATCTACTGAGATAAAAAATTAGACTTTTCCAGTGTTTTTCAAATTTCCTTGATATTTCCCTGCTTTCCCTCATGTGTCTGAAATTCCCTGTTTTCCCTGATTTCCAGAACCTGTGGCAACCCTGCATTATTATCATATACTGCCTAGCTTTGGGAGTGAAAGGAAACAAAGAAGGGGAAAATATAGTGTTATGGTGTTAACGTGGAATGTTTAATACTTTATTATCATTATTATTTATGTTACTTTTTGGCTAAATACCTACTCTGTGCTATCTAAGTAATTCTGTAGTGTTCAGAATGTTTGCCATAACATGTACTTCTTAATTAAGTTTGTTTTAGGAATTTCTTTAATCTCCTTTGGTAATTTATTGTACAGTTTGATTCTGTGGTAGGAAATGCTGTTTTGAGATTTATGTTTACTCTTTCTTGATTAATGTAAATTCAGTCTAGATTTTGTTCGATAGTCATGAACAGAGCTGTTTCTGCAGTAATTATCAATCCTGTTTTTTACATTTACAACTGATGGTCAAATTTACTTAGATGGTGTACTAAAAAATCCCCAGCGTTTTGAACATATCTTTACAATGTGCTTATCTACCATTTTTGCTTATTACTCTCATTGTATTTTCCCATAGTTTGAAAAGTGTGTTCAAATTTTCTCAGTGACTATAATATTGCTGTCATCAACAAAGAGAAGGACCAAAACTAGTGGTGAAGTCATTGATGTATTTCAGGGACAGTACTGGGTTAAAATGATACCCCAAGGTACAACTATAACAAAACATTTTGGCTCTTTTACTAAAACTTTGGACTTACATGGAGTATATGCTACCTCTACTCTTTATATGCTACCTGCTAGGCATGATCGGAGCCAGTCATTAGGTATCCCTCTTATTAGTAATGCTGTTGCATTCAGGGATGAGTAAGTGGTGTGATAGACCAGTAGGCCCAATGGAAACACTGTTGGCAGTAAAAAATGAATATATTTAATTCCAGTACATGGCATGTCATGTCTCAGTAAGGCAAATATGCCTCACTCTGTTGTCCCTGGCTGACGCTGACATGAGTGGTTCCTTTTGCTCTTAATGCATTGTAGGCACCCTGCAATGCTGACATAAGACCACGGCAAACTGGCAGCTTCTAGAGTCTGTGGCATAAATGGTGTCACACTTCCATCCCCAGCACAGAGCCCTGGGGGCCCCCCGGCTCTCCACACAGGTTTACCACAGTGGCACACGGAGACAGCATGCATGAGCTTTGACACGCTGCCCTCTGGTAGGAAGCAGACAGGAGCTCAGTGATGGCAGCAGTGGGCACAGAGGGCAGGTTGGCAGGGCTGTTGTACCATGTTCCAAGAGGAAAATTAGTGCCAACAGCAACAGGCACAGCCTGGTCTCAAACCCATGGCTGCTGCCAGCAAGACCCAATTGTCTCGCAGCCTAGCAAGAGCCTTAGCATAGTGCTAGTGCTGCTGGACTCCAGTGATGAGACAATGTCTTCTGCTTCAAAATCTAGTCATATTCGTATTGCTCCAAGGTGCATTTGTTTTGCTAAAACCTGGCCTCTAATCACTTTACCTATAAAAAGGGAAACAAGGGACTTGCACTTGTGTGGTGGCATTGACCCACCTGCTACAGTGATTACAGCTGTGCGGTGCAATTTTCCGATGAGTGCAGCTAGCCTTGTTTCACAATCACCTTACATGTATGTTATTCTGACTCAAATATCATCACACTTGTTGATACAAGCCTGTGGCTGTTAATTTAAGACTCCACAGTGGCCTTATCAATACTTCTCGTTATTTTAGTTAAAAGCTGTGTAGCAGCATTACACTGATTTCCTCCACAAAGAAGACTTGGCCCATTGGATCTTATTTCAATCATGTTTCCTGCTAAAATTACTTCCCCCTTAATCTATAGATAAATACAATTATTATTAGACCAGTTATTCCTATTTACAACATAGTTGCCATATTAATCCTGAACCTAACTATATATTCTCCAGCCCTCGCTTGAGGAATTTGGTGCATAGGAACTTGAATTGGATAAGGTCTTTGAAAGACTCATTGTCTCAGCTATGTAAAGGAAAAGCCAAGCAAAATCAAAATCACTATGTCACTAAGAATTGGGATACTCAACGTCATGGTTACTTGACATCTGTCATACCTATGTTGCCTTACATGCTGCAACAACTTTTCTTCTGTGATTTGCCCCTCTTATGTAGCTATCCTCTGACTCAATGATGGTCCACACTGTCCTTAAAAGTGTTGTTAAGGAAGATAAGGTTCTGTCTGGACAGCTCCAGAGGTTTGTCTGGCTAGTACAGCTGTGGCTGTGTTACACTCAGGAGAGTAACTGCCATTGTAAGGGCTGGTAAATGAAACATATATCTTTTAACATCACGTTTAGTCCCACTGATCAACAACCTGCTACCTTCTAAGTTTAAGTGTCATGTGTTTTACCTGCTCACAGCAATTAATAACACTACCATGTTCTCGTATACTGAATATATCCAATGAATCCCGCTTTCTGAAAATATGATTTTGACTCTATCACCTCTTTCTGACATGGAGGTCCATCAGCTCCACCTCTGAACAACTGCATGATACATGCACTTCCACCCATTGCAAATTCACACAATGGGCATGGGTGACCATCCTGCTCTGGCACTGCTGGTGCTCACCCTCGATGACTACCACATTTAGATCTCCACCTTCTGACACTAGCAACACCCCCTATTCTTTCACTTGCACAAACTTTCCCACTGTTGCTAATTTTGCTGCATGGGTGTGCACTATGTAACATTTCAATAATTCATGCTTGCTCACTTCTGGTATCCTCACTTTTATGTATAAACATGCATTATACATTGTCACTTCCACTGTCGCACTATGGTTGTAGGATAGCAATTTCTGGCTACCTAGTTCTGTTACTATCTGTAATTCTCATGATAATTCCCCTTGTACCACCCTCAACCCCCTCAAATACTGCTCCAGTAACAGCAAGACCAGACATAAGTGTCAGTGAAGTGCCTGATGGCCTTCCTCCAGCAAGCTTGTCATTTTTAATGTTGCATCCCAAATACTACCCATAGAGATTACAATAATGTTGTCAGCATTATCCTTGCAACCAGTAGCTGGATCAGTGCTTGTACAGTTTCCAAATATCAGTTCAAAGCACTAGGTGATGTTCTGGCATAATCCACAACTTCCCTGGTTGTTGTTGTTGTTGTGGTCTTCAGTCCTGAGACTGGTTTGATGCAGCTCTCCATGCTACTCTATCCTGTGCAAGCTGCTTCATCTCCCAGTACCTACTGCAACCTACATCCTTCTGAATCTGCTTAGTGTACTCATCTCTCGGTCTCCCTCTACGATTTTTACCCTCCATGCTGCCCTCCAATGCTAAATTTGTGATCCCTTGATGCCTCAAAACATGTCCTACCAACCGATCCCTTCTTCTAGTCAAGTTGTGCCACAAACTTCTCTTCTCCCCAATCCTATTCAATACCTCCTCATTAGTTACGTGATCTATCCACCTTATCTTCAGTATTCTTCTGTAGCACCACATTTCGAAAGCTTCTACTCTCTTCTTGTCCAAACTAGTTATCGTCCATGTTTCACTTCCATACATGGCTACACTCCAAACAAATACTTTCAGAAACGACTTCCTGATACATAAATCCATATTCGATGTTAACAAATTTCTCTTCTTCAGAAACGCTTTCCTTGCCATTGCCAGTCTACATTTTATATCCTCTCTACTTCGACCATCATCAGTTATTTTACTTCCTAAATAGCAAAAGTCCTTTACTACTTTAAGTGTCTCATTTCCTAATCTAATTCCCTCAGCATCACCCGATTTAATTTGACTACATTCCATTATCCTCATTTTGCTTTTGTTAATGTTCATCTTATATCCTCCTTTCAAGACACTGTCCATTCCGTTCAACTGCTCTTCCAAGTCCTTTGCCGTCTCTGACAGAATTACAATGTCATCGGCGAACCTCAAAGTTTTTACTTCGTCTCCATGAATTTTAATACCTACTCCAAATTTTTCTTTTGTTTCCTTTACTGCTTGCTCAATATACAGATTGAATAACATCGGGGAGAGGCTACAACCCTGTCTCACTCCTTTCCCAACCACTGCTTCCCTTTCATGTCCCTCGACTCTTATTACTGCCATCTGGTTTCTGTACAAATTATAAATAGCCTTTCGCTCCCTGTATTTTACCCCTGCCACCTTCAGAATTTGAAAGAGAGTATTCCAGTCAACATTGTCAAAAGCTTTCTCTAAGTCTACAAATGCTAGAAACGTAGGTTTGCCTTTTCTTAATCTTTCTTCTAAGATAAGTCGTAAGGTCAGTATTGCCTCACGTGTTCCAACATTTCGACGGAATCCAAACTGATCCTCCCCGAGGTCCGCATCTACCAGTTTTTCCATTCGTCTGTAAAGAATTCGCGTTAGTATTTTGCAGCCGTGGTTTATTAAACTGATAGTTCGGTAATTTTCACATCTGTCAGCACCTGCTTTCTTTGGGATTGGAATTATTATATTCTTCTTGAAGTCTGAGGGTATTTCGCCTGTCTCATACATCTTGCTCACCAGCTGGTAGAGTTTTGTCATGACTGGCTCTCCCAAGGCCGTCAGTAGTTCTAATGGAATGTTGTCTACTCCGGGGGCCTTGTTTCGACTCAGGTCTTTCAGTGCTCTGTCAAACTCTACACGCAGTATCGTATCTCCCATTTCGTCTTCATCTACATCCTCTTCTATTTCCATAATATTGTCCTCAAGTACATCGCCCTTGTATAAACCTTCTATATACTCCTTCCACCTTCCTGCCTTCCCTTCTTTGCTTAGAACTGGGCTGCCATCTGAGCTCTTGATATTCATACACGTGGTTCTCTTCTCTCCAAAGGTCTCTTTAATTTTCCTGTAGGCAGTATCTATCTTACCCCTAGTGAGATAAGCTTCTACATCCTTACATTTGTCCTCTAGCCATCCCTGTTTAGCCATTTTGCACTTCCTGTCGATCTCATTTTTGAGATGTTTCTATTCCTTTTTGCCTGCTTCATTTACTGCATTTTTATATTTTCTCCTTTCATCAATTAAATTCAATATTTCTTCTGTTACCCAAGGATTTCTAGCAGCCCTCGTCTTTGTACCTACTTTATCCTCTGCTGCCTTCACTACTACATCCCTCAGAGCTACCCATTCTTCTTCTACTGTATTTCTTTCCCCTATTCCTGTCAATTGTTCCCTTATGCTCTCTCTGAAACTCTGTACAACCTCTGGTTCTTTCAGTTTATCCAGGTCCCATCTCCTTAATTTCTCACATTTTTGCAGTTTCTTCAGTTTTAATCTACAGGTCATAACCAATAGATTGTGGTCAGAGTCCACATCTGCCCCTGGAAATGTCTTACAACTTAAAACCTGGTTCCTAAATCTCTGTCTTACCATTATATAATCTATCTGATACCTTTTAGTATCTCCAGGGTTCTTCCACGTATACAACCTTCTTTCATGATTCTTAAACCAAGTGTTAGCTATGATTAAGTTGTGCTCTGTGCAAAATTCTACTAGGCGGCTTCCTCTTTCATTTCTTAGCCCCAGTCCATATTCACCTACTATGTTTCCTTCTCTCCCTTTTCCTACACTCGAATTCCAGTCACCCATTACTATTAAATTTTCGTCTCCCTTCACTATCTGAATAATTTCTTTTATTTCATCGTACATTTCTTCAATTTCTTCATCATCTGCAGAGCTAGTTGGCATATAAACTTGTACTACTGTAGTAGGTGTGGGATTCGTATCTATCTTGGCCACAATAATGCGTTCACTATGCTGTTTGTAGTAGCTTACCCGCATTCCTATTTTCCTATTCATTATTAAACCTACTCCTGCATTACCCCTATTTGATTTTGTGTTTATAACCCTGTAGTCACCTGACCAGAAGTCTTGTTCCTCCTGCCACCGAACTTCACTAATTCCCACTATATCTAACTTTAACCTATCCATTTCCCTTTTTAAATTTTCTAACCTACCTGCCCGATTAAGGGATCTGACATTCCACGCTCCGATCCGTAGAACGCCAGTTTTCTTTCTCCTGATAGCGACATCCTCCTGAGTAGTCCCCGCCCGGAGATCCGAATGGGGGACTATTTTACCTCCGGAATATTTTACCCAAGAGGATGCCATCATCATTTAATCATACAGTAAAGCTGCATGTCCTCGGGAAAAATTACGGCTGTAGTTTCCCGTTGCTTTCAGCCGTTCGCAGTACCAGCACAGCAAGGCCGTTTTGGTTAATGTTGCAAGGCCAGATCAGTCAATCATCCAGACTGTTGCCCCTGCAACTACTGAAAAGGCTGCTGCCCCTCTTCAGGAACCACATGTTTGTCTGGCCTCTCAACAGATACCCCTCCGTTGTGGTTGCACCTACGGTACGGCCATCTGTATCGCTGAGGCACGCAAGCCTCCCCACCAACGGCAAGGTCCATGGTTCATGGGGGGAGGACTTCCCTGGTAAGTTTCTGAAATGTACATGTGTTGTTCAACACACCACTCTCCAGACTCATGGTCTGCATGTAATGCCACTACATTGTTGATCTATTTGCCTCTGCTAACCCCTTCATGGCTTCTGCAATTTCATTAAATTTTTCCCCATCACTTGCATCTGCTGTCCCAAATATGATCTTCAAAATTCTCCCCCCCCCCCTTCCCCCCACATCTATCCATCTCTCTTTTACCTTACTGGGTTCATGTGATGTGCCGAATACCTCTTGCATCTGCTCTTTTAACTTCTAATCATACATGTGCTGTAAGTAGCTTCCTGTGTTTCTTGGAAAAATCTCTAAGCAGCCTGTTACTATTTGCTAACTGTTGCACCCCTGAAAACAGCTTTTCAAGTCTCCTTACCTCATTCCATAACTCCGAAACATTAAACACTAAACTCATTGACCATCTGTGACTGGATAACACTGTGTCTTGTTGTCTGGAAAATACAACTCCACCATCCAGGTGATGGATCTTGCAGTGCCCTCACTGTGCCTCTAGCAAAGAGGTATAGTACTACCAAAACTATCATTCTTCTCATCCGGCCCTTCTCCATATGGAAACATGAGGGCAGGGACCATTGTCACCTACCCTCCCTCAGAAGGCTGCTGTCTCTGACAGCACATCTCTGTACACTACAGATAAATCCTATCCTAACAAAACATACAATCTTAACTAAAATAACATTAACAACCCATACTATACATGAGAGAAAAAAAACCTAAAAATACAAAAGCACAATACATATTGACTATTTCCTTGGCCTCAGTACATATCAAGCATAAGGTATCTAGACCTCCTCCTCCTGTTGTTTATTCCTTCATTTCTTCTTCTCTATCTCTTTCCTCACTCTCATTCCCATCTCTTGTGGAATCACTTCTGGTGCAACCTTGAATAGTTGTAGATGCCCAACATTCACAAATGTTATACTTATTGACAACTGCAACTTTACACTTACTGGTGAAGTGGTCACAATCACATGGTATTGGTCCTGGTACTGTGTTACAGACTTCTTTGTTTTCTCCTTCAAAGTTTATGGACTTGATAACACCACCAATTATGCTACTATGTACTGTTGTTAACTTTCTCACCAGCTTCACTTTGTCTTCTTGCTTCTCCAGTGACTTTGTATTCACTCACTGAATCATTCTCCATGCTTCCCTCATGAACTCACCATTCCTGCTTCCTTTCTGTCCAGTCATGTAGAATGATGATAGTATCTTTTTCCTATACACCCCTTCAAATTGTGAGAACCCTGTTCTAATGTTTACCTTGGAGTTAGATAAACTCACTACAGAGGATAGATGTGTGGCCTAAACTGAATGGTGTGCATTCGCAAAATAACCAAGCATATTTCCAACTGTCCGATGAACTCATCTTTCTATTAGCCTGAGGATGAAGTTGACTTATTCTTAATTTTTTGACTCTTGATAACAAACAAAACCCTTTCACAGGTCTGACATTAAGTTTGTCTTCTGGTCCATAATTACTGTCCCCAGCATTCCGAACTTCAGTATGCACCTATTCACCAATTACTGAGCCACTATGACAGCCAGTTGGTGCAGCATCAGCAACATCTCTATGTAATGATGAAAATGGTACATTATGCCCTGCACAAAATCGTTATATTGGTGCTCATGCTTGTGCGGTCATATGGACCATGACCAGAGCTGCAGTCAAGCAGGTTACATTGGTGTTCAACTGTGCTAATATGTCTACTCCAATGAAACTAAATTGTTCCATCACCTCCGACAGTACCTGCTTTCAATTCAAATCTGCTTGCTGTTCAGACTCTATACAATTTCTAACATACTGATAAACATAATTCTTCCTTCCCTTCAACCAGTATTTTTCTGCCACTCTTTGACTCATTGACCTGCATCCTCCATGGCTCTACAATAAATCATCATGCATTTCGTGTAATACTTCTTCCTGTGAAACAACAACCCTCGTTCCGAACTTAGTCTCTCTACACAACATTCCTTCACACATATTGAAATGCTGCTACTTGCCTTATCATTTACATTCCTTGTCACCACACTGTGCAGCCTACCATTCCTCAAGGTGCTGACTTAGAGCTTGTGCTATCAGTATCTACTTGCTCATCCCAACTGCATTTCTTCATTTGTTCCCTGGTTTGTGGATTACTTCATATTCAAATGCATCGAGTTCTAATGTCCACCTCATCATTCTACTGGCTGAGTCCTTTAAACATAGTAATCACTTCAAAGCAGCATCCTTCAACTTCCTACCATGCAGGTAACACCAGAAGTATGTTAACTCTGTACACTAAGCTAACTCTCTCTGTCTCCATTGTAGAGTAATTCCATTCCACTCCATTCAGCTACCTCAATGCAAAAGTGACAGGATGCTCCTGGTTGTAGACTTCCTGACTTAATACATGCCTAAGATCATGATTTGACACATCAAGTGGTAATATGAACTCCTTCTGAAAGTCTAGAAACACTAAAACCAGACTTAATATTAACTTCTTTTTCAATTTGACTAGCACTTCTTGGCTTTTTCTTCGACCACTCAAACTTAATATACTTTTTCAATTACTGAAAAGTTGTTGTGCTACACCTGCAAATCCTCTCACAATAATGATTTGTGAGACCCAGAAAAGATTGCAAATCCTTGGTTGTTCCTGGTACCAGAAAATCTTGCACTGCTTGTATTAATCTAGGCTCACACCATTCTTATTAATGATGTAGCCTAAATAATTGACTTCTTTCAGCTCAAAATGATATTTTCCAGTACTTGAGCACTGAATGAGCTGCTTGAAACCTCTTGAACACTTCCCTCAGTCTTTGCCTATGCTCCTGGATTTTCTTTGAAAGGACTATTATGTGACTGATATACACTTGTATGGCTTTAATACTTTAAGCACCCCATCCAGTAACTTTTGGAATGTTGCTGGTGTGTTTCTTTAACCCAAAATACATCCTTCTATATTGATAGTGCCCCAAAGGTGTTGAAAATCCCATTTTCAGTCTACCCTGTGGAGCAACTTCTAAATGATGGTATCGACTCTTCCAGTTTATTGTTAAGTACTGGCATTATCCTACTTTATCTACTGTTTCTGCACTATTTGCAATTGGGTAGGCATATGTCATAGTCATACTGTTCAAATCACAGTAATTGTAACAAAAGTGATACTGTTTCAAGCCATCCATAGTCTTCTTCACCATGAATACAATTCCAACCCCCTACCCCACCCATGAGCTACTACTTTCATCTGTTATCCCAACTGTTGCAGTGATCATGTTATTTTTAAAAAAAAAATCTCCGTTTTCAGCAATCTTTCACCTCTGGAATCTCTACAATCTTTCACATCTGGAATCTCTATTGTGAACAACAATGTTCCTTTCAGTGACTTAACTACCTAAGCAAGAAAAATTGTCTACATTGACAGGTACTGTCTTGCCTCCATTCCTCTCTTGTATGCGTATAATACTATGTTTCACCAAACAACACACAGTATCTAACACTTCACCATCTCCCAGCAGTTCCACTATACATAATATATTAACTGGTATGTCAGGCTCCACATTCACCTGTAGTGACTTTCCATGCCACTTGACAGACAGTCATGTGAATTAAGCCTTAATGTCATTGCTCACAGTTTAACTGGATTGTGTTGTACATTAGATGCTCCTCATGACAGATTAACATTGACAACAGCTTCCCCTTGCTGGAATGTTATCCTGCTAAAATCCACTACACATCATCAAAAGTCGATTGTGGCACGATGTTGATGCAAAAACCCTAATGCTAGGATCACGCTGTAGTCCTCACTTACATGTAGCTCCATTTCCATACATTGCCTAAATTAGATTAGCTGAAATGAGAAATTCATTATTACTGATCCCAGTGCTCATACACAACTTGTAGTATGTTGGGTTCCAATGCCTCCTACCTACCAACTCTCTTGAGACTGCTAACACATGCACTCCCGTGTCCAACAACTCTTTATACTCCCTACCATTTATTGTACCAATTATGGCATATTCCACTTATCCATTTGTTTTCACTGAAATTCTTTTCACTGGGTACTCCTGTAGGCAGCTCTAAGTTTAATGTACATTTCCTACTGTACGAACCACCTTTTCCATTACTGCTATATCCCTATCAATGACCTCCTCTACCCCCTACTTCTGTCTCAATGAATTGTTGGTAGCCTAAGCTAATTGAACTGTTGGTAAGCCATGCTATCCCCATCATTCCTTTGTGGCTGGTAGTATTGTCTTTGCATAAGCCCTCAATTGTGTCTGATCCCTTACCCCTGTTGACCTTCTGATTTCCTCATACTCCAATGCTAATCTAACCCATGCATGGAGATCTTTGGGAATCCCAGTGCACACCCTCCTCAACATTTCTGGTGCTAAAACTCTAGTTTCTCATCCTCCTGTCATACCATTTTGTTCACCTCCTCACTCTGAGACAATTCATAAGTGTGAACATGTTGTTGTTTTTGTTGTGGTCATCAGTCCAGAGACTGATTTGATGCAGCTCTCCGTGCTACTCTATCCTGTCCAAGCTGCCTCATCTCCCAGTGCCTACTGCAACCTACAACCTTCTGAATCTGCTTAGTGTATTCATCTCTTGGTCTCCCTCCACGATTTTTACCCTCCACACTGCCCTCCAATGCTAAACTGGTGATCCCTTGATGGCTCAGAACATGTCCTCCCCGAGGTAAGCTTCTACCAGTTTTCCCATTCATCTGTAAAGAATTTGTGTTAGTATTTTGCAGCTGTTACTTATTAAACCGATAGTTCGGTAATTTTCACATCTGTCAACACCTCCTTTCTTTGGGATTGGAATTATTATATTCTTCTTGAAGTCTGAGGGTATTTATCCTGCCTGATACATCTTGCTCACCAGATGGTAGTGTTTTGTCAGGGCTGGCTCTCCCAAGGCTATCAGTAGTTCTAATGGAATGTTGTCTACTCCTGGGGCCCTGTTTCATGTAGATCTTTCAGTGCTCTGTCAAACTCATCACACAGTATTGTATCTCCCATTTCATCTTCATCTATGTCCTCTTCCATTTCCATAATATTGTCCTCAAGTACATCGTCCTTGTATAGACCCTCTATATATTCCTTCCACCTTTCTGCTTTCCCTTCTTTGCTTAGAGCTGGGTTTCTATCTGAGCTCTTGATATTCATACAAGTGGTACTCTTTCCTCCAAAGGTCTCTTTAATTTTCCTGTAGGCAGTAACCTATCTTATCCAAAGTGATATATATGCCTCTACATCCTTACATTTGTCCTCTAGCCATCCCAACTTAGCTATTTTGCACTTCCTGTCAATCACATATTTGAGACGTTTGTATTCCTTTTTGGCTGTTTCATTTACTGCATTTTTATATTTTCTCCTTTCATTAATTAAATTCAATATTTCTGTTACCAAAGGATTTCTACTAGTCCTTGTCTTTGTACCTATTTGATCCTTTGCTGCCTTCACTGTTTCATCTCTCAAAGCTACCCATTCTTCTTCTACTGTATTTCTCTCCCCCCATTCTTGTCAGTCGTTCCCTAATGCTCTCTCTGAAACTCTCTACAACCTCTGGTTCTTTCAGTTTATCCATGTCCTATCTCCTTAAATTCCCACATTTTTACATTTTCTTCAGTTTTAATCTACAGTTCATAACCAATAGATTACTGTCAGGCTTCACATCTGCCCCTGTAAATGTCTTACAATTTAAAACCTGGTTCCTAAATCTCTGTATTACCATTATATAATCTATCTGAAATCTTCCAGTATCTCCAGGCCTCCTCCATGTATACAACCTTCGTTCATTATTCTTGAACCAAGTGTTAGCTATGATTAAGTGTGAACATACAATTTACTAATTCTATGTGCAAAGTTCTCTGCTATGTCATTAAGCCTTTTACACACCCTGAGTGCTGTTTTGTTTCCTATATCTCTGCTCCAATCCCTGTCTCAGTTGGTCAAAGGTTTCTGCATTGTGTAACACTTCTGTGCACCATATGAACAATTTCAGCTCTCCCATTAAACACACCCTAGCAAACTGCTACAACTGTTTATTTGACCAACTCATTTCACCTGTTGACTTGAGATGCTCATCAAACGCTAACACATCCACAGACAACATACCAGAAAAGGGAGAAACAAGGTTGACAACAGCCAGATCCACTCCTGAAGTCTGCGACTTCAACAATTCTATCTCCTCATCTTTCACTAGCATTATTCAGCTGCCCCTAACTGAGCTAACTGATTTACTAATGACTCTATAGCCTCATGTTTGGTGACACCCAGTGTGTTATATTTCACCATTGTCTCATCGCTACTAATTTTTATGACTCAGAAATAATAAATTTAAAAACAAAAAAAAACACAAAAACAGTAACTCAACAGTAACATAGATAGAACACTCTGCAGCTGTTTGTATGATGAGCCACGTGGACTCTCCACATTGTCTAGCTGTGCACCCAAAATTATTATATGTCAAACAAACCACTGCTACACATTCAGCACAAGGGGCAGGATGTGAAGGTAAATTATGCTGAGTGCAACATATAGGCACCAACCATTCATCTCCAGCATTACCACTGAGTTGCAACATATCCACTGGTACCTCAGGTCTTACAGAGGTAACCCTTGTATAATCATGCCCCATAAATTTTGACCCCATGGCTGGCACCACACAAGAGCAACAATGTCTCACTCACCCTAAACAATGATAATGCACACTGTCACTTGGACATTGCGCTGTGGGAGAAGGAATGTTTGCTGTGAATTCTGGTGACATCCACACCCCTGATATCACTCTGTAGAATGGTTTTGCACTCAGGGGGTGGGGCGAGTGAGTGAGTGGTTGTGACAGGCCAGCAGGCCCAGTGGAAACACTGTTAACAGCAAAGAATGCCTTTATTTAATTTCTACACATGATGTGTCACAGCTCAGTGAGGCACACACACCTCATTCTATTTTCCTCAGCCACTGCTAATGTATCGATGTTGGCTTCTACCCTGGATGCCATATAGGCTCAAAGAAGGCCGGTTGTAGGCCAGTGGCCCCTGGAGGCCATAGCTGTGATGTCAGCAACATTCTACTTCCCTCAGTAGCTTGGAGCCTTGGTGGGCCCTTGGCTCTGCTTGCATTTAGCGCTACAGCACACAGAGACAGCTGTGGGTGGGCTTCGACTTCCTGCCGTCTGGCAGGAGTCAGAGGGTGGCTGGTGCTGAAGTACTAATTCCCACAAGGAACTCAGTACTGGTGGCAGCAGGCATAGATAGCACATTGATAGGGCTGTGGCATCAAGTCCTCTGATGAACTTAACACTAGTGGCAGCAGGCACAGCCTGGTCTTGAACCCATGCTACTGCTAGCCATGCCCAGCCATCATGCTGCTTGGCATGACCCTTGGCATGATGGTGGTGCTGCTGGACTCTGATGATGAGGAAATGGCCTCTGCCTCAAAATCTAGACATATTTATATCACTCCAAGAAGCATTTGTTTTGCTAAATCTGTGCCCCTAGTCACAATGCCCGTAACAAGAGATTTGCCCTGGTGTGGTGACATCACCCCACCTGCTACAATCATTACTGCTGTGTGGTGCAGGTTTCTGGAGAGCATGACTAACCTCATCTCTCAATCCCCTTATGTGTGTATTATTGTGATCTACAAGCTGCCACACTTGTGGCTACAGGCCTGTGGCTGTTAATGCAATGCTTCATGGTAGCTTTCTCACTACTTCTCATTATTTTAGCTAAAAGCCTGGCAGCAGCATTATGTTATCTTTCCTAGTAGAATGTCATGGACAACAGTATCAAAAGCCTCAGGAAGATATAAAAATATGTCTGTGATACATTTGTCTTTCTCAAGATCATAAAGTAACACTTTTGTGAATTCTATGACTGATTCTGTACTTCTGCACCTTCGAAACCAAACTGTGAATCATTTAAAAGGTTTGTATTTATTGAAGTACCTCATAACTGATTCTGTTATTTTTGAAAATAGTGATAGCAGGTAAATCGGCCAGTAATTTTCTATGTCTTCTCCATTACTTTTCATTAGAAGAGATATAACTCTTGCCTGCTTTAAATACTTTGGAAATTTCCCTGATGTGAAGACTTCAATTTATTATGTTTCTACACTCTCTGTCCATTGTTTCAGTACACATCATTTAAGCGTACTAACTTTTTATTTTTTTAGTTTTTGTACAAAATTACTGCCTCCATGCTGTGTGATTGGTAGCAACATTATTGTACTTAGTGTATAATTATTTACAGGTGTTGTATTTGGTTTTAGGAATTTTTTCTGTAACTTCTCTGCAATACTTGAACAGCATTCATTCACATAGTTTGCTAGTTGGTGTGGTTCAGTTATTACTTTATCCCTCTCTTTCATCAGTATATTATTATGCCTGTGTTTGTGTCTCTCTGTTTCCTTTTTTTAATCCCTGACTGATTTTCTTTTATTCACTGTGTTGTATATTATTTTCTCATTAAATGACTTTTTGCAGCAATCAGCATGTTCATATAAATCTTTTTATATACATAATATAAATTCAAAGACCCTGGTTCATTATAACTCTTTTTCATGGAACTGCTGTTTACCATTTGTTTATGTGAAACATTGATACTGATGTGGATACTTTCGGAAATGTCTTTCCAAAATTCAGTCTAAATAGTGTAGAGAATTTCAAGAATCCATTTTTACGCTAGTTTCTCTATACACTTCATTCCAGATTTGGTAGTTCTTTTGAAAAATTTTGATTTCTGACAAATATCTTTTGTAAGCTTGCAGTTTCAGGAATTTTTTCATACCTAATTTTCTGTTATTTTTTGGCAGAAATGGTCTGATAGTCCAAGATGTTTTACAGCTACATCACACTTTTCCATGTCAGTACTGTCTATATTTGTTGTCACATGGTCAACTGCTGATGCAGTTATTATGTTGACCAACAGAGACATTCCAAAACTGTGAAGAATATTTATGAGGATGCTACTAGTTTCATTTATGATATTTGTGTTTATGTCTGCATGCAAGATGATATTGAATTTTGAACTTGAGATTTTATCTATTAACTCCAGTTAATTTATTGAAAAAGTGTTCTCACTACCAGTGGGAGACTGATGCACAAACAAAAGGATTAATTTCTTGATTTATCAAGATATGTTAAGTGAATAGCTGACACTTTGAAGTGTCTGTCTTTAGTATACAAGACATGACCTTAGTGTACTAAGGTCATGTCATGTACACAAACTACTGTGCTGTTCAAAGGTTGGAGCTAAATTTCAAATTGTTGTATTTTATTTTTTATTGATTGCATGTTTTTCTGAAGGATTGTTAAGTTTGTGAAATGGTCCATGTTGCTTTTCCCAGTTGTTTCTTTTTCTTTACAACATGTAGTATGTGTATCATTGATGTGTTATAATCTTCTTTTGAGTGACTGTTTCAGACATTTTTCACTGCTGAAAATATTTTTAGGCAGAGGAGCCTGTCATCTGACTTTATCCTAAAAGAAGAGCTACTTCTCCTACCTTGACAACAGTCATTTGACCATTAATGGCCCGAGACCCACCTGCAGTTCCATTTCCACAAGAGAGACTCTTCTGTTTGCCCAATGTTCTCCCCACTACATCTCCACAGCGAAAATATTTCTACAAGACTGGCAACAAATCCTTCTCTTCACCACCCTCTAACATCTCCCACATTTCCCACTCATGGTCAAAAGAAGAATTAAGTTTAACTTTAAAGCAATCATCAAGTTTGCCAATGAAACAAGATTTATTCAACATTTTTAACTCCCACCACAACAGGATCATGGAATAGTTCCATTCAAAAGTAATCACCACACATGTTATGAGATTTGTCCAACTGGGAGATGAGACACTAAATTCTTGTTTCATAGAACATGGTTGCCTGCTAATGGATCCATAACTACACCCACTCTTGCACTTCATCTGAATGACACCATGTCCACACATATCTTTCTTCAGGTCTCTAAAGATGTGAAAATCACAAGATCAAAGATATATGGAGGATGTTGCAGTGTTTCCCAACCAAACTGCTAAAGTGTACCTCCATCCAATTGGCAGTGTGGGGGTGGGCACTATCATGCAACAGCATTCATGGGCATTTTTACTTTATGGCATGATTCAAATTTCTGCGGACTATCTTCATAGCACTGTACACTGATTGTGGTTTCACACTCAAGAATCTTGATAAGCACAAGGCCCTGCAGTTGAAAAGTAGGTCTCTGTGACCTTCCCAGGATTTGTGAACAGCTTTGGTTCTCTTTGGTGTGGGAGATGTGAGATGTTTCCACTGTTGGTTTTGCTGTTTGCTCAGGGCTTTTGGGATGCTGTCAGATGGAATCATCCAGTTACACAACAATGCCCATGCTCACACTAACAATTGGACAAAGGCTACACTACAGCCCAGATCTTTCTTTGGCAAGTTGAAGAAATGCGTGGACATTGGTTTCAGTCAGATGAGGAAGTGAGGTTGTGGATTTGTGAGTGGCTGAATGCATTCTACAAAAGAGGAATTGATTGTCTTGTCTCCCAGTGGGATAAGTGTCTTATTGCATGTAGTGATTAATGTTGAATGGAATGATTCCACGGTCTCACTGTGGCAGGTGTTAAAGTTTCAAATATAAGCAAAACTGACGCACTAAAAGTTTTTATGCTATTGTCTTTTTTTTAATGAGTCAGTAGTTTCTTTGTTTTTAGAGAATTTGCTTTACCAAAACTGTTTGGTTAGGTTTTTAAATGCTTTGGAACTCTGAAAATTTAGGCCTAGATAGCATTTATTTAATTAGTAGAGGATACAAAATGGGTTGAGAAATACAAATTAGAAACATCTAATTACACTTTTAGGGTAAGAATAGGTTTACTGAAGCTATTAGCTGCCTTGATCTAACGAAATGTGTACTATTAAGAAAACTTAAATGTGGTTTTCAATGTTCATGTCATGCAAGCTTCTGGCATACTTCAACACAGCCAGTACTTCAAGTCACACAATTTGTTTTTAAGAAAAAGCACAATTGGAGCAGACATTACAGCAAACATACAAAACGAAACAAATTTAAATTTACCAATATTTATTCTTAAATAAGGAAGTATTTTTTATGGAGGAAAGTAGTTGTGTGTCTCATTCAGATGCCATCTTGGGATACACTAGTGTCTTGGATATTCTAATATCTTGGATATAATAGTTTCTGTGAACTGCAGGGATGGGAAATTGCTGACCAACATACCCTTGCCCACTGTTACCATCCTTTACTTAACCTCTGTTAACAACACAATGTCCCTTTCTTAAAATTTTCTCTCCTTACTTCTTACTTTTTTACCTTCACCTTTCCCTCCCTCTTTCTTCTCTTGTCTCCCATCTCCATCTGTACTTCTCTGGTTTTGCCTCACATCTTCCTCCAGTTTCCCCTAGTTCCTAATTGCAATATTCTCTTCTCTTTCTCTTAATCCACATTTACTTCTCACTCTTCTATCACTCTTGCATACTATCCTTGACTCTTTCTCTGCCAGCTTTCTCCCATCATCCCCACAACATATGGATTACTCTCAAACTGATGTCTGAGTAACCTGCCTATAAACCTATTTCCTCCCTGAAGATGAAGCTAACAGTTGTAAAAGCTAGGACAGTTTCTCTATTTTTATATGAATCTTTCAGCAGCTCTAAAAGTCTGTCTCCTGAAAGTAAGTACTTGCGATCCCAATCTATCATAATTTTGTAGTTTTCACAAGTGGGTTTTCATTTTGATAAAACTAGATGAAAAAGCACTCAGTGTAAAGAAATACCTTAGTTATAGCACATAGGGGTAGGCCAGATTATTTCTGTTCCAGCTGTGGAGGACAATATTTCAGAAACAGATAGATTACTACTCACCATAATCTATGTCCGCCCTGATAGCTGAGTGGTCTGCATGACGGAGTACCATCCTACGAGCCCGGGTTCAATTCCCAGCAGGGTTGGGGATTTTTCTCTGCTCAGGGACTGGGTGTTGTGTTACCTTAATCATCATTTCATCCCCATCCAGTGCACAGGTTGTCTAATGTAGTGTCGAATGTAATAAGACCTGCACCAAGGCAGTCGGACCTGCCCCATAAGGGGCCTCCTGGCCAATGATGCCAAACGCTCATTTACATTTTACCATAATCTATGCTTTTCATAGTATTGTAGTTATTCTAGTCTGGAATTTCCATTGTTTTGACTTTGCCTGCTGTGAAAGGCTTTTATATGGTTCTTTCTGAGGTGTGAGTGTGTGAGTGTGTGAGTGCCAACAAGCTTATGTGTTGAAGGGCCATCAACATCACTCACTTTGAGCGGATTGGGCTAGTCACAGATACCAACATTACTAGCCCCATAGTGAATCACCTTGTTGAGGCAGTTGAGCAAACATTACACATCCAGTGGCAGCTCCTCATGGTTTGTTGGGTGTATAGGTTCTTGTCTGACCCATGTTTACCAGTATTCCACCTTCCCTGTGAATAACTTTTGTACCCATGGGCCACAAATCTTTTTGGTATCTTCAGAAAACAAGACATTGTGGTACTTGTTGGGGACCAGATATACTAATCCCTATTGTTGCCCCTGTGGAGGTAGTATATTACTGGAGTACCAGAAGAAGACTGGCCAGATCGTATTTATCAATCTATTTCACAAGAACTCCACAATTATTTTACCTTATACACCAATGAGTCTAAACAATCGTACAAGCTTAGGTAGATTTTCTGTAGTTCTCTTCATCATGTTCTCAAGATCCACTTGCCAAACAAAGTCACTATTTGTGATGCAGAGATACGTATAATATTTAAGACACAAGAGTGTAAAAGATGTATTTCAGCTACAAAATTCCTTATTTGCTTGAAATTACTGTGCATGCTTCCATTCACCCAATGCATGTAGTCAACAGAGCAACCAGATTATATCATTTAGAATACCTTTATCAACTTGCAACTTCAAAGGCAGATGGTGAAATTCTATTGGGTACCAGGACATGATGGGATTTGGGGAAACAAAGTGGGAGATGCAACAGCCAAGTGTGTCTGCATGCTACCTACTGTTGCAGAGTTTAAAGTAGCCATATGTGCAGTGACCACTGAGGCACAACATCATACATCACATGGAGCAATTGAGTGTGAATGAAGAACAACACATTGTGACTGGTGTAGTCTGTAGCCTGGCAGTGTTGTGGCTCACTCCAGCCACAAAGGTAAAATCCAAGGCAGTTCAGAAGGTAACCTCCATTTGGCTGTAAATAAAAAGCTTGCATAGAAAAATAATTCTACATCTCAAAACTACAGCATATAAGTGTTTGTTGTAATGGCTTGCTTAAGTTTCTTTGAAGTTTCACAGTAGACATCTGAAGTGATAATCCTACCATGCTCTGTAAATTCAACCACCAAAACTTCCTTGGCATCCCTAAAAAACATAGCCATAACCTTCTCTCTATGTCATGAATATTTATTCAATCACTTTCAAAAAATTGGATCCACTGCCGCACAACACTTCCACTCGTAATATTCGGATCATATACAATACACAGTCGATAATGCAGGTCAGCTGCTGAAATTTTTTGCACTGAAAGAATTCATATTACTGCTTGCACTTCATATTTTGTGGGAGTTTTTATTACAGTGGTCATGTCTTGAGGTTACAACAAGTGACCACATGAAAGAACAAGATACATACTTTCACAATTGGACTCTTAACATGTCAGAGAACATGCAGATGTGACAATGGCCACATTCCACAAACACATACTACTGACACACTAGAACAATGGTTACTTTCTGAACTGCCCTTGTAAATGCCTTCTCAGTATCCTCTAGATTGAGCATTTCCCTGAGACACATGTATTGCTCCTTCAACCAATGTGCAGTGCCTATGACATAAGACTATTTGTGTGGCACATTTTAGAAGAGTGAGCCCAGTCTGTATATGGGAGAGCAGTTTGTAATTTATCTGCTGAATTTGCCCATTAGGTGATAACAAAGATTGTATCACACACCTAATACATTAAATTTCAAGTTCTCATCTCATTCTCAAGTTTATGGGGTAACAGTGTAATTTTTTTTGCTATGTTTTGTATTTAATTTTTTTGCTGTTTTGTATTTAATTTTTTTGCTATGTTTTGTATTACTAATGAGTAAACACATAGTTCTTAGTTTGAATATATCTATTTTTAATTATTACATTTTTTAACTTCTCATA
This sequence comes from Schistocerca gregaria, assembly GCF_023897955.1. Lineage (NCBI taxonomy): Eukaryota > Metazoa > Arthropoda > Insecta > Orthoptera > Acrididae > Schistocerca > Schistocerca gregaria. The sequence goes on from NC_064927.1 coordinate 319,521,902, forward strand.
GATCTATTTCACCATTCTATTGCTTCAAGTAGTATAAGTATCATTTAATTCATCTGCAGCACTGTATCACCCAACCATGTAAGTCTGTTATGACTGTGCTATCTTATGCCCCTAATATTAATAACATCATTATCCATTATTACTGTGACTGGTGGGTGATACCCTGAATATTTATCTAGTGGGTGATAATTTATATGTAAATATAAAAGGAAGACTGTGGTTTAACATCTTCTGCATGACAGTGGCATTGCAAACAGATTACAAGCTCAGATCAGACAAGGGAAAGGAAATAAATCAGTCCATAAATCAATGCAGCACCAAACAGCTGAAAATGGAGCTCACAGGATTTCATCAGAAGAAACAAATCTGGCATTCTGCGGGTCAGAGCATGCAGGTTTGCACAGTATAAATTCATGTGGAGAACTGCATCAGATCAGTCTTTGGACTGAAGAGAAGAACAACAAAGAAAGTCATAAAGCTTCTATAACTTCCAGTCTACTCTGATTTGTGTAACTAATGTTGACACTGCTTGTCACACACTAAGTAACACAGTCTAATAGTAATAATACACTAATAATTATTGCATTTAAAATGTGGTTAATGGCACAAATAAACTATTAATGTCTCTATTAACTTACATTGGTTTTTTCCCAGCTATCCTCAGTAGCAAGTCAAAGAATACTGCAGGAACTATATGGAACAACATAGCTGCTATGAAATATATAAACCAGTTATCTGTAATAATTCCAGATGGATACCATAGACAGTATCCCAGAGGATAATCCCAAATTAGACTTTGTCCTATATCCACAACTTCCTTCAAGGTTAATGCTTGGTGTTTATGACTTGAACATTGATATATACTGACTTCCTTTGATGAACTGCAAAATAATATATTAAGCATTATATAGCACATTATATTAACAGATTACTGAAAACATTGTTCAAATAAGATTATATTTTATACTGAACACTTTCTGTATTTTATATATGTTCTGTGTTCAACAAATTCTCATAGTGCATAAAATCAAACATAAACAATATTGTCAGAGAAGAAGCTGAGTAGCACCATGGTGTAGTGGTTATGATACTAAATTCTTGCATGGAGGATCATGAGTTGGAAACTCACCTGGACTGTACACTTTTAATATCTATATTTGGTTTGAGTACATTATAGAAGTATTCACAAATGTCAAGAACCATTGTAATGGAATGTTCTGTAGCTGTTTAAATACTGTATGTGTTCTAGTTGGAGGCAGTTCGATCCGCGCTCTTGTATATGCAAGTGCTGAATAAACCTTCATTAAATGAAATTAGTGTTTGTCATTCATCGAATTATACCTTCATCTATGTGACATTATTCTGGTCGAGGCGCCAGGTATCAGAACTTGTGATAGCACACTTTATCGATGACACAGTGCCTCCCATCAGGCGACAACAGAGCCGCCATTTATGTGGCAAGAAACCCGAGTTTGAGCCATATTTAACAGATCAAAATCTATTGGAGACAGAAGAAGAAGAGGACGTTATCATGACAGCAACTGTGTGCCACCACATGAGACATCCATTTGTGTTCTCTGCTGATGATGGCCAAGATCCAAACAAGTCGCTGAAGATATATGAGCGTATAGCCAAATTTAACAAATTGGATGACACCATGTGTTTGGCTAACGTATTTCTCTACTTAGAGGGCACTGCCAAGCAATGGTATGAGAACAATGAGGAAAAGTTCACAAGCTCGGAAGTATTTCAGGTGGAACTGGACAAGTATTTTGATGACACACAATGGCACAAATGCAAGGCTGAAGATAAATTAAAGTGCAGGGCACAGGAGAAACTACAGCATCCTACATTCAAGACAGCTTGGAGATGTGTAAAATAGTGGATCCTAGAATGTAGGAGAAAGATAGGGCTGCATATCTCATGAAGGGTGTTGCTGAGGACATGTATCAAGCCCTACTCCTGAAGGAGGTTTCGACAGCAGACAACTTCTTAAAATGGTGCAAGTACAGTGACACAATGCATCAAAAAAGAATTACATGCAAGAAGTTTGAATGGCTTCCAAATGTTATATCGATGTCTGTGGAGGAAGGAACTGATTTCACAAGTGTTCTTCGTCAGATAGTGAGAGAGGAAGTTCAGAAGGTACTTGGATTGCACTGTGAGCAAACAACCAAGACGTTTCAAGAGGTCATAAGGGAGGAATGGGGACAGACATTGAACCAAATCTCTCATCCTTCATTTCCCCTTAAAATGGTGAAAAAGTCGAGACCCACGTATAATTACATTCCTACAATGCTGCATAAGGAATCTGTTTGTGCACCTAAGAAGACTGACGTCTGGAGGACCCAGGATAACCAACCAGTATGTTTCCACTTCAGATGAGAAAGGCAACGGATATTTGATGACACTTGCACCAGAAGACAGCAAACCGATCTTAGTCGATGCCAACTCTGGGACGATGAAGATGAACAAGAAGACGTGGGTACAGGACGATGGAGGTCATCATTCTCAGATGAAACTTTTTTGAAAGCTTCTCAGGCAATTATATATTGTGGTCGCTCAAAGTTTATGCTAGACGAGATGAGATACTGTGGACAGGAAGATGCGCATCCGAGTGTGTGGAGACTATGTGTGCTGAATGAAGTGATCATTCCTGCAGTCAGTGCTAGAAAGGTACCTGTCACATGTCATGCCATGCATCAACCCATGGATCTTGTAGTGGAATGTAAGAGAAGCATACCACTGAAAAATAACTTGGTCATCCCAGCCACTGTTGTCTTGTTTAAGAATGGATTCGGTGAATTGTGAATACTTAACTGTCACCGAGAACCATAGATCCCTCCAAGATGCATGGGCATAGCAAATGCTGAGCCGTTAATTGAAGAACAGCTGAGAATCATAGAAACCTCCCATGCTGAGTCTGTGAGCGAAATTAGTGCTACCACTACAAGACAAGATTTTCTAGCTCAACTATCACTAGATCTCACTAAGGAACAACAGAAGAAGCTATTTGCCATTCTTCAAGAGTTCTCTGAATACTTCAATCCACAGGTGAAGGGAAAATTAGACAAATTGATGATGAAGCACTGGATTAGCACTGGAGATCATCAACCAACAGCGAGAGAACATACCGCGTGTCAGCAATGGAACATTGAATAATTGACGATGAGGTAGAGAAAATGATGAAGAATGACATCATTTAGCCTTCTAAGGGCCCAAGGTCAGCACCAGTGGTCCTTTTCAGGAAGAAGGATGGCAGTTGGCACTTTTGTGTTGATTACAGGAAACTTAAAAAAGACGTTTAGCCTCTTCCATGAATTGATGGTACACTAGATTGTCTGAAGGGGGCTAAATTTTTCTCAACCATGGACGTGTAATCGGGATACTGGCAAATCAAAGTGTATGAGGCACCTGCATTCATCACCTCTGAGGGCCTGTTTGAGTTTAAGGTAATGCCATTTGGTTTGTGTAATGCACCAGCAGCTTTTGAACGGATGATGGATAATCTTCTAAGTGGATGACGTATCTCTGTTATTCAGATGACATTATAGTGTTCTCAGACATTTGATGAACATATAAAAAGACTCAGGGCTGTTCTTAAGTCTCTCCAACAAGATTGACTGAAACTTAATCCAAGAAAGTGTCTCTTTGGAGCAAAGAAAATCAAAATACTTGGACACCTTGCGTCAAACAAAGGTGTGCGGTCAGATCCAGAAAAGGTGAAATCTATAGCTGATTTTCCTATTGCTAAAAGTATTAGAGATGTGGGAAGCTTCCTCAGATTATGTTCTTATTAATGTCATTTTATCAAAGACTTTTGTATCAAAGCCAGGCCATTCCAAGAGTTGTTAAAAGCCAGTGCTAAATTTATCTGGGGTGGAGCTAAACAAGATTCTTTTGATGTGCTGTGAAAAGCTCTGATGACTGACCCTGTACTTGGTCTGTATGATGAGAGAGCACCTACAGAACTACACACAGATTCCAGCAGGTATATGATTGGTGCTGTTCTGGTGCAAATTTCAGATAGAGAAGAGAAGGTTATAGCCTATGCTACTAGGACACCTATGAAAGCTGAGAGAAACTACTCAACTACAGAAAGAGAATGACTTGCTGTGATCTGGGTCATGTGTAAATTTCGACAGTATTTTTATGGAAGGCCATTCACAGTTGTGACAGGCTATCATTAACTTTTTTGATTGTCAAGTCTTAAGGATCCAACAGGTGACTCACCAGGTGGGCAATACATCTTCAAGGGTATGACATTACCATAGTGTACAAAAGTGGAAGAAAACTCCTTGATGCTGACTGTCTCTCAAGAAATCCTGTGCAAGACCATCAAGACTTTGATGAAGATAGTGACTGTCTTGCTGCACTACAGGATCTCTCTGCTGAGCAGAAGAAGGATGCCAAGATATCTTAAATTATGCTTGCCTTAAATTGTTCAGAGGATGTGAAAGGACAATTTAAGGTAGTTAATGGATTACTTTGCAAGAAAAATGATCCATTTGGAAAGAGGTGGCTACCAGTGATTCCTAAACACATGTGCTTAGATGTTCTACAGAAATTCCATGACACACCTGAGGCTGGACATTTAGGATTTATTAAGACATATGATAGGATCCGCAAGAGATTTTTCTGTCCAGGTTTATTTAGGAGTGTCTGTCACTATGTGTCGCACTGTCGAGAGTGCCAGAGGCGAAAGGCAGTTCCTCAGAAACCACCCGGCCAACGCATACCAATTCCACCAGCCAAAATGCCTTTCCAGCATGTTGGGATTGACCTGATCAGATGATTTCCAACATCTGCTAGTGGCAATAGATGAATTATTGTTTGCACTGATTATCTGACATGCCATGCCATTACAAAAGCCATAAAAACAGCCAAAGCATTCGAGGTAGCCAAATTCTTCATGGAAGACATTGTATTAAAACACGGTGCCACAAGGATGTTAATTACGGATTGAGGGAAAGTTTTTCAATTGAATCTTGTGACAGAGATAAATTATCAGTGCAACATTACTCATCACATGACGACTGCCTACCATCTGCAAACTAACGGGCTTACTGAATTCCTTAATAAGACCTTGGCCAACATGCTATCAATGTTCATCAATGTAGAGCAGAGCAACTGGGATGAGGTGCTACCTGTCATGACGTATGCCTACAACCCCGCCAAACAAGACACCACAGGATGTACGCCATTTTTCCTGGTGCATGGGTGTGAGGTGATTACAATGATGGACACTGTGTTTCCATTACATCCTGATGATGTGGATGACAACTACATCAGCCAGTTGTTAACCAGAGCTGAGGAAGCTCAGCAGATAGCTTGACTCTGTACACTGCAGTCACAAGAAAATGATCGCCGAAGGTATGACGCAAGCCATCGCCCTGTTGTCTACAAGCCTGGTGACCTTGTCTGGATCTTCACTGTGGTCTACATTCCATGATAGTTGTTTGAATCATTATTAATGGTGCCTACAAAATTGGGAGCACATTCTCCACCATATATTTGACTTTCATAATTCATTTCATTGCTTTTCTCCTCTAGGTGTTTTTTCGTTTTATTCTACACTTGTATCTCTTTCTCTTTATTGCCTACATTCACCTTACACATCTTCCTGGAACTCTGCTCAATTACTGTGGAGCTTCATAGTTCTCTAACCAGTAACACATCGCTATGGGCATGTGATCTGAATGGACTAGTATTCAGCACGGTAGCATCAGGTGATCTAACAGTGTGAGTATATCAGTGGTTCTTATATAAGACAAGCAGCAGAGATTTTGTAGAAGTAGAACAAAGGTGAACTGCTTTTGTCTCTACAGCATAGTTAGGTATCAAGTCAGCCTATTGTAAGACACCTCTTCAGACAAGGAAAAATATTTTAAGGAATAAATCTCATTCAGGTTGTATCAATGACTGATTAAGTCAGCTTCCTACTATTATAACAGATCTGTTGTGCCTTTTGGTCCACTCCATTCCATTAGTGTTCTTAACCAATTAAGGAGTCCTCTCCCTTTCATTTCATTGACACTGCAAAAGGAGTGTATTTTAACCACTTTATTTCTGTTCAAGTCCAACTAATTGGGATGCAAGATAAAATAGTTTTGATGTCAGATGTGGGGCTGTTCTTAGCAACATTTCTGACAACTATAGGGAGCATGGGAGTAGAGAGTAGGAAGAAAATCCATTCAACCTCTCCAACACAAATACTGTAAGAAGGAGAAGGAGAAGGAGAAGGAGGAGGAGGAGGGGAAGGGGAAGGGGAAGGGGAAGGGGAAGGGGAAGGGGAAGGGGAAGGGGAAGGGGAAGGGGAAGGGGAAGGGGAAGGGGAAGGGGAAGGGGAGGCGGAGGCGGAGGCGGAGGCGGAGGCGGAGGCGGAGGCGGAGGCGGAGGCGGAGGCGGAGGCGGAGGCGGAGGCGGAGGCGGAGGCGGAGGCGGAGGCGGAGGCGGAGGCGGAGGCGGCCATCCAGAATCATCAGAACTTGTAACAAGATGTGCAAGTTAAGACAACGTCACTGGACTACAATACGAAGAATAATGCAGGCAGGTCATATCAGTTTTATTTACTGAGTTCTGTTTCAACTACGTACTATGAGTCTTGCCAGCAGCCATGTGGTATAAGTGCTAGGGATTAAGGATGCCCATATCTGGGGGCTACACACCCCCACTCGCTCAGGGAAAGAAAAAAATGTTGTGTAGTCAGGTGTTTTTCTTTCAAGAAAATCCTTGAAAAGTCAGTATTATGCAAATTTTGAACAGGGTCAGAACTGGAACTTTATATTGCCTAACTAAAGGTCACCATTTGTCTTCCAAAATATTAATAATAGTGCATACCCTGAGGTCTAGTCCACCTGCCCCACAAACTGTCATACGGGCACCTTGGCTAGAAATACACTAGTGTTAATTAGTAAGTCTTTAAATGGAAATAAGCTAGAACTGAGGGAATTCAACAAAAATATGAAAGCAGCTGACAGTTTTGTTTGGGAGGAAGATAAAGCTTTAGTATTTTAGTAGTAAGATTAAAAATAACTGGGGTGCAAGGACAAAACGAACAATATGTGACATCATCAATACACTTGGTCTAGTGTGGGAAATTCTGGAGTACAACTATCCATATAAAATAATGATTGATTTTTATGACTGCCAGATGCTCTGAGACAGGTAGAATTTTGGGAATCAATAGCTTCATGGAGTAATCATATCAATGAGCTATCAAAATTGTTTGGAATGAGAGTGACTGAAGCAGCACAACTAAGAGGTGCATTAGACTTAGTATATGCCACAGGACAGATATGTTTCATATAAGATTTAATGAATGATAGGATGCAGTCTATTGTCAGCAGTCAAGGAGAAGAAATAGCATGAGTGATTCAGTAGAAGCCACATTACAAGAAGAAAGTTCATTACTGTTGATAAAAGAAAGGGATAAGTACCCTACAGCAGCCTGTGAAGAAGTAGAACGTAGGCAAAGCAGGGATTTGAAGTGATACACTTGTGAGGGCAAATGGTTTCAGACTTGATGCTATCATTATACCAAATGTATGAAAATAGTTATCTACGAACTATGTCACAATATGCAAGATTGTAAGACACCTAAATGTTACAGATGGAATCAGTATTGATGTATCAGGTCAAAGGGTAGAGAGATGATATTAGTGAACCCAAAGGGAAATGATGAAAGTGCAACACAATGCCATCACATGTCACCACAGTAAAATGGAAGATTGAAGTCCAAAACTGCACATTGAGAAAAGAGATAATTATGGCTGAGTGTCATGATGTCAGGAAATATGTAAAATTATTACTTGATAGACAAGCACACAAAACCTCCTACAGGAGGAGCAGCTTCTGAATAAAAATTCATTATCAAATATATCTGGAGACTGAAAGGAGTCATGCAAGTTGCAATGGACATATTGGGATCTAAAAAACTATGTTCACTCATGGTGGGAATGGTACCAGTAGAACACTGATTCGATGTCAAAGTAAGAGGATAGGATATTCCCTTTAAACAGGTTGAGATTTTTTGAAGAAGCAAAATGATATGATAAAAGAAAGTTCAGAACTCAAGGTCAGAAAATTTCCTGAGAACAGCACATGAGAAAAATCCATTGGTTTTCCAAGAACTCAAAATCAATTGTCACAAACAAAAACCTATAAAAGTATAAGGTGAATCCCACACAAACTGTGCAAGAAGAAAATGAGTGAATGTCACAAATGGGGAACAAATAATATGCTTTGTATGGACAAACAGAGATTGAGGTTTGAAACTAATCCAAGTCATGAGGTAACTAATGTAGGCATATTGTAAAAGGATGAGTTATCAAAACAAGATTGGATATTACAATAAGATGGAGGAAAAAAAATTCTGATTGTGAAACAGGAGAGCATTTCCTCATTTGATATGGAAGCAGGAGGTAATGAAAGACATTTATGTACCAGAGTCAATGTTATTCTTAAAACAAGAAAAATGTATAATAAACCTGCTACATACAAATGAGTTCAAGTGTGACTTATATTCAGTAAAAGTAATGGCAGAACCAAACATCAATGTGCTACTTCTAGAACACAGGGAGGTGGGGCTGACATATATCTAATCTATCTCATGGATTAACAATGAGAGCTGGTGAGACAGCCAGTCAGGATATGGTTTTTAGGCAGTTTCCCACTTCCCTCTGGTTTGTCCTGGGCTGGTACCCTCATCCCACCTCAGCTATATGCAATGTAAACATTTGTGAAAACATTTTTATAATTGCACATGAAATTTACTTGAGGCAATATTATGAGAAGGATAGTTGCTATTCACCACATAGCAGAGATGCTGAGTTGCATGTGGTGAGTAGCAACTTTCCTTCTCATAATATTGTTACATTCCACCTTGGATTTTCCATTGTTTGAAATTTACTTTAGACACAGATTGATGGGGGTACACAGATTCCTTCCCAGGGAATGTCGTGAATAGGATACTGATGACCATAGATGTTTAGTCTTTTCAAACCCATAATCATCACCAAGGCAGAAGAATTAGTGAGAGTACTGCCAGATATGATAATTCAGGCAGGACTAAGCCAAATGGAAACATATAGGAACTGCACAGTTCATGTAAGGGATGCTGGATGTACAATACATTTAAAAGAAGAGGTAAAGTATGAGTTAGATATGCTCTGTAGTCAATATTGTGATATGTTTTACCTAATGGGTGACAAATTGTCACATACTGAAACAATGATGCATGCACTTCAAGCATTACAAGAGCATACATGGAATGTCATAAATGTCCCTACAGAATTCATGAAGCACAGAAGAAATTTTTATAAGAATGGGTAGAAAAAATTTTGGAAGACACTGTTGGAAGTCAAAGACCATGGTATGTGCCCTAGAAAGGGGATGACAGCAGGCGAATAAAATATAGATTCATGACAGAGTACTAGAAGATGAATGACATTTCAGTTGGAGGGGCTTTCCTCATCCCTAATGCCAGTGAAATATTGAACCAGTGGGGAGAAGAGAAATATATTTAGCAATTGGATACAAGCACATATTTGGAAAATGAAAAACTGGGTGAACTTGCTTTACTTAGAATACATGAGAATGTCCACAGAACTAAAAAATTCACCAAGCACTTTCCAGAAGTTAATGGATGCTGCTTTACAATGAAAAAAGTTTCTAGTATATCTGAATAATAGTATTTGCTATGGAAGCACACTAAAAGAGCATAATGAAGAGTTGAAAGTTTTTGATAGGCTGATGAAGCAATCGCAGAAGATCCAGCCATATGAGTGTGAATTTCCTAGGATCAGAATGATATTTTGAAGTACAAAATAACAAAGAAGGGGGAAGAGCCTGATAAAAGAAATGTGGAAAAAGTGATGAACTTCCCAGTCTGCAGGACAACAAAAGAGAGGGTAACTTGCATTCACAGGATGTTATTGATTGTTCATTCCCAGATTTAGCCAGATTGTCAATATACCACACAATTTACTAAAGGCAGAAATACCATACAAGTGAGCAAACAAGCAGCAATCAGCTTTCAAAGAGTTAAGAGAAAAATTGGTTAATCCTACCAACACTGAATTATCTCTATTTTGAGAAACTGTCTATAGCAATCACTGATGCCAGTGGAAAAACAGTAGGAGTGGTACTGTCACAAGCAAACAATGGTTAAGATTTGCCAATGGCATATACCTCAAGGTCACTCAATAAAACAGAGAAGAATTTTTCTGCAACCATGTTATAATACTTAGCAATAGTGCGGGCTACAAATCAGATCAGGCCGTACACGTATGGAAGAATTTCATCATAGTGACCAATCAGAAACTGCTGGCATGGATGTTCAGAGTTATAGAACCATTTTTCACAATTGTTGAAGAGAAGTTTGAAGCATGAAGTATACTTGTGCTATGTGGTGCACAGGGTGGGAAAATTAAATGCATTAAACAAAACACATTCCAGTGAAACACAACTACATGTAAGACTGATAACCCAATAAGACAAAATGGAGGAAGATAATGAAGAAATTGATACAGAGGGAAAATACAAAATATGATAGAAATGCATGATTATCCATTAAAAGGATATCAAGGGATTCACAGATGATTAGACCACATAAATATGACTAAAACATGGAATGGACTGAAGAGAGATGTTAAGGAGTACTTTTAAATGTGTGACACATGACACAGGAATAAGTTCACACAGGGCAAAATGAAAATACCATTATTGATTAAAGTTATGGGTGAAATAATCTTTGAGAAATGCAGTGTGGGTATAGTGGGTCCATTAAGTGTAACAGAGACAAGAAATAGATACATACTAACATTTCAATTAAGGACCAAGTAAGGTTGCATGGTGATTAGCACACTGGGCTCACATTCAGGATGGCCATTCAAATCCCTTTCTGACCATAATGGTTTAGATTTTGAGTGTTTTTTCTAAACTGCTCCAGGCAAATGCCAAGATAGTTCCTTTAGAAAGAGCACAGCTTATTTCCTTCCTCATCCTTTCTTAATCTGCATTGTGCTCCATCTCTAATGATCTCAATCTTCCTTGCTTCCTACCATGTTAAGTTTACTGTAGTGACTCCAACAGAGCACCAAGATCCTGAGACAGTAACAGAAAATTGTGGAAGAGGCTATATTGCAGCTGAGAATTCTGTTAGTACTATAAAATGAGGAGGAATTGAATTTTATTAGCAAAGTACTCACAGAAGTATGCAAAACGCTGTGAATCAAGGAGGTATAAACAACAGCATTCCACCCACAAAATAACAGACCATTAGAGAGAATGCGTATGACACTAGTGGAGTACATATGACATTTTATAAGTAAGGAGCATAGTAACTGAGATATATGGGTACCATTCAAACAGTTGTGTTCAACCTGATTCCACAAAATAGTACAGGATACATTCCATTTGAACTAACGTTTGAAAGAACAGCTAATATTCTGGTAATACTTCTGTTAGAAACAAGAACTGTTCAGTACAATTACAAGGTATAAGTGTTTCAACTTACAATGTGGATGCAAGAAACCCTCCAAGTGGTGTGCAAGAAATTAGGAAAGCAGAAGAAACCAGTACAGCTCAGTATGGCAGAATGCAGAATCCCAAATAATTAGAGATATAATACAAAGTTTTGCTAGACAATGTAACAGTGAGAAGAGGTCAATTGAAAAAGTCAGACTCACAATTTAGAGAACTGTATGAAGTAATAGTAATAGATTTACTAAATGTAATGATCAAAACTGACAGGAACAAGATAACAAAGGTGCCTGTGAATATATTGAAGACCTATCTTTAATGTATTATGTTTACAAAGTCTGTTCTAAGAGAAGTGAGTAGACCATAGTCGTTTTAATTTACAGATGAGAATGTTTCATTGTATGCTGATATGTTGTGCTGTGGTGTAATGAAGGTACAAAGAATCATGGATAACATTGTGAAGATTAAGAAAATAGAGGTACCTCCAGGAATATGTTACCGCCATCAAGATGAGGTGGAGATTACAAACCAAATGAATTTGAAAACTATGATAGAGAAATTTTATAAGATGATCAGAGTGGAAAATTAGGTTGCTCAACACTGCCAAGAGAAATTAACTAAGTTAGACATTAATAATAATGAAAATTCCTGGATGGAACATACAGAAAATTAAGGAAAAGCAACCACTGACCTATATTAGATCAATGTTTGGAGCATAGGAACAATGAACAGAAAACATCATTGACACTAGCTTTTGAGCACTAGCACCTTTTCTAGCACTAGTACTCACATTCATGTACACGCAACCACGCAGAAATTCAAACACACTTACCCATGGCCACAGCAAGACTAATTATTGATACTCGATTATTGATAGCAGTTGCCTGAGCTGATAGTTGTGAGGAGGAGATGGGAAAGGACTAATGTAAGGGACGGTGGGAAAGAGGCAGCTCTTTAGACAGATGGCTTCACGGCTGCACAAAATGATGAAAAAATGCAGTGGTTACAACTAAAAGAGATACAGGAAGAGGGAAGGAAGAACTGAGAGGGAGCAAAAATGGAGGGGCCATTTGGATACTCTCTTCTAATACATGATTCTCTGAACTTGCATTGTAAATTGACTCATGTTCTCAGTAACATTTGACAAATTTAAGGCCTTAACTGGGTACCTTTTATTGATGTACTGATTTTCCACCTGGTTCCTGATATAGCTGAGTGTTCACAATGTTTGTTGCACAAGGGAACTAATGTGATGTTCCAAGACCATTGCAGGGAACATATTTCCTGTGGGCACCAGCCTTTTCCCTACTGTCTTCTGTCCACACCACTCCTTATCTGTCCAGATCACACACTGCCATCTACCAACAATCTTCCTCCCCCACCCTGCACCCCCCTGTGTGAGCATTCTCCCACTCCTTCTCCTCTCATCTCTCTTCTGCCCCCTTTACAACACCTCTCCCTTCTCTTACCTCTCACTTTCTCCCTCTTCATCTTCACATTTATCTTCTTTTCCCTCCCTCCCTTTCCCCCCTCTCTGTTCCCCCCTATCCTTCTTGCTGTTCTCCTCTCTCTCTCTCTCTCCCTACATCTCTCTTCGCATTCTTCCCTATCCCCTCCCTACATCCATCAGCTAAGGTCACTGTTATCACTGATCAAGCATCAATAATTAGTCTTGCTGTGGTCACAGGAGTGTGAATTTTGGTGTCTGTGCTGTTGTGTGTGCATGAATGTGTGTGCTATTGCTAGAAAAAGAGCTGGTGCTTGAAAGCTAGTGAAATGCTATTTTCCGTTACATGTTTCTGTGTCCTATGCATCAATCCACTACAGCTGAGAGGTTGCCTTTCCTTAATTTTACATAAGGTAGATTTTATTAGAACTGAATGCAATCTTATATTAAGCAACAAAGTGAAGTAGAATCTAAATAAACTGGAACACACAAAAGATTTGGTTCAGCAGTTGACAAAACAAGAGTTGTAAAAATGGGGACTCTTTAACTCTGTATGAGAAATCATAAAGAGACTGATCATAACTCTGGACAAGACTACTGCTGCCTGTTGTAAGACTAATATAGGCAAAGGAGGTCAGGTCATAAAACTGCTTCTACTCTCCAAAAAAGAAGAAGCTGTAGTGTGAACCACACTGACAGGGTTGATTCAAACTGCAGATTTAGTTGCAACTAACAAATAATTATTATGAAACAGGATTCTAAAATTACAAAATTAGCAAAATTCACAAGCTACTTATTAAGACATGGATGACAGTTTAAAAAGGCTTGCTGCATTCATAATGATTGCTGAACAAATTATTGTTCAACAAAGTAGGTGCTGAACATGAACTGTGAGTCAGTGCATAGTGCATACCCAAAAGGTATTTTGGCACCACATCTAATAAATCTGAGGCAAATAGTTAAGTATTTAAGATTTATTTGTCACACAGTGGAGCCACTGAGTCACATACAGGCACAATTGGAAAAAAATCTCACTCACACACACAAGGGCGCTTTCTCTGTGCACTAATACCTGACTGTGTCAGACATGAGTAGCAATCTATTTGAGTTGGGTAGTGGGGTAAGGAGGAGACATGGGGCCAGCAGGGAGACGGTTAACAGCGTAGAGACAGTGGCAGATGCTAGTGCTGACTGTGGGAGCATGCAGGGACATGGTTGAGGACAGGATAGGGCTGCTAGGTGCAGCTTAATTAGGCTAGGAGGCTGTGCTGGGAGGGTTATGGGTGTGTGTATGTGTGTGTGTGTGTGTGTGTGTGTGTGTGTGTGTGTGTGTGTGTGTGTGTGTGTGTTCTGTTACAGGAACAGGGAACATGATATAGGCAGATGGTGGACAGAGACAGTTATTCCATCCTGAACTTTCAAGCATGCTGCATGCTGAAAAGGGCTGATAAAAATGACAACGATAATGGATAACAATTGTAATAGCTATGTCAGTCACAAATATTGCAAAGTCCTCCATAGTTCACAGTTTCTGCTTCTCTGTCCTAATCATAAACTAGTTTTACAAACTTTTCATTTGCCATGTTCTGTCTCTTAACCATGCCACCGCCAATACCATACTTTTTATTGTTTAAACACATTCATTTTCCTAACATTTATAGTACATATATTATGAAAAGGAAATTTGCTACTCACCATATAGCACAGATGTCGAGTCACAAATAGGCACAATGAAAAGACTGTCACAAATAAAGCTTTTGGCCATAAAGGCCTTCATCAACAATAGACACACACATACACACACACACACACACAACCACACACACACATGGGCGCACGTGCACTAACACAATTCACGCACTTGCCTGGACTGCAGTCTCAGGCAACTGAAACCACACTGGAAGCTGCAGCACCAGTGCAGGGTGGGGGGAGGGGAGGGGGCAGAAAAGGAGGACAAGGAAGGGGCTGGATGGGTGAGGACAGGGACTATCGAAGGCTGAGGCCAGGAGAGTTACAGGAATGTAGGATGTATTCCAGGCAGAGTTCCCACCTTCACAGTTCAGAAACGCTGGTGTTGGTGGGAAGGATCCATATGGCACAGGCTGTGAAGCAGTCATTGAAATGATAAGGATGTCATGTTTGGCAGCAAGTTCAGCAAAAGGGTGGTCCACTTGTTTCTTGGCCACAGTTTGTGGGTGGCCTCCATGTGGACAGACAGCTTGTTGGTCACCATGCCCATATAGAATGCAGCATAGTGGTTGCAGCTAACCTTGGAGATCACATGACTGGTTTCACAAGTAGCTCTGCCTTTGAGGGGATAGGTGATGTTCATTACCAGACTGGAGTAGCTGGTGCTGGGAGGCTGTATGGGACAAGTCTTACATCTTGGTCTGTTACAGGGGTATGAGGCATGAGGTAATCGGTTGGGAGCATGGGTTGTGTTATGGTGGATGAGTATATTGTGTAGGTTTGGTGGACAGCAGAATATCATTGTGGAAGGGGTGGGAAGGATAGTGGGCAGGACATTTCTAATTTTAGACATGACAAAACTATATCCTCACCCACAATTACTTCTCCTTTGAGGGCATTACCTAAGAACAAATTCAGGATACAGCTATAGACACCTGCATGCCACCATCCTATGCCAACATATTCATGGGCAAACTAGAGGAATCCTTCCTGGAAACCCTCAAACATAGAGACATCACCTAGTTCAGATTCACTGATGACATCTTTGTGATTTGGATTGAGGGTGAGGACACCCTATCTACATTCCTGCAATACCTAAACAACTTCTCCCCCATTTGCTTCACCTGGTCCTACTCAACCTAAAAAGTCACCTTTCTAAATGTTGACCTCCACCTCAAAGATGGCTACATCAGTACCTCCGTCTATACCAAACTTACTAACCACCAACAATGCTTCCATTTCAACAGCTGCCATCAGTTTCATTCCAAGAAGTCCCTTCCATAAAGCCTAGCCACCTATGGTTGTTGCATCTGCAGTGACCAGCAGTCCCTCTCGAAATATACTGAAAGTCTCATTGAAGCCTGGACAAACTGTAATTATCCTCTTAACCCTGTAAAAGAACAAATCTCCTGTGCCTTATCTTTCCAGTCTCCAACCACCTTCCAAAGTCCAGACCGTAGGATCCTACGCAGTACTGTAGGGGACCGCACCGCCACTTCCCAGCAAATTAGGGACACTGTTGCTCCTGGGGTATCGGCGAGGACCATTCGCAACCATCTCCATGAAGCTGGGCTACGGTCCCGCACACCGTTAGGCCGTCTTCCGCTCACGCCGCAACATCGTGCAGCCCGCCTCCAGTGGTGTCGCGAGAGGCGTGAATGGAGGGACGAATGGAGACGTGTCGTCTTCAGCGATGAGAGTCGCTTCTGCCTTGGTGCCAATGATGGTCGTATGCGTGTATGGTGCCGTGCAGGTGAGCGCCACAATCAGGACTGCATACGACCGAGGTACACAGGGCCAACACCCGGCATCATGGTGTGGGGAGCGATCTCCTACACTGGCCGTACACCTCTGGTGATCGTCGAGGGGACACTGAATAGTGCACGGTACATCCAAACCATCATCGAACCCATCGTTCTACCATTCCTAGACCGGCAAGGGAACTTGCTGTTCCAACAGGACAATGCACGTCCGCATGTATCCCGTGCCACCCAACGTGCTCTAAAAGGTGTAAGTCAACTACCCTGGCCAGTAAGATCTCCGGATATGTCCCCCATTGAGCATGTTTGGGACTGGATGAAGCGTCGTCTCACGCGGTCTGCACGTCCAGCACGAACACTGGTCCAACTGAGGCGCCAGGTGGAAATGGCATGGCAAGCCGTTCCACAGGACTACATCCAGCATCTCTAAGATCGTCTCCATGGGAGAATAGCAGCCTGCATTGCTGCGAAAGGTGGATATACACTGTACTTGTGCCGACACTGTGCATGCTCTGTTGCCTGTGTCTATGTGCCTGTGGTTCTGTCAGTGTGATCATGTGATGTATCTGACGCCAGGAATGTGTCAATAAAGTTTCCCCTTTCTGGGACAATGAATTCACGGTGTTCTTATTTCAATTTCCAGGAGTGTATGTGGGCATGACAACCAGCAAGCTGCCTGTCTACATGAATGACCACTGGCAAACTGTGGCCAAGAAACAAGTGAACCATCCTGTTGCTGAACATGCTGCCAGACATGGAATCCTTCATTTCAATGCCTGCTTCACAGCCTGTGCCATATTGATCCACCCCACTGGCATCAGCTTTTTGAACTGTGCAGGCTGGAACGTTCTCTGCAATACATCCTACATTCCTGTAACCCTCCTGGCCTCAACCTTCATTAGTCACTGTCCTCACCTATCCACCCCTGCCCTGTTCCCATTTCAGCACTACACAGCCATCATTCCACCATCATACTCAGTCTTTTTACTTCTCTCCTTTTCCACGACTATGTCTATTGTTGATGAAGGCCTTTATGGACAAAACCTTTATCTGTGACAGTCTTTTTTGTTGTTCCTATCTGCGACAGCATCTCCACTGTATGGTGAGCAGCAACTTTCCGTTTCATTATATTGTTACATTCCACCCTGGATTTTCCATTGTTTGATTTTCATACAGCTATCTACTTCTTTCAACTCTTCCTTTGTTTATTGCTAAATTTTATTCACAGACTAGATGTTTTACATTACTTATTTGTCTGTTTGTATTTCAATCCCATCTGTAGCATTAAACTGTTTGCAGTCGGTTTGTGAACTTCTCCTTCCTTAATTTTCTGCTAGAATATTTCAGTGTTTCTCTATTGAAGCATTAAATGATAAATGTATAAAAACAAAATCTTGTGAAGCAGTTTTTTTTAATTATTTCAGACCTTTCAGTTCCTTTTTTCCATGCTGCAAGTATTGTAGCACTGACAGCAATATCTACCGGCATGTAGTCAGCCACACAACTCCTACGTGAATAGCTGACATGTACAACACCCATTGATGCAGCGATTAAAAGACCAACTGGGCCATTGAATGTATCTCCCCATCCTGGAAATGGTTCTTCAGCTGTTGAAATCACTGGAAAAAAATACTTTCACTTAGGAACA
This sequence comes from Schistocerca gregaria, assembly GCF_023897955.1. NCBI lineage: Eukaryota > Metazoa > Arthropoda > Insecta > Orthoptera > Acrididae > Schistocerca > Schistocerca gregaria. Next base: position 319,539,930 of record NC_064927.1, read on the forward strand.
AAGATACATATTATAATTATATAAAATTTTATAACATTATTAGATTTTTAGAAATACAATCTTAAATATGCTACAAAATAAAATTTAGTGTGACACACATACTGAACACTCTCTTAAAACTTTCAGAAATAGATATTCCATGAAGCTGGAACATGCAGCATTAGGAAAAGTGCTTGGTCAGAAGATTTTGTTGAAAGAATTTTGTAATGAGTATGTATGCAGTGATCAGCCACTTATGAAATATTTCCCTATTTTCATTAACTATTTGTTGAACATTCCCAGGCTCATTTTCAGCTGTAACATGCAGAAGTTTACATTTACTTCTACATCTCAATACACATCCCAAAAGCCACAGTATGGCAGACAGCAGAGTATACTTTGTACCATTACTAGTCATTTGCTCTCTTATTCCACGCACAGAGAGAACAAGGGAAAAATAACACTCTATATGCTTCTGTTTGACCCCTAATGTCTCTTATCTTATCTACATGGTGCTTATGTACAATGTATGTTGGCGACAGTAGGATCATTCTGCAGTCAGCTTCAAGTGCAGGTTCTCTAAATTTTCTCAATGTTGTTTTGGGAAAAGAACATTGTCTTCCCTCCAAGTATTCTTAATTGAATTCACAAATCATCTCTGTAGCACTGACACATTGATAGAACCTACAGGTGACAAATCTGGTAACCTTGATTTCTTTCTTTAATCCATTCCAGCAGCAATCCCAAATACTCAAGCACTACTCAAGAATGGGTCACACTAAAATTCTCCCCATAAACCAAAGTCAACCATTTTCTTTCCCTATTACTGAATATATGTGTTTGTTTCATTTTAAATCACTTTGCAAGGTTATGCCTAGAGTGGCTGGCACAAAAGAAGAGTTCTCAAGATCACGGCCGCTGCCTGTTGCCAGCAGGGGCGGTGGGCTGGAGTTGACCGCCTCTCAGCTTTGTTGCCATGTATGTACCATTAGCTGTGCAGTAAGTCAGAGAAGCAGAAAGCTCAGTGTCACCATGCTATATCAAATCTGTGTCATTGGCAGAATCTCCAGACATGAATGAGTGTTTTGATTCTCCAAGAAAGGATACAAATGTGAATGGAAATCGATTAACTTTGTTGATTTTAACAAAGAACTCATGGGTTGAACTGTACTTGGATATTATGACAGAGGAGAGTATCCAACGGCTAAAAGGAAACAGGCTGACCTCCATGAAAAAATTAATTATTTGGGCTCAGAGGCCTCTGATCTTCATCTTCTCGGCCCCCTTGGTTCCCAATTCAAGAAGTGTAATGATGGACGGAAATTCTTAATGGAACACCAAGACTTGCAGCAGCAAGAGCTAAGTTTTTGTGTACAATGCACTTCTTTTGTGCTAAAGACACGAGGCCTGTGGTGTATTTAGATGAAACTTGGGTTTCACAGAACCACACCCATAAGTATATATGGCACAACTCCAAAGGAAATGGCGGTTTCAAAGTGCCTACTGGTAGAGGTGGCCGATTAATTATCGCCCACACTGATTCACTAACCACAGGCTTCATACCAGGCCAAACTTGATTTTCATGGTGGGAAAAGTTCTTGCCAATCAGATTACCATTCAGAAATGAATGGAGAAGTTTTTAAGAATTGGTTTATTTGACTGTTGTCTGCACTGGAAGTAGGGTCAATTATCATGATGGATAATGCCAGCTACCATTCCATTCAGATAGAAAAGCTGCCATGTTCAAATTGGCACAACGCAGATATTATCGAGTGGTTAAAGAGAAAGAATGTTTCATTTTCAGTTGATGAAATTAAGGCTGAACTCCTGTCTTAGGAAGAAATCATAGGTGCCAAAAAGACTTATGAATTACATCAACTATCAAATGAAATGGGACACCAAGTGGTATGTCTACCACTGTATCACTGCCAGTATAATCCCATTGAATTGATATGGGCCCAAGTAAAGTTAGAAGTAGAGAAAAGAAATACTACTTTAAAACTTGCTGATGTCAAGAAGCTAAAATGTTACTCAGCAGGACTGGGAGAGGTGTGTAAAACATGCAGAAGCATTGAATGAAACTGGTTTTTTGAACCAGGATTTGAGAGACACCACAGTCCAGGGGCGGGCAAACTTTGCGCTGCACGTGTGCTGCTCGTGTGCAATCGTCAAACGGGGCAGTGGCGACAGCCGGCAGGTTGTGGCAGTGTAGTACCGGGCTAAGCTGTCTACCTTGAAACGAAGCGACCACTACATAGTGAATGTTGTATTTCAAGAGCTGGAAAATGCAGAGTGAATCAAGGAAACAGAGAAGTGGAGATTTGCTCTCTTTTAAAGAGTAATGGGAGAATCATTTTTTCTTTGTGTAAAACATGAAAATTCGAAATGTATAATATGTGACAGTATTCTCGCAGGTCAGCGGAAGTTTAATATTGAATGCCATTATAATAAATTTCAATATGTTCCCGTACTTAGTGCACTAAAAGAGGAATTTCTCAAGCGACTTGGGAATATATCATACTTATCCCAAGGTTTTGAATAGTTCTTGACACAATTTGCTGTTTCTGTAGATGATATTCATCCCAGTTTGCAAATGGAATTAATAGATCTACACTGTAGATTATACAGTGTAATTCTCGTATGAGAGACAAGTTTCTTTTGGCAAGATGTGTACTAGATTTGTATCACGATTTTCCACAGCGAGAGTTTCCTCGTCTCCATCGTGAAGCCGCAAAGATAATATGTTCGGCTCGACATACGTTCGTGAGAGATTTTTTTCTGTTAACAAAATTAATAAGTTTCGATTAAGAGCAAACATCAGTAATGAAAATTTATGTAACAGTTTGTGTTTGTCTGTATGTAGAAGTTTTGTCCCAGACATTAAACGTATTGTAAACTCCACCTGTGATAATTAAATAAAATGTATCATAGGTAATAGGTACTCTTTCAAACCATGATTTCTTTCAAGCTCTCCTACTAACCTTATTCCTTCATTCAATAAAGCAGGCCAGGAAACAAAACGCATTATAGAGGAAGAAGCGGAGGGACAGTATGGCGGGGAGGGGAGAGAAGCGGATGGCCAGCTTGCCCCTGTGTGCACGCAGAACACCTGCTAACTACACACGTGCAAGTGCACCACACACGTGCAGGATTCCTCCCGCCCCTGCCGTAGTGGAATCTGTGATGATACACCTGGCTGAAACAAGCAACAGTGAATCTGAAGACATGGAACCAGAAGACCCTATGTAAGAAGCTGACTTGTTTTAAATGTTTGTCTGTTCATTTCAGTTATAGAGGACATACTGCGAATGTTTATCCCTTACAGTAAATGTCTGATAAATTTATCACAAGTGGTAGCAATTTGTTTACTCAACAGTAACTGTCAATTAAAATAAGACTGTCAATTCTGCATTAATTAATAACAGTGTTTTCTAAAAACCTATATTGAATGTCTTTACATTCGGTTTACTTGTACACTCGAAATATAACTCCTTTTTTTCATAGAAGGATTTACTGGCTGTTTCATTGTAAGGGTAATGCAGTTCAAAAAATGACAAAACATTGTGGTGCTTCTGTATCGAGTGTATATGTAAACAGTGCAGTAACATCAGAACATTCCCAGCACCTATTTTCATTCTCCAATAAAAGCATAGAAGTCCATGATATTTGATGACTTTTACAAAAAGCTAGAATGTAGAATTGCTTTACTTTAGTATGACAGAGGATAGTAACCAATGTATAGAGAAATACAGCATAATTTCCATCATAAAACTGATTATTCTGGCCAGTCACTTCTGTGCACTATCTCCTCTGCCCACTTGGCTTTTAGTTCAGAAACTGTAATGATGGATGAAATTTGTAACACAAGACAGGGACATTGCAGTAGTAAGAATGAGGTTTTTGTGTACCAAGCACATATTGCATACTGAGAATAATAGGCTTACAGCAAATTTAGATGAAACTTACATTTCACAAAACCTCTCAAACAAATATTTTGCTTGACTTCAGTGAAAATATTGGCATCAAAATAACTACAATTACTGCTGCGTAGTGTATATTGTCATTTTGGTTGATGGATGCAATAATAAAGGATATGTATTAGCAGCCAGTAAAATGTTTTTGTAAAGTAGGGAATATTCTTTGTCATATTAAAGCAAGTTGTCTGAACAAAACTCTTAGCAACAGCCTACAGGGACTCGCATGCTGCTGCGCAAGGAATATTGCAGAAGCAATTTGCCTCTGTACGTGATATGATACAATAATGATGTCTGAAATCTTACCAAAAATAATTATGTAGTTGTCTTAACAATTTTCTCATGGAAAGTTTTTTTGCAGTCCTACAGAACAAAAATTAATCAGCAACAACATTTTTCACTATGTAATCAGCAGTTTCACACCTCGCAGTTTCACACCTCTTTAATACTTTATTTTTTTGAAATAAAAGGTGTAGCATATGGATCTGTAATCTTTGAGGATTTTCATTTTTTTCAGTCCAATTACATTGGTGATTCTGCTACTACCATAGGTTGAACTAAAAAAAATTTTTCCTCCAAAATTCCTTGTAACGTTACCTTTCATTTTTTTTTTTCCTTAGCAGCTAGTGAGAATTTTCTTTTGAAAAGTTCTCCATCAATTCTAGAGTAAAAATAGAGTTGCCCCATACTTTTTTAAAATTTTTATGAACATTTGAAGTTATAGCTATAAAAAAAAACTGGCAATGCTCTGAGATGGTGAGATGACTTTGAAGACCAATTTTTCTGCTGGCCACTATAGATATTTAATTGATGTGGCTGTGTCAAGTAGCACATCACCAATGTTTGTATTCAGTCATTACCGGATTGTTTTTCCTACTCATCTGCATTAACTTATATTTTTCTACATTCAGAGCAAGCTGCCATTTATCAAATCAACTATAAATTTTGTTTAAGTAATCTTGTATCCTCCAACAGTCATTCAATGATGACATCTTCCAGTACACCACAGCATCATCAGCAAACAACCACAGATTGCTGCCTAACCCATTATGTTCATATTTTTACTGTTTCACTGTGAAGCATCTTCGAATGCCCAGCATCATGTTACAAGTATATATATATATATATATACACTTTGCTTTACAAATGCCTGTCTGCTTGTGTCTGTGTATGTTGTGCAGATGGATATGTGTGTGTGTGCGAGTGTACACCTGTCCTTTTTTCCCCCTAAGGTACGTCTTTCCGCTCCCGGGATTGGAATGACTCCTTACACTCTCCCTTAAAACCCACAACCTTTCGTCTTTCCCTCTCCTTCCCTCTTTCCTGAAGAAGCAGCTGTCAGTTGCGAAAGCTAGAAATTCTGTGTGTGTGTTTGTGTGTTTTATTTATTGTGCCTGTCTACCGGAGCTTTCCCACTTGCTAAGTCTGGGAATCTTTGTTTTTAATATATATATATATATGATGTAAATAAAATAGAAAGAAACTTCCGCATGGGAAAAATATATTAAAAACAAAGATTCCAAGACTTACCAAGCAGGAGAGCGCCGGTAGACAGGCACAATAAAATAACACACAATCCATATCCATATCCATATCCATATCCATATCCATATGATGGATATGTGTGTGTGTGTGTGTGTGCGAATGTACACCTGTCCTTTTTTTCCCCTAAGGGAAGTCTTTCCGCTCCCAGGATTGGAATGACTCCTTACCCTCTCCCTTAAAACCCATATCCTTTCGTCTTTCCCTCTCCTTCCTGAAGAAGCAACCATCGGTTGCGAAAGCTAGTAATTCTGTGTGTGTGTTTGTGTGTTTTGTTTTGTTCATGTGCCTGTCTGCTGGCGCTTTCCCGCTTGGTAAGTCTTGGAATCTTTGTTTTTAATATATTTTTCCCATGTGGAAGTTTATATATATATATATATATATATATATATATATATATATATATATATATATATATATATATAACAGAAAGAAACTTCCACATGGGAAAAATATATTAAAAACAAAGATTCCAAGACTTACCAAGCGGGAAAGCGCCGGCAGACAGGCACATGAACAAAACACACAAACACACACACAGAATTACGAGCTTTCGCAACTGGCAGTTGCTTCGTCAGGAAAGAGGGAAGGAGAGGGAAAAATGAAAGGATGTGGGTTTTAAGGGAGAGAGTAAGGAGTCATTCCAATCCCGGGAGCGGAAAGACTTCCCTTAGGGGAAAAAAAGGACAGGTGTACACTCGCACACACACACACATATCCATCTGCACATACACAGACACAAGCAGACATATTTGTCATATATGTCTGCTTGTGTCTGTGTATGTGCGGATGGATATGTGTGTGTGTGTGCGAGTGTACACCTGTCCTTTTTTTCCCCTAAGGGAAGTCTTTCCGCTCCCGGGATTGGAATGACTCCTTACCCTCTCCCTTAAAACCCACATCCTTTCATTTTTCCCTCTCCTTCCCTCTTTCCTGATGAAGCAACATCCAGTTGCGAAAGCTCGTAATTCTGTGTGTGTGTTTGTGTGTTTTGTTCATGTGCCTGTCTGCCGGCGCTTTCCCGCTTGGTAAGTCTTGGAATCTTTGTTTTTAATATATTTTTCCCATGTGGAAGTTTCTTTCTGTTTTATTTACATCATCATATATATGCCTGAAAAAGCTAAAGAAACCATCTCACAAAAAAAGAAATATTTTGTAAATAACTAGTCATAGCTACTTTTAGATTAGGTATTTGAAAAAAGACTGAACTTCTGAAATAATGGGTGAACAATTTCACCCACTGCTGCTACTGAACACACCTAGTGCAGTTTTAGACAACAACTGTCATTAATCTCATTTCTTTGTGGCCATTAGTCACCAAGTCATAACCTTTGAAATAAACATGTACACCTGCTGTTTCTCAGATTAGTAACAATCAGTAAACCCCCATTTCTTTAAAAAATCGAACTTCCTTGTGAAACACTGGATGAATATAATCTGGGTAATTTTTGCACCATTTTAAGCAAAAGCAAGTGCTCAATGTTTGTGACCTATATGTTATACAATGATATAATTTTGCAGGCACATTCAATGATGTATGTAGGTACTGTTTGGAAAGTGTTTTGCAAATAGAGTTAATAGTCAAGAAATAATAAATTAAAATATCATGTTTGATGCTGAAGTTTTACTGCATGAATAGCGAAAACATAGTGACCAATGAAATTTTTAGTTTAATCATTCCGTAAGCCAGTGAGAAAAAGTTTTGTAGAAGTTTGAGATTATGTGTAGAGTTTGCTGGAAGTCATTAAGCAATCTCTTTCTCAAAATCTGGATGAGTGAAGTCTTGGTATTTGTGCAGTATCGCTTATACTGCTTCAAGAGAAACACACAGTTTTGAACTTTAATGCTTGTCTCATTTTGTGAAATTTCTAACATAAGATTATATCTCTTAATGACAGAATTTTAAATTTGGTCAATAATGACCCAAAACATTGAAAATGAAATCTTTGTTATTCCTCGAAGTTGTTATGCAAGTAACTTGATAATGGTCCTGGTTTCCGAGATCTGGAACAATTTCTTAGTAATATAGGTGTAACAATGAAAGAACTTGAAGAAAAATTTGTGTGTTTGTATGTATGTGTGAAATTTTGCTATAAACTTTACAACATTTTTAGATAAACGTTTTGATTACTTACTGAAGCAGACATGGAGGACAGCATGCAGTGCAGTGATTGGTTTAAGAGTTTTGAAATGGCAGAATGTCAGCCTGTCAAGATCTCAGGCCTGGACAACCTTCCGCAATAACAGAAGAGGACCAAATTGAGAAAATTCTTGCTGTGATTTGGGGAAATTGTTTTTTCACTGTTTGAGAAACTGCTGACAAACTAGGCATCCGTATAGGATCATGTCTTCAAATTTTTAATGACAATCTTGTGATTCATCATGTCAATTAACAATTCATGTTGCATTTCTTGACTGAAAATAAGCAACAGACCATGCTGAAACCAGTCAAGAACTGCTTGTCAGTGTAAATGGCAGTGAGAACTTCCCTAAGAACATCATAACAGGAGATGTGATGTGGGTTTATAGCTATGATGTTGAAATAATGGTGCCCATTCCCCATTGGTAATATTCCTACTATTTTTGAAAAACTTAGATTCTTTGTTGTTTGATCCCTCAGACAGAGGGAAGCAAATTATTGTTTGTGTGGATTACAGTGTAGACTTTCTGAAAGAGTCCAATAGAAATCTTGACCTTGAAATATTACTTGGTTCTCTCAATTTGATGTCAGTTACTAATTTTCCTACTCAGGTGGTACAGGAAAGCAGCACGCTGACAGATAATGTTTTTATAAACGAAGACAAATTCAATCAAACAAAAACTTTTTCTGTTAAGAATGGTCTGTCTCATCATGATGTACTACTAGTTACAATATATGACATAGCTCCATACACTAATGCAAAACAGTCCTCCAAAATAGTACACTTAGTTAACAATTGCAAATTTTAGGAAGAGCTTGCAACAATTAGACTGTGTGGAGGTGTACAGGGAACTAGATGCTAAATTAAAATTTCACCTGTTTCATTGTACCTTTATGAGTATATTTCAAACAGTGAAACATAATTATAAGGCACTCTCTAAAAATCCATGGCTTAGTAAAGGGTTAAGAATATCTTGAAATCTAAAAAGGGAAATGTATCTTACAGTTACAAGGACTAATGATCCAGAAACAGTTAACCATTGTGAAAATTACTGCTCTGTGTTAAGAAAAGTTATTAAAAAGCCCAGGAGTATGTGCAATTAGTCTGAGATTGGCATCTCTGATAATAAAATTAAAACAATTTCGAATATTGTTCAAAAGGAAACAGGGCAACTGAGAGCACAGGAAGATTGTGTTTATAACAAACTCAATGAAAAGCTTGATACCAAAAAGTCAGAAGTAGAAAATATTTTTAATAATCATTTTTTGAGTGTTCTAGGGAAAGCAGGATCCAGTTAATCATTAGAAAATGCAATGCTGTGTATGGAAGAGGCAATACCTAAGCAACTTGATACAACTGAAATTCAACACACCTCTCCTACTGAAATTAGGAAACTAATAAATTCACTGAAAAATAAAAGGTCCCATAGAATTGATGGCATTTCCAACAGAGTACTAAAAGCTTTTTCCCAATGGGTGAGAAGGATTCTCAGCCACATACATAGTAGCTGTTTGAAACAGTGCATCTTTCCAGACAGACCAAAATGTGCTTTTGTTAAACCATTGCATATAAAAGGTCATAGGTCTGATGCTACCAACTACCACCCAGTCTCACTTCTGATTGCTTTATCCAAAATTCTTGGAAAGTAAAGTATTCAAGACTAGCTTAAAATACTGGGTGGTTATAATTAAACTTTCCCTGTTTAACTCATTATAACATGGAAACTAATTACCATACTGTACTAGTACCAAATGTGGTAACATTAATGTCCAGAGTATGGGGTGCATGATATCCATATGTCACAGCACCACCGTCCAGTTCCAACTATGGCCACCATGTGCCATGCTCAGTCATCATGATTCATGGTCTCACACACCTGACCAGTCGCAGTGCACTTTTGATACTTGGACAAAAGAAGCAGGGCATTATGGGTGAAGCTCTATTATCAAAACACCAGTAATGCTGCAGCTGAGCTTCGAGGATATTGTCAGCTAAAAGGGTTATGGGAGGGCCCTCTTTCCCCACTTGCTGTGCAGAACATGATGAAGAAGTTCAGATGAACTGGGTGTCACTCCAGGAAGAGGCTGGCTACTGGTTACACCACAGGTGGTTGATGAAATCGCTGCTATGGCAGACAACACTGCACTGCACTGATGGTCAGGCAGTACATGTGCTGCATCACAGCAGTTGAACATCCCATTGTCCACTGTACCAAACTTGCTTCAATCCATTCTCAAATAATATCTGTACAAGGTCCATGTTGTACAGCAGCTCATACCACAGGACAAACAACGACGTGTTGACTTCACTCTCCACTTTCTCGCAAGGATTGAAGTTGAACAGCCTATGGACAGACAAATCTCATTTTTCTCTGACATGTGAGGTGAAGACACAGATGATACTATTCAATTGACGAATTTATGAACAATCTGTACAGCCAATGCATCTGTGTGTCTCTCCCCACTCGTTGCCTTTTTGGGTCCTTTTTTCCCCCACCTCCCTGTCTCACTTCACAACCTCCTGATGCTGTGCCTGTTGGCAGTCAGGTCCCTGCACATTCCACCAGACACCATTTGTCTCTTTTCCACCTATATACTACTATCCCCTCCCCTTCTCTGCCCCCTCCAAATTACTGTTTGCATCCCACGTGATGTTGCATTCTGGCCTAAGATGTTGCTGTTGGCAGTCATATTTACATTAGGTATACTAGCTTGTGTGTGTGTGTGTGTGTGTGTGTGTGTGTGTGTGTGTGTGTGTGTGTGTGTGTGTGTGTGTGTGTGTGTGTGTGTGTGTTTTACTGATGAAGGGTGTGGCTAAAGCTTTATGCAAGAATCTTTTATGATTGTGGTTTTCAGAATCACCAAGAGAGGTCAGCGCTAGTGCAACGAGTTGCTCACTTGATATTCATTGGACTGTTGCCTGTAAACACTTGCCATGTCAATGCTCTTGGAAGATAGCTGTATCTGCGACGTGGCTCTGTTGTTGTTCCAGTGTAGTGATTTGCAAAGATGGAAAAAAATTCGAAATTCGAGCAGTAATTAAGTACTTTGTGAAGAAAGGTATGAAAACAGTGGACATTCATGCTGATTTCCAGAATACGCTGGGGGACTCTGCTCCTTCATATTCAACTGTTGCCAAGTGTACAAATGAATTTAAATTTGATCAAGAAAGTTTAGATGATGATCTGCACAATGGTGAGCTAATATGTGTCACTACTCCATAAATCATTGCAAAAGTGCACAAAATGGTCATGGAGGATCGCCGATTGAAAGTGCGTGAAATTGCTCATGGTTGCCAGATGTCACCTGAAAGGGTATATCACATTTAATTGAAGAATTAGAAATGAAAAAATTATCTGCAATATAGGTGCCGCAACTCTTGACTCTGGATCTAAAATGCATGAGAATGGGCATATCACAACAATGTTTGGCCCATTTTAGGAGAAACAAACAAGATTTCTTGCACTGGTTTGTGACCACAGATGATACTTGGGTGCACTACTGTACCACAGAGACAAAACAACAGTCAAAGCAGTGGAAACATGCAGATTCTCCATCACCAAAGAAGGCTACAATAATTCATTCAGCAGGAAGGTCCTGGCGTAAGATTTCTGGGATGCGAAGGGGATTCTGTTTGTAGATTATCTCCCCACTGGGCAAACAATTACTGCATAATACTATGCTAACCTCCTGGACAAATTGCAACAAAAGATACATGAAAAAAGGACAGGTTTAGCAAGGAAGAAAGTCATCTTCCATCAAGACAATGTGCACCCACACACATGTGCCATTGCCATGGCAAAATTACATGAATTGTTGCCACACCTGCCTTATTAACATGATGTGGCTTGGTCAGACTTCCATCTCTTCCCCAAACTAAAAATTTTTCTTTGTAGATGAAGATTAACTTCAAACAAAGAATTGGTAGCCAGAGTTGATAACTATTTTGCAGGCCTGGAGGAAGTTCATTTTCGAGATGGGATCAAGGCACTTGAGCATTGTTGGACCAAGTGCATTAATCTACAAGGAGACTACATTGAAAAATAAAAAAAGTTTCAGTAATGGAAGTAATTTTTTTCTATTCTGTTTCAAGAACTTTTAAAATTACCTTCATAATTGTGCCTGTCTGCAACTTGACATGTCTTCTTTACGATAAGTATCAATCTGTCTTTTTGTACAAAGTATTGGATAGTGTTGAAACCAAGAGTGAATATATGGTTAATGGTAATACTTATAATGTAAATAATGGTCTTGATGGAGAAGAAGATACACTTTTAATTAAGTTAATGGATATAATAAAAATTGAATGCCTTAAATACAAAGTCAAATGAGGCCTGTAATTTGGTTGCTGAAAGTATTCAGAACGAAGCTGTCAGTGAATTGTTGATTAATATTTTTCTTTGTATAGCTTGGACAGATGTTGGGGATGGACAATTTAATGAGGAAATGTGAAAAAATTGGCAGGTTCATGTAAAAGAGTTTATCCTGCGTGGTAGAGGAAAGAGAGTATGAAATTTATTAATTATGGAAGAAATATGGGAATAAACAAGAATTTAACTGTATTTCTGAAAAATTTATGCAATGATAATAATAATATTACTGACAGTAATGATCTGGCTAAAGGAAACTGAAACTTTTGTTGTTAACAATGAAATCAATAAAAAAAACATGAAAAACAGTTAGTGCAAGTTAATGTAAGGAATACTGGAATGAGATAGGTGAGTGCAGTAAAAGCAAAGGTGGCCAGAGCAAAGAGGTTTGTTGCCAGTAAATTGCCAGTAGCTGCCATGGACAAATTATTAGAGTTATAATGATGGTCAATTAAAAAGTGCATTGGTAACAGAAAGAATTTTTAAAGTTGATAATAAAGCAAACAGTTCGCAAAACATAATGTTTAATTTAAGTGTGTGAAAAATAATTGTTAAAATAAATGTAACAGGCAGTGATTTTGTATTTACTGAGAATCAGATCTTCAGACAGTTTATTTTATTGTTTGTATCAGTCTGGCTGATGTATTTTTGGTACCGGTGAAATTACACCCAAGTTGCAAAAGAGATAGTAGAACAAGAGGACTGTTTCATAGTGAATGCTTTAGTTGGTAGTGGGGTCATTGCTCTTTAATGAGCACACTATTTGGTGCACAGTGCTTCCCTGAGTTGTGTCATTCTATTCTTCCTCTCTACAATCACTCCATTCCCTGACTATCCTACCATTGGTTTATAAGAAGGAACAGTTGCTAGTCCTACTATCCACAGATGAAAATAAAAAAAAGGTGTGCCAATAAATAAAGTTTTTGTTTGCCTTTAGAGTACAAGTTTTGTATGTTAACACATACTGACAGAAGAGAATAGTAACTGTACCATGTCCATTAATGTTTAAAAGCAAATGTCTTGTGTCCTATCTTGGGTCTCTGTAAGAGAGAAATTGTTGTTTTACTAATAATTGAATTTATTGCAGCTGAAAATGCAGTTTAAAATAAGTGGTAAGCCAGAACATAAGAAAATATTAATTGTCAGAAGAGATTGAGAAACTATAAGTATGAAATTTAATGGCCAATTTAATAGCAGTGGTGGAAGAAGATCTTTAAAAAGTGTGTGTTGGTACTAGTTGTGTAAGCATATGAAATCCAAAAAAATCATTGGCTTGATGTAAAATATAATTAATTCAATATTATTTATGCCAAGATTTGAAAGTCATATAAAGTCATGAGTTTCATTACTTGTATGAAAGTTCTTCTTTACAATAAGCGTATTCCATATGATAGCCCTTTCCAGCCAAGCTAAAGAATATTGCAGTAAGTGTAAATAATGTTACCTACAATTAAGTTAATTAAGAAGACAGTGTGTCATGAAATTTCATTTCAGATATGAGGAAGTGTTTATTTAAAGAGTTTTGTCTGTTAAGTAATGTAAAGTAATATTTCGCCAGTAATGTGGTTTTTTGGTGTTGAGTGCCATTGTGTAGAGTTATTTTTTGTGAATAATAAAGCAGAGATTTTTATGTTTAATTTATGATCTAATAAAGTAATGTTGTAAATGAAGTGATAACATATTAATGAACTGATAAGAAATGAGGTATATGGATTGAAGAAGTAATGGAATATTGTGAAGTAGATGTGAAGCATTGACAACTAGAGAGCCTGTCTTTGTAGTGGATTCTTTTGTTAATGCACTGCTACAGTTCAGCAGGTTTTCAAGTAAAGAAATAAGTGCAACAACACATACTGAAAAAAGTGAAACTGTATTGATGTAAATGATAATATTGTTTAATTGCAGTGACACATCTCCCACTAGAACAACAGGTTCCAGTGAAAGACTAATAGATAACATCTTCTCAAATATGGTCACACATGACATTGCAGTTACAAATGTGAATATAGGATTATCATATCATGATGCACTAACCTTTAATCTCACTGCAACTCCCAAGGAGGAGGAAAGTAAAAAGGAATACGAACAATTTTTCTCTACTAAAAATTGTAATCAGTTCAAAAATAATTTTAAAAACGCAGTTTGGTCAGAGGTCTTGGCACAAACAAACACAAATGATGCTTACAATATGTTTTCTTCCACTTTTATGACATACTTTGAAATGTGTTTCCCAAAAAAGCTTTTGAGTTATAGATCATCTGGATCTAAAGCAACCTGGATTACACCCGGAATTAAAAATTAAAAAGTCAAGTGAAACCATGAAGTTACTAAGTTTAAAGTTAAAAACATGTCACGATCAGCAGTTTGTTGAGTATGTGAGAACATACAAAAAGACTTACCGAAAATTAATAGCAAAAGCAAAATTATTAAGTAATGATAGATTAATAAGGCAGGCTAGTAACAAGTCCGGAATGATGTGGAAAATGGTAAAACAGGAAACTAGGGGTCAAACTAAAGACCAAGAAATCAATCTTAAAAATAATGAAAATATCCCCATAGGAAAAGATGGCATGGCAAACTATGTAAACAATTATTTTGTAAATATTCCCCTTCCTTAAAGTAGTCAATTGAAGCAAGAAACAACAGTGGCGACTCCAATAGTAAATACCAGCATGATGACAATCCCAACAGATGAGCATGAAGTTCTAAAAGTCATTAATTGCTTGAAACCAAAATGTCCTCTGGGTTGGATGATGTACCTGTTTCAATATTAAGAAAATTGCTCCAAGTGTTGTAAAACCTATAGTGCACATAGCAAACTTTTCCCTTAGTGAAGGGATATTTCTGGATAAACTTAAAATCTCTACAGTGATACCTCTATAAAAATATGGTGACAGACATAAAATAGAAAATTACCGACCTATATCTCTCCTCCCAGCCTTCTCCAAAATACTTGAGGAATTAATGAAAATCAGGGCCACAAAATATCTAGAAAAACATAAACTAATCAGTAACAGCCAACATGGTTTTGGACTGCCCCCCATGAACCATGGACTTTGCCGTTGGTGGGGAGGCTTGCGTGCCTCAACGATACAGATAGCCATACTGTAGGTACAACCACAACGGAGGGGTATCTGTTGAGAGGCCAGACAAATGTTTGGTTCCTGAAGAAGGGCAGCAGCCTTTTCAATAATTACAGGGGCAACAGTCTGGATGATAGACTGATCTGGCTTTCTAATGCTAACTAAAATGGCCTTGCTGTTGTGGTACTGTGAACGGGTGAAAGCAAGAGGAAACCACAGCCATAATTTTTCTTGAGGGCATGCAACTTTACTGTATGATTAAATGATGATGGTGTCCTCTTGGGTAAAATATTCCAGAGGTAAAATAGTCCCCCATTCGGATCTCTGCGCGGGGACTACTCAAGAGGACATCGTTATAAGAAGAAAGAAAACTGGTGTTCTATGGATTGGAGCATGGAATGTCAGATCCCGTTATTGGGCAGGTAGGTTAGAAATTTAAAAAGGGAAATGGATAGGTTAAAGTTAGATAAAGTGGAAATTAGTGAAGTACGGTGGCAGGAGGAACAAGACTTTTGGTCAGGTGAACACAGGGTTGTAAATACAAAATCAAATAGGGGTAATGCAGGAGTAGGTTTAATAATGAATAGGAAAATAGGAGTGTGGGTAAGCTACTGCAAACAGCATAGTGAACGCATTATTGTGGCCGAGACAGACACGGAGCCCACACCTAATACAGTAGTACAAGTTTATATGCCAACTAGCTCTGTAGATGATGAAGGAATTGATGAAATGTATGATGAGATAAAAGAAATTATTCAGGTAGTGAAGAGAGACAAAAATTTAATAGTCATGGGTGACTGGAATTCAACAGTAGGAAAAGAAGAGAAGGAAACGTAGTAGGAGAATATGGATTAGGGCTAAGAAATGAGAGAGGAAGCTGCCTGGTAGAATTTTGCACAGAGCATAACTTAATCATAGCTAACACTTGGTTTAAGAATCATGAAAGAAGGTTGTATACATGGAAGAACCCTTGAGATACTAGAAGGTTTCAGATAGATTATATAATGGTAAGACAGAGATTTAGGAACCAGGTTTTAAATTTTCAGACATTTCCACAGGCAGATGTGCACTCTGACCATAATCTATTGGTTATGAACTGTAGATTAAAACTCAAGAAACTGCAAAAAGGTGGGAATTTAAGCAGATAGGACCTGGATAAACTGAAAGAACCAGAGGTTGTACAGAGTTTCAGGGGGAGCATAAGGGAACAATTGATAGGAATGGGGGAAAGAAATACAGTAGAAGAAGCATGGGTAGTTTTGAGGGATGAAATAGTGAAGGCAGCAGAGGATCAAGTAGGTAAAAAGACAAGGGCTAGCAGAAATCGTTGGGTAACAGAAGAGATACTGAATTTAATTGATGAAAGGAGAAAATACAAAAATGCAGTAAATGAAGCACGCAAAAAGGAATGCAAATGTCTCAAAAATGAGATCAACAGGAAGTGCAAAATGGCTAAGCAGGGATGGCTAGAGGTCAAATGTAAAGATGTAGAGGCATATCTCACTAGGGGTAAGATTGATACTGCCTACAGGAAAATTAAAGAGACCTTTGGAGAAAAGAGAACCACTTGCATGAATACCAAGAGCTCAGATGGAAACCCAGTTCTAAGCAAAGAAGGGAAAGCAGAAAGGTGGAAGGAGTGTATAGAGGGTCTATACAGAGGTGATGTTCTTGAGGACAATATTATGGAAATGGAAGAGGAAGTAGATGAAGATGAACTGGGAGATATGACACTGCGTGAAGAGTTTGACAGAGCACTGAAAGACCTAAGTCGAAACAAGTCACCGGGAGTAGACAACATTCCATTAGAACTACTGACAGCCATGGGAGAGCAAGCCCTGACATAACTCTACCATCTGGTAGGCAAGATGTATGAGACAGGCAAAATTCTCTCAGACTTCAAGAAGAATATAATAATTCCAATCCCAAAGAAAGCAGATGTGAAAATTACCGAACTATCAGTTTAATAAGTCACAGCTGCAAATTACTAACACAAATTCTTTAAACTGGTATAAGCCAACCTCAGGGAGGATCAATTTGGATTCCATAGAAATTTTGGAACACGTGAGGCAATACTGACCCTACGACTTATCTTAGAATAAAGATTAAGGAAACACAAACCTATGTTCTAGAATTTTTAGACTTAGAGAAAGCTTTTGACAATGTTGACTGGAATATTCTGTTTCAAATTCTGAAGGTGGCAGGGGTAAAATATAGGGAGCAAAAGGCTATTTACAATTTATACAGAAACCAGATGGCAGTTATAAGAGTCGAGGGACATGAAAGGGAAGCAGTGATGTTATTCAATCTGTATATTAAGCAAGCAGTAAAGGAAACAAAAGAAAAGTTTGGAGTAGGCATTAAAATCCATGGAGAAGTAATAAAAACTTTGAGGTCCACCAATTGACATTGTAATTCTGTCAGAGATATCAAAGGATTTGGAAGAGCAGTTGAATGGAATGGACATTGTCTTGAAAGGAGGGTATAAGATGAACATCAACAAAAGCAAAACAAGGATAATGGAATGTAGTCAAATTTAATCGGGTGATGCTGAGGGAATTAGATTAGGAAATGAGGCACTTAAAGTAGTGATGGAGTTTTGCTATTTGGGGAGCAAAATAACAGATGATCGTCGAAGTAGAGAGGATATAAAATGTAGACTGACAATAGCAAGGAAAGCGTTTCTGCAGAAGAGAACTTTGTTAACGTCAAGTATAGATTTAAGTGTCAGAAAGTTGTTTCTGGAAGTATTTGTATGGAGTGTAGCCATGTATGGAAGTGAAACATGGACGATAAATATTCTAGACAAGAAGAGTATAGAAGCTTTTGAAATGTGGTGCTACAGAAGAATGCTGAAGATTAGATGGGTAGATCACATAACTAATGAGAAGGTATTGAATAGAATTGGGGAGAAGAGAAGTTTGTGGCACAACTTGAGTAGAAGAAGGGATCAGTTGGTAGGACATGTTCTGAGGCATCAAGGGATCACCAATTTAGTACTGGAGGGCAGCGTGGAGTGTAAAATTCGTAGAGTAAGACCAAGAGATGAATACACTAAGCAGAATTAGAAGGATGTAGGGTGCAGTAGGTACTGGGAGATGAAGAAGCTTGCACAGGATATAGAAGCATGGAGAGTTGCATCAAACCAGTCCCAGGACTGAAGATCACAACAACAACAACATCGTTTTTGAGCGGGGCACAGTACAGAAACAGCCATATTGGACTACACAACAGAAATAGTAAGTAATTTGGAGTCAAATAAACAGGTTGTTGGAATTAATCTAGATTTATCCAAAGCCTTCGATACTGTGAACCATGTAATATTTCTAGGGAGACTTGAAGCAATAGGCATCAGGGGTACTGTTAAAAAATGGTTTGAATCTTATCTGCAAAACAGATCACAAGTTGTTGAGCTGAGGTCATTCAACAATCTTCACAATTTTAAACTCATATCTGAACCAAAACAAATTGAAATAGGTGTTCCACAGGGCAGCATTCTGAGCCCGTTGTTACTTCTAATTTATATCAATGACATACAGGCTCCAGAAAGCTCAGCCAATATTCTACTATTAGCAGATGACATGAGTATCATAATTAGTGATATAAAAGAATCGTTGTGTACTACAGCAGAAAAAATGCTCTCGTGCATACAGTCATGGTTTTATTCAAAGAAGCTCACATTAAATACAAAGAAAACAAACTTTATACAGTATGGAAGCAAGTGCAAGGGGAAAATATGTGCCTTATGCTGGGTAGCAAACAAATAGAAAAAGTGTGCACCACAAAGTTTCTGGGAATGCGAATTGACCAAGATTTAAACTGGAATGAACACAGTGTATATCTTACTCAGAAACTTAGCTCAGCATATTTTGCCTTAAGAATAATATCCAAGGCATGTAGCAAGGAATGTATTAGAGCAGTGTACTTTAGTTATTTCCAATCAGTTGCAAGGTATGGTATAAGTTTTTGGGGAAAAACCAGGTCAGGACTAAATGACATTTTTATTATGCAAAAAAGGGCTATTCGTATCATGACACACAGCCCACCACAAACTCACTGTAGACACCCTTGAGAATTGTACTATTTATTGAGTAATCAAATTCCAACAGATTTCTTTTGGAACTCATGTGGATCACCTCACACTTTTCGTTATTTAGCGTCAACTGCCACCTGCCACACCATACAGCAATCTTTTCTAAATCGCTTTGCAACTGATACTGGTCTTCGGATAA
This sequence comes from Schistocerca gregaria, assembly GCF_023897955.1. Taxonomy (NCBI): domain Eukaryota; kingdom Metazoa; phylum Arthropoda; class Insecta; order Orthoptera; family Acrididae; genus Schistocerca; species Schistocerca gregaria. The sequence goes on from NC_064927.1 coordinate 319,559,250, forward strand.
CCTTACTAGACGGTAAATTACAGCATTATCTGCGAACAACCTAAGAGATTGTCACCCAGGTCATTTATATAGATCAGGAACAGCAGAGGTCCCAGGACACTTCCCTGGGGAACACCTGATATCACTTCAGTTTTAATCGATGATATGCCATCTATTACTACGAACTGCGACCTTCCCAACAGGAAATCACGAATCCAGTCGCACAACTGAGACGATACCCCATAGGCCTGCAGCTTGATTAGAAGTTGCTTGTGAGAAACGGTGTCGGAATTCTATATATAGTGTAGGTGTACACATAATATGTGACATGTTCAGGAAGGTGTCAAGCTGTTATTTATCAAATTTAAATTTATCACTCAATTTTTTACATTTGTGTTTCTAATAACAATGATGCAAATGGTTTTACTAGAACCCAGAGCAATTAAAAATCATGGATAAGTGAAGTTACAGTGATGTCACCTAGTAAAATAAACATTTTGAGCTAAACAGTAGCAAAGGAGGTATACAGGGTTTGTCCAGAAAGTAATACAATGCTTTTTTTAATTTACTAATCGCATAGACCCAAAAACTTAAAATTCTTTGTAGTATGACCCCTCTGCATCATGCATCATAAACATTCTGGAACTCCTCAATCAGGATGATCTTCAGGGAAGCCACTGAAGTAAGTTCTGCATTGTCAAACTCAAGACACTTTCCTTTGAGGTCCCTTTTCAGCTGAGGCAACAAAACAAAGTCCACTGGTGCCATGTTGGGGCTGGAATGCAGTTTGCAGCACCACTGTCACATCCATCCATGTCACGGAGTCTGTGACAACAAAGAAGGTGTGAGCTGGCACATTGTCATGGTGCAGTTTGCACAAAGAGCAGAAGAGCTTTTGGATGCAGGCAACCATATAATTCAGTCTTTGGAGCACTTCCTTCTAAAACTGAGCACTGATGACCTTTGCTTAAGCGAGCCTCCTTCTGGTGAGGTAGCAACATTGTGTGCCATTCTACACTCTGCCTCTGAAAGACCCGTGACTCCTCCCCATTGAACACATTGTGCAAGTTCATATTTCCCTTTGGTGTCGATCAAAACTCTGGTCACAGGTTTTGCATAAAGCTTCTGCATGGTCAAGTCTTCCAACGCAATCTCATGAAAAAACAGTCCAATAATCCTGATATCAAGCCAACATACATTTGAAGGGCTGAATTCCGTAACTGGTGCACACAAATCACATGGTCATTCATTTGTAATCTTGACTGTTGTCCTTGTGTGCCTTGTTGGTGACCTCCACCTGACCTTCTCTAAACATCTTGTGCCACTTGTTCAACTGTAATATAGAAAGGCAATCATCCCCATACATTCCAAAAAGTTTTCAGCAGCAGCTTGATGCATTCCAAAAGTTTTCAGCAGCATCTTGCTGAGCTTTTTAAATTAAAAAAAAAAAAAAAAAAAAACAACCTAGCATTGCTCAAGTTCAATGCAGCCACTAATAGAGGTTCATGCAAAAAGCCATCCTAACACTTGAAGAGCATGGAGGAAATTGAGTGACCTACCACTGCAAAGCTAAGAGTACCCATCAGTCTGACTGCTCTGCAAGTTATAGTCATGTCACAAAAAGAGATGACACATTACTCTCATGACACACCCTGTAGTTACCATTCATTTCAATGCAGACAGTCCCAACTTTCTGAGAACATATTTTAAAGTATCTGAAATTAATTAATTTATGAAATAATTGACGGTAAACATTCGGATCCTCAAAATTTCAGTTGCCTCTTTTGTCTTGATGTCTCCAAGATTCTGAGCTTCAATGACATAATGTTATTACTGTATTTTCTCTCTCATTATTAAATTGAGTCAGTAGCTAAGATTTTGAATAATTTAGGTTCACAAACAATTTATTTCAAGATTGATGCCATAGTCATTAGTATGGGATTTAGATGACACATGAATAATAATGTTTCAGATATTTTTGTGAATTACTAACCTCAAACATTTTTCATAAACCAAATAGTAGTAAAATCTCAGAGTCATTGCAGAATAGAAAATCTAACCTAGCTGCAATTTCAGAAATAACATCATATCCTTTTGCATGTCTTTAGATAGCCAGCCTTCCACCAAAATCACCACTCTGCTACTAGCAAGTAACTGAGTAACACCTCCAGTCAGGTCACATTAGAGTCTGTGACAGGAAAGCGATTGGATAACATAATCAGGCTAATTTGACTGAAAGTCTGTGACCAGCCAGCACATATGCAAGCCCTCTAAGTCAAATCATGTAGTTAATGGCTGGTAATCACATGAGTAAGAGAGGTTGGTAATCACTCGAGTAAGATCTATGTACAATAAGTCTGCTGCCAGTATTCATACTCACCATCAGTATGTCAATATTCCTCAAACAGTATTTACTGGACAGTGTTACTAATTCTGTTGACAATACTACAAATTATGTCATGCACTACTGCTTTCATGCTTCTGTCACTTTATATTACACCTTTGTGAAATTCTACAAGGACCATGACTCTGATTAATGGTTAGAAGAGTTATTTTCCAAATGTATGTGTTATGGCACAAAGTCAAGCACCAGCATGCCAGTTGGGAACAACAAAGCAGAAAAGGCTGTGAGAAGGGGTCTGCCAATTGCACGCTGACCAACCTCCCTTCCAGGATGACAACATGACAGCAGGTGAGGAGGTCATAAGCGCTGTGCCCAACTGGTGGCAGCCCACTTGGCTAGCATGTTCAATGTTAGGCTTTTCCATAGCAGCATCATCGTTAGCAACTTTGTCAGCTAGCTCTATGTAGCACAGACTTGTATTTGTCTATGCTGGAGAAGCCTGATTACTTTGCATGTATCCCTCTGCTTGTGACACATCTAGCGAAGTTAAGTATTGTAGTTTTCTTGTTGTAATAAAACTTGTTAATACAAGTTGTTTGTTTGTTTGTCTAGTGAACTGAGTAGGCCGGATTCATAGACACAACAAGATTGGTGACAAGATGAACAAATACCAACATTAAAAGCTGTTCATGTTTTTCACCCAGAGGCAATAGCTGCCACAGATTTGTCATGGGATTTTGTGTTTTGCTGGCGTCTTAATTCTGCCTTGTCTTTTCTTTGCAGGAGTTTGTTTACATGTTTGAACAGTGTCTCTTATAGTGTTTTTCCTATTAATTGTTTTCAGGTGGCCGTTGCAGAAATTTTCTTTGCTTGTGTGTTTGTTTTTATTGCTTGCATTGTCTGTTTATTCCATTTGCCTATTCCAATACTAGCAACCCATCTCTCCCAACCCCTGCTCAGGCACCTCAGCTGCAAGCGATAGATGGAAATCAGCTCAGACGATTGTTTCAGTTTCAGGCCAGCAGACTGCAACCCTTTTGAACAGTACAACAGTTACTGATGAAACAGACAACTAACACAGTGCCACGTGCATATATTGTAGCTCCGAGTGCCATAACACCTTTTCGCCATTTTAAAGAAAAAGAAGAGGAATGGCTCAAGTGGTTGCAACAGTATGAAGCTCACATCATTGCTCACAAAGTATCACGTACTGTGAAACTACATTTGTCATTGGTAGGAAATACCGTCTTTTGCCTCATTCAAAAATTGTTCCCAAACACCACTCCGAGAGAACTTTCCTACGATTAGGTTATATGCTGTCTGCCTATCATGACCAACAAGTGAATGTGTTGGCAGCTAGGTACCCATTCTTTCGTTCCAAGGAAACATCAGAACAAACTTATCCTGAGTGGTAATGGATTTGCAGGGTATGACTAAGAAATTCCAATTCAGATGTACTTGTGGTGCTTTATATTCAGAAGTTATGTTGCGTGATGCGATCGAGTACAATGTAATTGATATCAACCTTAAAGAACAGATTTTGAAACAGTGAGATCCAACATTTCAGTACATAGTGCAAGTTCTAGGTCAGTATGATTCATGTGCCATAGTGCCTGATAAATTTGAGCAGCCACCAATTTGTTTGGTTGAGTCATTCCTTGCTCACAACCGGCCCAATAGGCAGCAACAGCACGCATGCGCCAAGCTTCATACATAGTTCTCTAACTGGCCAGCTACCTACATAAATAGAATAAAGTCGTGCCCTCGGTGTTATCCACTGCACAAATGCCTATACTGCCCATCCAGACAAGCACAGTGTTACACTTGTGGCGAGAAAGGTCACATACAAACTGTATGTTTGCAATGGAACAAAGATAAGACTTCTCCCCAATCACAAAAATCTAGTCAAAAGGCCCATGTAATCAATGCAGTGTATTAAAATGCTGCTGCAGGGCTTACACTGGACAAGACATTCTCATTCTTGGAAAATGTGCTTTGCCTGTGACATTCACTGAACTACAATCATGTGATTGTGAGAACGTATTTGGCCTTAATTGTTTGGCTATCAAATTCAGGACAATGTGTTGTCAGTGACTGCATTCAATGCCAAGGACAGTGTAACTAGCTTGCTGAAAGCATTCCATGAACTATTTTCTGAAGATTTAGGCAGTGCTAACAATTTTGTTGCATGTATTACTATGAAAGACAATGCTCAGCCAAAATTTTGCTGGGGCAGAACTGTTCCTGTTGCATTATGGGATAAAGCTGCTGTTGAACTTAAAGAATTGCAAGATAGCAGGTATTGCGCCCACACAAGCTAGTCAGTGGACAAGTCCACTGGTTTTGCTCGCTAAACCTTCAGGTCACATTCACCTCTGTGTTGACTTTAAGTCTACAGTCAATCAACAAATTGTGATTGATACTTATCTATTTGCCATGCCCAGAGGATCTCATGGACAGATTAGGCACTGTTTGCTACTTTTGAAAAACTAATTTGCATGACACATATCTTCAAATACCACTAGATGAAGAATCTCAAACTGTGTGTGTTGTGAGCACTCATTTGGGCTTGTTGGAATATTTGCATTTGCCTTTTGGTAGTGCTACTGCACTCACCATTTTCCAATGGTATTTGGAACAGCTGACTGCCAAAATACCAAACTGTTCAAACTATTTGGACGATATTGTATATAGCAGTCATACACCTGAAGAACACATTGCAAATTTGTGTACTTTCTTTCCTGTGTTAGCTGATACAGAACTAAAGTGTAGACTGCACAAGAATGATTTTTTAAACCTGAGTTGCAGTATCTTGGTCATGTTATAAACAATCAAGGTGTACTTCCTCTTCAGTCGAATTTGTTAGCCATATGTGACCTGCCAGTTACTCGCAATATCACATTCAACATAGGCTGTGGATTGTTGCAAGTTATCTGCTCATGGCGAGGTGCATTATACCATACTGTGGTACCACACATGGAATGTAAAAAAAAAAAATGGTTCTTGCCCTGTTGAATAGTATACAAGAGAATTCTCATATTCATGGAAGGGGGCCGTACTATTATATCTCTTGAAACCAGCAAAGAACAGTAGTTGCCCAAGTCAATATCATGGTGTAGCCCTCATGAGCTAAATAGGAAAAAAGTTGAGCATATGGTGAAGAACTTTCTTGCCTGTGATCTTGAACTCAGATAACTTCTTAATCACATCCAGTTTTTGTTCTTAAGATATTGTGCAACTACCAGTAACCAAGCCCGGTTTGAGGTGACAATACAAAGTGACTCCCCATGCAAGAAAACCCTTTCTATACCTGTAGTAGGTCTAATCCATGAGTGATCTTTATATTTTTGCTGTTTTAAATTTCCTACAGTTATTGACCTGAAACACCAGCAGACATACTGTGACACTCACACCCATTATACAAGACATCAAATCAATTATTCTTGGAATCTATATTGGAAAAGATAATTTCATTGCCCACAGATTACCATGTGGGAACGTATGCTAAAAACATTTCTGGGTGATACAGGGTGATGGTTCTGTGTATGTCCTTTGCTGCCCCTTCTCCATTTTTATACTCCCTCAATCATTTGAAAAAATTGTCTGCCCAAAGGATCATAGAGAATCCATTAATACCCGTGGGCTAGCTAAATTACAATTCACTTGTTTATCAATATCATTCAGTCATCATTTTCCATAAATCCCATCAAAAAGTAGAATCTTCAGAGATATGGAACAGTATATTTTAACAGCAGAGAAGCAACCCTGAAAAACTTGATCCGTGTGCTTCATTGACAATAAACTGTCATTATACAGCTTAACACTATTTGTGCTAACACCAGCTACATGTGCTAATAGAAACTCCTGGGTGGAACACAAATAATGTATGAGTGAAGACAACCATTCATTGAATAGTATGTGTATTGATCAATGAATAGCCACATAAACTGAAGTATATCTCAGTTTCTAAATTTAAGTTCTTCTTCAGAGCCTACAGGCTTGTATAGCTTTCATTTAGTGGTCACTCATTTCAGTCCTTTCATTACCAACAAGTTCCTGTAAATTTCTTTTCTGCCCCTGAAAGCTTCAACATATTGCTAATAATTCTAAGGGCTTTGTGATATGAGCTGCAATTGTATTTGATATGGTCTTATTGAAGTCTTTGATCACTGTCTTTCTGTTAACCAAACATTTTGTACTTAATATCTGTCAACTTGCATTTTCATATCTTGGTCGTATTTATAGCACAGCTGACATGGTATCTTGAGAAGCTTCATAATATTGTATCTATATCATGCAAGATGTCTGCTATCAGTGGAAAAATTCATCTAGTTGGATATGAGCTACTATAATATAATTGTAGAATCAGTGGTAGTAAAGAAAATGGCTACATACAAAATAAATTACTATCAAGACAACTCATTGGCTGGTATATGTAATACTCAACAAATCCTTAAATTCTGTGTCACACTTACAGATCTGGTCAGACAGCAGCTATCACAGTGTGGCTGTGCTGGCCACCAGAAACCAATATTTCCATTTTTGTTGAGCACTCTTAGAGTAATAATAAAAATATATAGAAGAAATCTGAGAGTCAACAGTGTGTGACTCCTTATCAGAAATAATATCTGATAAAATGGGTAGTTTTTGTGTAACTGATTTGAATTTATACAGTGGAAAATCTAGGATGGAATAGCAACATAAATTATGACAGATTATTACTCACCACACAGTGGAGGCATTGAACAGCAGACAAGCAGATTTAGAAGTAGACTTTTGGATAAGCTTTTGGACAATGTCCTTCATCAGATGCAGAAACACACACACACACACACACACACACACACACACACACACACACACACACACACACACACACACAGCCACTTTCATCTCTTGCTGAGGTCCTAGTAGCAGCAAGGTCTCATCAGCCAGAGACAGCAGGGGCCATATGCTGTGTATGTGTGTGTGTGTGTGTGTGTGTGTGTGTGTGTGTGTAGCAAAAGGGACACCCATTGCTATTAATGACCATGATGTTGAATGTGATTTTGAAGGTAATTTGGAGATTAAAGTGATTTTTTAAAAAGGGGAATACTAATATTTGATTTAATATTTGGAAAAGAGAACCAAATTTTATGTATAGAGTGATGCATTGTCTACGAACATGCCAAGGTTCAATGAAGGTCAAATAAACAAATATATTTTCAGTCCTTGTAGTGATTTACTCATAATAGAGGAGCTATGCACCGAAATACAATGTTAGATACAAAACACGTTAACTGAAACTTAAAATTCAGACCAGACATCACCATGAAACTGAACTCAACCTTTGAATGACCTTTGATACTTACCTTTAGGATCAGGGCTATTGGTAATAGTACATGATCGCTCATCCCACTTCCAATTTGTATCTAACATTGTATTTCGCTGTATCCCTCCTCCTTTCCAAGTTAATCTCTACTAGAACTAAAAAATATTTCCTTTTTTACCCTTCATTGAATCTTGCCATTACCTTGAACAATGTATCACTTTGTACACAAAATTTGTTGCTCTGTCAAAATCTTAAATTAAATATTATGGTTCCCATTTTAAAAATCACTATAACTTCCAAATCACCTTTAAAATCACATTAAAGGTGATGGTCTTTAGTAGCAATGCTTGAACCTCTTTACCACCTACAACTTTTATCCAAAATGTTTTGCTGTATCTCATCTCTGTTATGGATTAAAATAGTCTAACTTGCATATCTGATGAAGAACCTTATCCAGCATTTATGATACTTTAAATGTGCCTGTCCATTGATCAATATTTCCTCTATATGGTGACTAATAATTTATCCTAATTCATGTTGTTGATTATAATTTAGGTATTCTGTGCAGAAAACTGCTTGTGGTTTCCAGTTATATACATTAACAGCATCACCATAACACTAACAGTTCATAATGACTGAACTACCACAATTTTCCAGGTACTAACATTTCAGAACTTACAGATAGTTGGTCGAATTATGACTGAAGGAAGTTTGTCACTGTGATCATTTACTAAATGCTCAGCCAGGCCTTTGGAGAATGTGTAAGTATTTGGATATGTTCCCAGAATCCTAGAAGTGAAAAAGAAAATCAGTTTTAGACTTAGCTATAGGTTAATTCAGAATTTGACCAATGGTAGATATAAGTTGTCTTCTCACTTTGGGGTGAGTATCCTTAATGTGAGATCTTCTGTATTCTCAGCTATGCTTATCATATCTCGCCAGTCAGCAGGAGCTGGATACAGCTTCTCTTCAACAACTGTTTCATGCAGATTGCAATAAGCTGTCGAGACGTGAACAAAGACCTAGAAATACTTAAATACATCACATATGAAAATTCCAAATATGTAAATTAAATAAGTAGTAACATGTTTTGAACATTGTCAATGATTTTAGAATTTGTTATAATATTAAGTGACTATTTAAAGATAAAATGTGGGAAAGAGGTCTTATCTTCTTACTAATCAGGAAGACGATAACAACAGAGATTCCAGACACATAGCAGAAAAAATACAGAGTAAATATTGAGTTTTCAAGATTTTGAGTATATTTCCTACTTTAGGATAGAACACAAACAGGTACTTATCAAACTATATATATTACAACCGGAGATGGCTCATAGGTATACATTTTGAGTGTTCACAAATTTTTAAATTCAGATAAATATGAGAGTGCAAAATTAATACCATCTGCTTTATAACAGTTATGTTCATCAATAAATTTACACAACTTCAGCCACTATCAATAACAATAATATAATAATAATATGCATAACTGATCAATGCACACAAAATAAGTTACCATAAACTGTGGTTATTTTGGTGCAATTTTTGCCTGTGTTTTTATATGTGGCAAGAAACCAAATGACAGTGTCAGAGAGAGGGTTCCAAATACATTTTTCTAGTATTGTCAAAAATGTTTACGTGCAAATATGCAAGTGTTGTATCTTTCATCAATTGACTAATTAATTTTCAAGTTATATGTTACACTATGGTAACTATCTGCAAAGAAACTATGTCATATGTAAAGACACTGAATGGTATGGATATGAGCCTTCTTATGAAAATTAATGAAGCTCTGTTGCTTAAAAATAGTTGCATTTTATTAGTCATGTTAGACTGATAATTCTTATCAAATATCCCAAGAAAAATGTTGTTTATCTTTTGTTTTGGCCATTTGCAGTAATACTTTGTCTTTCTCATAGAGTTTGCATTAGCACCCTCATCACTCATATCAGTCCCACTTCTGGGACACATGAATACCATCAGATTCTTGCACCCCCTTGTCTTCATTTTGGGATATCTTTGGCATGGGTTAATGTAACCTCATATTTTGAAAAAGTATGCACCATTTTACAGAAGCATTAAATACATTACCTAAATTGAATTTCACACAAATGACAATTTCTCATCTTGGTACCAGTCAGGCAGCAGTAGCTGACCGAGACAGACACAGCAACATGGAAGTAAACGCTTTTGTGTCATTTACGAGTTCCTAACTAGGAGCAAATTTTGTTGTATCATCTGTGTGCTTTAATAGTTTAATTTCTTGAGTTTTTGCAGGTAAATTTAACATCTAATAGCCACAGATCTCGTGTTTTCATATTGCGTCAGAAAGTAAACCGATTTTGTGACATATTAAAAGTTCCTAATCAGGGGCAAATTATTTAGTTTCACTTGAGTGTTTATGGAATATCATCTCAGTTATGTGACTGGATTTCTGATTTCCTGTCAGAGAGGTCACAGTTCATTGTAACTGATGGAAAGTCATTGAGTAAAACAGAATTGATTTCAGGCATTGCCCAAGGTAGTGTTATAGGCCTTTTGCTGTTCCTTATCTATATAAACGATTTGGGAGGCAATCTGAGTAGCCATCTTCAGTTGTTTGCAGATGATGCTGTCAATTATCAACTAATAAATACATCATAAGATCAAAACAAACTGCAAAACGATTTAGAAAAAATATCTGAATGGTGTGAAAAGTGGCAGTTGACCCTAAATAATGAAAAGTGTGAGGTCATCCACATGAAAGCAAAAAGGAACTTGTTAAGCTTTGGTTACATGATAAATCAGTGTAATCTAAAATCCGTAAATTGAAGTAAATACCTAGGTATTACAATTATTAACAACTTAAATTGGAAAGAACAGATAGAAAATGTTGTGGGGAAGGTTAACCAAAGGCTGCGTTTTATTGCCAGGACACTTATAAAATGTAACAGAACTACTAAGGAGACTGCCTACACTATGCTTGTCCGTCCTCTTTCAGAATACTGCTGCATGGTGTGGGACCCTTACCAGATAGGACTGATGGAGTACATTGAAAAAGTTCAAAGAAAGGCAGTACATTTTGTATTATTTTCAAAATATGGGAGAGCGTGTCACAGAAACAATACAGGATTTGGGCTGGAAATCATTAAAAGAAAGGTGTTTTGTGACGAAATCTTCTCATGAAATTCCAATCACCAACTTTCTCTTTCTCCTCCGAATGTGGAAATATATACATAGGGAGGAATGATCACCATGATAAAATAAGGGAAATCAGAACTTGTACAGAAAGATATAAGTGTTCATTCTTTTTGCACACTATATGAGATTGGAATAATAGAGAATTGTGAAGGTGGTTTGATGAACCCTCTGCAAGGCACTTCATTGTGATTTGCAGAGTATCCACATAGATGTAGATGTACTTAATACTGATAGAATACAAAATTGTACTCGCCATATTTTTAGTTTAACTGATGTAAATCCTCCCAGCAGAATTTACTGGGGTGTAACAGCTGTTAAAATATTTACTATGAACATCAAGTACAGTGCTGCCAAAACAATATTGCTACATGGAACTCACAACCTTCTAGATCATACTGCCTTGTTTACTCCATGGTAATGGGCCAAAAGTACATGCTAACAGCCAAAGTAACCTCAGCTTATGGTACTGACATTTAGTAATACAACCTTACTTTAACAGATTGGAGGAGAGATGAAAGTTACAAATCATAAAAGAAAGAAATGGATATGCAAAAATCCAGTCTAAACATCAAGCCAGAAGAGGCAAAACAAATCAGGGAGGAGATGTAACCAGTTATGACCCACTCACACTATGTCACCTTAATAAAATGCTCCTATCTCAGCAACTGGTAGGATTGTGCTATGGTTCTGTTTTATGTGGTGTCATCCCATAAATCTAACCTTTCAATTCTAATAATTAATCATAGCTGAAAGTTTCAGATAGTCACAAGTGAAAACTTGTATGATTAATGACTTCATATCTAGTATTATACATGATTTGGTTTTTTATTTATTTACGTAAATGATTTTCAATTTTTATTTTCTGGTTCATTTGTTATCAAATATTTGATGATTACTTAATTAATATTCTCCTGGTTCTTGTTCTAACATTTTTTTCACTAACTGGAATAATCTGTGTTTCAATGTTTGTTATATTTAAAACCTGTCACAGTAGTTTCTGAATTGAATTTGTTACATTAGTACAGTGTTTTTACATGTCTTTCAACTGACCTTCAGATTCTTCATCTCCATGGCAAGATTAATAGTCTCACGTGTGCCCCTTACATTTAATATTATTGCATAGGCAAGACTATCATCAAAACGTACACTTGCTGCAGCGTGAAAAACAACACTGACTTCCCGTACTAGCAAATCACGATCTTCATCACTGAGCCCAAGCCCAAGCTCTGTTACATCACCTTTGACTGGTTTCAGTTTTTCAATAGCTTCTGGTCTTTGCTTTTTCACAACATCAAAGAGCTGAAATGATTAAATTAATAGATATTAAAACTTCAAAACTGAAATGATTATAGTCATAGATATTAAAACGTAAAAATTACACACACTAGATTAGATTAGATTAATACTTGTTCCATAGATCATTAATACGACACTTCGTAATCATGTGGAATGTGTCAGGTTAATAAAAGATGTCTGTACAAGATATTAAATTACACAAAATATTGCATGACACTAATGTTTAAGTTGTTTTTTCCCCTCCCTTAATTTATATCTAAAAATTCAGCCAATGAGTAGAAGCAGTTGTCATCTAGAAATTCTTTTAATTTATATATTGGCTATCTGTCAGGCTTTGTATGCTGTTTGGTGGGTGACCAAAGACTTTTGTGGCAGCATAATTTACCCCTTTCTGTGCCAAAGTCAGATTTAACCCTGCATAGTGAAGATCATCCTTTCTCCTGGTGTTACAGCTATGCACACTGCTATTACTTTTGAACTGGGTTGGATTATTAACAACAAATTTCATAAGTGAATACATATACTGTGAGGTTACTGTGAGGATCCCTATATCCTTAAATAGATGTCTGGAGGATGACCGTGGGTGGGCTCCAGCAATTATTCTGATTACACATTTTTGAGCAATAAATACTTTTCTACTCAGTGATGAATTACCCCAGAATATGATGCCATACAAAAGCAGTGAATGAAAGTAGGCATAGTAAGCTAATTTACTGAGATTCTTATCACCAAAATTTGCACTAACCCTAATAGCATACGTAGCTGAACTCAGACATCTCAGCAGACCATCAATGTGTTGCTTCCAGTTTAACCTCTCATCAATGGCCACACCTAAAAATTTTGAAAATTCTGCCTTAGCTACAGACTTCTGTTCAAAGTCTATATTTATTTCTGGAGTTGTGCCATTTACTTTGCAGAACTGTATATACTGTATTTTATCAAAATTTAAAGAGAGTCCGTTTGCTGAGAACAACTTAATAACTTTGTGAAAAACATCATTTACAATTACATCACTTAGTTCTTGGTATTTGGATGTTATTACTTTTCTTAGTACCGCACAATAGTTTTTATAATATTGAACAATTTTGGGGTCAGTACTCCCTCTTGCTGTTACAGTTCTCTTTTACGGTTGCGAGATATTCTTATTCCTTTAGTTAGACAAGGATTTTCATATGTTTTCTTCGAATTATGTTTAACTATTTTATTGGGAAAACAATTTTAAAATACACTTAAAAATGTATCTTGAAATAAGTTATATTTCAAGTTTGCATCGGGTTCCTTATACACTTCATCCCAGTCTAGCTGCTGTAGGCTTTCCCTAAAGTTTGCAATATTTGTATTGTTAATTGAACGTACTGCTTTGAAATTCTGATTTGACATACTGCATGGAGCTATGTCATGTACTGTAACTAACTGTGCACCATGATCTGAAAGACCATTCTCAACAGGATAAGCATTTATGTCCTTAAACTTATCTTGGTCTATAAAAAAGTTATCTATCAATGTACTGCTGTTCTTTGTTATCCGAGTAGGAAAATCAATGATGGAGCTCAAATTGGAAGAACTGAGTAATACTGCAAGGTCATTCTTCCTATTACACTCTTTCAGGGAATCAACATTGAAATCCCCACAAATGATAATTTGCTTCCCCCTGTCTGACAGATAGCACAACAAAGCATCCAAGTTTTCTAGAAATTGCTGGAAATTCCCTGAGGGGGACATATACACTGTTACAATTATGAAAGTGCCATCATTTAGTTTTAGTTCAGTGGCACATGCTTCCATATGTTGCTCTACACAAAAATTTTTAGTTTCTAAATTTTTTACACTGTGGAACCTTTTGACATATATGGCAACTCCTCCTCTCATCATATTATCTCTACTTACATGTGCAGCTAATTTGTACCCATTGATGCTAACCTTTTGCATATCAGTGACAATGTGATGCTCAGACAGGCATAGTACATCTATTACATTCTCAGTTTCTATATCTCATCAGTTTTATTCTTCAGTCCCCTAATATTTTGATGCAATATACTAACATTATTTTTCACTTTTCTTTTGTAAGTATCTTTAACTTTTTTAACATTTTTAGTACTTGCCTGGCTGAGTTTCCCACTGGACACTGATCCTACACTAATTTTCTATTGAATGTATCTGCAAGTCTGATAGATAAAAGAAGAAACAAGACAGAATGGTTAATCAGATGCTTGCTCACTATTATACTAAATTTCCAGTAATGAGAAAATTACTGATTTTCATAATTTATTTCACAAATAAAATTTACAATATAATGAAGTAAACAAAGATACTTATAATTAAGAATGGTCTTAATTAAACATTCCCCATATAGTTTGTAGGCCACAATTAATTCTACTCCTGAAGTTAAATACCAGTACTGTTGACCACTCATATATGTGTTATGACACCATGATTTCATATTTCTTCATCCCATTATTTAGGCTATACTTCAGCCAAGATTTTCCATACCAGTATCTGGAAAGAGTAACCACTTATTGAAAGAAACTAGACATTCATATTTGCTGTTGGATAACTAAGGAAAGATGTGGATGATATGTGACCAGTCAAGGACTATATAATTAAGCCATGCAGGACGCTTTCATTCTGAAATTTAACATCATAGACATATTTTGTTTGTCCCATTGTTTGCAGCCAAAAGTACCAAAGAGACTTCTAGCTAAGAATGATCTTAATTAAACATTGCCCACATAGTTTGTAGACCACAAGTAATTCTACTCTTGAAGTTAAAAACCAGTACTGTTGACCACTCATATTTGTATATATGGCACCATGATTTTCTGTTTCTTCATCCCATTATTTAGGCTATACTTCAGCCAAGATTTTCCATGCCAGTATCTGGAAAGAGTTACCACTTATTGGAAGAAACTAGACATACACATTTGCTGCTGGAAAAGTAAGGAAAGATGTGGATGATATGTGACTAGTCAAGGACTATATAATTAAGTCATGGAAAGCACTTTCATTCTGAAATTTAACATCATAGATGTATTTTGTTTGTCTCATTGTTTTTAGCCAAATGTAAGTAGTGCTATTTACTAAACTCTGTTTGACTTCTTAGAAATAGTGGCAGATGCCGGTTCAACTTCAAATTGAGTTGTAATCTAAACTTGAGCATCCCAAATATTGATGAACAGATCTTTCGTAATAAAGTAATAAAATTTTCATCTACATGAAAGAACAGATACCTTACATTCATGAATTATGTTTCAGCCAAAATACACTTTTGTGATTTTATATGAAATGTCTGGTCGCATTTTAGCATTTTAAAGTTCAGTGTTTCAGTCAAATGCTGTTCAAGTGGCAAATTATTTTATTACTTATGCATTACAAGTTTCAACTGAGTTGTATCATTCATTTACACATTCATTGTCATCAATGTCATCCATATGCATTGCATGCATTGGTTGTTGTTCATCACAAGTAAAGTATTTGTAATACAATATCTATTCAGTTTCTGTTCCATTCCTCCTGCAATAAAATAAAGTTGCTTAATAAAAATAACCTAACCATAAATTGCTATAAATTTAAAAGTGCTTATATCTGTTGAGCTTAATCGAAGCATTCAAATTAAATATGTGTGTTCCGTGTGAGCTGTGATCATTAGTATGTCTTTCTTTTACATGTAAGTGTCTTTGCTTTGCTCACACCAAGTGAGCCATGTGTATTATGTCTGTTTGATGAACATCCTGTAGCACTGAGTGCAGTAGAATATCTAAGTTTCTTTTAACATGATGTGGTCTGATGAAGTGTTCAGCAATTTGCGTACCAGTGTTCTCCGTGGAAGTAGATAATAAGCAGAACCTACATGCAACAGAACTCTTGACAGTTATCCAGATAACTTTCAGTTAAAATGGTTAAAAGGTCAGGAATAACATGTCATTATTTGAAGTCCAGGAAATACTGTGGTTTTACTCAAAACAGAAGGCGACAAATTATTTTATGAATGTGTCAAAGCTGAAAGGGTACAGCTATTATGGAGACTGGGCATTTGCAATTGAGAACATGCTTATTCTCAAAGGACTGGCAAAATGTGTCTCAGACGTTGTTGAAACAGAAGATGCCAAGGCTCAAGTGAAAATAATTCTTGCTATTGAACCATGTTTCTACAAGAATGCAAAAGGAGCAGAAGTGTCAGTGTATTTGGTAGAAACTGCAATTGTTGTTTGTTGACTCTGAAAAGAGAGAAGTGCAAAAAGCAAATACATTTTAAAGGTAAATGCTCTAACAGTGAGAGAAAAGATATCAGATAAAATATAACCTGAAATGTCTTCAGGGCAACATTTTAAAGTGGTTCTTATAATAGCAGTGACTGATATGTTGATTTGGGTGCTAGTGTGCATCTCACAGCAAATAAAAATTGGATGAAGGTTACAGTGAACAATGTTAGCATGCATAAAATTGTGGCAGCAAATCAGATTTGTTCCAGTGTTGTACTCTGAAGTAATTTATTTAGCAACAACAGTTGGGAGGACCTTCTATGATATTATAGTGAAAAATGCTGTGTGTGCTGTGTAACTAACAACAGATTTACTATCTGTGTGCAGACTGACTGAGCAAGAACTCAGTTGAATTTGGTAGTGATCACTGTAATATTTTTAATAATAATCAGGAAACAGTTGTAGCTGCAGGTCTTATTAATGATGTTTATAAGCTGAACACTGACAGGAGAAGAAATTTTTTTAGGAATGGTTACTACATCTATTTGGCATAGAACATTTGGTCATTTAAATGTTAATGATCTTATAATGATGAAAACTGGTGCAGTTGAAAGAATGATGTGTGAAGATGTTAAGATTAACATTAGTAACAAAATTGTGTGGTTTGTAATGAAGACAAGCAAGGAAACAAGACAGCCTTTTCCACATCAAGGCACTTAAGCTCTTAAGCTACTTAAAGTTCTACAAGCAGATCTTTGTCGACCACGGTAAGTAATAAGGTAGTGTAAAGTATTTTCTCATTTTCAACAATGGTCACACCAAAATGGGTTCATGTAGTTCCTGAAGACAGAGGATGAGACTCATGAAAAAAGAAATGAAAAAAATCAGCAAGAAAAGGAAATCAAAACAATGAGAACATATAATGGCAAAGAATTATGTTGTGCGAGATTCAATAGTTTGCTAAAAAAGCCTGGGACTACATCAGCTGACTAATAGTTATATACCAGAACAAAATGCTTCAGCAGAAAAGTCAATGGGTTTAAGTTTAGGAACCAAAACACTCAATGAACTGAGGAGTGGTAAGAGACCAAGCATTAGTATCTCAGGATGTCTAAATAAAGTGTTGGACAGAATTATGTTCTCACTGTGAACAAGAACATGATAATGAGATCACAAGTACAACACACCCAGCTTGCGACAGTGGTGACCCCAACGTGATAGCAGCCAGAGAGAGAATAAACCTGCAGCAAAAATGGCTAGTAGTGAACTTCAAGAATTGGAAATTGGTGCAGGGATGGACCCTCCAACCATATCAAGACTGGCTACCCCTATTTTGGTCCCACAACCTAGCAGTATGGTTTGCACAGGTGGAAGTGAGACTCCTCCCCACTGGAGTGACTGCCAACCCTGCTAAGTTCACACTGCTGGTCAGCCAGCTGGACGACTGCTATACAGCTGAGGTTCAAGATATCATAGCTTCACCTCCAAATACGGAACCATTAGTGAAATTAAAGACTGAATTAATTTGAGGAGTGTCCGCTTCACAGGAAAAATGAGTGTGTCAGGTTCTCACACAAAAGGATGTCAGTGGCTAAGACCATTGCAGTACCTCCATCTTTTAAGAAGCAAGGTTGACGCATGCACGGTGCCTGATTCATTACTATGCACATTGTTGAGCAGCCGTCTGCTGGCACAGGTGAAAGCCATATAGCATTGCAAATGGACATGTCATGAGATGCCTTTTTTTTTGTGGACCTGGCATATCGAATTCAAGATGCCATCTTACCCACCTCCTGCCCCGAAATTACGACAGCATGTAAGAGGACCTCAGCGGTAACACGAGCTGATTACAACAGTCTCATGAGTAAGGTCAACATGCTGAGTAAGCAGATGGGTGAAATACTCTCCAACAGGTGAACTAGAGTACAATCCCACAGAATATCTAGAAGTTGTTCCTCAACAAATTCCGCCACTGATGAAGATTCCACTCAGGCAGACGTGTTGGTACCACAGGAAATTCGGAGATCAGGTGCACAACTGTACTTTGCCTTGTACCTTTCTCAGCTGTAAGTGATAGGCAGAAGTAGTCAGTCTGGACTGTTGGTCGAACTGTTGGTCGAACTATTGGTCGCCATCCTTGCATCTATTTGTGACAGATCGCAATACATGGTGCAAGTTTTTGGTGAAGACAGGTTCCAACTTAAGTATTTTACCATGGACCCAGTTACACAAGTATTGGCCTGCCAACTCATTTTGCCTTTCCATGGCTAATAACTCAACCATTGTGACATATGGAATGCAGCACATCGAGTTGGACCTGGGATTATGTCGCACCTTGAAGTGGAATTTCACCATGGCGAACATAACCGAGCCTATAATTTCTTAGCGCATTATTGACTGCTGCCAGACATCGCCAATGCCTGCCTAATAGACAACATCATGGGACTATCTGACGATGGATTCTGACATAGCAGGGCAGTATAGAACGCCAAATTGATACAGATACCTTACTTCTAGAACAATTCCCAGCTATTACAAGACCTCCTGGGGCCTACAAAAGGACTGTCACAATACCGTCATTATATCAATACTACTGCAGGACCTCCAATTTTGTGTAGACACAGGCATCTTGCTCCTGACTGTTACACTTTTGCCAAGGAGGAACTTAATAGAATGTTGAAGGAAGGCCTCATTTGCCCATCTAGTAGGCCTTGGTCGTCACCCCTCCATTTAGTGCCAAAAAAGAATGGTGCGTGGCATACTTGTGGTGATTACCAAGCCTTGAATGCTAGGACAATACCAGATCACTACCCTGTTCCTCTCTTGAAAAATTGTAATTACGCATTATGTGAAAAAAAGGTGTTTAGCGTATTAGATTGAGCAAAGGCATATACACAGATTCCTGTTGCCAAAAGAGACATTCCAAAAATGGCCATTATAACGCCATTTGGTCTTTTTGAAAGCCTGTTTATTACGTTCAGATTGAGAAATGCTGCCCAGACATGGCAAAGATTTATAGATTCCATTTTGTAAAGTTGCAGTGTTGTTTTGCATATCGTGATGGTACACTCATCTTTTCAGTGACCCAGAAGAACACAAATAGCATCTCCTTGAGGTATTTAAACACACTGATGAATACAGAGTAGTGTTGAACACCTCACAGTGTGTTTTTGGCTAGACAGAGGTTACTTTTTTAGGCCACTGGATTTCATCAAATGGATCACTGTAATTACCAGAGAAAGTAGAGGCTATATTGAATATTCCACAGCCAGAAACTGCTAAAGAACTACAATGATACTTGGGAGTCCTTAATTTCTACCAGTGTCACCTACTTCATGTGGCAGAATTCCAAGAGCCTCTTAGTGCAGCTTTAACTGGTCCTGAGGTTAAAGGCAAAACTTTGGTATTGTGGACAGAGTTGATGAAAAACGCATTTGAAGCAGCCAAAAAAAGTATAGCAGATGCAGTCCTTCTTGAACATCCAGCTTTGGAAGCACCTCTTGAACTGGTAGTAGATGCTAGCAAGATGGCAATCAGTGCTGTCTTGCAACAATATGTAGACATATCCTGGCAGCCTCTCACATTCCTTTCATGAAAGCTATCTCCTGTGCAGCAATAATGGAGTGCATACGATCGCAAATTGTTGGCTGTTTGTGAATCCATTAAATATTCCCATAATCAGTGGGAAGCTACACTGTTTGTTATTTTTACAGACCATAAACCCCTCACCTATGCCTTTTGGCAAAATAATGACAAATGTTCTCCAAGACAATATAGCCAACAGGAGTTCATCACTCAATTCACTACTGGTGTACAGCATATAACGGGAATTGACAGTGTCATTGCAGACAGTCTACAGACAGTCTATCCTGGGTGGACAGCATCACAGAGACTGTAATTTCACACATCTAGCCCAAGCACAGGAGTCTGTCCTAAAACTTTGAGATTGCTTAAAAGATGCATACTTTCAGTTTCAGCCAATCAACATTCCAGGTA
Organism: Schistocerca gregaria; assembly: GCF_023897955.1. Lineage (NCBI taxonomy): Eukaryota > Metazoa > Arthropoda > Insecta > Orthoptera > Acrididae > Schistocerca > Schistocerca gregaria. Next base: position 319,579,557 of record NC_064927.1, read on the forward strand.
TCAATGCAAAGCTGTATTGTGACTTTTCAACTGGGAAAATGGTGCTACGCAAGCAAGCCTTCAAAATTTTACATAATTTATGCCACTCCAGCATGAAGGTAACAATTACACTAATTGCTAGCCATTTTGTGTGGCCTGGAATAAAAAAAGACTGTCACACATGGGCTTGTGTAGGCTTACAGTGTCAGCACAGCAAGATTTCTCACCATGTCTCTGTACTGGTGACCAAATTTCCAGACAACAGCATGGTTTGCCCATATTCATATTGATGTAGTAGGTCTGCTGTCCCCTTCAGAAGCACAATGTTACCTTTTGACAGTAATAGACTGATTCACACACTGGCCAGAAGTTATTCTGGTAGATAACATTTCTACTGAGACACTAGCCATTGCATTTGTGTCACACTGGATTGCCCATTTTGGTTGTTTGCTTCATATTATCACAGAATCTGACCTATTTGCCCAACTAAGTAAATTTCATGGTGAGTTGCATCACACAACAACAATTTACCATCCTGCGAGTAATGGCACGATTGAACACTGGCACCCATCTCTTAAGGCTGTCTTAATGTGCCACAAATCACAATGGACCTCAGAATTACCACTGGTTTTGCTCAGCCTACGTAACATGTATAAACTGGATCTAGATGCCTCACCAGCAGAACTTGTATATGAAGAAGTCCTACAGCTTCCCAGTGAGTTTGTCTACCCACATGTGATTTCAATGGATGATGTTAATACACCAGTATCTGTCATCCATCTCAGAAAAAGGCTGATGCAGATCTGACTGCAACAAGCATCATGCCATGGTACATCACAAGCATTCATACCCCGGGAGCTATGATCCTGTACATAATTAATGTTGCGAGTAGAGGGCATCAAACTGCCACTCACACCGCCATATAATGTCCCACATCATGTTGTCAGTAGAAGTGACAAAACATTTGATATCATCATCAATGGCAAGATGAATACTGATTCCATCGATAGAGTGAAACTAGACTCTTCACTTGCACATCTGCAATGCAATCAGGCAAAACCTCCACCCACCAGCCAGCACCATCACCAGCTCCAATTAAATGGAAAACGCATTCCAGATGACAGATATACTTCCTGGCACACTTTAGGGACGTCACTTCTGGCAGGTCTTGTCATGGGGGAAGCCTCGTCAGACAGGTCCACAACATGAGCCTCTAGGGAAGTGATTCCAGTGATAGTTTCCCATTGCCTTCCAGTGATGATGAAATGATAATGAGGACAACACAACACCCAGTCCTTGAGCAGGGAAAATCTCTGACCCAGCTGGGAATTGAACCCAGACCCCTTGCCATAACAGACTGCCGCACTGACCACTCAGTTATCAGGGCGGACTTAGTTGCCAAAAAACTGGTAATATTTGTGGCACTGGAAATGTTTTGTAATGTTTTTCCTGCTGTTATGTAAGCTAAAAATAACTTCTATCCTAAATGAAGTGTTCAACAGTAATATACATCATGCATATCTTATTCTTGCTGCAAACAAGAATACGATAATGAGATCGCAAGTACAACACACCCAGCTTGCGACAGGCTTTATGGAAAATTGGAAATTTATGGTAAGGGCTTATAGGACCGAACTGCTGAGGTCATCAGTCCCTAAGCTTACACATTACTTAATCTAACTTAAACTAATTTACACTAAGGACGGCACACACACCCATGTCCGAGGAAGGACTCGAACCTCTGACGGGGGAAGCCATGATGTGCAGACCATGACAGGACACCTCAGGCTTTATGATACAGAAGCACATGATGCAGTGATAAGCTGAGATGTGACTACAATGGAAAATGTTAATCATGTAGGAAATGAAATAAAGACTCATCAAGAAATCATGAGTTCAGTAGGGGAAGGTAAAGAAAAAGAAAAAGCTGAGCCTATACTGCATGATACTTCAGAAAACTCATTAAGATCAGATAAAAAAACTGATGATCAAAAACTTGTTTTACAAGAAGATGACGTGAAGAAGATTAGAGGTTCACAGTGGCAAAGCAAATCAAACGGAAGATTTGATGATTATGAGACCCACTTTTCTGCTGGAACTTCAATTCAAATGGAGGGCCCAACAACCATGCAGGAGAGCATTTTGAGACTTGAAACAAAAGGTTGGAAACATAATATGGATGAAAAAATACAAGCTTTTGAAGGCCACAATGCTTGGGTAGTGGTAAATCTTCCAGAGGGTGCTAGTGTTGTGCTGTGGAAATAGGTATTCAAGAAAAAAGTCAACAGAGAAGGGAAATGGAGCATTGTGCTAGGTTAGTGGCAGGGATTCACTTGGATAGCTCGAATTGATTATTATTAAATCTTTTCTTCTGTGGTAAGGCATTCTATATGTAAATTTTTAATGGTTTTATCTGTTAAATTAGATTCAAATATCACAAATCTTGATAATACAGTCTCTTTAAATGACACTCTCAAAGAGGAAATTTTTCTAGGGAAAGCTGAAAGTTTTAATCTTTGAAATGATAATGGAAATGCTTTGACGTTAAAGAGGGTTATGTATGGGTTACAAAAACCACCCAGAATTTGGAATCAAAGAGTAAATGATGTTTTAAACTGTTTATGTTAAAGAAGGTCTAGACTCAAATCTTTGTTGCTTTTGCTTTGTGCTGATGATAGCTTAATAAACTGATAATATCTATACTTTTTTTTTAAATGAGCAATATAAGGAAAAGATAGATTGCTATTTACCTTAAAGTTGCAGACAGGCACAAAGGAATGACACACATTAGACTTTGGCCAAAGCCCTTGTCAGCTCACACTCAAACACACACACACACACACACACACACACACACACACACACACACACAAGCAAGTACATCTTACAAACACAACAGCCATCTCTGGCAGCTGGTCTGTAATGCAGTTGTCATGTAGAACAGAAAGCAGCAATCTGGAGGGAGTGAGGAAGTAGTAGGGTGGTGACTGGAGGGGGGGGAGGAGGGGAGGGAACAGACGAATGCTGTATGCCACAGTGTACATGGTCTAGATTGCCAACAGGCACAGCACCAAGAGGCTGTGCGGCAAGAAGGAGAGGAGAGGGGAAGGGGAAAGACAGAGAGGTACATTGGCAGAGAGTGGCACACAAAGAGGGTAGAAGACAAGATCGAGGAAGAAGAAACAGTGCAGAAATGGTGGAAACTGTTGGGTGGAATAGGGGGACAGTTGGTTACCATAGATGAGCCTGGGATAGTTTTAGAAGGGGAGAATGTGATGTGAGGATAACTTCCATCTGTGCAGTTAAGAAAAGTTGGTGGTGATGGGGAGGATCCAGATGGCTTTGGCATGAAGCACTCACTGAAATCAAGAATTTTATGTTCAGATGCATGTTGTGCCCCAATGTGGTCTACTTTGCTCTTGGTCACAGTTTGGCAGTGGTTATTCATCTTTGCAGACAGCTCGTTGGTAATCATACCCTTATAAAAAGCTGTCTAATGATCGCAGCAGAGATGGTATATGACAGTGGTTTCTAGTCAGATTCCCTGCTGTGGGTCTTAATTGGCATCTGCTCAGCTCACAAAGATGTCCTGAATGCCTCCCTCACTAATGTCCTTTCTGGTGAGCTTCTAATGCTACATGCAGAGTTCATTCAGGACATTGAACTCCCGTCTTGGTACAAGCTTTCTGCTGTAGATGAGCTCATGTGTTCTCACTTTACTACTATATGCACTCCAATCCTGTGTCCTGACATCCTGTTGCAAGTGTTCACACACAGCGATCTGGAACATTGTAAGTTCATCATGCTACACGATGACACAGTCCAGGCAGCCCTCCAGCATCCATACTCCAGTCAGCATAGGGTACATAGCCATACAAATAACGCAACAAAAATCCTTCTCAGTGTGAAATGTCAAACAGTTTCTATTAACAATGTTAAACCAGCTTGGACACTGGACGAGTACCCTCCACCAACCACAGATTCACCTCAGGAACAGACTCATGACGAGGGTCTCGCTGCAAGCAATGGTGACTCTATCCAGTCCTCCACCCTTCCCAGTGCACACAATGATACAGTTCCCCTGTGTCCTTAAGACATTCATCTCCAAGTGGAATCATCTTCACAATCAATGTCTCTGATTTCAGTGTCATAGACCTCACTAAACTCAGACATATATTACACTGAATTTAATATATTGTTCATTCCATTCAACTATTCTTCCAGATCCTTTTCCATCTCTGATAAGATTACAATGTCATTGGCAAATTTCAAATTTTTATTTCTTCACTCTGTACTTCAATTCCTTCTCCAAATTTTTCTTTGGTTTCCTTTAATGCTTTCTCAGTGTTCAGGTTGAACAACATTGAAGATAGCCTACAAATCTCTCTTATATCCTTTTCAACCATTTCTTCCCTTTTCATGCCCCTCAACTGTTATAGCTGCCATCTGGTTTCTGTCCAAGTTGTAAATAACATTTTGGTCCATGCATTTTAGCACTGTACCTCTACAGCTTCAAAGAGTGTTTTCCAGTCATAATGGTCAACTTCTAACAGTTTTTCTATCCTTCTGTAAAGAATTCATGTTAGTATTTTGCAAACAATAACTTATTAAACTGGTACTTTGGTAATATTCACACCTATCAGCATCTGGTTTCTTTGGAATTCCTATTATTAGATTACACTTGAAGTCTGAGGGTATTATTCCTGTCTCATACATGTTGCACACCATAAGGAATAATTTTGCAATGGCTGGCTCTGGCAAGGTTATCAATAGTACTGACATAATGTCACCTACTCCAGGGGCCTTGTTTCAACTTGGACCTCACAGCTCTCTGTCATATTCTTCTCACAGTATCATACCTCATGTCTCATCTTCATCTGTGTTCACTTCCTGTTCTGTAATATTACCTTGAAGTTCATTTACCTTGTATAGCCCCTCTATATACTCCTTTCAACTTCCAGTTTTCCCTTCTTTGCTTAGTACTAGTTTTTCATCTGTGCTCTTGATATTCATACAGATGCTTCTCTTATCCCCAAAGACCTATTCAGTTTTCCTGTAGGTGGTCTCTCTTTCTCCCCTTGTTACATATGCTTCTATACCCATACATTTGCCCTCTAGCTATTTCTGCTTAACCATTTTGCACTTCCAGTCAATCTCACCTTTTAGATGTTTGTGTTCCCTTCCACCTGGTTCATTTGCAGGATTTTATATTTTCTTCTTCCATTAATTACATTCAGTGTCACCTGTAATATTTAAGTATTTCTACTGGGTTTTCTCCTGTTTTCCTTTACTCTGTTTCAGTCATCATTTTCTAAGTCTCCCTCTGAAACTGTCACACCTTCTGTTTCTTTCATCTTATCTTGGTAGCATCTCCTTAATTTCCTACCTTTTTGCAATTTCTTCAGTTTTAATGTACAGTTTATGACTAATAAATAGCTTTTCTTTTTATTTCTATGACTGTTCTTAATTTCATTTGTGATGAGCTCATCAACTTTGCAATTTATTTAAGCTTGTTCGTATCTATCAAGCAAGGTGGTATTCGTGGCAATTTTCACATCAAAAGTCGGTTCAGTAATGCAACACTTTTTTTCTCGGCCAATTTCATTTGAAAAAATGCAGAATTTGTTGTGGGACATTATGAAATATTCCACTTCAGCCCCTATGGTTTCATGAAGTTTTGATAGGTGTCAGCGCTCAAAAAGGTGTCTGTAACAGAAATGTGATCCAAGCAGAAACCTGTCATTTTATTTTGCCAGAAAACCAGAACATCATAGATATTCACAGGCATTTGCAGAAAATCTTTGGAGACCTGTCAGTGAACAAATGCATGGTGAGTCATTGGGCAAGGCATCTGTCATCATTGCAACAAGGTTGCATAAACGTGTCTGATCTCCTGCGTGCCAGCCACCCACACACAGCTGTGACTCCTGCAGTGTTGAAACATGCAGACACACTCATTTAAGGTGACAGATCACAAACATCTCGCTGGTCAAATGGACATCTCTGTTAGTAGTACTGACACCCTCAACTGCCAGTTGGGATACTCAGAGGAGTGAGCCCACAGGTGTCTCGCTGCCTAACAGAAGACCCATAAAGAGCAATGAAGGAGCATCTGTACAGAATTGCTTGCATGTTGCAAGGCTGACTATGACAAATTTTTGTCAAACATTGCCACAGGAGATGAAACATGGATTTATCACTCTGAACTGGAAACAAACCAGCAAATCCATGGGGTGGTACCATATCACCTCACTTCTGAAGAAAAAGTTCAAAGCTGCACACTCAGATGGTGTGAGTTATCTGGTACTCTGGAAGGGTAATTTTGCTTGATGTCCTCCCTCAAAGTGCAACAATCAACTCTCAAGTGTACTGGGCTACCCTCAGGAAATTCAAGAAACAACTTCAGTGTGTTTGTTGCCACAAAAAATGCAAACAAACTTCTCCTTCTCCATTACAATGCAAGGCCCCAGACGTGTATGTGCACCCAAGAGGAACTCACAAAACTTCACTGGACTGTTCTTCCTCATCCACCCCACATCCTGAATCTCACACTTTCTGACTTAAGTCTGTTTGGCCCAATGAACAATACTCTCCACAGTATGTAATATGTGAATGATGATAGGTTTTTGATGCAGCAAGAAATTGGCTCCAGCATCAACCAGTAGAGTGATAACATGTAAGGATACAGGCCTTCACAGAATGTGATGAAGCAAGCTGAGATAATTTTAATTCCCCTCTTGTTTTGCCATCTGCCTCCTTAAATTCATTTTTTTCACTTTTAACTATTTGCCATTAGCATACATGAATATAAACTGCATTTTCATAAAAGAGAAAGATTGGCCTCAGTTTTATATAACACCAGATCTAATTTTATGCTTAGTTTTATTTTGACTATTACTAGTTAGTATCTTTCATTATAGGGTGAAATCAGTAATTGTTTTGTAACTTTAATTCTATTATTGACATATAAACCAATATGAATTCTGCACTAATTATAAATGTTTGGAAGACAATATGCTACTAATCCTAAAGTATCTGTTTGGTTCTTTTCAAAAACATTGTTACAAACCCAGCTCTTCATTAATTCCAAAGTAATTAACAGTTTTGTCAAAAGTATTGTTTGCATAACTATATTTGTTAATTTCAGCATTTATACAAATAATTTGGCCTAACCCTTGTAGTAGAAGAAACTGTTAAAAAGAACCAATGTTTCAATGTATGCAGTAAATTTAATGAGTTAAGTTTTTATTGTAAATTCTGTAAATTAAAATTCCAACAATATGTACCTTCAGCACCTATTATTGTGATGATATATAAGGGCCCAATTTTTGGTCAAGAGACAGTCAGTCCATGGCCAAGTGTCAGACAAGAAGCCATTGTTGGTTAGAATAACAACAATGCTTCAACTTAACTGTGAAACAGTGTTGCACAATTAGGCTGTGAGTTAAAACAACAACAATGTCTGTTCCATATGTACCTTTCTGTTCTTCAAGAACTGTGAACTTGGTGGTTAGGTTTTACTGCTCTTAGGTTTTCAACAGGAAACTGTTGTAGCAGTATGTGGAGGTTTGCATGCAAACTTAATGAAGCTTATTGAAAGTTAAACAACAGTGCACTGGCCAAATAGCTGTGTTTTATTGGGGGGTTGTGAACAGTGAAATTAAAGTACTGTGAAACATAACTGTGCATCTATTGGCTACATTATTTACCATAGTCAGCATCCAAATTACAAACCCCATTTTTCAGCCAGTGTAGCAACGCAGTATGTTGACACCAAAGACAATCAATGAAGGAGTAAAGCAGGTGGAACCGCTACAAGTAAGGTTGCATAAGACCATCAAATTTAATGGAGATCATGCTGGAAAGTATGGTTCCGTAGTCAAGAGAATGGGGGGATAATAAGGAATATTGGAAACCTGAATAAAACCAACCTGCTTTCAGAAAAAAAAATGTGTTGCACTACTTATTGAACACTCCTCGTATAATCACTGTGGTAGGTGAGCTTTCATTTGTCCTTGCAAATATCTTTTTCAGTACATATATCATACACAGGATATTGGACAGAAAACCTTTTATCTATTGGTTTTACAAAAATCAAACATATATCATTTAAATTTTTATAACAAATTGGGTCTATACAGTGAATAGTTACAAATTTTATTAAATACTGTATATTTATAACTTATTTTTGCAATTTAAGATACAAATTACACTTTTTCTTTCATAAATACTGTGAGATTGCATAGTAGCTGTTTTTCAGAACGTAGGCTGTCATGGTCGTTTTAAAGCACTGTAGTTGTAGTAGTAGTAGTTCAGGAAGAGATTTTATATGTCTTGGTAATCAATTGTATAGGTTTGTTCTTGCATGATATACACCTTTTTCACATAATATGGTGTTATGATGACTAACACGTATTTCACTGTCTGACCTGGTACTGTGTTCATGGTTTTTTTTTATTTTATTATTTTTTTTCCCTCAGTGCAATTTTTTGATGTGGATGACTCCTTCCACTATATAAATGCATGGAAGAGGTAAGATCTTTAGATATTTAAAGAAAGGTTTGCATGGTTTTCTACTGCTTGCTTGTTTCATTATTCTAATAACTGCCTTTTGTTTCCTAAAAACTGTTTTGGCCTGGTTTAGATTTCCCCAGAAAATGATACTGTATTTCAGTATTGAATGTACGTGAACAAAGTATACAGTCCTAACTATTTCTGCACTAGTATTGTTGAAAAGAATTCTTAATATGTAGCTCATTTCTGCTAATTTTGAATTTAGGGATGTGATATGAGAGCTCCATTTAAGATTTTTCTGGATATGTAACCCAAGGAATTTAATTTCAGTGACAGCACATACGTTTTGATTATCTATACATATTACTGGTTGTGCTGCATTTTTATTTTGATCAGTGTGGAAATTCAGAAGTGTTGTTTTTTGGGGATTAACTATTAGCCTGTTTCTAGTAAACCATGTAGACATTTTTTTGTAACAACTTTTATTTATTTATTTATTTATTATCATCCCAGTGATCACATTTGTGATATAGGATTTGTCAGGAGACATTTCAGCAACTATATAACATCTTTACAAAAAAAATTTCTATGCTGAATTCATATGAATCTATCTTATGTTTAATACAGTATACAACTAATAAGTGCTTTTATAACATAATTTCTTATGTGTTTGGCAGACCTATTCCTTGATGTTGTGATTTCATTTGTCACATATATGATATCATATATTCTTATACAGTTGAGCAGAGTTATTAACTTATACTGTAGTGACATTTGTTAAGCATGTGGTTCTTACTCTTCTTATGTGCTTGACAGACATATTCATAGATGTAGTTTTATTTGTCACATTAATTTTGCAAATGCAGTAAGATTTTCTTCTTCATTTCCTTCAATCAATAGACTGGTGCAATGTGCACACAGTACTGGTTCAGAATCCATATCACGTAATCGAAAATCATTAACGAATACCAAAAAAATGAAGGGATCTAAAATAGAGCCCTGTGTAACACCATGACGTAGTCCACATGATTCTGAAAGTGTACCCTGAGTTCAATTCCTTCCATGTACTTAATTTCAGTTGCCTGAGAGTAATATTCCAAATAGGATTTAATGCACTGATTTGGGAGACTTCTTACTCTATACCATTCAAACTCTCTCTGGAGCACAGAATGATCAATCACACCAAAAGCTTTTGTTAGGTCCAAGAGTAAATGTAAGATTTTTCTGTGGTTGTCCACTGCATTTAAGAGATGGTTTATCAGGTTGAAAGTGGCTGTTTCAGTAGATCACTGTGGTCTTCAGCCATGTTGACATCCATACATAATATTTTGTTGAAGAATGCAGTTTGTTGTGAAAGGAACACTTTTTCAAGAATTTTTGAAAACAATGACAGTAGTGACACAAGCCTATAGTTACCCATACATTGCTGATCACCTTTTTGATATAGGGGTTTTACGTTTGCTATTTTCAGTTGCTGTGAAAAGACACCTCATAATAAGGATGAGTTGCATATGTCTAATAAAGGAGAGAGTATGTGTCTTGCTATTATTTTCATAATATATTCTGGAATATCATCAATACAGCTGAATAATTACTCTTCAGTGAATTAATGGTATTTAGGAGTTCTGTTGGGCCTATTTGACTGAATAACATGGATATATTATTTATTTCAATGGATGAAAGTTTTTTCAGTGTTGTATTAGGTAGACTGCCGGTTTTTTCTTCACTAATTTTCCAGCAACAGTTGCGTAATAAGAACTGAAGCTGTTTGCAATTGCCCTAGGGTCAGTGACATTCTTGCCATCATGTGATATCACAAAATGTTTGTCAGTTGTCTTCCTCCTTGGTGGATCCTGCACAGCTTTCCACATGGACTTAGTTTTGTTGGATGACTTCATAATATATCTGTAATTTGCCTTAATTTTTGTCTCTTTTATGACACATTTCAAACCTTTCTTGTATTTTTTGAAATAACTAAGAAATTCTCGACTGCTGTCAGTTTTTGAGTACAGAAAAAAGTTCCTGCTTCCTTTTACAAGATACTCTAATGACTGATAATATCCAGTTTTTGAATCTGCATGTGTTTCTGGAAATCAATTTCATTTGTGGAAAAGCCATGTCAAAGTTATGCTTGAATGTTTTCCATCTTTCCATTGGTAATAGAGGTATCACATACTTCTCTCCAAGACTGGTCACTGATTAGATACTGATTGTAAGCCTTTTATGGATAATATTTTGTACACTTGTCTAAATGTGATTTGTAGGTATGGTTAGTAATTGCAAAAGGTGGTCACTATAGCTGGCATCAAAGTATTCTGATTACACTTGTCCATTTTTACACATACCAGATCAAGGAGAATGACACTTGTTTTTGTTACATGTATCAGAGAACTAACAGTCAGACATAGATTGTAGGCTTTTATAGCATTAAGAACTTTTCCCTCTGAGGGCTATGGCTCAGAAAGTCAGTATTAAAATCTTCACACAGTACCATTGTTTTCCCAGTTGTCTTGAGTTTGACTAAAGCAAGGTCCAGTCTTCTAGTGTGCATACAGGGGCTGTATTCTTATAACCTACACCTTCTTTTACATATATACAAGATCCCTCATGTTTTGATTCCAGTCTAAAAAACCAATTTGTAAACAAAGATTCCAAGACTTACCAAGCGGGAAAGCGCCGGTAGATAGGCACAGTGAATAAAACACACAAACACACACAGAATTTCGAGCTTTCGCAACCGGCAGCTGCTTCGTCAGGAAAGAGGGAAGGAAAAGGAAAGATGAAATGATGTGGGTTTTAAGGGAGAGGGTAAGGAGTCATTACAATCCCGGGAGCGAAAAGACTTACCTTAGGGGGAAAAAAGGATAGTTATATACTAGCGCACACACAAACACACATATCCATCCATACATAAACAGACACAAGCTGCTTGTGTCTGTGTATGTATGGATGGATATGTGTGTGTGTGTGTGTGTGTGTGCGCGCGAGTATATACCTATCCTTTTTTTCCCCCTAAGGTAAGTCTTTCCGCTCCCGGGATTGGAATGACTCCTTACCCTCTCCCTTAAAACCCACATCCTTTCATCTTTCCTTTTCCTTCCCTCTTTCCTGAAGAAGCAGCCGCCGGTTGCGAAAGCTCGAAATTCTGTGTGTGTGTTTGTGTGTTTTATTCACTGTGCCTATCTACCGGCACTTTCCCGCTTGGTAAGTCTTGGAATCTTTGTTTTTAATATATTTTTCCCATGTGGAAGTTTCTTTCTATTTTATTTAAACCAATTTGTAAGGTTAAAATGCAATATTTTTAAGTGTTGCAAATACTCATTTTGTAACCAATGTTCAGAAAAACATAAAACTGAAACATCTTTCCATTCACTGTTGAGGAGTATATTTATTTCATCAACTTTGTTTGTTAATGACCATACATTCTGGTGTACAATCTTCAGTCTGTATTTGCAATTTAGGTCTGCATCACATCTTTTTGTGACACAGTCTACTTCCCCAAAAATGTCTTCCACCCTTTTTATAAGCTTTGCATCTCTCTTTATGACTCATTTGTCCAAATTACTTAGAACTGCTTCTATACTATGCCTCTTGTGACTCAAATGTGTTAAAAACAGATTTCTTCAAACAAAAATTGTTTCCCACTGTGATTTAACTAAAGGTCATGGCTGATATGCATGGATCTGTCTAACGTGCTTACGTTTATTGAGTTCACATACAGAAATTTTTTTTTGCATACTGTATGGGAACTATCACTTGATATTGGTGCCCCCTAGTTCCAGATTGGAAACTATTGGCTGCAGTAGAGAAATTTCATGGTGTGGCATAGAGTGGTGATTTATAAATGTTGCCAACTGTGCAGTGTACACTGCCTTTGTTATCTGCTTTGTTGCCTTCTATGTCATTCACATAGCTATGCTGTTGCTGTCAGAGTGTAGTAGCTGTGTTTTGACTGTACTCTTTTATCGATAGAGCCAGCAAAAAGACAGGCACTTATAGTAATGACTAATTGTATGCTTGAATTCATTTCTCAAAATAATTGAATGCAGTTTCAGTTCATAAAAAGAAACAAATAGTTGGAAGTGTAGGGTCTAAAAATGGATTCGTTAGGCAGACAAAGCTAAAGTTCTGGTCCAAATCAACCTAGGGAGATTACCATGGGCAGATGAATTCTGCTAATTTCAAAAAATGGTTTGAAGAACTTGTACTCCCAAATCTTCCTCCACATACCTATAATAATCATGGACAATGCACTTTATCACAGCAGACAACTCAACAAACCGCCCACTAAATATGATAGGAAAGTATCTATGATACAGAAGCTGCAGAATAGAAAAATCGAATGTGATGGGACTATGACAAAGGAGGTACAAGTGACGATTCGGAGAAAATGATTACATGTAAAAGTGAAACTGATAGTGCATTGGAATTCTCAGAAGCTTCAACAAAGTTGGACTGTTTCGTTCTTGTTTCATTATACAATTTTGCTAATTGTTATTATAGCTTTGCTGAAATGTGTGGCATCAAAAATTTAAAAAATAAACAGTAAGTTATCTTTCATACCTAGTGTCATAAATTTTACCTACTTCTAATTCTGCATTTATTTTGATACGGTAACTGATAATGTAGGCTGTTAATGTCTTTATTTAATATGTCAGTACAAACAGTGATCTCAATTTTGATAGCACAAAGTATTTAACTAATGATTAACTCTGTCCTAAACATAGCTGCTTTTGTGAAAGTTTAAGAAACACATTTACACTGCATGCTTGCAGTACATGAAGGCAGAGCTACTTTCCCTCCTCACCCCACATCTCCCCTCAACAGCGACAGTGCTCACTCTGCGCTCCCAGTAGCCTCTGCTGGGAGATGTGAAGTAATAGTTCACACACGGAACTTCATCTCTCTTTGTTTACTCTTTCTATTAATTTATTTATGCATGACGAAGGAGGTAGGTCATATCTGTGTGGTTGATTTACGACAGATACATTTTTGTTGCCTAATTTGCATAGCACACTTTCATGAACAGTATGAGTTCACTACCCCTATCTCTGGCAACATCCAGTGGCAGCTTGTAGGTATACATTCTGAGTGATCACAAATTTTTTAATTCAGATAAATATGAGAGTGCAAAATTAATAGCATCTGCTTTATAACAGTTATGCTTATCAACATATTTACACAACTTCAGCCACTGTCAATAATAATAATAATATGCATGAGCCATAAAGACCAAAAGCGCACAGTCCCAAACCTCCCCCCCCCCCCCCCCCCCCCATATTTAAGTGAATGTCAGAGAAATCAGTGAGACAGCTTTTCACGAATGTTCAGATATACACTCATGGAAATGGAAAAAAGAACACATTGACACCGGTGTGTCAGACCCACCATACTTGCTCCGGACACTGCGAGAGGGCTGTACAAGCAATGATCACACGCACGGCACAGCGGACACACCAGGAACCGTGGTGTTGGACGTCGAATGGCGCTAGCTGCGCAGCATTTGTGCACCGCCGCCGTCAGTGTCAGCCAGTTTGCCGAGGCATACGGAGCTCCATCGCAGTCTTTAACACTGGTAGCATGCCGCGACAGCGTGGACGTGAACCGTATGTGTAGTTGACGGACTTTGAGCGAGGGCGTATAGTGGGCATGCGGGAGGCCGGGTGGACGTACCACCGAATTGCTCAACACGTGGGGCGTGAGGTCTTCACAGTACATCGATGTTGTCGCCAGTGGTCGGCGGAAGGTGCACGTGCCCATCGACCTGGGACCGGACCACAGCGACGCACGGATGCACGCCAAGACCGTAGGATCCTACGCAGAGCCGTAGGGGACCGCACCGCCACTTCCCAGCAAATTAGGGACACTGTTGCTCCTGGGGTATCGGCGAGGACCATTAGCAACCGTCTCCATGAAGCTGGGCTATGGTCCCGCACACTGTTAGGCCGTCTTCCGCTCACGCCCCAACATCGTGTAGCCCACCTCCAGTGGTGTCGCGACAGGCGTGAATGGAGGGACGAATGGAGACGTGTCGTCTTCAGCGATGAGAGTCACTTCTGCCTTGGTGCCAATGATGGACGTATGAGTGTTTGGTGCCGTGCAGGTGAGCGCCACAATCAGGACTGCATACGACAGAGGCACACAGGGCCAACACCCGGCATCATGGTGTGGGGAGCGATCTCCTACACTGGCCGTACACCTCTGGTGATCGTCGAGGGGACACTGAATAGTGCACGGTACGTCCAAACCGTCATCGAACCCATCGTTCTACCATTCCTAGACCGGCAAGGGAACTTGCTGTTCCAACAGGACAATGCACGTCCGCATGTATCCCGTGCCACCCAACGTGCTCTAGAAGGTGTAAGTCAACTACCCTGGCCAGCAAGATCTCCGGATCTGTCCCCCATTGAGCATGTTTGGGACTGGATGAAGCATCGTCTCACGCGGTCTGCACGTCCAGCACGAACGCTGGTCCAACTGAGGCGCCAGGTGGAAATGGCATGGCAAGCCGTTCCACAGGACTACATCCAGCATCTCTACGATCGTCTCCATGGGAGAATAGCAGCCTGCATTGCTGCGAAAGGTGGATATACACTGTACTAGTGCCGACATTGTGCATGCTCTGTTACCTGTGTCTATGTGCCTGTGGTTCTGTCAGTGTGATCATGTGATGTATCTGACCCCAGGAATGTGTCAATAAAGTTTGCCCTTCCTGGGACAATGAATTCATGGTGTTCTTATTTCAATTTCCAGGAGTGTATGTACAATGTGGTCCTACAGTACAAATAAACCTGACCCACCATATGATCAACAGATACAGAAGCATGAATAAATGTTACAGTCTCACAATAGACAGTGATGTGCTTCCTTGTTCTCACCACCTCAAATGGATTACTCTATTATAAAATATAAAACTTAATGTACTATACCTCATTCAGAATCTCACAAAATAGGTTTTTTTTCTACAAGTGTAGCTGTAACATACACTGATGTGCGATCTAATTTTACTATAGAGTGAACTTGCATATTTGTGTAGTATGCTACAGCCTAGCAAGATTTATGGTGAACATAGATAAAAGTCTGCTTTCGATGTGCTATCACCTGGTGGCATTGACATAATTTGTAACTGAATGGTAAGGGCTAGCTCTGCATGCTATGGACTTTGCACATCGTTTATCAAATCCATATGTATTTGGCCCGTAAGGCAACTACATCACGCCAGTTGTGCATGCGAAGAAGCTCCTTAAAGCATGCACAAGTGAATGTGTGTTTGCGATGCTGATGCCAAGTTTCACTGAGTCAAGAGGAGCAATATGTAGCATGGTGTGGTATACTTAGTGCTGTGTATTTCAGATTAGTGCATCTACTTTATGTTTAAGTGCATTCGAAGAAAAATAACCAATAAATCCACAGCAGCTGCCACTGGCAAATCATTTGCACCTGCACAAATTACGACACGGTCCTTAGAGTAAAGGGTTTCACACGATTTCACCACTGTTTTCGACATTTCTTCAATAGTTTCTCCTGGCTTGACATGGGCCTGGACATTCACGTTAGTTTGTGTATCTGCCACCTTTTCTGCTGTCTGATGTCTGTGATTATCAG
Source organism: Schistocerca gregaria (assembly GCF_023897955.1). Lineage (NCBI taxonomy): Eukaryota > Metazoa > Arthropoda > Insecta > Orthoptera > Acrididae > Schistocerca > Schistocerca gregaria. The sequence goes on from NC_064927.1 coordinate 319,595,655, forward strand.
CAAAAATTAAGATTTTTTGTCCTTTTTTGCACACTAGAGGCCAGTCAACTGATTTTTCAATCATATTTCTTGGTTTATGATGCAACATGTGCGAAAAATGTGCAGTGCATGGCTGTTGTTATTTGTAATTTTTATCTGGACCCTTATGTTTCTGCATAACATTGTTTGTAGAATCATGTTTGTCATTATAGCTTTTTAATGCATGTACTTTTATATTTTGAAGTTTTGTGCTGGTTTCCACTGTGGTTCTTGCTTTGTTTCCATCACTGGTATCTGATATTTCTTTCTGCTAGAGTCAATGCCCTGTTTGTTGAGTTTTACAGCCAAGATTCTGCAGCTGTTTCTCCAATAAGGCTGCAGCCTTTTAAAGCTCATTGATTTCACAGGTTTTTTTTTTAGCTAAAAATGAGACAAAATTAGTCACAATGTATACATATGGATGTCACTGAATTTACATTTGCCACAGTTTTTTCACTAGATTTTGACCTTGTAATGACTTTGTTTGCTTTATCATCACAGCAGTAAAATTTTCCATGTCGAATCACAATAGGTTTTTTTTTTTGCACTGCATACATAAAGACTCATTCTTTTTATGTTTTTCTCAGATTTTTGAATACCATTTTTCACCATCATCTTTTGTACGGAACATATACTACAGTTGCTGAGAAAATAACAGCTATACATAAAATTATAAAAATCTACTACCTAGTCAGGTTAAAAAGGTGTTGCACATGTAGAAACATTTAGGTCAAAATCCTTGAAACCAGCCAACATGTTTTCTGTAACAAACAGTGCCTTTTACAAAATCTGATTCTTAATATGTCAATATATACGAAAATTAAGGAAAACTCTTTGTGCAGGTATGAAGCAAAGTGTGACTCACTTGATTAATAATGAAACATGTGATATATACAGTAAGAAAGATTCTCTTAACACTGAAGTTTAGCTGTCACACTTGCCACACAATTGGATATTATTTTAAAATCCATTCATGTGTGGTTAACTGTGGAGTGAGATCTTATCATTCAGCAACACCACGAAAAAGCCAAAAAACTCATTGTTATAAAAATAAACCAACTTAAAATGTCCTTAATTTATATTTCTGTGAGAGGATCATTACCAAAACCAACAAAATCTCTGTCATAGCACAGCGTAATATTTTAAGTAGATGTCTTAAACATAACACCAAACCTCTCTAGATCAGCTCAATGTTACTGAAATGATTGTTGATGTGAAAACTGCCGTGAATACCACTTTGCTTGATAGATGTGAACAAGCTGAAATAAGTTCCAAAGTTGATGAGCTTGTTACAAACAAAATTAATAAGAGCAGTCACAGAAATAAAAAGAAAAATAATTCTACAATGACATTTTCACTCTGCTGCAGAGTGTGCACTGATACGAAATGTCCTGGCAAGTTAAAACTATGTGTCGGACCGAGACTTGAACTCAGGATCTTTGTCTTTTGCAGGCAAGTGCTCTACCAACTGAGCTACCCAAGCCTGATCTGTGACCTATCCTCACAGCTTCAGTTCTGCCAGTACCTCATCTCCCACTTTCCAAACTTCACAGAAGCTCTTCTGCAAACCTCGCAGAACTAGCACTCCTGGAACAAAGGCTATTGTGGGGACATGGCTTAGCCACAGCCTAGGGGATGTTTCCAGAATAAGATTTTCACTCTTCAGCAGAGTGTGTGCTGATACAAAACTCCCTGGCAGATTAAAACTGTGTGCCAGAACAAGACTCAAACTCAGGATCTATGCATTTTGTGGGCAAGTGCTCTACCGACTGAGCTACACAAACATGACTCATGACCTCCCCTCCATTTAATATGCCAGGAATTTGCAAAAATAATTATCTTTTTACAGTGATGTGTGCCAGTAAGAAGCTAAAGAAGATAACTACCACAACAAAGCACTATCTGTTGAGAGGCAGACAAATACGTGGTTCCTGAAGAGGGACTGCAGTAGTTGTAGGGGCAACAGTCTGGATGTCTGACTGATGTGGTTTTGTAACTTCAGCCAACAATGTCTTGCTGTGCTGATACTGCTGAAAGCAATGGGAAACTACAGCTGTTATTTTCCCCTCCGCCACACACCGTCTGGTGGCTTGCGGAGTATGGATGTAGATTTAGACATACAGGTCTACTGTATAGTTAAATGATGATGGCATCCTCTTGGTTACAATTTCTCAGAGGTAAAGTAGTCCCCCACTTGGATCTTCAAATGGGAGATGTCATCATAATGAAATATAAAACTAGTGTCCTATAGATCAGTGTGTGGAATGTTAGATCCCTTAATTGGGTAGGTAAGTATCTCTTACTCAAGCAGGTAGGTTAGAAACTTTGAAAAGATAAATGGGTGGGATAAAGTTGGATATACTGCAGATTAGCGATGTTTGATGGCAGGATAAATGGGACTTCTGGTCAGGTGTGTACAGGTTTATAAATGCAAAATCAAATAGAGCTAATGCAAGAGTAGGTCTAGTAATCAATAAGAAAACAGGAATGTGGGAAAGCTACTATGAGCACCATAGTGAATGCATTATCATAGCCAAGATAAAACCCAACATCCATCACAGTAGTACAAATATATATGTGAACTAGCTCCACGGATGATGAAGCGGTCGGAAAAAAATATAAGATGAGATAAAAGAAATTATTCACATACTTAAGGAAGAGGAAATTTTAGGTCTGAAAGGAGACTGGAATTCAATAGTAAGTTGAGGTAGAAAAGGAAAAATAGCAGGTGAATATGGCCTGAGGGGAATGAATGGAAGATAAACCACCTGGTAGAATTTCTCAAAGTGCATAATTTAATCTTTGCTAATACTGGTTTAAGGATCATGAAAGAATGCTTTATACATGTAAGGTACATGGAGACACCAGTAGATTTATGATTGATTATATAATGGTAATAGATTTCAGATGATTATATAATGGTAAGACAGACATTTCAGAGCCATATTTTTAACTATAAGATATTTCTATGGGCAAATGGAGAATCTGACCGCTATTTATTGGTTATGAACTGTAGATTAAAACTCAAGAAGTTGCAAAAAGGTAGGAAATTAAAGAGATGGTATCAAGATAAGATGAAAGAATCAGAGGACTTGAAAGCTTCAGAGGGAGCATTAGGTAGTGATTGATTGGAACAGGGGAAATAAATGCAGGAGAAATGAATGAGAAACTTTTAGAGATGAAATAGTGATAGCAACAAAGTATCAATTAGTTACAAAGATGGTTTCCAATAGAAATACCTCAATACCAAAGGTGATATTGAATGTGCTTGATGAAAGAAGAAAATATAAAAGTGATGCAGATGAAGCAGGTGAAAGGGAAAATGGCTAAGCAGAAAAGGGTCAATGGCAAATGTAAGGATATAAAAGTACATATAACTAATAGGGAAGAGAGAGAGAGAGAGAGAGAGAGAGAGAGAGAGAGAGAGAGAGAGAGAGAGAGAGAGAGAGAGACCACAGACAGGAAAATTGAAGAAGTCTTTGAAGATAAGAGAAGCAGCTGTATGAATATCAAGAGCTCTGATGGAAAACCAGTACTAAGCAAAGAAGAGAAAAATGAAAGGTAGAATGAGTATACAGAGGGGACATACATAAAAAATGAACTTGAAGGTAATATTACAAGAAATAGTGAAGTAAGATGATATGCTGTTTTGTTGCCTGAAAAGATGTGTGTATTACATACCACGTAATTTTATGTAATTTATGGAATTATAAAATATATTTTAATTAGCGGTCATGGATGCTGAATAGAATACAAAAAGAACTGGAATGAACAACTCTACACTGAACTAACTATGAGCAGTTGGCAGTGGAACTGTGATGAATGACCACACAAAGAAGGACGAGTCCAGCCAAGCAAGACCGAGACATATGGGAATGGGACTGAGGCTTGAACAAGACTGGCCAATGTGCTGTCACGGGAATGAGACTGACCATTTCCCATTCCCAGGAACTATAAGTAGAAAGCCATGACCAAGATCGATGGGAATGGGTCTGAGGCTGGAACGAGACTGTTCAATGTACAGTTGCAGGAATGAGGCCAATCGTTTCCCATTTCTGGGAAGCATAAGTAGAAAGCCATGAATGAAGTGAACTATGAAAGACTGTTCCTTAGAATTCATTCGTTGCTCATTCTGTTCATTTTGATGAACCATTCCTTTGGACCTTTTAGTTCACGAACGACCCATCTCTACTACTCACTCCAACCTCTTGGGCAGTCTCCCACATGGTCAAACAATGATCTGCCATCACCAAATATTGCACCCTCACAACAACAGCTGTATTCCAACCAGTTTGGGGCCTGCCAGAACCCTGGTCACTCTCTGCTGATGTGTGGCCATTTCTGAATCGGTTGAACCAATCCTTAATTTGTGTTACACCCATTGCATCTTTTCCAAACACCTGAATTTTACGTATTGTTTTGCTTTGAGGATCACCAAGCTTTTGACAAAATTTGATGCAGTATATTTGTTCAAACGTTCAGCCATATTGAGAGAATCGGTAATTCGAAAAACACATTGTGTAGCATCTCAATCAGTGACCAATAGGCAGCGACTGAAGCTCTGGAAGGGGGGGACAAAATTCACACATGTACATGAATGTCTCTTCCTTTACTGTGTACAGTGGCATTGCACTATTGTGTCTATTTTTCACGGGAAAATCAAAGGTCGGACACTTTTTATACAGACCGCATAGAAAAGGACAGCCAATGCTGAGGCAACTAGGTTAGGAAATGAGACACTAAAAGTTGTAGATGAGTTTTACTATTTGGAAGGTAAAATAACTGATAATGACCAAATTAGAGGGGATATAAAATGTAGACTTGCAAAGGTATGAAAAGCATTTATGAAGATGAGAAATTTATTAACAACAAATCTACATGGTCCACTTAATTAAGGTGACCACCACCTAGGTTGGTCATCAGTGTGCAATAACCACTCACATTTGCCAGGTGGAAGGATTAGTAGTGGAGCATATAAAAAGCATGTCAGGAGATACAGGAAATAGTGCAGTCATTGTTGTAATGTGGAAACAGAACAATTTATCTGACTTCCAGCAGTGTATGATCATTGGCTTTTGGGCCAAGCATACAAGCATTGCCAAAATGTTTTGTTTGTAATCTGTCTGCATGCTGCCATGATTAAAGAATACCATGCATGGCAATATGACACTATCCAAAACTGGCATTGAGGCAACCAAGCTGTATCATGGGCCAGAGATGGCAGGGAAGGACAACAGCTGTGCAGATGTGTACACTGTTATCCAAGATTACTGTTTTTTATGCTCAAAAGAAGAATTTAACATTTTTCAAGCTGGTAATATTAAACCCATTGGTATTGAACTAGTGTGTGTAATGTCTCTGTTTGTATGTCTGTGAAGGAAACTATCTTGATTAGCATCGACTACTCCCACAGCATACATAATTTTGTACACATAGACAAGTTAATCTCATGGTGGAGATGCAGCTGCCGACTCCAACGGCTGCCTGTAAAATTTTTGAAATGTAAGATAAAGAAACCTTTTATAGGATCTTCTTGAATTGGAACAGTGCCATTCCATTTGGTCATTCAATGATTGTCTGCAAGTGAAATGAGTTCTTTTTAGCAGAGAAAACTTTCTCTATTCTTTTGACTGTGTTATTGAAGCAGGTTCTACAGCAAACATCGACCATCAAATGTTCGAAGTCCTATACAAGCTTATAGTACATAATAGTTCATCACAGAATTCCTTGATCAAAATTAAATATGTGCAATTACCTTTGAAATGCAACAGACTGATTTATGAACATGACTAAACTCTGCATTAACATTACGTATCGCTTGTGAATCTCAAAAACACAAATTGGTGGCTACCAATGACTGTCTCATTGCACACACTTCCTATACATCCTCTTGTTATCCTGTCTCATAACAAAGTCCCATCAAATTCCAATTTTCTAAGTTTTATTCACTCACCGTGGAGCAACTCTAAGTTTGCTTTCACAGGCGAAGCATTCCATCTCACATTATATCTTCACTTTAAACCAATAATAACAGGTAGGTCATTGAACTGATCAGTCTCTTCCACCATCTAATGTTATATAAGTGATAATGTTATATAAGTGACCAGTGAGATGAACCAAGGGGATACCAACAGTGTCTCCTCAATGACTATTCAAACAACATTGCTGTGTATATTCCTTCACAGCAACTGCCTGTCCATGCATCCACGCTGAGTGCTGTTCATCAGTGACAAAGGCTGGAATTTGCTTGTCATTACCACTGCTGCACATCCACTGACAGGCAACAGATGACCTTTTCACATAAATTATATTTTATGCTACAAAAGACAGATGGGTGTTGTTGAGTATGATGTGCTATGCCTCAAAGCAAACACCCTGCTTATGTTATTGTCTGGGATTTGTTTTAGTATTTACCCCTCAGTGATCTCATTATTATGGAAGGAACAATGGATGCAATGAACCTTGGGGACCATGTCCATCTCTACAAGCAATTTATTCTTCCTTGGCTCAATGACATCTACCAGCAGGATAGTGCCGCATGTTACAATGCTTGCATGCATGATTTGAAGAGCACCAGGATGAGTTTACTGGCCACTAAACTCTCTGGATTTAAACCTGATTGAGAGTCTTTGGGTACACCTTGATTGAGCTGTTTGCACTACGGATCCTCAGCCAAGAAACCTAGTGCATCATGGCTTCACATCTCTTTCAGTATGGTTTTGAACTTCACTGACTCTCCCTGCACATCTCATAGTAGTCCACACTCCAAAAGGTGATTACTCAGGCTTTCAACAGGTGTTCACATTAATGTGATTGGACAGTGTAGATTAAAGTGTTAGGAAGTCTATTCTAAGGGTATTTGTCTGGAGTGTAGCCTTGTGTGGAAGTGAAATGTGTATGATAAGCAGTTCAGACAAGAAGAGGGTAGAATATTATGAAATGAGTGCTATAGAAGAATGATGATGATTAGGTGGGTGGATCACATAACTAATGAGGAGGCACTAAATATTGGGGAGAAAAGAAATTTGTGGCACAAATTGATTAGAAGAAGGGATTGGTTGATAGGACATATTCTGAGACATCAAGGGGCCACCAATTTAGTACTGAAGGAAAGCATGGGTATAAATACTGCACATGGAGATCAAGAGATGAATACTGTATGTGGGCTCAAAACGATATAGGTTGCAGTAGGTATTTGGAGGCGAAGAGGGTTACCCAGGATAGAATAGCATTGAGAGCTGCATCAGACCAGTCTTCAGACTGTAGACCACACCATTCCAGTAAATGAAATGATTCATATTATTGAAGACAATTTCACTAAGCACAAGAAATTGAATTGAGATGAAATTAAAGACTTTATAATGTTTTTGTGACTTGTTCTAGAGTACAATTACTTCAGTTTCAATGATCAGCTATGTTAACAAGTTGAAGGCCTTGCTATGGGAAACTACCTAGCTGGATTTCTAGCTGACATGTTCATTAATCATTTTGAAATACTTCTTTTTTAATTCTTGTCCCATTCTAGCTAATAGTATTTCTTTCTATAGATAGTATGTTTATGCTACTATCATTGTACTAAACAGTGATGTGGATGATTTAGAATATGCGTATTTAAACATAAATGGTGCCATTCACACTGCTTTGCTCAAGAAGATTTACAAATACAGTGTAAATGTGACATAAAGTGTAACGGCCGGGAGCTCGCGAGTGAAAAGTGCTATGCGGGAATAGAAGACAGCATGCATGACGAACTTAAAAAAGAACTTGACATTATAAAAAAATATATAAAAACAATGGAAAATTTTGTAATAACCATATGGGAACTGTCTGAATCATCAAGGCAACAAGATCTCATTAATGCTAGCCATAAAATTCGTAGGTCTGCACAACCAAATGTACAAAGTGTAAACAGTACGGCTGTAACTAGAAATATGAACAAACTGAACACTCAAAAAGACACAAGTGAATTAAACGCAAGAAAATAAAGTGTTAATAGTGCATCTATGGATAAAAATATAAGCAAACTATCCACACAAAAATATACATGTGGATTAAACGGAGAAAAACACAAGCAACAGACATATATTTTTGCAGATAGTCATGGAAGAGGAGTTATGGAAATTATGAGAAGAAATCACCCAGACCTTAATGTAACAGGCATCATCAAACCACGCACACCATTACGCAAAATTCTGAAAAACAGTGACAACATATTAACAACCGGTAACAGCTGCATCATAATAGGAGGCGCAAATGATGTTTACTGTAATGAAACCTGGCGTGCAATGAGAATCCTAAAGGAAACAATCAAAAGGATGCCTCAAGTGCATTTCTACATTGTTAGTATCCCCAGGAGAAATGATCTGATGGAAAACTCATGCGTAAACATCGAGATTGTTATGGCAAACAGGCTATTTGAGAAAATATGTAGAGGTTTCCAGAATACGACTTTCATAGAGATAAACAGTGTTCACAGATAGCACTTCACAAGACATGGTCTCCACTTGAACGTAAAAGGGAAAAAGATCATTAGTGCCAAAATACTTAAAACAAAATAATGAGTCATCTGTAATGGAAGTGCCTCCAATCCCAATTCCGCCAAAACAAGATTTGTCTGTAACAGTGGAACCATCATTATCTGCAGTAGAGCTACAACAAACACCAGTAGCAGCAGCAAAGGCTCAGATATTCTCAGCAGCAGTGTTAGATAAACCAATAGCAGCAGAATCACCACAATCAACAGCAGAGCTGTCGTCATCAGCAACAGCATCCAGAACAGCAGACCCCATAATACTACCTCAAGGCAATGAAAATGCATGTGAGGAAAACATAGAAGGGTCATTAGCCGCAGCAACTAACAAAGAAGGACAGTCACCAAGTCGGGGAGTACAGGAGCCACCAGCAACAGCAACCACACAGAAGAGGTCCATGAGACCTGGGAGATCAACAGCAGAAGCAACTTCCAATCGAGACAGATTCCTGAGAACTAGGAAACCTGCTACACTAAGTGACGATTTTTTCTTGTACCGAGTAAGCAGAAAGAGAACATGGAAAAAGATGTAAGAAAAACTGTCCATCTTAAATACAAGTGTGACAATAATGAGAGGAATATAAACACTGGACAAAGATATGATCCAAGTTTAATGACACAAACTGAAAAACATCATTGCATAGTACCAGAAGCAAAGGGAGCAAGTGGAGTACTTAGTATATTACAAGAAGGGGAACTATTACATTTAAAGCCAACTGTTAGAATACTTCACCAAAATGTTCAATACATAAACACTAAAACAGTGGAACTAGAGGTAATATTACAGGAGTGTAGGCCAATCATTCTAGTAGTCACAGAACATGGGCTAAAAGACAATCACATAGGAATGTACAACTAGAAGAGTTATGTGGAAGTAGCCAGTTTTTGCAGAACGTCCTATAAAGGTGGCGGGGTTGCAATTTTTTTCTAACTATAAATCAACTAAAGCCATAAATATAACAAAATATGCTATAGAATTGAGCTTTGAAGCTACAGCACTGGAATTTATGTTGTGTATTAGGTTTGTATTGATCACCAAATGGTATAATTAAAACCTTCTTTGAACAGCTGGAAGGTATAATCCAACACCTCTCAAAAACATATGCTTATTTGATCATTATAGGAGATCTTAACATAGACATGAGTAAAAATACAGACAATACTAAGACCCTACTGGACTTATTGTGCATATACAATCTAAAAATAAAAATCGATAAACCAACCAGAGTAACAAAGCATAGTGAAACTATAATTGATCATGTAATAACAAATATCCCTACATGTTATTGTGACACACAGGTAATAAACTCCACATTAGCAGACCATTTTGTAGTCACGATAGACATAAATGTAAAGACCAGTGATTCACTGCAGAAGATATGGGAGATGAGAAGGCAGAACTACCCACATAACATAAATCTGCTAAAAAAGATGTTAGAGGCAGAAAACTGGGAAACAATATATGCAGCTAAAGATGCAAACACCAAATGGAACCATTTTTCTTCTTTATTCAATCTTTATTATTATGTTACATGTCCTGTTAGTAAAAGGCTTGTCAAACAGCAACAAAAAAAGAAAAGCTGGGTGACTGGAGAAGTAATCCATGCCAGAAATAATCTGAGAGTGTATTATGACTTCTCCAAACAAAAAAATACTGAGGCCTTCAACACACTGTATAAAATAAAAAAGAAAGAGTACTGTAGTTTTATCAGAGAAACTAAAGCATCATTCATCAGGATGTCTATAGATAAGGGAAAGAACTACTCAAAAGGTTTATGGTCATTCATTAATGAAGAGAGAGGAACAGTAACAAATCGGGCAGAGGACATCTGCCCACTGATGAGTGGGAAAAGCAATGCAAACCCTCTAGAAGTAGTCAATACTTTTAACAGATATTATATTACTGTAGTGGACGAATTAATAAGTCAAAATAAAACAAATGCAGTAAGTAAATTGTTAAACCCCCCACATACAAATCATACTATGGTTTTCATACCTACAACAGATACAGAAGTGTCAAACCTAATAAAACAACTTAAAATTAAACATTCATCTGGCTTCGATGGTGTCATCATAAAGGAATGCAAATAATGTATATTAAAACCATTGACACACATGCTGAATGCTCCGATAGAAGAAGGTATATTTCCAGATTCACTGAAAGTAAGTAAAGTGAAGCCAATATTTAAGAAGGGGAACATGGATGAATTAGGAAATTACAGGCTAATATCATTGATCTCAACATTTGCTAAAATCTATGAAATGATAATAAAGAATAGAATTGTAAGTTTTATAACAAAGTACAGTATACTGCATTCATCACAACATGGTTTCAGAGAAGGGAAGTCAACAAAAACAGCATCAACAGGTATAATTGAGCACATTCTTAATTTACTTGACAGGCAACAAAAGACTTGTGGGATCTTTATGGACCTATCTAAGCCATTTTATTGTGTGAACCACTCAAAATTAATGATGAAATTACATCAGTATGGAATTAGAGGAAAATGCTATGACATACTTAAATCATACCTTACAAATAGGAAACAATGCACAGAAATCAGACATACTAGTGGGGGGAAATATAACAAACTACAGATCAGAATTACAAACAGTTAAACATGGTGTGCTGCAAGGGTCTGTGCTTGGGCCAATACTATTTATACTCTACATAAATGACTTCCCTAGCTACATAAATCAGAAACTTATAATGTATGCTGATGACACAACAATCATTTGCACAGCAGACACAAAGGAGGAGCTGGAGAAGGAAGCACTCCTGACTATAGAAAATGCAAATGAATATTTAATGCAAAACAACCTGTTTATGAATCAGTCTAAAACAATGAATGTAGTATTTCAGACCAAACATAGTGCAAATTATAATATAAATGTAAATATAAATGGAAAGACTATTAAAGAAGTAACCAGCACAAATTTTCTAGGAACTATAATAGACAAACATTGTCATGGGGGGAGCACATAAGTGCACTGTGTAAAAAGATAAACAAACAGATCTTCATCATGCATAAAACAGCTAAGACCGTGGATGATAAAGTCCTCAGATCAATGTATCATGGACTTGTCTTCTCACATTTGTATTATTGAGTTCATATATGAGGAAGTGCACAAGCTGGCTACCTAAAAACAATATTCACAATTCAGAAAAGGGCAGTGAGATGCATTGCAAAAATACCACCAAGACAGACCTGTAAGCAAGCTTTTGTACACTATAATATTATGACAGTATATTCACTGTACATATACCAAAGCATAATGGCGGTAAGGTCAAGTGATAAACACCTCCTAAATAAAGATGTTCACAAACACGGTACAAGAGAAAATGAAAATTACTACATGATGAACAGAAATCTAAAACTGTCTATGACTGCCCCAGTAGAAGCAGGCAAAAAGTTTTTTAATAAACTCCCCAAAATCATTAAAAAAGAAATGGACCTAAAATGTTTTAAAAACCATTTGAAACTATATCTCACAGAGAAATGTATATACAGTTTGAGTGAATACTAAGATGGTGTTTAAATATGTTATATCATTACTGAAATGTACCTTTAAAAATTATCATTTCTGTATGTTGTTTGGATTTCTGTGTACATATAATGTGAAACATGTAATACCTTTGTATGATTATGGACTATTTCTGTTTAATTATTTGTTTCATTTATATATAATGAAATCAGGTTTGATGTTAATAGCCTATTGTATGACACACCCAATACTCTCAGCTGGATTTTCAGCTGGAGTCCATGGACAAATAATAAATAAATAAATAAATAAATTACATTATCAATCCACTTATATTTCAACATTCATCTGTAGTACCACATCTCAAATTCTTTGATTCTCTTCTCTTCTGGTTTTTCCACAGTCCATGTTTCAGTGCCATACAATGCAGTGCTCCAAATGTGCATTCTTAGAAATTTCTTCCACAAATTAAGGCCTATATTTGGTACTAATAGGCTTCTCTTAGACAGGAATGCTCTTTCTGCCAGTGCTATCTACTTTAGGTGTCCTCCTTGCTCCATTCTTCATTGATTATTTTGCTGCCTAGGTAGTAGAATTCCTTAACTTCATCTACTTCACAACCATCAGTCCACATTGTTCTCATTTCTTCTACTCCTCATTACTTTCATCTTTCTTTTACTTACTTTCAATCCATATTCTGTACTTATTAGAGTGTTCATTCCATTTAACAGACCATGTAATTCTTCTTCACTTTCACTCAAGTTAGCAATGTCATCAGCAAAATGAATAATTGAAATCCTTTCATGTTGACTTTTGATCTCACTCCTGAACCTTTCTTTTATTGCCATCAATACTTCTTAGATGTGCACACTGAAAAGTAGGGGCAAAAGACTACATCCCTGTCTTACATTCTTTTTAATCTGGGCACTTCATTCTTTGTAATCCACTCTCATTTCTTCCTCTTGGCTCTTGTATATATTGTATATTATCCATCTCTCCCAGTAGTTTACCCCTATTTTTGTCAGGATTTTTCATTGTCGAATGTTTTTTTTTTTTTCCCAGATCAACAAATCCTATGAACATTTCTTGATTTTTGTTTAGTCTTGCTTCCATTATCAATCACATTAGAATTGCCTCCCTAGTCTCTTAGCCTTTCCTAACACCGAAATTAATCATTATCTGACACATCCTCAATTTTCATTTCCAGTCTTCTGTTTATTATACTTGTCTGCATCTCAGATGCATGAGCTGTTAAGATGATGGTTTGATAATTCTTGCAGCTGTCAGATCTTGCCGTCTTCAGAATTGTGTGATGATATTTTTCCTAAGGTTGGGATGGTATGTTTCCGACTCATACATTCTACACACAAACGTGAATAGTCATTTTGTTGCGACTTCCCCCCAGTGATTTTAGAAATTCTGATGGACAGTTCTGGAAAGCTCTCTTAAATTCTGATTCTAACACTGGATCCACTATCTCTTCTAAATCATCTCCTGTTTCTTCTTCTATCATATCAGAAAAAAAAATTTCCCTCATAGAGGCCTTCAGTCTATGCTTTCCACCTATCCACTATCTCCTCTGCATTTAGCAGAGGAATTCACATTGCACTCTTAATGTTACCACTGTTGCTTTTAATTTCACTGAAGGTTGTTTTGACTTTCCTAAATGCTGTGTCAGTCCTTTCAAAAATCATTTCCTTTTTTTTCTTCAAATTTTTCATCCAGCCATTTTGTCTTAATTCCCTGCATTTCCTGATTATTTTATTCTTCTTGTATTTCTGTATTCCTGGATTTCCCTGAACATTTTTCTATGTCCTACATTCATCTATCAGCTGAATTATTTCTGCTGTTACCTTTGGTTTCTTCACAATTACCATCTTTGTACCTATCTTTTCCTTTCCAACTTCTGTGATTGTTCTTGCTAGAGATTTCCATTCCTCTTCAACTGTACTGTCTACTGAGATATTCCTAATTGCTGTATCTGTGGCCTTAGAGAAGAGCTTCACATGTATTACATCATTCTTTAGTAGATGTCATTGTGCCAAGGAAGAATAAATTGCTTGTAGAAGTGGACATGGTCCCCAAGGATGATTGCATCTGTTGTGCCTTCCAGAATAATGAGATCATCCAGGGAACACCACAAAAAAATTCCCCTGACATAACACATGCAGTGTGTTTGCTTTCAGACAGACAGACATTGCACATCATACACACAAACAGCCATCTGTCTGTTGAAGCATAAAATATAATTCATCTGAAAAGGCCACCTGTTGCATGTCAGTGGATGTGCAGCAGTGGTACTGACAGGTAAGTTCGAGCATTTGTCACTGATGAGGAGCAGTCAGCACGGGTGCATCGACAGGCGCCTGCTGTGAAGTAACATTTGCAACAATGTTCATTGAATAGTAATTGAGGAGACACTGTTAGTATCCCCTTGGTTCATCTGATTTGTCACTTGCAAGACAGTTGTATGTCTATTCACCTGTACACATCTCCACAGTTGTCATTCACCCCTGCCCTCCCCAGCCCATAACACACCTTGATTACCTCAGAGCCAGTTATAGATAGTGTCATATTGTCATGCATGGTATGCTTTAATTATGGCAGGATGCAGACAGATTACAAACAAAACCATTTTGGCAATGCTTCCATGCTTGGCCCAAAAGCCAATGATCATACACTGCTGGAAGTCAGATAAATTGTTCAATTTCCACATTAAAACAATGACTGCACTATTTGCTGTATCCCCTAACATGCTTCATAAACGCTCCACTACTAGTGCTGCCACCAGCCAAATGTGAGTGATTATTGCACATTGATGTCCAACATAGGTGGTGGTCACCTTAATAGAGTGAACCATGTATGTTTGATGCTAATAAATTTCTCCTCCTCAGAAATGCTTTGCTACATTTTATATTCTGTCTACTTTGACCATTATCAATCATTTTACCTTCCAAATAGCAAAACTCTTGTACAGCTTTTAGTGTCTCATTTCCTAACCTAATTCCCTCAACTATTTATTCTTCCTGACTAATCTCTCAAATTTCAGTTTAATCATCATCACTACCACATTCTGATCTGAATCTGTATCTGCTCCTGGGTATGCTTTAAAATCCAATATCTGATTTTGGAGTCTCTGTCTGACCATGATGCAATCTAACAGAAGTCTTTCCATATCACCCAGCCTTTTCCAAGTATGCCCCCTCCTCTTTTGATTCTGGAACAGAGCATTCACTACTACTAGCTGAAATTTATTACAGAACTTGATTAGCCTTTCTCCTCTCTCATTCCTTGTCCCAAGCCCATATTCTACTGCAACCTTTTCTTCTACTTTTTCCACTACAACTGCATCCAGTTGCCCATGACTATTAGAATTTCATCTCCCTTTACGCACTGTATTACCCTTTCAATATCCTTGTATACTTTCTCTATCTCTTCATCTCCAGCTTGTGATATTGGCATGTATTCCTGAACTTTCATTGTTGATGTTGGTTTGCTGTCAATTGTCATAAGAATAACCCTGTCAGTAAACTGTTTACAGTAACACACTCTCTGCCCTACTTTCCTATTCATAATGAATACCTCCCCCATTATGCCATTTTCTGGTGTTGTTGATATTAACCTGTACTCATCTGACCAGATGTCCTTGCCTTCTTTCCCTTTCACTTCCTGAGCCTTATTATATCTAGATTGAGCCTTATCATTTCCCTTTTCATATTTTCTGGCTTCCCTACCATGTTCAAGCTTCTGACATTCCACACCCTAACTCATAAAACATTAACCTTTTGTTGGTTATTCAGACTTTTTTTTCATGGTCACCTCACCTATGGCAGTCCCCTCCCACAGGTCTGAATGAGGGATTATTCTGAAACCTTTAGCCAATGGAGAGATCATCAAGACACTTTTCTTCAATTACAGGCCACACATCTTGTGGATACATGTTATGTGTCTTTAATGCAATGGTTCCACTGCCTTCTAAGTCCTCAAACCATTGATCATTGCTTATTGCTGATTCTTCCACCTTTAGGGGCAGTTTCCCACCCCTAGAACAAGAGAGTACCGTGAACCTCTCTCTGCTCCTCCACCGTCTTTGATATGGCCATTGGCAGAATGAGACTGACTTCTTATGCCAGAAGTCTTCAGCCACTAGTTTCATTATTAATCAAAATTTAAGGGATGACAGGTTTTGAACCCGAGACCAAGGATGGTTTGATTACTAATCAAAGATACTATCCCTTGACCACTAATGCATTCCTTTCTAGAAACAAAACCAATAATAAGAATATAAATTCCTGTATACTCAATAAACATGAGTTTACTCTTAAGAAATTCATTGCAATTACCTTTCTAGGTGATATTTCATATTGTATAACTAATTTTCTTAAAAAATATGACATCATTGGGTCATTTACCACCAATAATGTCACCAAGCAGCTCTTTATACATAATGAAAATCCTACAACTCAAAAATTTTTCACAAGATGGCTGTATAAAATTCAATGAATATATGTCTAAGTTTTATATAGGACATATGCAAGACAGACAGGGAGGACATTTAAGACCAATTTTCAAGAGCAGTTGTTCAATGAAGAGGGTGAAAATTCATGTAAGTCGACCTTTGCAGAACATCTCAAAAGTGAGAAACACACTTCCTCCTTGTGTTGCCCTTAATGTGGAAATTTTACATTTGTTTGGCAAGGGTTATAAACTGAATATCTAAGAAGAGTTTGAGCATATAAACATTCCTTCCAAAAAACCAAAGATTTATCCAACTATCAGCTTGCATTGAAAAATAGACACAGTTTCCATTGTATTTTATGTCTCATACAATCAAGGAAATCAGGCCATTTCTTTTATATGTTAATGTCAGTAATATCTTATCTGGAACTATGTGCCATGTATTTCCTATGCATAACATATAACTTCCATTATATTCCTGTGGATTGTCACACACTGTACTCAATGAAGGTGTGAGAAGACACCACTTTAGATGCAGAACTGACTTTATTGTTGAAGGAACAGAACATGTAAACAAAAGTATACGCAAAAGTTAACACATGAGATCAGAGACTGACATCAAAGATCACAGCTCATCACAGGAGTAGTTTGTTTGGTTATTGACAGCTTCCACAGTGCCTCTCCCATCCATTACTCCAGCAGTGCTGGGCACAACAGAGAGAAAGTACACATTGGACTGGTGGGAAGGTGCTTAGAGGCATCAGATAGTCAAATAGCATTGAAGGAACCAACACACTTGGTTGTATAAGCACCAATGTCATGGCAAGTTCCTAAGGAAGGCATGGCTAGATGATTTCTCGGAGACTGGACAAAGTTGTAGATGTGGATGTCAACTACCTCTTCATCTCACAGTAGCAACTGTAACCGACATCCACAATTATTTGCTGGGTGTGTTCCAATCTCTGCTTTACTGTACAGTTTTTAACTTCTACAGCTCTCTCCTGTACTGTGGAAGTTATTCCCTGATGCCATGACGGATGTCCTACCATCCTGCGCCTGCTTCTCATTAGCATTTTCCATATATTCCTTCTCTCACTCATTCCCTAGAGAACAACCTCATTCCTTACCTTATCAGTCCACTTAACTCTCAACATTTTTCTGTAACACCACATCTCAAATACTTTGATTCTCTTCTGTGGTTTTCCAACAATCCATGTTTCACTACCATACAATCCTGTGCTCAAAATGTACATTCTCAGACTTTTTTTCCTCAAATTAAGGCCTATGTTTTATACTAATGGAGTCCTCCTTGCTCCGACCAACATGGGTTAATTGTTGCCTAGGTAGCAGAATTTCTGGACTTCATCTACTTCATGATCACCAATCCTGATGTTAAATTTCCTGCTGTTCTCACTCCTGCAACTTCTCATTACTGTCATCTTCCTCTTTGATTTACTTTCAGTCCATATTCTTTACTCATTAGGCTGCTCATTTCATTCAGCATATCATTTTTCTTCACTTTCACTGAGGATAGCAATGTCATCACCGAATCTTATCATTGATATCCTTTAATAGTAAATTTTAATTTCACTCTTGAACCTTTCTTTTATTTACATAATCACTTTTTTATTTACAGATTGAACAGTAGGGGTGAATGACTGCATTCCTGTCTTACACTCTTTTTAATCTGAGCACTTCATTCTTTGTCTCCCACTCTTATTATTCCCTCTTGGTTCTTGTACGTATTTCCCTACAACTTACCCCTATTTTTATCAGGATTTTGAACATCTCACACCATTTTACATTGTCAAACACTTTTTTCAGGTCAACAAATCCTATGAACAAGTCTTGATTTTTCTTTAGTCTTGCTTCCATTATCAACCACAACATCAGAATTGATCTCTGGTGCCTTTACCTTTCCTAAAGCTAAACTGACCATCATCTAACACATCCTCAATTTTCTTTCCATTCTTCTGTATATTATTCTTGTCACCAACTTTGATGGATGAGCCGTCAAGCTGACTGTGAGATATTCTTCCCACTTGTCAGCTCTTGCAGTCTTTGGAAGAGTGTGTAAATGAAACATTTCATGATGAGACAGGTTGTAGCCTTGATGGCTGGATGCGTGCAGCTGTGGATAGCTGTGAAACCTGTCCAGCAGAGGGGAGCTGGAACGAAGTGGAGAGGTTATCCACAGACGTGACACTTAGTATCAGATGTGAGGAACCAGAAAGGCAGTTGGAAACTGAGGTAAGTCTTGAGTTAGGGTCCTGTTGAAGATTCTGAAGTTCAGCATCATCCGCTTGGAGATGAGCCAGTTCATCCAAGTCCAGTGGAGAAGTGACAGAGTTCACTCATGACAGGTAATCTGCAACCACATTGTCTGCCACTCTGGAGTGCCAAATGTCAGTGATATATTGGCTGATGAAGTCCATGTGGTGGAATCTCCTTGGAGGAAGGTCATGTGGTTCAGTGTCATCATGGAAATATCATAAAGACTTGTAAACTACAAGTAATTCACAGTCCAAAGCTGACCACTTGCATTGAGCAGAAATGAATTTGTTTCTAGAAGAGCTGAAGGGGTTTAGTTTTATCACCAACATTCTATTGTGGAACTGTGCCAATCAAAATATCACTAAAATCAGCTTTGACAGATGTGCGAGCATCTTGTACGGGGTCCATGAGCATGATAGCATTCAAAAATTCAGTCTGAATTGCACCAAATGCTTGATCATTTCAGCTGATCACTGTACCTTCCATGTCAGTTGGGCCTGGGTAGATGTGGCATGGGGCAAATGTCTATGATAAAAATTGACCATGCCTACAAGAAAAGACAGAAACTGCTGCAGGTCATATATAACAGAAGGTCATGGATAAATATGACACAGTGATGCTATGACCAAGGAAGCTGGCACCTGTACAGCTGAAATATGATTTATTCTGGCTAATTCTGACGCCATTATCAGGAAGTGCAGTCAGAATCTAGGTCAGGTCTGATCATGTTCCTTGGTAGAGTGGGAGGAGATCAGGATATTGTTGAGTCAGATGTTACAATAAGGTAGGTTAAATAAAATGGAGTCAATGAACCTTTGTCAAGTCCAAGCCATATTTTTCTGGTTGTAAGACATAAATTAGTATTCAGATAATTCAAATGGTATAATAATTGCTGTTTTGGGCCTGTGTCTTTGAACATAGGAATGTGGCAGGGGCAGTATGCCTTGCAATTACCAAGAACACTGAACATTCATGCTCCATTAAGCAGTTGGGCAAAGTCTTGAATGTGAGGGGTGGGATAACAGTCCATAATACTATGAGCCTTAAGCTTCTCATAATCAGCATACTCTCTGAAGGGTGTACAATGCCCACACTTAAAAGCCTGTTAATGACTGCTGTATCATGACATATTTTTTTAGTGGTGAGGCATCATGCTTTGTAAAGCATGGGAGGACCTTGTGTGATAATTGTCCTGTAACAAGTACTATTGGTCCGTTAGTGATAGCACTTAGTTGTATAACTTAAGTATGCTAGAAAAGAAAACAACTACCATCTTGCAAAGAGTTAGTGCAAGAAAACAAAACACTTGGAGGAGGGATGTCACTAATCTTAGCTTGTGGAGGCGGGGGTGTAGTGGTTGTGGATGGTACAATGGTAATATGTATCAGTCTCAGCGCACTGAGTAGTGAGCTCAGACACTGTGTTGGTGAGGCAAGCTGTCAGTATTGCATGCTTGGATAGGGCTAAGAGAAGCTGATCAGGTCTCAAGGAAAATGTAGTAGCAGAAGGACCAAAAAAGCCTAGCAAGTGAGTGTTTGTCACATGATGGATCAGGGATGCTGTCTCTATGTCTGGTGAGAGAATTTCAGTACTAAGAACAGGGGCAGCAATGTCCATAATGTGGAATATCCAAATGAACTGCATCTGCAGTGAAAGTTGAAACCAGAGTTCCACTGCACCTGTGAACATTTGTGTGTGAGCTGTTAAGGAAAGAACAGGGTTCATGGTAATTAACTGAGTGGAGCACAGTACGATGGTGTGATTCAGGTGTATGCTCCAGTATCCATGAGAAAGTTCATGTTATTGTACTGTTTGAGACATAGAGCTGTCCACATATTGCCGTATTCAATGACTGCTGCCTGAAAAGTACCCTGCAGGAGTGTAATGAGCCACAGCATCAAAACCGATCTGTGCATGGAGTTTGGGTCAGCACAGGAAGGGCGGCATTTTTTGTCACATTGCCAAAGGTGACACAGAACCAGCAGAATGGGTACTGCAGGTGGAAGGTAAGGCAATAGACCCCTACACCATCTGTTGTGCTGTGTGTCATTTGCATGGCCATCTGGATGGTGAGTTGACAGGACACATTGATGGATCTCTACCACCCAAATACATCAGCAGAGGAGAGAATGTGGAGCCACTGTGACCAACTGTCTAATCCAATTAAGCGTTTGTAGTTGAGAGTGGTTGCTTTTGTCTGATAATTTTGTAGGGCTGGTATGCCATCTGAAGCTTGCTCTCCAAATGGTTGGCAGAGTAGGAGAGGAGTTGCAGTTGGAGTTCATGTGGAACCTTGATGAGTCATAATATCCACAGTGCAATGTCAGGCATGACTGCATCTCACACCTGCACCTACAGGTGCCTCCACAGCCATGAAACTGATCTTGTGCTGAGGTGTTCTGCACAGAATATGCTGTATGCAGCTTCTGATGGTGGACGCAGAAGGTGTTCAATGATTCTTGCCTTTTTCATAGAATTTGTGGGCTGTGCTGGTGGGCTCAGTTGTAGGATAAGAACGATGTGATCACATAGGTTACTAACTAAGCAAATAAACCAATCATCATCATACAGTATTCCATGCAAGTCTAGCAGGTTATCCATCAGGGCAAACCAAATCTTCAGATTTTCGTTCTGTAGTTTAGGCAGGTAAGGAAATCTTTCTGCGAGAATGTGTTGTGCAGCCAATGGTTGAATCGCCATATGCTGCGGAGGAGGTGGTGATGTAGGTGGCTGCACTGATATCTCCTTGGTAGATGTTGCAAAACCTTGCCTAATGGTGACATCTGAGGTGGGAGAAAAATGTGACACATCACCAGGAAGTTACAGTAGGAGGGCATGGGGGTAGGGAGACATTGCCATATGTGTTGCAAGATGTAGCAGGTGCAGATGAGAAAACTACCAGTGCGGATGTAACAATAATGATTGCTGAAGGAGGAGGCGGTAGGTTGGAAAGCCAAATGCTACCTCAGAACATGAATCTGCAATAACTGTCTTCCATATGTTGTGAATAAGATGACAATGGGAGTGGTAGATGCATCAGGACATAAGATTGTGGTATGAATTTTTGTTTCAATATGCAAAGGCCATAATCTGGGATGGCACACAGAACATGGTGGCCATCATACGCTGCTGTTTGGAGCAGAGCTATAGTATGCAGATAACATCTTTGTGGCACAGATGTGGTTAGGTTTGTTACTTAAAGACCAGTGTGACATGTAGATCCATAACCATCTGAAGCTGGTGCTCGCAGTTTCGATGTTTGTTCATTCGTTTTGTTTTTGGGGCACAAAAACAACTAGGGTCATACATGCCCACATCAGAAGTGTAGGACACTAAGAGAAAGAGAGGAATTAAAAATGACTACACATTAATCCTAATCAGCAGAAGAGAAGAGAGTTAAAACAGGAATGTGGAGAAAAGGCTATGAAATACACCATAGAGAAACAAGGGTCATGAACTAAAAATTAAATGGCCATCTCTATATTGACACAATGAATAAAAAGTAAAAAGTGGTTGACAGCCCATGCATCATTCCCTAAAATGGCCAGTTACTCAGACAACAAATACAAACAAGAACATAAGTGGTTTTAACCACTTTTAAGGGTTTCTCAATGTCAATGTGCAAGATTATTTGTTCCACAGCCTTGATGTCTCTCCTTCTTCATGGAATCTATAAGATGTGATGACAGCCACAACAAAAAGACTGCTATACATTTGAGGTTTCAGCCCAAAGGTCTTCTTCTAAAGTAAGAAAACACACACTCATTTACACATGCACAACTCACAGACACATGACCTCTATATCTGGCTGCCGAGGCCTTACTGCATACAACAACTGCACCTGATGGGAGAAGCTATCTGTGGATTGTGGGGGTAAGGAGGAGTTGCAATGGTGGAATATAAGGTTGTGTAGTGATGGAATGGGAAGGGGATAGCACTGGGGTGAATGGTTGGCATAGGATGGCACCAAGCAGGTGCCTGTTGCTGTACCATGAATTTGTAGGTAATGCCTTCAAAAAGTAATTATGGGTGGTAACAAACAAAACACTGTGTGTTGAAGGAATAGGAAATATGGAGAGTCAATGGAGGAAGTAGTTGGTATCCTTTACACAAGAGGGTATGTTACAGGTAATAGGCTGAAGGTGTTAGTCCATGAGAGCAAAGATTCTCTCAGGAGGAGGGGGCAGGGGAGGGAGCTCAATAACTGGCCACAATTGAGTGTCCTGGGTTGTTGCGTTTATGGACCTTAGAAAGCATGTACAATGTTGGAATTTGGGGAATGGTAGAGGTGACGAAAGAGGTAGACTCTGGGGAATGGTTCTGGGATGGGCGTAAGGATTTGAGGAAAGACTCGAAACCCTGTCAAATTTTTGAAAAGATGGCTACATCAGTACCTCTGCCCACATCAAACCTACCAGCCATCAGAAATACCTCCACATTGACAGCCACCAACCTTTACATACCAATAAGTCCATTCCACACAGCCTAGCCAGCTGTGGCTGTTGCATTTGTAGTGATGCACAGTCCCTAACTAATATATCAGAGGTCTCATTGAGGGCTTCACCAAAAATTACCCTCCCAACCTAGTGCTACAAAAACAGATCTTCTGTGTCTCATCTCTCCAGTCACCCACCACCTTCCACATGCCCACCATACCACCAAGAAGGAGCAGAAAAATCTTCAAATGTGAGTGAATTCCTAAGGGACCAAACTACTGAGGTTATCAGTCCCTAGACTTACACACTACTTAAACTAACTTATGCTAAGAACAACACAAACAAACCAATGCCTGATTGAGGACTCAAGCCTCCTGTGGGAATGTATGTGCAATCTGTGACATGGCAGTTCAAACTGTGTGGCCACTTCACATGGCATGCAAAGAAGCACTCCTCTTGTGGCTCTATACCATCCAGGACAGGAGCAACTGAATCACACGGTCCGCCAAGGTTTCAACTAACCTCTCATCATGCCCTGTAATGAAGAATTTCCTACCGACTATCTTTCTCACTCCTTTCACAGAAGTAGTTCACTTCCCACCAAGCCTCCACTATATCTTTGTGCATCCCTGCTCAGGCAAATTCCAGGATGGTTTCTTTGAAAGGATACAGCAAATTTTCTTCTCAACCCTTGACAAAATCCAAGCTTGTACTCCATATCTAACGACCTTGATGCCAACAGGACATTAAACTAATCTTCCTTCCTTTTTTCCATCCCTACTCCATCCCTGCTTCCAACCCCTTGCCTCATAGTTCAATCTCTGCAATAGACCTAGATGTGAGACTTGCCCTAACACTCACCCACCACCACCACCACCACCTACTTCACAGACATCACCTGTCTCATCCAAGGCAGGGCTAGCTGTGAAAGCAGTCATGTGAACTGTAACCTAAACTGCAACCACTGTGCTGCTTTCTATGTGGGTATGACAACCTACAAATAGTCTGTCCATGTGAATTGCCACAAACAAATGTGTCCAAAGAGCAAAAAGACAGCTTTACTACCCAGTTGCTGAACATACTGCTTCATTTCAAGACTGCTTCACAGCCTACACCATATTGATTCTTCTTACCAACACCAGATTTTCTGAAATTCGTGGGGTAGGAACTCTCCCTGCAATATATCCATCTTCCTGTAACCATTATGGCCTCAAACTCCATTATTTCCGGTCCTTTACCTACCTATCCCCTTCCCTGCTCCCACTTCAGCCTATGCAACTTTCTATTCCACCAGTGCATGCACTAGTCCTTTTCTCCTGCTCTACAACTTTCCTTTTTGCCTTCCCTCCCTCTGCAAATCACCATATTGCACCTAGCAACCCTTCCCTGTCCTCACCACATCTCTGCATACTTGCACAAACAGGGCTATGTGTTATGGCTACCCCTACCCTGCTATCTCTGCCTCCTCCCACACCAGTCGCCTCCTTACCCCCACTGTCCACAGATTGCTTCTCCCATCAGGTGCTTCAGGTGCTGTTGTTCTACATTGTTAGGCCTCAGCAGCTAGGAACAGTGGTCATACACGTGTCAATTATGATTGTATGAATGTGTGTGTGTGTGTGTGTGTGTGTGTGTGTGTTTTCTGCTGTAGAAGAAGGCCTTTTGGCTGAAAGTTCAAATCTATAGCAGTATCTTCTAAATAGTGAGTAGGAAACTACCCTTTTCATAATACTGTGGTTATTCCATCTTGGATTTTACATTGTTTGGTCTCAATTTGCTTAGCAGCTCACTATCAGGTTGTGGCACTTTTAATGATTGTAACATTTTGTATTTTGGTGGTTGTTTTGCATATCTGTGGAAATATAGGATGAAAGGGGGGGGGGGGGGGCAGAAACAATTACACATTGAATGTGGTGACACATCAGGATTTATTTACATCATTGATGTAAATACCTCAAGTTTACATCATTGACATAAATAATTCCTGGTGCCTCATCACATTCAGTTTGTTCGTTCTATCTTGCCACAACTACACATTAACCTCCAACAATCATTAAAAGTTTGTAGCATCTAACAATGAGTTGGAACACAACTTGAAACTGATCATGGTGTAATAAAAACAGAATCATCAATAAAGGTGACAGGATTATTTTACATATACATGAAAGTCTGTTTGTACGCTAGTGCAATGACATTCTAAGAGAGTGATAAGTACATCCCTATCAACCAGTATGGTTGTCCATATCATAGAGTTGCATCTATATACACATGGCTCTGGCATGATCTTTCAGTGGTTTCTATAGTGTAGATATAGATGTAGGTTGCAATTAGTTCATCTTTTCTTTAAGTACATTTGTTTGTTTTTCTTAAAAATTATCAAGCAATATTGTTAGTAAGGAAAGTTCTTGCTAAATGTATATAATTTAGCAATAATGGAGACCACTCAGTGAATAGTGGAAGCACTGAGTTCAATTCTTACTGTCTTGCACTTGAAGTGGATGTTTGTGAGATTTGGTTACCTATCTGATGATACCATACTCAGTTTCATCCTTCTTGTTTTGGCCAGATTGGTTATATACAAGCTCCATATTTGAAACATTACTGTTAAATCCAATTTTCTTTAACAATAGAGTAAAATTATATGGAACCTTAAGGGAATCAGAAATTATGGCCCAATCATTTTAACTAAAAAGTGTTCATCATTTACATGAAGAAGAAGAAGAAGAAGAATTTGTGTATTCTATCAGTGTATAGATGAAGCAGACTTAAGATTCACATATTAAAAGCCAGCCAAAATTCACTACTTAAAACCTAAAAAACATTAATGATTACTTACTTATTAGTTAACTATCTTCTATCATGTAAAATTAATTTGTACCTCAAACACCACTTTTAAAATTCTGAGACATCAGATAACTGCCACTGGTCAAACATTTTCTGGAAGTCCTGTTCTCTGAGGGTGTTTACCACTACCAGTGACGCTTCTTGAATCCTCTCTAGAGTGTCGAACTGATGGCCTTTCAACTTTAGTTTCAGTTTTGGGAATAGCCCGAAGTCAAAATGTGCCAAATCCTGAGTACGGTGGGTGGTATACATCTGCTATGTTGTTTTTTGCCAAAAAGGTCCTGAAGAGCAAGGATGTGTGACAGGGCACTTTGTTGTGATGCAGCAGCCAGTTCCCTTGATGCCAAAGTATGGGCTGTTGTCACCACACGTTTTCATGAGGCAATCACAAAACATCACAGTAGTACACAGAATTCACTGTTTGGTTGGGTGGGATGAATTCTTTGTGCACAATTCCCTTGGTATCAAAGAAACTGATGATCATGCTCTTTACTTAGCTCTTCACCTGCCTCGCTTTTTTGGATCTTGGAGAGCCCGGGCTCTTCCACTGGGACTATTGTTGCTTTGTCTCTGGGTTATAACTGTAAATACAGCTCTCATTGTTGGTGATACCACCATCACAAGAAGGTTGGGTCATCAGATGCGGTCTGACTAAGGTCCGTGCACACTTCAACATGCTGTGCCTTCTGATCATAATATCTCCACACACCAAACACAGAGTATTACGGAAATCACTGTGGACACGCAACATGTCCTCCCAGCTGAATGCCACTCTACACACTGACTCATCAGATATGCAGCTCTCACCACCTAGCAGTGCAAAGATCTACTATTCCTACTTTCCGGATGGCAGCACCAGTCCCGAAAATTTTTGATTCTACCTCATATATATTCTGTATGTATGTATTTTAGAGCTATTTATTTTCTTTGTATTATAGCAATAGATACTACACAACTGATAAATCATCAATGGCTGAGTGAGTAAATAAATACACAAATTAACATACCTCAAATCTTGTAAATGGGCTGATTGGTAGTCAGCCCTCAACAAAGGTCACAGAAAACTCAGAACTACAATAACAGGGATTTGCAGATGGGAAAGGCAGACTCTCACCTATAGTAGATTGATGCCTGGTGCACAGTAACACATAATAGAAAACAGTATTCACACTAGCTTTCAAGCACTACCTCTTTTTCTAGCAATAGCACACATTCGCACACATAACCATGTGGACACCAAAACACACATTCCTATGGCAGTGGCATGACTGATTATTGATACTTGATTATTAAAAGCAGTTGAGTGAACTGATGGAGACGGGGAAGTGGTAAAGAAGCTTTTTTTTGTACTCTCAGTACTCTTTTCATCTTGTTGTGTAGCCTCAAAGTCATCTGTCCAAAGTCATGCGTCTTTCTGGCTACTCCTTCCATGCATCCTTCCCTCACCATCTCTATCAGCTGAGGCAACTGTTTTCAATAATCAAGTATCAATAACTAGTCTTACTGTAGCCCCAGGAATATGTGTTTGGGCATCTGTGTGATTACTCATGTGAAAGTGTGTACTATTGGTAGGAAAAGAGCTAGTGCTCAAAAGTTGTTTTCTGTTATGTGTTACTGTGATCCAGGCATGGAACCACAATAAAAATCAATACTAGGTTTTCTAGACCACAAACTTCTGTTAAATACCCCATGATCTCAATGTAATATCATACTTGTGTGTGTGTGTGTGTGTGTGTGTGTGTGTGTGTGAGAGAGAGAGAGAGAGAGAGAGAGAGAGAGAGAGAGAATACAAGCATGAATTTTGTGAAGGTCCTATACCACCTTGATCAGCTCTGAGTTAACACTGCTATAAGCTGTGGGAACACAGCTGAGCAGGCTGCTGCTGACTGGAAAAAAAATCCTATATCAATGCAGTGCCTATTTCTACACCTGAATAACAGAGGGAAAGATAGGTTGGCTGAGTTTATTGTAAAAAATATACAGGGGGCCACCATCACACAAAGCAAGAGTCCTGTAGTTACTGGTGTCAGAGAAGTACCTGTTTAGATTAGAATCAGGATTCGGGCACCTTGGTATGAAAGAGTACAAATTAACAGAAAAGCTCCACAGCGATAAAGTAGAAAAGTAAGATTAGAGTTTTTCATCAGATTAGTAGAGGGCTAAGTAATAAGAAGAAATGCTTATTGTCTATTAGGAAAATTTAGAGGGTTCTGGAAAGATAAACAACCTGTGCCTATCTGAGCACATCATCACAACAGCGTAAGAAAAATTAAATAGAAAAGATTACACACTAGCATCTTACTAGTGTAGAACTAACATGCAAAAAGGAGCAGTTGTTACATAAGATAGGACACAAGTTAAAAAAACACCAAGGAAAGAAGATTTTGTAGTGACCACCATCTAGAAGTGTATGCTTGTGAATTAATAATCCACTTTTAATTGTAACTGTATATAGAGACCACTAGAAAATATTAACTGCTTATGAGGAATTTGGATTCCTTAATATATGCTATCTAGCAGACAGTAGCAAACAGCTAAGAGTCTGTGGTGACTCCAATGTATATTTTCTAAAGGATACTGCAATGTGATGTCAATACTTTCCAGCACTGGTGGATAAGAAAGGTAGGACACTAACTGATAATGTTTTCTTTGATGAAGCTCAAAACAAGAAAATAACTTCTATTATTAAATGGACCAGTGGCTTCTCAGATAGCATAATAAATCAAACAATAGAGATCAAAATACTGGACAACACCCTCAATAGAGATGGTGAATTGTAGTTGAGTATGCCCTGAGGTCCTGTAACTGGGGAGTTGAAGCAGGCACAGAGGTAATGCCGCCAAAACTTTACCACACATGATGTGGGACTGAGCAACAGAGACATCACTGGTGACATGATGCCAACATTCACACAACAGCCAACCACTTGACAATGGCAGAGAAGATCACTGCTGAAAGTCTGTAGGCAGTTAACCACTTGACGTGGCTTGAAACCTAAAAATATTTTATTAATTATGAAAATAACTTTATATCAAGTAGCATAAACTCTCTCTTTTTGTGAGACACAGTTAGTTAGGGTAAATTAGATTGATATTACTCATTGAAAATCAGTTAGAATAATTAATGACTCCAGATCAAATGTTTTTAGGGATAGTTTACAAGAGATAACCTGGGATGAAATTTGTAATGAATCAAATAATGGCATGAAATTTAAGCTATTCCATGATAAATTCATATCAGAATTTCAAATAGCTTCTTGCATAAGCTAATCAGAAAGGACATTAAATGGCTATGTAAAAAAACATGGATTACTAGAGAGATTAAGGTATCTTATGAAAGGAAACAGGAAATGTGTCTGATGGAAAAAACAAGTATAGATATTGTAGCAGTTGCAAACTACAAAAACTACTCAAAATTACCATGAAAAGTTTCAAAAAATCAAGGAAAAGAGCTTTATGTCAGAAGCCAGTAATTCTGCAACCAATTGAAGGCTAAGTGGAATGTAGTGAACAAATAAAAGTGTAACCAGCCCCAGAACACTATAACATAACTATTGAATTAAATGGAAGTGTTATAAATGATGGGTCACAGGTAGAAAATAAGTTAAATAATCACTTTTTAAATGTGGCAGAAAGTATAGGAACATAACAGTCAAGAGCAAAATTACAACAGTACACTGAAAAAGCAGCTCACATAAAATTCAAATTATACAGGATGTGCTCACCACCCCTCTCCCCCCTCCCTCACCCATGAACCATGGACCTTGCCATTGGTGGGAGGTTTGTGTGTCTCAGCAATACAGATAGCTGTACCATAGATACAACCACAATGGAGGGGTATCTTTTGAGAGGCCAGACAAATGTGTGGTTCCTTAAGATAGGCAGCAGCCTTTTCAGTAGTTGCAGGGGCAACAGTCTGGATGATTGACTGATCTGGCCTTGTAACATCAACCAAACTGGTGTTGCTGTGCTGGTACTGTGAACAGCTGAAAGCAAGGGGAAACTACAGCTGTAATTTTTTTCTGAGGGCATGCAGCTTTACTGTATGTTGAAATGATGATGGCATCCTCTTGGGTAAAATATTCCAGAGGTAAAATAGTCACCCATTCGGATCTCCAGTTAGGGACTACTCAGGAGGACATCGTTATCAGGAGAAAGAAAATAGGCATGCTACATATTGGAGTATGGAATGTCAGATCCCTTAATCAGGCAGATAGGTTAGACAATTTAAAAAGGAAAATGGATAGGTTAAAGTTAGATATAGTGGGAATTAGTGAAGTTTGGTAGCAGGAGGAGCAAGACTTCATTCAGGGGAATACAGGGTTATAAATACAAAATCAAATAGGGGTAATGCAGGAGTAGGTTCAATGAATAAAAAGTGGGTAAGCTACTATGAACAGCATAGTGAATGCATTATTGTAGCCAAGATAGACATAAGGTAGTGAAGGGAGCTGAAAATTTAATAGTCATGAGTGACTGGAATTCAATAGTAGGAAAAGGAAGAGAAGGAAAGGTAGTAGGTGAATATGGAATGGGGATAAGGAATGAAAGAGGAAGCTGCCTGGTAGAATTTTGCACAGAGCATAACTTAATCATAGCTAACACTTGGTTCAAGAATCATGAAAGAAGGTTGTATACATGGAAGAGGCTTGGAGGCACTGGAAGGTTTCAGATAGATTATATAATGGTAAAACAGAGATTTAGGAACCAGGTTTTAAATTGTAAGACATTTCCAGGGGCAGATGTGGACTCTGACCACAATATATTGGTTATGAACTGTAGATTAAACTGACGAAACTGCATGAAGGTGGGAATTCAAAGAGATGGGACCTCAATAAACTGAAAGAACCAGATGCTGTAGAGAGTTTCACAGAGTGCACTAGAAAATGACTGACAAGAAAAAGTGAAAGAAATACAGTAGAAGAAAAAGGGTCGCTTTGAGATATGAAATAGTAAAGGCAGCAGAGCATCAAGTACATAAAAAGACGAGGGCTTGTAGAAATCCTTGGGTAACAGGAGAAATATTGAATTTAATTGATGACAGGAGAAAATATAAAAATACAGTCAATCAAGCAGGCCAGAAGGAATACAAACATCTCAAAAATGGGATTGACTGGAAGTGCGAAATGACTAACCATGGTTGGCTAAAGGACAAATGTAAGGATGTAGAGGCATATATCACTTGGGGTAAGATAGATACTGCATAAAGGAAAATTAAAGAGACCTTTAGACAAAAGAGAACCACTTGTACGAATATCCAGAGCTCAGACGGAAACCCAGTTCTAAGCAAAGAAGGGAAGGCAAAAAGGAGGAAGGAGTATGTAGAGGGTCTATACAGAGGTGATGTACTTGAGGACAATATTATGGAAAGTAAAGAGGATACAGATGAAGATGAAATGGGATGTATGATACTGTGTAAAGAGTTTGATAGAGCATAGAAAGACCTAAGGCAAAACAAAGCCCCGGGGTACACAATATTCGATTAGAACTACTGATAGCCTTGGGAGAGCCAGCCTTGGCAAAACTCTTCCATCTAGTGGGCAAGATGTATAAGACAGGCGAAATACCCTCAGACTTCAAGAAGAATATAATGATTCCAATCCCAAAGAAAGGGGGTGTTGACAGATGTGAAAATTACCGAACTATCAGTTCAATAAGTCACAGCTGCAAAATACTAACAAAAATTCTTTACAGATGAATGGGAAAACTGGTAGAAGCTGACCTCAGAAAAGATCCATTTGGACTCCATCAAAATGTTGGAACACATGTGGCAACCCTGACTCTACGACTTACATTCTAGCATTTCTAGCATTTGTACACTCAGAGAAAGCTTTTGACAATGTTAACTGGAATACTCTCTTTCAAATTTTGAAGGTGGCAGGGGGTAAAATACAGGGAGCAAAAGGCTATTTACAATTTGTATAGAAACCAGATGATAGTTATAAGAGTTGAGGGGCATGAAAGGGAAGCAGCGAGTGGGAAGGGAGTGAGACAGGGTTGTAGCTTATCCCTGATGTTATTCAATCTGTGTATTGAGCAAGCAGTAAAGTATCCAAAAGAAAAGTTTGGAGTAGCAATTAAAATCCATGAAGAAGAAATAAAAACTTTGAGTTTTGCCAATGTCATTGTAATTCTGTCAGAGACAGCAAAGGACCTGGAAGAGCAGTTGAACCAAATGGACAGTGTCTTGAAAGGAGGATATGAGATGAACATCAATAAAAGCAAAACAAGGATAATGGACCATAGTCAAATGAGGTCAGGTGATGTTGAGGGAATTAGATTAGGAAATAAGGCACTTAAAGTAGTAGATGAGCTTTGCTATTTGGGGAGCACAATGACTCATGATGGTCAAAGTAGAGAGGAAATAAAATGTAGACTGCCTATGGTAAGGAAAGTGTTTCTGAAGAAGAGAAATTTGCTAACATCGAAGATAGATTTAAGTGTCAGGAAGTTTTTTCTGAAAGTATTTGTATGAAGTGTAGCCATGTATGGAAGTGAAACATGGACGATCTATAGTTTAGACAATAAAGGAATAGAAGCTTTTAGAATGTGGTTTACAGAAGGATGATGAAGTTTAGATAGGTAGCTCACATAACAGATGAGGATGTACTGAATAGAACTGGGGAGAAGAGGAATTTTTGGCACAACTTGACTAGAAGAAGGGGTCAATTGGTAGTATATGTTCTGAGGCATCAAGGGATCACCAATTTAGTACTGGAGGGCAGTGTGGAGGTTAAAAATCATAGAGGGAGAACAGGAGATGAATACACTAAGCATATTCAGAAGGATGTAGGTTGCAGTAGGTACTGGGAGATGAAGAAGCTTGCAGAGAGTAGAGTAGCATGAATAGCTGCATCAAACCAGTCTCTGGACTGAAAACAACAACAACAACGTTCAGGATGTGCAAATATTTTTAAATGGGGTACCATAACATGTACAAACATCAATGTGTTGGTGGTTCTTTTCTGTGTGTCAGTCTTCCCAGAAGCATGTCACAAAATTTACGACATGATGTTTTCTGAATTTTCGTATCTCGGTATAAATGGCTCATTAGGGAAATGGCTTGTCTCATACCTGTCAGACAGGAAAAGGAAAGTTGTAGTGGATAGTCAAAATGGAGTCCCATTTTTTTTTTCAGAATGGCGCACCATCACTTGTGAGGTGCCCCAAGGCTCAGTTCTGGGCCCCTGACTTTTTATTATCTTTTTAAATGATCTGCCTCTCTGTACAAAATATTGTAAATTGCTGATGACACTACTACTACTTATTGATAATTCAGTAGATAAACTTGAGGAAATAGCAAATAAGGTTTTAAATGAAACAGTGAATTGGTTTAACATTAATTACCTTTCTTTAAATTAAACTAAAACAAACCACGTTCAGTTCCATATAACATTGAAAGATGAGGAAATAGTAGTAAAAATAGGTGAGCAGGTGATAACCAGGGTGGATACCTCAAAATACCTAGGCCTGCATATTGACAGCAATCTGAACTGGTCAAATCACATCCTGGATCTATGCAAAAGATTGAGTTTAACAACTTACGCATTACAAGTTGTTTCTTCTTATTGAAGTATGGAAACCATGAAGTCAGCCTATTATGTTTATTTTCATGCCATTGTGGCATATGGAATTGTATTTTGGGGAAACCAGTCATTGGCTAAAAAAAGTACTGTTTGCACCAAAAAGAGTGATAAGGATCACTTGTGCAGTCCATCCCAGAGCCACATGTAGGAATCTTTTTAAGAAACTTCGAATCCTTACATCCAGTGTTCAATATATATATTCTCTTTGATGTGCTTCATAAGGAAAGAAAAATCATTTTTAAACTGAATAGTGAGTATCATAGTCATAAGATGAGATGAAAATGTGATATCCACTATGAACAGGCAAATCTAAGTATGATACAGAAAGGAGAAGATTTCACTGGCTGTAAGATTTTTAATGCCCACCCATCAAGAATTAAGTGTTTGGTAGCAGATGAGGTCTTGTTTAAAAATAGTTTAAGGCAGTTCTTTATTACAATGATTATTTTATGTGATAGAAGAGTTCCAGAACTACAGTGTTTAGCATTTCTTGTATTATTAACTGCAAATATATGCCCATATCTATGTTTGTAATCCTGTCTATTCTTTATTGTCAACACATACTTTGCACTAATTATTTTCTGTAACACTTATTATTTATTAATATTTATTTATCTCTCAAAATTGATTTTATGTAGTAGAATATAAGTTACAGTTTACTGTAATATGAAATCATTTTGTTTTGTTTTTATGTGCTATCACAGATTTCAGACACATTCCATATCCTGCGATATTGTCACAACATTGATCACAAAAACAATAAATAAATACCCATTACACTTTGTATATTGTCTCACAAATAAAAACTTATCTGGATTTGATGTTGTTACCACCAGAGAACTAAAATGTTTCCCGTGTCATAAGCCCTTAAATATGTAATGCATCACTGACTCAAGGTATTTTTCCAGAGAGACTGAAATATGCCATCGTTAAACCCTTCAGTCAGAAGTTTATCAATATTTTTGGGAAGGAGGTGGGTACTAGAATAGTATCCCACATAAGCAACAATAATATCATCAGTAAACCACAATTTGGATTTCAGAAGAGTCACTCTACTGAGAATGCCATTTTCATGTTCACTTATCACATTTTAGAAACCTGAAATGATGAGATAGCACTGGTTGGTAATTTCTGTGCCATATCTAAGGCATTTAACCATGTGAACCGTAATATTCTTATAGATACACTGCAGTTTTATTGGGTTTCATTCATTTCATTTTCATTTTATTATCTTCCTGTAAAGCATTTACATAACGTAGGAATTGTCACAACAAAGTTATCATACTAGTACAAGTATTACAGACATAATAATGGAATATCACTTTCAAGGCATTTTTAAAAGTACAAATTTAGACATATAAATTAAAATTTAGGCAATAAATTTACACTCAATCAAAGTACTCATCCACATCATAGAAAGTTTTGCTTAAAAGGTAATTTTTAAGCTCAGTCTTAAATTTTACTTCATCTATTATTTCCTTCATGTACACTGGCAGAGCATTAATAGTGTAAAAGTCATATCTAATCAAAAGAATGCAGAAAGGAGAAATCGTATATAGGGTTTCACAAGGTTCAGTCTTAGGTCAACTACTGTTACTTGTAATTATATGAACAATCTTCTGTCTAATATGCAACAAGCAGAATTAGCTCTTTTGTGGATGACACTAGTATTGCAATCAACCCAAGTCTACATATAGAAACACAAGAAATTGTAAATGATGTTTTTAAAATTATCATTGAGGTTTTTTAGTGAATGGTATCACTCTTGATTTTAGAAAGAAATAACATATTCACTTCTACACATCTAGAGGTACTAAAGTAAGTACTGTAAGTGTAACACATGATGAGGAAATACTAAATAGGATGGAAACTTCAAAACGTCTAGGTGTCCATATCATTGAGAATTTAAACTGGAAAAGCAGATTCTGTAGCTGCTAAAACAATTTAGTTTGCTCACATTTACACTCAGAGACACTACAAATCTTGGGAAAAGAAAAATCAGTAAGCTGACATGTTTTGCATATTTTCATTCAATAATGTGATATAGAATAATGTTTTGGGGTAACTCATTTAAAAAAAAAAAAGAAAGATCTCATTGATAAAAAAACTTGCTATAAGAGTAATATGTGGTGCTCACCCACAATCATCTTGTAGACATCTGTTTATGGAGTTAGGCATTTTGACTACTGCTTCACAGTAGGTTTATTCCCTCATTAAGTTTCTTATAAATAATCCACTCATTGATTGATTGATTGATTGACTGATTTTTATTTGGTCCCACTTGATTACATTTTGCAGAAAGTGTGTACTTGTAATATAGGAAAAGTCAACTTAAACCTATTTTCTTGCAGTATTTCACCTATTTATTACAATTCAATACATCTAAGAGGCAATACTTATAATAATGTTGCACACATTTTTCATCCCTTTTCTAGGTCCTGAAAATTATTTGCATACTACATTATACTCATATTTGCATTTTTTTCTCAGTATTCATGTTCTCAAGTTATTTAAATATCATAATATGTTCTATTAGTTACAGTACCCCTATAATAGTAATACTAGCATTTTTAATTCATACATATTCTCTTCTACACTATAAAATTCTTTTTCCATTAAATAATACTTTTGGAATGTTTTTTTGCTAACATAGTCCTACAAACTCTTTGGAAGGCATTTTATGAGTTTAACACCTGAGTATCAAGGACTTTTTTCATCAACTCTCAGCGGCCTTCGTTTCATGTTTCATATATATGAATGGTTGCATTTCTTTCTAGTACTGCAGTTCCTTTTATTAATGATATTATTATTTTGAAAATTTATAGAGATGGAAATGTCAGTATTTTTAGACTATGGAAAACAGTTCTGCATGAATCTCTTTGTTTCTTGTTCAAGATGGTCCTAACAGCTTTTTTTTCTTTTTTTTTTTTTTTTGCAATCAAATATTCTTTTTGTAATTTTGTTGGTGGAATTTTCTCAAATAGTAATTCCATATTGTAGGTGTGGTACAAACGGAGCATGGTACACTGCATATAGAAGCTTCTTGTTGGCATAATGTGCAAGCTGTATCATAACGAATATTGCTGTGTTTAATTAACAGTAAATATTATCTATATGTTGACTCCACTGAGGCTTATTGTCAACTGTAATCCCCGAAAATTTAATAGTGGTAGCTTGTCCCAGTCTTGTTTCATCTATGGATATATCTATGTGGTCTTGCTTTTCTCTATTTGTGGACACCATGAACATTTTCTTTTTTAGATTTAAAATTACATAATCTTGTATAAGCCACTGTAATGTGTTATTTATTGACATAAATGCACTTCTTTCCAGTGTTTTCAGATTTTTTTTCTGCATTCATTAATGTCATGTCATCTGCATATAGTATATTTTTATTTTTCACATTGACACCAATATTGTTTACAAATAGGTTGATCAGAAGTGGGTCAAGTACAGATCCTTGAGGCACTCCGTTCTTAATATTTCTGACTTCAGATATGCATCGAGTTTCCGTTTCCACAAACTGCTTGCTGTTGCTGATGTATGATTTTATACAATTGGCTGCATGTCTGTGAATACCACAGCTTTCAAGTTTTTTTAATAAGTGTAGTACTGGTGATTGTGTCAAATCCAGAAACATAGCAGACACAGACATTCTTTTGTCTAAATCATCGATAATGGATTCTGTGAGGCTTGAGATGGCAGTTTCTGTACATTTCCCTTTTTGGAAACTGTGTTGTACTGGAATCAGAATACTGTGTTTCTCCAGGAATGTGGTCAACCTACTATGCATGAATATCTTCAGTATTTTTGAGAAATCAGAGATTAAAGCCACTGGTCTGTAGTTATTTGGATCATTTTTGTCTCCTTTCTTAAATATTGGTTCTACTTAGTTTGCTTTTAATTTTTCTGGGAATACTCCTTCTTTAAATGAGCAGTCTTCAATATCCAAAAGAGGTCTGATTATTTCTTCACTCACATGTTTTATTATATAATTTTATACTTCACCATCTCCCTCAGACTTATTGGGTTTTAATTTCTGGATTATTTTTATGAGTGCTGCTTTTGTCACTGGTTCCAGGAACATTGAGTGGGATGGTTGGTCAAGTGTTTTTTAACATGCTTTGACCATTGATGATTTGTTTCCCCTTTTAAATTTTGTACAGCATCTATAAAGTTATTGTTTAGTATATTAGCAATTTTTGTTCCATCTGTAACTATGTTGTAATCAGTTCGCATTGACTTAATAAAATTGCTGGTTTTTTTTTTTTTTTTTTACACTTTTTTGGCTATATTTTCCACTACTGATTATATATCATGTTGTTTTACTTTTTTATTTGAATTTGGTATGGCTTTGTTTATTGAAATGGCTTCTCTTCTCTTACTAATACTTCTGATACTGTTTATATGTCTCCATATTCCCTGCTTGTCTGAGTTCCTTCACTCTAATCCTGAGTTCAGTTATTTCTTTCATAATCCATTTCTTACTGTGACCCTGCTTTCTCTGAGAGGCTACTCTGGTGAAGACTACATGAAAGTGATGCACTAGTGTGTTAAGAAATGCTTCATACTTCTCATTTGCACCATGTGCTTGCATTGTTTTGACCCATTCTTCTTTCCTTAGTTGTTTTGTACATTGATAATCCTAACTTCTCTCTTATCTCACATTTCTTCTGTTTTTGAGTTCCTATTTATGTTGATGTGAATTATTGATCCATGCTGGTTACAAATTGCTATCTGTAGAACATTTGCTTCACATTTACTATTTAAAATATTTGTGGTTATGTTGTCAATGATGCTCTGACTATGATCAGTCACTCTTATAGGTACAACTATGTTACACTGTAATAATGTCACTTTCAGTTTCTGTTTAGGTTTTGCTTCTTCACCCATATCTATGTTATAGTCTCCACATATTACATCATCTTTCATTTTCATCTTGTGTAATAATTTTCCTAGTTTTTTTTTTTTCAGAAATGTTGTAATATTACCACTTGGTGGCCTGTATACATAGATAATTCTGAGCTCTTCACTCATTATGCTAGTAATTTCAAAATCTTTTTCAATGCAAGCTGGAAGGTTTACATATTTACAGTATTCAGTATCTTGTAGACTTCCAATTTTGTTCATATATATGGCAACACATCCACCTTTACATTTTAATCTACAGAAATAATTAATCAAACATAGTCTCATATTATTACGGTGCTCACTGATACACAATATATCTGGTTCTTTTTCATTCAGGACCACTCTCACTTCAAGTGTTTTGTTGTCTAAGCACTGAATATTTTGGCACAAGATTTTATTTATTTATTTATTTTTAATGAGACCTGGGTTGCTGAATTTCTGTTGTAGTTGGAGCTGGCTATGTGACTATGCTGTATTCATTATTATTTATCTTGCCCTTCTTCTCTTTCATTGGCTGTGGAATAAAAAATCCTGTTCAAAAGGAACAATGGTGTACATAATTCCCATGCCAGAAGTAAAAATGACATTTATCACTCCTAATTAGGGCTGTCTTTAGCACAGAACAGGGTGCACACAATGCAACAACCAAAATTTCTGACAAACAGCAAAGTGAAATTTGAAAACAAATTGAAGCTCCTTCTGTTCCATAGAAGAATTTATTTTATTGTGATGTGTAAAAGATGGTAAGTAGGAATTACTAACTTGTATATGTACACTCTGTATTCCACAACAGTATGATTAACTTTATGCTGCAAATGATTCATGTAACTTGAAAGTAACTCATTAATATGACATCAGACATAATGGAAAGAGCTGAGACTGACCTACAAAGAGAAAGAAGGGAGGAAGGAAAGATAAGAAGAAACAAAGAGATAAACAAAAATAAGAGGAATTACGTAAGTTTCTGTTTTAGCTTGCTTACTAAAAGTTCCTTTTGACCTGACCTACGAAGTGAAAGAAGGGAGGAAGGAAAGATAAGAAGAAACTGAGAGATAAATGCAAATGAGAGGAATTATGTAAGTTTCCCTTTCAGCTTGCTCACTACAAGTTTCTTTTGACCTGTTGAATGTAACTTATCTTTGTATGCTCTGCAGTTTCTAATTTCTTGCCCTTTGTGTTACTTTTATACTTTTCATTCTTATTTTTAAATGAAGAGATTGTCTAAGATATTTCAATTAATGTCAGCCTTATTGTGAATTGCAATATCTGAACAATTATCCACTTCAAATAATTTACCTGAATCAGTTAGTTTCCTCATTAGAAAATAAAATTAAATGCATATATTACGACATTAAGAATTTTTTATCCTGTAGCCAGTGCAGCAATTATTGTAATATGCATTTGTTATCAGAAATATGTATGACACAATACTGTAGCTTCTGCATAATGTATTTAATTTACAAATCTGGAAAGTACCACTCTAATAACATATTGTACTAACCACTGATGAAGTAACTGCAGTGCCGAAACTAATATGTTACCAAATGACAGCCAGTACAAATAATTTTACTTATGTTTAAAATATTGTATGAGATATATTCTAATATGATGTCATCATCCTTGAACCAACTACAAGGATTTCCAGAAAATAAGAAAACTATCCAAGAACTCAGCACTAAAACAATGAAATTAATGTCTTTTATTACACCAAAATAAAAATTATAGTATGATGAGTATCTTCATAAAATATTTCCAAAACTCACAAATGACAAATTTGCACATTAAAATGTCAGTGTGAAAG
Organism: Schistocerca gregaria; assembly: GCF_023897955.1. NCBI lineage: Eukaryota > Metazoa > Arthropoda > Insecta > Orthoptera > Acrididae > Schistocerca > Schistocerca gregaria. The sequence goes on from NC_064927.1 coordinate 319,635,995, forward strand.
AAAAAGTTTTTTACACTTACAGGTATTGCAGTAAGATCCTTGATACGTTCATATGGATTTTTTCTTTTTTCTCTCACTAGTACATACACATTTCCAATGTCAGGGCAACATCGCAATAATTTTTCTATGAGGACTTTCCCCATAAAACCAGTAGCTCCTGTTACAAATACTGATTTTCCTTTAAAGAACCCTGAAACATATCTTTTCTCTTCTTCACACTGGTGTGACTCATAGTTTGTCATTTTTTCAAAATTAATTTATTTTCTTCTTTTTGGAGAAAAAGTCCACTGAGAGATATATGTTCAAATTATGACATATGCTACCACCACAAGAAACAAGTGCACTTGACTTCCCTGGTAATAAGCTGCAGAATGACAGAGAACAAATACAGGAAGTATGCATTGTCTGAGCTTACTGTCACAATGAATATGCTAATTACTTCCACATGATCAGTTCAGTATCAGCAAGTCACACTCTCATTAATATTCAATAATTTGAAAACAATGGACCTATCAGTATTACATTTTAGAAGAGGGATGCAGTTTCACTAACAGTGGTTAATGCAGTTCACTCTTTTTTTTGTAGTAGTAGTACATATTTATGTGCAACATGAACTTCATCAAAAATCTTTCCTTCAGAGTAGTTCATAAAAAAAGGATTGCACATTTATAAAAGACAACCATCTGACATACAGTTGAATAATTTATCACAGACAGTAATTTAGTCCTTTCTCAATAGAATGTCCCTTTTCATGCATAAAACTCTTCTTTAATTTAGCTTTAAATAAATATTCACTGGCTATTTGAAGTCGTATCTGTTTCATACCATTTGGCATCTCTTTACACCACTGTCAGGTTCTTAAGTTCATAATGCTGTTTTTCCTTCCCTCTTTTTTCAAATCTGTGACAGTTTCTATTACAGCCATGTAGAGCAGAGTCCTTGATTACAAAACATGTAAATGAATATATGTATTGGGGTCCAGTAGTTATTATTTGAAACTTTTTGAAATGGTTACAGCATTAAGCTCTGTGAGGTATTCTACACATAATTCTATTAGTATTTTTGGGGGGCCACATAAATTTTCTTTGCTAATCTGACTTCCCCCTGAAGATAATTCCATAACATAAAAAGGAGTGAAAATAGCCAAAGTATGTGGACACTTTGTGGTCTTTAAGTCTCTAGTGGAGGATATCATTTTGATAGCATATGTAGCTGAGCTCACTCTTATTAGGTTCTGTTGGATATGAGTGAATCAGTTCATTTTATTTTCAGTATGCACTCCAAGGAATTTAGATACATCCATTCATTCTATCAGTTCATTTCCACGTGTTACATTTATTTCTCTCTCATTTTTAGATTTTGTGCAGAGCTGAATGAATTTGGTCTTACTTGAATTCAGTGAAATACCATTTGCACTGAACCAGTCAACCACTTCAGAAGGTATGTCATTTGTTGACTCATCAAAAGTATCACTTGATCACCCACTCATGATAATGATGTTATCAGCAGTAAATAAAGTAAAATCACAGGGCAGGCTTGCACACACAGGTAGATCATTTACGAAGATCAAAGCAACAGTGGCCCTAGAATAGAGCCTTGAGGCAAAACACAACTTATAGAAGCCTGTTCATATTGAGCAGAGGTGTCCCGCATCCCACCTGAGCTATTTAAAATTACCTATTATTTTCTGTCCTGGAGATATGATTGTAGCCAATTACCATCAACACCCCTAAATCCAATCAATTTGGCTTCCAGCATAACAATATGGGAACTGACATAATCAAAAGAAGGCGTTAATTGTCATCAATTTTCCATTTAGAGACTCAAGGAATTCATTTTCAACTGCAAAAATTGCATAGTCTGTTGAACAGCCAATTGAAAGTTAAACTGGCCTTTGCTGACAATTCTGCAACTCATGTGCTGTTCAGTAATTCTAGCATGTATTTTGTAAAATTTTAGACAAAATTGTTAAATTTAATTGTAAAATATCAAAATGTGATAATTTCCATGGAGACGTAGGATTGCCATTTTAACATTGATACAAATTTGTTCATAATATTCGAAGATGGTAATTTCTCCAGTGACATAGGATATTAATTTGTTGTTTATGCTGTTGCTATGGCAGGTGCTGTGATGAGTTTTGCACTCAAGGGATGTCTCATTGTTGTATTTTTGCCTAAATAAGCTAAATTAATTGTTAAGGACAATGCTGTTTACAATTCTGCGGTTACAGCAGTTTAATGGATTTACAGATGCAATATTAGCATATGTGTACCAAGAAGATATGATGTGTTAAAGTGAGAAAATATGTTTTCCACATCATTGTAAGTCTACACTAAAGTTAAGTTATAGTATTTAGTTTTATAAAACTATCAATAAAAATGTTTAAGTACCAGGTAGTTTTTATTAAATTCAGATTACAGTTCATCTCTATTGGGTAGTGGATGTGAATGGTAATAAGTTTCATTCCTATAGTAGTTAAAATTTTGATCTACCATGAATTCTTCACCAGTTGACAATTAAGATCAAAGAATTGTTCTTACAAATTGTGTGAATCTAATTTTCTGTAAATAAATTAATTCTTATCTATAAACAAAGTTATTGTCTATGATTAAAGTTAACTTCCTTTCATGAGCAAATTCCTTTATGCAAAGAAAAATACAGTACATTCAAATATATCATATTTCCAAAAATTATGGCCTGTACCAGTAGTCTAGCACCTATTGTTAGTAAATCATACAAGTTCCTTTTGAGTGAACTGCTGCTCAATTTGGAATAGAGTAGAATTATTTGTTTGCCTTCAAACATGATTAGCCGCAATCAGTGTCTTCACATCAAGTTTATATACATCTGTAGAAAAAAAAGGACAGTATTCTTGTATGGCTCCTTGCCTACTAATGTTACATGAAGGCATTAACCTAGGACATTACTTTAATAATGTACATGATTATAGAAGCAGATCTTTGTTTACAAATCTCATGCAGTATGCCACAATCTATCTCTATATCACAGTGATGTTGTTGCTGTGGCCTTGAAGCTGAAGACTGGCATGATGCAGCACTCCTTGATATTCTATCTTGTGGAATCTTCTTCATCTCCAAATAACTACTGACAGATATATTCGTTTGAATTTGCTTATTGTATGCATATCTTGGTCTTCCTCTACAATTCTTAACTACCACACTTCCCTCCAACACTATATTTGTTATCCCTTAATGCCTTAGAATGTGTCCTACCAACCCATCCCTTGTTTCAGTCAAGTTATACCACAAATTGCTTTTTCCCCCCATTCAGTTTGGTACCTCCTCATTAGCTACATGGTCTATCCGTTTACTCCTCAGCATTCTTCTGCAGCAGCACATTTTAAAAGCTTCTATTCCCTTCTTGTCTGAACTGTTTATCATCCAAGTTTCTCTTCCTTAGAAGGATACACTCCAAAATATTGAAGAAGCTTATCCAGAAATCTAAACACCTGCATTATGAGAAGAAGATAAATACATCCAGCAATAAAATAAAAACAATATGGGATATAGTTAAGTCGGAGACAGGTAGGACCAGAAATGAGGAGGAACAATTAGCTCTAAAAATAAATGAAACCCTGATAACAAATGCATGTTGTGTTGCAAACCATTTAAACAAGTATTTTGTCTCTGTTACAGATAACATGGGGTTGTCAGGTTCAGTAAATAATCCAAGGGAATATCTGAGACCAGTGCACACAAGCAATCTCAGGAAAATGCAATTGACAGTTACTTCACCCAAAGAAATAGAATCCATCATAAAGTCCTTGAAATCAAAGCATTCTAGTGGTTATGATAACATTTCAACAAAGTTAATAAAAGAGTGTTCATGCGAGCTTAGTCATATCTTAAGTTATTTGTGTAATCAATCACTTGTCACAGGAACATTCCCGGACTGGCTTAAATATGCTGAAGTTATACCTCCCCACAATATAAGGGACAAAGAAATGCTGTCAAATTAACGACTGACCTCACTTTTGCCAGCTTTTTCTAAACTCTTTGAAAAGGTTATGTTCAAGCGGCCACTTAAGCACCTTAGTGAAAGTAACATACTGTCAAAGTCACAGTTAGGGTTTCTTCAGGGTTCTGATATTGAGAAAGCTATTTACACTTACAACAAAAATGTCCTTAATTCATTGGATAACAAATTAGAGGCAAATGGCATATTCTGTGACCTGTCAAAGGCGTTTGACTGTGTGAATCACAGCATTCTGTTTTAAGTAAATTAAAATATTATGGCGTCACTGGTAGGTAGTGCTGCGAAGCGGTTTCAGTAGTATATTGCTAATAGAAAACGAAGGGTGTCATTACATAACACTTCAGTGGTAGGCAATCAGACATCATCTTACTGGGAAGAAATTACATCTGGTGTTCCTCAAGGTTCCATACTAGGTCCACTACTGTTTCTTGTGTATATTAATGACCTGACATCGGTTACATTACCAGATGCCCAGTTTGTCTTATTAGTAGATTATACAAATATTGCAATAAATAGTAAATCAAATATAAAGTTAGAAAGGGCAGCTAACCAAATTTTTACTGACATTGATAAGTGATTCATAGCCAATTCACTGTAATTAAACTTTGAAAAGACCCACTATATGCAGTTCAGAACTTCCAAGAGATTTCCTTCTGGTGTGTGTATAAAATACAATAACATGAGAAAAGGAGAAGTTGAGAGCGTAAAATTCTTGGGGTTACAACTTCATAATAAATTCAGTTGGGAGCAACATACTAGTGAACTGCTAAAATGCCTAAAAAAGCCTGTATTTGCAATGCACATCATGTCAAACACAGTAGATATAAATATAGAAAACTGGCATATTTTGCTTATTTTCACTCCATTATGTCATATGGTATGATATTTTGGGGTAACTATACAAACAGAGAAAAAAAGTTTAGAGTACAGAAGCGTATAATAAGCGTAATGAGTAGTGTAAATGCAAGAACATCATGTCGAAACCTATTCAAAGGATTGGGCATATTAACTGCAACTTCTCAGTATATTTATTCCTTAACGAAGTTTGTTGTAAATAATACATCTCTTTTTCCAACTAACTGCTTAGTACACAGTATCAATACTAGGAATAAGAACAATATACATAAAGATTTAAAATCACTTACTCTTGCCCAGAAAGGAGTCCAGTATTCAGCAACACATATTTTCAATAAGTTACCAGCAACCATTAAGAGTTAAGTTTCAGACAAGGCACAATTTAAACATACTTAAAAAAATTTGGTGGCCAGCTCCTTCTATTCCATCCATGAGTTTCTCAACAAGTGCAGTAGACCATTTTAATGAAAATTTATTATACTTTAATTTTTGACAATACTTGGTTGTAACAGCCAAATAACTACCTACTGTGTGAATGATGGATGTATGGAAAGCAGATGTAAGTCTTAAGTCTGTAAATAGTGGAAGTTCAATTTTAAATCTTGTACATGATCTGACTGTTCTTAACTAAGGATCACTGAAATGAATAATTTACTTTAATTTTTGACAATACTTGGTTGTAATAGCTAAGTAACTAGCTACTGTGTGAATTATGGGTGTAATGAAAGCAGATGTAAGTTTAATTTTAATTTATGAACATAATTTTACTTTTATTGACTGAGGATCATTAAAATTAATGAAACTAAAGTTTTTCTAGTTACATTTTTGTAATGTATTTATATGACATGTTCCACATCCAGGAGGATTCCCTCTTTTATGGGTCTATGGAATGAATAATGAATAATTAATCTAATCTAATCTAATGTAATCAAATAAACACCTTTAGAAAATATTTCCTAACATTTAAACTTTTATTTGACGTTAATAAATTTCTCCCCTTCAGAAACACTTTAATTTGATGTTAATAAATTTCTCCTCTTTGGAAACACTTTTCTTGCCATTGCCAGTCTATATTTTATATCCTCTCCAACTTAGCCATGATCAGCTATTTTACTGCCAAAATAAGAAAACTCATAGAGCTTTTTTAGTGTCTTATTTCCTAATCTAGTTCAACTATATTCTGCTACCCCTGTATCACTTTTCTTGATGTGCATCTTATATCCTCCTTTCAAGACACTGTCAATTTTGTTCAGCTGTCCTTCCAAGTCGTTTTCTGTCTGTGATAGGATTACAATGACACTGGCAAACTTCAGAGTTTTTATTTCTTCTCCCTGAACTTCAGTTTCTTCTGCAAAATTTTCTTTGGTTTCCTTTACTGCTTGCTCAATATAAAGACTGAATAACATCTGGGATAGGCTGCAACCCTGCCTCACTCCCTTCTCAACCACTTCTTCCCTTTCATGCCCCTTGAATCTTATGACTGGCTCTGATTTCTGTACATATTTTGAATACATATTTTAAATAGCCTTCTGTTCTTGTATTTTACCCCTGCCACTTTTAGAATTTCAAAGAGCGTATTCAAGTCAAAATTGTCAAAAGACTTCTCTAAGTTTACAAATGCTAAAAAATGTTGGTTTGCCTGTCCTTTAACTGATTTATAATAGAAGTCATACAGTCACTATTGCCAAAGTTGTTCCCACATTTCTCCAGAATCCAAACAGATCTTCCCCAAGGTCAGCTTCTACCAGTTTTTCCATTCTTCTGTAAAGAAATCATTTAGTATTTTGCAACCATTACTTATTAAACTGACAGTTCAGTAACATTCACAGCTGTCAGCACCTGTTTTCCTTGGAACTGGAAATCCTATCAATAACTTAATAGTTTTATATAGTTATTCCAGAATCAAAATTCCAAGCCCTCTGTTATACATTAATCCAATTCCTTCACTGAAAAAAATTATTTACCTTGACCCACTTTGTTATTATGATTTGTTTTCAAATTTATTCACAGGCAATGCGTGGTCACTTTTGGTTAGTTTGTTAAAATTTGAGAGACCAAGATATTTAAACAACGGAAAGTCCATGTTGGAATGTTAACAGTATTATGAAAGGGATAGATAACTAATCACTGTAAAGATGTATTATAGGTAGGTTGCCTGTCTCAGATTTGTGCATAACTACAAGGATAGGGAGCAGCGGAGGACACAGTGCAGTTTGTGGCAGTCATGGCAAGCAGTGATGGCAGACATCATAAGGCCACCCACTCAGAAGTCTGGAGAATAAGAGATGTCAGCTGTGGCTGAAGTCTGGATTACAAAGAGGAGAGGTGACTGTGGTGTGGTCTCCAGAACACTACGACGACCTCACATGTGACCCACCTCCTACTGTTGCTATTAGCTAAACTGATGGTGTGAACTCACCACAAAATTCACAAGAAGGCTGAAGGTATCTTTCGTCATCTGACTTAAATAGATAAAACTGTCTCATTCCTGACAAGCAGTTAGCTTGGGACATCTGCAGTTGGCAGAAGTTGTACTGGGTGAAAACTTGTAAAGACTCGGCTGGGATCTTTGAAACGGAATTTTTAAACTAAATCCCTAAATATTCCTCGATTGCTAGCACGGTGCACATATTTCCCCTTCTGTAAGAAATGATGGTCAAGTTTGACAAAAGGGCACCAAATACTTTTGCAGAAAGCAGCTTACTCCGACAGGGAGCTTAAAACTAGGCAGGGATCCACTGCATAGTTTTGACAGCGCATGTAGTTAAATTTTCAAATTTTTTAATTAATTAAATGACATGGTGTGTTAAATGTCCAGTTTTTGAGAAGAAATAAAATGATCTTAAAATAGGTGAAGCGAAAACCATGCCAGAGAGCCGCACAAAAATGGAATGAATTAATCCAGGTTGTGTTAAATCAAAAACGATTTATATTATTAATTTGTTGCAGTACTAAACTCAGTGCCATAAAGAGTAGATGCTGGTTTAACTGAATCAGTATTGATATTTCAATGTTTTACAGGTGCCACTGGTAATATGTAGTTGTTTGTGTTGCATGTCAAACATTGATCTCCTTGATGCATAGTGGAACCAGTGCCAAAAATGTGATGTATGTCAGCAACATAAGAAAATACTTAGTTCTATGAAAATCAGTGCATTTGTGTGACAAACATAATGAATCAACATATTGCAAAATATTAACCCCTGACTTGGAGCCGGCCATGGTGGCTGAGCGGTTCTAGGCGCTTCAGTCCAGAACCACGTGACTGCTATGTTTATAGGTTCGAATCCTGCCTTGGGCATGGATGTGTGTGATGTCCTTAGGTTAGTTAGGTTTAATTAGTTCTAATCTCTATGGGACTGATGACCTCAGATGTTAAGTCCCATAGTGCTCCGTGCCATTTGAACCATTTTTAACCTGGATTACAGCTGGATTAAGTACATTTGAAAAAGAGTAATAAAAAAATTTCCTACATTCTCCCTTAGTAATTAAAGATATCAGCTGTCAATAAAATGTTTTCTCAACTATCTGCATCATACTTTTAAATGACATAAGGATTGGAGATTCAGTGGAGTTGGTCCAACGGCAAATTCACAGTTTCTAATTAAAGTGCTTAGTAATTTCCATATTTTGGGCAATTGCTACAGATGAGATGCTACAGGATTTTAAATGCTTTGAAAATGAAATAATCTTCCCAGTATATGTACTATACAAAGTTTACATAATTAAGATGTTAACCCTGTTGGTGTTTACATTTATAATGGGTAGCTTAAATCTATAAAAGTCGGAGGAAAACATTTTACATAATACACCCCAGTGTATGGGACAATCCAAAATGTTTTCCACTCAAACATTACTGGGAGGTGTATGTGCAGGTTATGCAAAGTTACATTAAGATCTGCACATTACATAAAGTAAATATAAAAGATATGCCTGTCAACTTAAAAACGTATTAAAATGCCTCATGGGGTACAGTCCTACCAAATGTGCCATATTGAAATACTTAGGAATATATAGCAAAGAGTACACAATTACAATAGGCAGACTGAGCCATGTCAAAATACAGAAGTATAAAATATTTTCTTATATTACACAGCACTTTCCCATTAAGAATCACAGAATAAGTCCCCATTTATGGATACAAAGTTTGAATGTGACCAAGTTGTGGTCAGCATGGTTATAGGTTTGCACAACAGCAACATATGTGGACATCTATAAATTTCACATGGTTAGGTGACACTCAATCAATATTTTTCGTAAGTTTCTAAGTTCAATGTAGGTTTTGTTCCAAAAATGAACAGCATAGAGACAGAAGTGATGGCGCTTTGAGCAGGACCTGACCATCATTTTGCAGGACAATACTCAAGCATGTACAGTGTAAGCTGTTACTGATTGTTTGACTGATGGGACTGCTAAGTGCTATACCACCTACTGCACTCCCCTGACTTAAGCCCTCATAAGTTCAACTCGAATTCTAACCTGAAGGAAACATTTAACAGCATTCATTTCAAAACTGCTACAAATTCATTGGGCAATAGACTAGGCTGCTCAAACTGTCAACACAACTGGCACTGTTAATAGTATCCTACAACTTCCACATCACTGGCAATGAGTTATAAACAATCCTGTTGACTACTGTGAAGGTCAGTAAAACTTAGTAACATGTACCTATTTTGTACAAGCTATAAATAAATAGTTGCCACTATTAAAGATCCAACCCTCATATTACTGAGATCTGTCTGGATATTTATGCAGCTTCTTTCAGACAGTACTTCATTGTAGAACTGTATCATCTGTAAAAAGTCTGATGTTACTATTAATATTGTCTGCAAGGTCATTAATATACAACATGAACAGCAAGGGTCCCAACACACTCCCCTGGGGTATACCAAAGTTACTTCTACATCTGGTCATGACTCTCCACCCAAGATAACAGGCTGCATCAACCCTAACAAAAATTCCTCAACCCAGTCACAAATTTGACTTTATGCTCCACATGATGTACTTTTGACAATAAGTGGCACTGAGTCTAATATTTCTCAGAAATCAAGAAATACTACATCTACTTTATTGCCTTAATCCAAGGCTTTCAATATATCATGTGAGAAGAGTGCAAGTTGAGTTTCACATGTTGGCATTGAGGAGGTCATTTTATTCAAGACACCTCATTATGTTTGAGCTCAGAATAGAGTCTTGTGAAAGGAAAAGGGAAATGTATCTTTTGGCAAGAACAAGTAGAGTTGATTCAGTAGGCTCTGAGCTCTATGGGACTTAACATCTGAGTTCATTAGTCCTCTAGAACTTAGAAGCACTTAAAACTAACTAACCTAACAACATCACACACATCCACACCTGAGGCAGGATTCGAACCTGCGACAGTAGCAGCCGCGCAGTTCCGGACTGAAGTGCCTAGAACCGCTCAACCACAGTGAACAAGTAGAGACCTCACAGTAGTTGTACACTAAGAAAACTACTCAAAATTACTAAAACTGATATTAAAAAATCAAGAAACATGCACATAATGCCAGAAATCAGTAAGCCTGATAGCAGATTTAAAGGCATAAGCAATATAGTGAAGCAAGAGATAGGCCAAACAACTACAGATGACAATAACATCACTATTGAACTGAATGGATGGGTTACAAATGACAATCCACAGGTAGAAAATGTATTTAATAATCATTTCTTAAACATAGACGAAAGCATAGGGACCAACAGTTCAAGGGAAAGATCAGAGCAATATGCGGAAGAAGTAACTCTCATAAAATTACATCATATGGATGTACCACCATCTTCTACTTCTGAAATTAAGAGGGTCATACATTCTCTCACAAATAAAAGCTCTTGTGGTTTTGAAGGTGTTTCCAATAAAGTATTAATTATTTGTACACATATAGTAAGTCTGGTATTGTCTGAAATATGAAACGCATCACTAACTCACGGCATTTTTCCAGAGGGACTAAAGTATGCCATTGTTAAATCTCTCTTTAAGAAAGATGATAACAGAGATGTCAGTAACTACTGACCTATTTCACTGCTGATATCATTTTCAAATACTTTTTAGAAGGTGATGTATTCCAGAATAGTACCTCACCTTGGTGACAATAATATCCTCAGCAAATCACAGTTTGGGTTTCAGAAGGCTTGCTCTGCTGAGAATGCCATTTACATGTTCACACACCATATATTACAAGCATTAAAGAACAAAACAGCTCTGGGAGGCATTTTATGTTACCTATCCAAGGCATTTGGTTGTGTGAATCATAGTATACTCCTAGATAAAATGAAGTTTTATGGGATTGATGGTATAGCCAACCAATGGATCATGTCATATCTAACCAAAATAATGCAGAAAATTATGATTAGTAGTAATTCAGCCAGCAGAATCCAGGGACATAATTCTGACTGGGGAGAAATAATGTATGTGGTTCCCCAAGGCTTAATCTTAGGTTGACTACTGTTTCTCATATGTGTAAAAGATCTACCGTCTACTGTACAACAAGCAGAATTAGTTCTTTTTGCAGATGACACCAGTACTGTAATCACTCCCAGTATACATACAGAAATGGAAAAAAGTTGCCTGGTTTTCTGTGAATGGTCCCACCCTGAATTTCACAAAGACACATCAGATTCAGTTTTACACCTCTAGGTGTAATGCACCAGTGATAAGTGTAACACATGGTGATGAAATAATACATATAGTGGAAACTTCAAAACTCGTAGGTGTCCTTACTGATTCGAATTTACAGTGGAAAAAAACACATTTTGGAACTCCTAAAAAACATAGTTCAGTCGCATTTGCACTTAGAATCATAGTAAATTTTGTGGAGAGAGACAGCACTAAGTTAACACATTTTGCTTATTTTCTTTCAGTTACATCATATGGAATAATGTTCTGGGGTAACTCATCTTTCAGAAAGAAGGTCTTCATTGCCCAAAAATGTGCTGTAAGAATAATATGTAGTGCTCATCTGTGATCATCTTGTAGACATCTGATTAAGGAGTTGGGCATTCTGACCTCACAGTATATTTATTCGTTCAGGAAGTTTGTTGTAAATAATCCACTATGGTTCAAAAGGAACAATGAGGTACATAGTTACAATACTATAAGGAAAAATGACATTCATTACTCAACATTTATTTTATTCATTTATTTATTTAGCACCCGCATTATCACATTCACGATATTGGACTTGTCAAAAAAACATTGTGCATACAGTTCAGTACAGGGAAAGGCATAACACCGGAAATAAATATAGAGTGTGGGGGAAAATCTTTAGCTAAAGCAGATTGTTCAAAATTTCTGGGTGTTTGTATTGATCAGAATTTAAACTGGAAGACACACATTGACAATCTACTGAAACGATTGAGTTCAGCTACCTATGTTATTAGTGTCATTGCAAATTTTGGAGACAAGCACATCAGTAAGTTAGCTTACCATGCATATTTTCAATCGTTCCTTTCTTACAGAATCATCTTTTGGGGCAATTCATCACTAAGAAAGAAGGTATTTATTGCACAAAAACGTGTTATCAGAATAATGTCTGGGGCTCATCCAAGATCATCTTGTAGACAATTATTTAAAGAATTAGGGATATTGCCAGTAGCTTCACAATATATATACAGCCTAATGAAATTTGTTGTTAGTAACCCAGATCACTTCAGAATTAATAGCACAGTCCACAGCTACAATACTAGGAGAAAGGGTGACCTTCACTACCGTTCATTGAATTTGACATTGGCACAAAAGGGGGTGAATTATACTGCCACAAAGATTTTTGGTCAATTGCCAAACAATATCAAAAGTCTGACAGACAACCAATCGGCATTCAAAAGTAAGTTAAGGGAATTCCTGAATGACAACTCCTTCTACTCCATAGATGAATTTTTAGACATAGGCCAAAGAAATACAGTAAGCATTAACAATTGTACCGTATATAAGACTAACAATGATTATTTGGGATAAATGAATCTTGTGTACTTTGACACGTTTCACATCATTACGAAAGAATTGTGTTCATGATCCATGGAACAAGTAATATAACTAACTAACTAACTAACAGAACAATATAAAATATTATACACTCCTGGAAATGGAAAAAAGAACACATTGACACCGGTGTGTCAGACGCACCATACATGCTCCGGACACTGCGAGAGGGCTGTACAAGCAATGATCACACGCACGGCACAGCGGACACAACAGGATCCGCGGTGTTGGCCGTCGAATGGCGCTAGCTGCGCAGCATTTCAGCACCGCTGCCGTCAGTGTCAGCCAGTTTGCCGTGGCACTCGGAGCTCCATCGCAGTCTTTAAGACTGGTAGCATGCCGCGACAGCGTGGACGTGAACCGTATGTGCAGTCGAAGGACTTTGAGCGAGGGCGTATAGTGGGCATGCGGGAGGCCGGGTGGACGTACCGCCGAATTGCTCAACACGTGGGGCATGAGATCTCCACAGTACATCGATGTTGTCGCCAGTGGTCGGCGGAAGGTGCACGTGCCCGTCGACCTGGGACCGGACCGCAGCGACGCACGGATGCACGCCATGGCCGTAGGATCCTACGCAGTGCCGTACGGGACCGCACCGCCATTTCCCAGCAAATTAGGGACACTGTTACTCCTGGGGTATCGGCGAGGACCATTCGCAACCGTCTCCATGAAGCTGGGCTACGGTCCCGCACACCGTTAGGACGTCTTCCACTCACGCCCCAACATCGTGCAGCCCGCCTCCAGTGGTGTCGCGACAGGCGTGAATGGAGGGAAGAATGGAGACGTGTCGTCTTCAGCGATGAGAGTCGCTTCTGCCTTGGTGCCAATGATGGTCGTATGCGTGTTTGGCGCCGTGCAGGTGAGCGCCACAATCAGGACTGCATACGACCGAGGCACACAGGGCCTACACCCGGCATCATGGTGTGGGGAGCGATCTCCTACACTGGCCGTACACATCTGGTGATCGTCGAGGGGTCACTGAATAGTGCACGGTACATCCAAACCATCATCGAACCCATCGTTCTACCATTCCTAGATCGGCAAGGGAACTTGCTGTTCCAACAGGACAATGTACGTCCGCATGTATCCCGTGCCACCCAACGTGCTCTAGAAGGTGTAAGTCAACTACCCTGGCCAGCAAGATCTCCAGATCTGTCCCCCATTGAGCGTGTTTGGGACTGGATGAAGCGTCGTCTCATGCGGTCTGCACGTCCAGCACGAACACTGGTCCAACTGAGGCGCCAGGTGGAAATGGCATGGCAAGCCGTTCCACAGGACTACATCCAGCATCTCTACGATCGTCTCCATGGGAGAATAGCAGCCTGCATTGCTGCGAAAGGTGGATATACACTGTACTAGTGCTTACATTGTGCATGCTCTGTTGCCTGTGTCTATGTGCCTGTGGTTCTGTCAGTGTGATCATGTGATGTATCTGACCCCAGGAATGTGTCAATAAAGTTTGCCCTTCCTGGGACAATGAATTCACGGTGTTCTTATTTCAATTTCCAGGAGTGTATATTTAAATCACGGACAAAATCTTATCATTGGTATCAACACATCTTTATAACAAAAACATTATTCTGCTTTCGTACATACAGATAGAAGAAAAGCTTGCTAAACACCTTGGTTGATTTTACTAAAACTATTAAATACTAGTATTTTAGTTAACTTGGCATAGTAACATACAGCAAAAAAGCTAGGAGCATAATTACATACATACATGGATGAAAGAAGTTTGGTTTTATCTAGGTATGGTTGATGATTATGAATTTTTGTTGAGAGAGTTATGAAGTAGATCTAAAGATTTGAGCAACATTCCACGTATTCGTTAATGCTGTAGTAGCTGTTGTTTATTAGTAGACTTTTAGTTCTTTTTTTGAATGTATTACTGTTTAGTATTTTTTTATGTTATCTGGCAGTGCACTGTACAAAATTTTTGGTTTGTAAACAACAGTGTCCTGATATATTGATTTTCTGTGCACATCCCTATGATAGTCATCCCTGTTCCTTGTTTGATAATGGTGGATCTCACTATTCAAAGGTGAAATTTGATGGTTTTTAATGAAGCACATGCTTTGAAATATAAATATAGATGGTAATGTCATGATTTTTAATTCCTTAAAGATACCTCTACATGGTGCTCTGTAAGCAATTTCACTTATTAATCTTAAAGCTTTCTTTTGGAGATTAAAAGACTGCTTTGCAAAACAAGTATTTCCCCAGGACACTTTTCCATACTTCAGTAGACTATGCATGTTTACATAACAAGCACTTAACACTGTTTCGGTATTGCAGCTATCTTTAAGCACTCTTCATATGTAAAAGTACTTTCTTAATTCCTTGATAAGTATTTGTACATGTTTTCCCATCTTAGACGCTCATCCACCCATATTCCTAAAAAATTTATCTGATTCTTTTGCTGAATTTGGCCATTTTATAATGTGAATTTTACATTGGTCCTATTTTTCTTCCTTATATGGTTGAAGTTCATCCATACAGTTTTCCTGTCATTGGGACAACTAGACATTTATCTTTAACCATTTTTCTGCCACTTCTGCTGTTTTGTTGACTTTTTGCTGCATCTCATTATCATGCTTCTCTTTTTTAATGAAAATGGTATCATCAGCAAATAATATGATATCAGCTGTTGAAAACTGTTGAGGTAGGTCATGAAGAAAAATCAAGAACGGTGCACCCCATAATTAACTTTTTTTATAATGAGAATGGTACACATTTCCATCCTGAGTAATTTGTACTCTTTGTTTCCTTTCAGTTAAATGTGACTTGAACCACTTGTGGCACCAATGAAATTGACACCAACATCGAAATGCATTCATCTTTGGACTCTAAGCACTATCTTTCGCTCTTCTGCTATGTTCAGTTCAGTTCTTTGTGATCCTTGTATGTGTGAAGGTTAATAAATGAACTATTGCTAAATAGGTGTGATTACTGGTGCAACCAACCCAGTAATCCTCCTCACTGGTGACCCTCTGAGTTGTAACATCTTCTGTTTTCACCATTATACTGTGTCTGTGACCTCTGCATTGGTTATTTTCACATGTATTACATCGACACAGCATTCGAACAATGACTTTGGCCCAGCGCGTAACGCCGGATTTTGTGTTCGACACGCATCATGTTGCGAGCGATGTACACCCACCAGGACTGCAGCACGATGACTCTCACTCAATAATTATGCCGATTTTGCTGGACGTTCCGAGCCTGAACCAATAAGTGAGGTTAAGAGTGCACATGACTCCGGCTGTCAAACGCCTTTGTTCCCGCCACATGTGCTTTCCCTCACCGACTGTGCAGTTACGTATTATGGATCTCCATGCAGTGCGGGACCAACACCAATTTCTGCAAATGCTTCGTTGGACAACCAATACCACCAGGACAACAATTTTCCATGCTGCAATCCATGCAGTACCACATGGATGCCTGCCACGTGGCCGGAACTACTTTGTTAACAGGTCTACCTCCTCAGCATCTGACCACGCCCGCACCTGCCTCGGTTCAGCATCAGCACATGCCTTCCTACTTTGATAGCCCCGGCCTGAAACAGGAACAATAACTTGTTATCTGTGCCTGAACTCCACCTCTGTCCCACTGCTATGCCTCAATGTTTTGTGCCATGACATTCATCTTATCTGCACACCGTTATGAGTGGAGTGACTATGAACAGTGAACATTCACACATACGATACCACGTTCGACACCATTTCCCACAATGTACTTCTGGACAGACCGCACCTCCACAACCTCCCTGCAACACATCTGACCCCAGCTCTGATCATACATCAAGCTTTCCGCGGACTAACACATGTTCTCAAACTTTGAACTTTTTCTCACTTGACACCCTGCACTGGGTCCAGTTGAGCTTCCGCTACCATTCTCGGCACATCTGGGTGCCTCATCCGTGTTGGTCGTCCACTACGCATCAATCCAAATGCACCCACAAGTGCTGAGTTTCCGCAACTGCAGTTGACACATTATGGTGTCTCACCCATGTTGGCCTTCCGCGTCGTGATGGATCGCGCTCAACCACAGCGTGTCACCTTGATGCTGCCACCCAAAAAGCCATCGTTGCCACACCCCATGGAGGCACACTCTCCTGGAACACTACAGTTTCTGTGCCTCATCAACCACCTGCAACGACCAGGAGGACTTGACTGCTGACCTGGTTGATGCCCCGGACTCATCTACCCGGTACACTCTAGGCAGTTCTACATCGGCTTGCACACTCAACTGAGGCGACAATATGGCAAGTGCTCCACGTCAAACAACTAGGCAATGAAAAACCTTCCCAGCTTTGGAGATGGCTATGTGCCCTGGTCAGTGCCGATCTATTCTCTGACACAGCTCTCCTCGCCATCTGGTCAGATAAACTATCTCCTCACATCCGCTTTGCCCTGGCTCAGGGGTCTCCTGAACCTGTCGAGCAAAGAATAGCAATTGCTGACAAGCTACACAATTCATCACTGCTCTATTTTGCCAGCCACTGCCTACCTGACAAGTCTCAGGTTCAGGCTCATTGCCCTGCGACCAGATGCGGCCAGGCCCGTACTGTGCCGACCATTCCGCTCGCTCCAGGAAGCTGTAAACAAGCAACTGGGACACCACTGGCTCCGCCCATGGTCACGCCCCCTCCTGCAACCGAAATTGCTCCAGCCACTGAACCTTGGCCACTGCCACTGACAACAAACTTTCCACAGGAAAAGCAACCGCACTACCCATACTGTTACTTCCACACACAGTTTGGTGAGGCGGCACAGAACTGCAGACCACACCGCTACTTCCAAACCGCCAATTGCAGGTAAGTTTGGGTGCCACCTCCTGCGCACAACATGACAGGAATCCCGAGTACTCCATTCCGTTCAGGAACAACCGAGTAATTGTGGACGACCTTACATTAAAGACATTTTGTCGGGATACCTTTGCCTAGTGGAAACAGGTGCCAATATTTCACTGCTGCCCAGGTCCTTAGTGTCGTCGAACATCCACCATCATCATACATCACTGCAAGCCGTGAATTTAACTAAACTACAATGCTCGGGTTCAACTTCCCATGTCATCACACTCTCCACAAACTGCAATCTTGAGTGGACTTTTTTAGTGTGCGAAATTGACAAACCTATACTAGGCATTGACTTCTTGCAACACCACAAACTTTCACTGGACCTAGTGCAAAACACCATGTTTCACCATCCGTCCAAGACTCACATCCCCTACATGCTCATCTCTGATGACGATGATACAAGAAACCACGCATAAGTGCCTTGTCGAGCTCGAACACGTTGCTCACCTACACAAGGAAAACTTTCAGCCCTCCCTTCTGCTCCACGAAACACAGCTCCAGCTCTCTGATGTAGCAAAGGAATTTCAGACACTACAGCAAGGACAAAGCAAGGTCAGTAAGTGGGCTGAATCTGCTTGCAATACCAGCAATCAAGGTTCCATGTGTTTAACTCCCGCTACCCCTTGCAACTGTGCTATCGAGACTGCCATAACTGCTACTGACTGTTCCACAGGGCCACACCCTCCTAACAAGACAGTGTTAGACACACAGCTGGACACAAGTGTGCATGCGCAACAAGCATCATGTCTTCCCGAACTGATGGCTCCTAGCCCGCCCCTCATGGACAGCACCTCAAACAATGCAACTTCGGCCCCTGCATGCCACCGAGCGACCTCAACTGACAACACAAACAGTGCACTCGCATCAAGCGTTTCGCCCATGATCATGCTGCCACAGGCCGCACTCTCGGATAATGATCTCATTAACGTTTCATGAGGTCTACTGAGCTCGCCTGACCACAGTACCACCGTTTCGGGCCAGCGGCCATTTTGTCACGTTGACTCCTCGGACACTTCGCCGCCTTGGCTCATGTCGGATCCACTGAGTGGCTCCGAACACCACGACCGTGCCTCACCTGCCCCGCCTGCCACACATTGTAAGTAAACCGCCTCCTGTGCCACCAGCAATATTTCCGTTGTTACCAACGGCATGGTTCATAAGCTATGCCTCATGCCAGGTCCCTTGATCTCTAGTAAACCGCATCAACTTTGTCCTGAGCGTGTCTCCAACCTTAAAAAACAGACTTCTGAACTACTAATCTCTGGCGTCATTGAACCCTCTGACAGTAGCTGGTCTACGCCCATACATATGACACCCAAGAAAGACAGATCCTGGCGCATGTGAGGAGACTACCATCAAATAAATGCACGAACAATTATGGACACCTACCCCATACCCAATATTGCCGACTTTACTAGTTCCCTCGATGGTGCGTCCATGTTGCAAACAGGCCTACCACCAGATCCCCATGGCACCTGAAGATATCCAGAAGACAGCAATCACCACCCCAATTGGGTTATTTCATTTTTGATTCATGCCCTTCGGTCTGAAAAATGCAACACAGACCTGGCAGTGCTTCATCAACCTATACTAGGCATTGACTTCTTGTGACACCACAAACTTTCACCAGACCTATTTGACCTAAAATTCTGCTTTGCATATCTTGATGAAATTCTTGTGTTCAGCTCCTCCTTTGAGGACAACATTGAACATGTGCAAACTGTTATGAACACTCTCACGGCAGCAGCCATCGAGACCAACCAGGACAAATTGCACCTACATCAACCTGCTGTCACTTTCATGGTTTTCAGGTCTCTGCCGACGGCATTTCTTCACCCCCTGCAAAAGTACAAATGATACTAAACCTACCCAGACCTTTGTCATTCCAAGAGCTCCAGTGCTGTCTGGGGATGGTTGATTATTATCGCCAACATCTACCTCGGGCTGCGGAGATTCAGGCTCCACTGACGGATGCCTTGGCAGGCACCAACACTTCTGGATCATGGCCCGTTCCATGGACCACTGCTATGACTCCCTCTTTCACTGCCCTCATAGTCTTCTTGCCGAGGCCTGCACCATCATGCATCCTCATCCCAATGCACAGCTTTTCATCACCACAGACATGAGTGATACTGCCATCAGCTGATTCGCCTCCTCGCCACTTCAGATATATGGACTTCATATCTCAGTTCACCAGTGATGTCAGACACATAAAGGGTGCTGACAATATAGTTGCTGATTTCCTTTCACGAGTCGGCGCCGTCCATTTGCTGTTAGCCCTTTCTGAACTACCTAACCTCCAACCAGCTGACAAGGAAACACAAAACCTGATTTCAGACTCTACCTCTTCACTATACTTCGTCCGCACTACCTTCCCTGGCATTTCTGGTGAGATCTGGTGCGACAACAATACATACATGTTATGCCCCATAATCCCAACCACGCTCCGCTGAACTGTCTTCAACGCATTGCATAATTTAGCCCACCATCATGTTCGTACATGGGCCCACCTCATAGTGGAATGCTTTGTGTGGAGATTTGTCAAAAAGGACTGCCAGCAATGGGCACGCTCCTGCATCGCATGCCAACGCTGCAAAGTACACAAGCACACTTCACCCCTCCTCGGCACCTTTTCGATCACTCCTGGGCATTTCCAGCATATTCACATTGACATTGTCGGCCCTCTCTCCCCCTCTAATGGCTTTCATTATGTTCTCTCATCTATCAACCGAACAACTCACTGGGTCAAGGCTGGCCCCCTCCCCAATATTATGGCAAAAACTGTCACTTGAGCTTGCATCAAGTCATGGGTATTGCATTTCAGATGTCCAGCTATAAACACGACTGGCCATGGCAGACAATTTGAGTTGGCCCTGTTCAACAGGATTTGTAACATTTGTGGCATCCAGCGCATCCGTAACACAGCATATCACCTGCAAAGTAATGGGCTAGTTGAAGGCTGGCACCACACTTTCAAGGCGGCTCTTCGATGCCATGACTCTCTATGTATGGAGGCCCTTCCCCTTGTGCTTCTCGGCATTCGTGCGATTTATAAGGAAGACCTCAAAGGCACAATAGCTCCCTGGCGAACTTGTGAGCCCTTCTGCTTCTCTCCCTCAGTCTAGCTTACCTTCCTTCATGGACCACATAAGAAGCCACTTCATCAACCTCCATATCCCTCCACCTTCCAGCCTTTCTCACCCTAAGGTTCACATCTTGAAATCCCTGGATAATTGCGAGTGCGTTGCTCCGAGATGACACTGTCCGTGCTCCCCTCCAACCTCCATATACCAGCTCGTTCCAAGTTCTCCTGCGCTCAGCCAACACCTATGACATCCAGATGAAAAATTCAGCTGTTACAGTCTCTCTCAACAGACTTAAGCTTGCTCATGTCGGGCCTTCTTCTACCCCCCTTCAGGCCACGACCATGCCACTCACTGTTGTGGCTCACGAGGCTCCAACCACTCCCTCCACGTTGGACTTACACACTCCATCGAGTGACTTCCAGCTCCAATCATCGAGCTTTTCTCTGACCTCCCCCTCTACTCCGGCCTCATGCACTCCTTCAAGTGACCACAAGTTCTCACATTGAGCTTACCTACGATCACGCCTCGCCGCCAGGTCCTTCGCCGGTCCCTTCGACCTCTCCACCATCGCCTGCCTCGCCCTTTCGAGGTTTCTCATGCCCCCCCCCCCCTCCCCCTTATCTTGAACGTGCCCTCACTCAAGGTGTTTGTGCCTGTCCCCCCAGACATAATCCATGACACCTCAATAACACTGTGCAATTATACAATGTTCGTCATGTGTTTCTCTTCATCCAGTGCTCATGACACAACCTCCGCCATTCTCTGACACCTGGTGAAATGTGTTCCCCTCTTGCATGATGTTGACCTGGACATGCTTCCTGTGTTTGCCACGCCCACCAGAGACATCGTCGTCATTGCTCCATTCCACCCACAAACCGTCGGCCTACCTATCACCGCTCGACACATTGTGGCGCCGATGAAATCAACACCAACATTGATATGCATATGTCTTTGGATTGTAAGCATTATCTTTGGCTGTTCCACCATTTTCAGTTCAGTTCTTTGTGATCTTGTATGTGTTAAGATTAATAAATGAACTATTGCTAAATGGGTGTGATTATTGGTGCAACCAACCCGGTAATCCTCCTCACACTCATAGGAAATACCGTGGACACCATAATTATACAGTTTTAACAGCAGTAGATTATGATTTATAAGATCAAACACTTTGGAAAGGTCCGGAAACAACCCACAGATCAGTTTCTTGTCCTCAAGTTTTAGGAAACTGAAGAGAGCTGTTTGTGTAGATTTGCCTTTTCTGAAACCATTCTGTGCATTTACAAGAATTTTATTTTTGTTTAGGATGTCTAGCAGACTGTCATACATTATTCTTTCAATTATTTTCGAAAGTGTAGATAGTAATGATAGGGGTCTGAAATTTTTAATGTCAAACTTGGTATTACTGTTGACTGCTTAAGTTTACTTGGAAACACACCAGTTTCAAAGGATTCGAGATTATGCCCACATTAAGTCTGTCTTTTCCACAGAAAGGGGTTCACAACACAGCAACAAAAGTTTTTAACCACTTACCCAGTGATATAAAATGTCTATCAGATAGCAAGGTAAAATTTGAAAATAAATTGAAAAAGTTTTTCGTTGACAACTCCTTCCATTCAGTAGAAGAATTTGTATGTTTGTAATCTGTAAACAGTGATGGGTAGGACTGAATCTGTATATCTTGTTTTCATCTCAAGGGGAAAAATTATTATAATTATTATATTGTGATGTTTAGAGTAAATATAGATGTACAAATTAATTTGAAATATGAGTGTAAAATGACTCATTCTGCGTCATGACGCTTTATCATGCAAAATGATCCATGGAATATGAAAGTAACTAACTAACCAATTAATTAACTCTAAGATCTGCAGCAATTCAATGTCAAGGATATTAGATAGTAGTTTTATGGATCTCTTCTACTACCCTTCTGACAGATGGGTGTAACCTGTAATTTTTTCCAAGAAATGGGCATGGTATTTTGTTGGAGGGACCTACTATACATTATAATCAGCAGAAGAATTAACTCAGTCACAAATTCAGTAGAGAATCTGACAGGGATTTCATTGGGCCCTGGAGCTTTGTTCAGTTTTAATGGTTCCACCTGTTTCTCAACACCACTGTCACTAATACTTATTTCATGCATCTTTTCTGTGGTATGAAGATTAAATTAGGACGATTCCCCTGAGTTTCCTTTGTAAAGAAACATTTTAAAACAGAGTTAAGCATTCAGTTTTTGCTTTTCTACCATCAATTTCAGTTCCTGTCTCAATAGGTAGGGACTGGGCACTATATTTGGTGCCACTAACATCATTTATATATGATCAGGATTTCTTTGTATTTTGTGAAATTTCATACATAAAAAAGGCAGTCACTGGAAAAATGCAGAGGTAGGCAACTATTAGTGAAAAACTTAACACATCAACTGGTATTGTATCTGTTACAAAACAAGCCAGATACATCAGGAAAACAGGGAAAGGAAAAGAAAGGAAACCCTGTGATCTGGCACTGAAGACCATGTAGTATTCTACCAACCTCCATGTTATCATCAGTTATATATCACTGGATGTGGCATGGAGGGGCATGTGGTCAGCACATAACCTTCCTGGCTGTTATTGACAGTTTGACCATGGAGCTGCTACATGTCAATCAGGCAGCTCCTCAATCAGCATCATGAGGCTGAGTGCAATCAGGTCCAGTCCCCTCAACAAGGGAAAATCCCTGACAGTACTGGGAATGAACTGAGAGCCTCCACATGAGGGTTCATTGCAGTGACCTTTTGGGTACAGAAGTGGACAGATACATCGGGAAAGAAGTTATAGGCAGGGAGAAACACACATAAAAAACTATAGAAAAATAAGTAAAATGTAAGTGTTCAAAACAACTAAAAATATTCTCATCCTATCCATTTTATCTACAACTCCATGCAAATGAAAGGAAACAATCTATTGAGAGTTTGATTAGTTCACAAAATATTAAAAGTTTCATGTCCAGAATGTGGTTTGGCACAATATGAGCATCATGTAAACAAACTTCAGACTGACAGGAACCAACCATGAGGATGGTGTGGCAAGGACAGAGAGATAATAAAAAACATAATGGTTGCTCCACACATGGAGGGGAGTGGGTGCTTCCTGCAGTACAGAGCATGGTTCATTGTGGGGAAAGAGCAGAGGGGTGACCTATGGCTCAGTACAGCACACGTGGAGCACCTGCATTGGGGAGAAAACCTTCTGTTTTGGCACATGAGGAGGGTACATTGGTACTGTTGGTGGCATGAGAAGCAAGCAGGAAGGGTGCACATCAAGTACTTGTAGGCATTGCCACAGTGATCTTGAGGTAGGCGTGGGTTTTAAAGCACAGTTGGTGGCATGTGCTAGTGAAGTGATGCTAAGTATGCATGAAAGAGAATATGACAATGTTCTAAATAATTAATGGAAAATCTCATATAAAGATGTGAAACAAATACTAACAAAGAGATAGAGGGGCTGGCCAGTACTTACCTCAGCTCAGTACAGCCAATAGATACACAAAAAACAACCGAAAATTTAAGTTCCTAGCTTTCGGAATAAATGTTCCTTCATCAGGGAGAAGAGAAGGGAAAGAAAGGGAAGAAGGGAAAGTGGATTTAGTTACTCACAACCCAGGTTATGAAGCAACAGGGAAAGGAAAACAGGGAGGGTAGCAAGGATGTAGGCATGGTTGTATGAGGGAAGCCAAAGATATTCTAGAATGGAGGCATGGTTGTAAGAGGGAAGCCAAAGATATTCTAGAATATCTTTGGCCAAAGATATTCTAGAATATCTTTGGCTTCCCTCTTACAACCATGCCTCCATCCTTGCTACCCTCCCTGCTTTCCTTTCCCTGTTGCTTCATAACCTGGGTTGTGAGTAACTAAATCCACTTTCCCTTCTTCCCTTTCTTTCCCCTCTCTCCTCCCTGATGAAGGAACATTTATTCCGAAAGCTAGGAACTTAAATTTTCGGTTGTTTTTTGTGTATCTATCGGTTGTACTGAGCTGAGGTAAGTACTGGCCAGCCCCTCTATCTCTTTGTTAGAATATGACAATGTTATTTGACAGAAATGCACACACCAATAGATATAAGACAACAGCAGAGGACAGGTCAGGGACATTTTTGTGCCTGAATTAGAAAATCTTAACTTTTACAAGACAGAAGACCAACGAGATTTTGGCTTTTATACTACATCAGTCCAAGCACTGATATCAGTCTGTACAAGAGCACTTGATGATAAGGCAAAGAATCATGAATTTGGTGGCAAATCAAAATATAGTGGGGCAAACACAGTACACAGTTCAGATCATTAGTAAAAATCTTATATTAATTTGAAACACTAATGAGAGAAATGGGCTGACAGACTGCATCTCAGAAAATGGTGGCCAGCCACCTTCAGTGTTTGCTGTCCACATAAAAACAACAAAAGAGTTGCATCAAGATGAAGAAAATTTTGGTATGTAAGTACTGGACTGCAATATGGACTACTGCAGTTCACAGTTCAGATGTCACGTAAAAAACACAGGTAAGAAAAGTGTGCATATTAACTTCACTGGACACAGGTGAGGGAAATTTTATAAATGGAGACTGAAGGAAAACACATAGTTTAGCAGACATGAGAATTGAAACCCAGAACTATTTTTAACCCTTACAATTGACACCTCAGCAAAAAAGAATGGAAATAAATGGTTTTAAAATGACAATGTGCTTAGCTCTTCTGCAGAGAAATGGAACATTAGTTCTTTATGGTTTGTGGCTTTTCTTTAAAAACCCTGATGGTCAAATGTGCACTAACCTAACCTAAGCTAAGGTTAACCAAAAAAAAAAAAAAAAAAACAGAAACACTCCCATCAAGGTTCAAGGGAGTCATTTTGCCAATGATTTTGGAGACCTTGCAGAAGCAGTGTGGAGCCACAGGGAGTTACAGAGTCCTTAAGGTTCTTAGGTCTGGGAAGCAAGGGGCACAGAAATCATGCTTATAGTAAGACGAAAGAAAATAGGGTGGACCATAGTGTGAAAGCAAAATAGAAGATGATGCTGTAAATGGCGGAGAGACTCTGTGGATGCCATTGACATTTTTCTACCTGCAAATTCCTGGAGATTAAATGAAAACTCTACTCTGGAGTCAGTTCGGCAATAAATTCAAAACACACCTATGCCAACTTCTTCTCAACATTTAACAACTAAGCATTAGAAGAAGATATCAGAGAATAAGTTAAAAGTAGTACTTAGACAACAACAGAATTTAAAACCGGGATAAGAAACCTTCTGCAGCACACAGTTTCAATGAAAGTATGTGTTTAAAGTACATAGGCATTAGACGTCCAACCAACATACGTGTGAAGTGGCTGTCTAGAAACAATTGCGTAATCAACAGACCTAACAGTAGCAACATTCAATAACTTAAAGTTGAAAATTTCTTGAAAGCCCAGACAAAGTATAAGTTCTGTTTTTCTGTAACTCTTTTGCTCCCTCATAGACCATCAACATCCTAATCGCAACAGTAACAGTGTGCTTGAAAAGGCCTTCAGAAATTTGTAATTCAAGGGAAATTGCACATCCTAGCCCATAATGCTCAGCATCTGTTGGTAAACAGACACGCAATCTAAAATCAGGATAATGAATCTAACAAAGGTTTCTGTAGAGAATGAAGTTCCTGTAGTATTCCTTTGTCTTATTCCACAATGTTCTCATCCTTATAAAGTGTAGTAGCAATGGCGTGTTCAGTGTATTGTATTGTATCATGTGATGTCCGGAATTAAAAAGAAATGGGGGGTGGTAATTTTTTTTGTTTTTGTTTTGTTGAAAGGAAAGAAAGAAAAAAGGGTGAATAAAGGTGAAGGGAAGTGGTTCTATTTTTACTGGAATGAACTTATTGATGGACATCACAAAATTTTATTTTACCTATATTTTTTTTTTTTTTTTTTTTTTTTACTCATCGAAGAAGACAACACAACACATATAAAAGAAATCATCACACTAATATTATCCACAGAATGATCGTTTCACAAGACACTTTCTAGCTCGACTGACTCTTAAGACTGAACAAGACTCGACTGACTCTACTCTCTCTCTGGACCACAGCCTCTTCACGTCCCTCTGGACCAGAGATTTCAACTGTGATTAGCACGCCGATTATTTAATTAATCGTACCGCCGCTGGGCGCGCGCTTGGCGCGTCATTTAAATGGGGTTAAACGCACACCGCGAGAGGCATGGGCTAGCGGTGTCTTACAGGTATCGCCACACGGCCCCCTCTACTGGTGCGTAAGTTTTTCAAACTTCGCGGCAGTACCAGATTTGAGTTGACGAACAAGGTTGTGCAGTGTTTGCACCAGCATTATACAACATTTTCAAACATATGACAAGTACATACATATATAAAGAATTATAGCCTAAAGTACAAAGTTTAAGTAAATATACATAAATTGTTGCACATTACAAAATAGCTACTTTGAAATTGATCAATGGATGACTCATTTTTTTTAGAGAGATGCCTGCACCGTTGGCAGTCCTGTTATTAAAACAATAGCTGCTACCCTGTATTCACAGTTCTTATTGTGTCGACCAGTGAGCACTATGCTTTGCCTCAGTTCAGTGTGGTGCGTCGTGCGAAGCACAGTAAAAGTCACAGCACCACAACTTTGTTTACTTTACAGTTTGCACATCAGGACAATAGGTAATGAATCTGCTTACGACAAAAGAACACAAAAGGTCATACAATTTGGTTTTAAGTTGTCGATGACAACAAAGTTCATGTCAGTATTGTTGTTGTTTAAGAGTGGCTGTGCGTGCACGAGTGCAGTAATTTTGATAAAGTGGTCCATCCACCACGCACCGCGGCACTGCGTACAGCCTCGCGCTCGGGTCCGCTGTTGAGGTATAATAGGCGGTGACACGTCTTACGACGGACGCGACAGTACTGGTAGCCGCATCCGAAGACCGTACAACGCAGACTTCCAAGCACTTTCCAAGGTAGGGATCACTGTGATACGCATCATTGCACTTTATCGTAGAATTTGAGATTAAACTTATCACTTTGTACGGAAAACACTTTTCTATCATATTTTTACTCTTGACTGGTTGATTTCTCTTTATCAACACTATTTGATTTTTTTTTTTACACTGTTCAGAAGGGAGGTTCGACGTCCTGTTCCTTCTGAGAACACATTTTCACAGACACTTCAGTTTTGAGCAAAATTACATTTTGCATCTTTTCTCCTTTTATATTAGGTGCACATAGTAAAACTGTTTTGTGTGTAGCCTTCACAAGAGGACATTTAAGTTTTGAATAGGCAAGTTCAAAATTACATAGAAAAAATGGACATGTACATATACATAAAATGATTACCTACTATAGACATGAAATTCCATATACATAATACAAATGAACTTCTTCGTAGCTAAGTTGCTACATAGCCATTGAAATACTTTGCTAGTCGTGACCTGTGAAACTCTCCCAAAATTCATATTTATATAGAGAATACTAGTTGTTTACATCTTCAAAAACTTACAATTAGACATGTTTTGCTAGTCGTGTCCTGTGAAACTTTACAAAATTCAGATTTATATTGAGATTGCTAGTTGTTTACATTTACAAAATTTTACAATTAGACATGACATGACATATTTATGTACACGAAATTCAGGTTGTGCCATCTATTTCTTGCTGTGCATGTGCACTAACGGAGTACTATCTCCTTCTTTACAGAATATTGAAATCTATGGCATCTGCCATCAAGAATTCTGCAAAACTCGACGAGAGACCCTAAGTGCTGCAAATTATGAATGGACAAAATATACAAAAGAATAGTGCAAAAACCTCACTACCCCACTATCCATAGTCCAGCAGTGGGCAAGGAGGTGGGAGTAGGATCAAGATAGAAGGATTGGGTTATATTCATATTTACAAAATCTTCATCAATACAGTAGTGTTTTCACACATGTGTGCGACGAATAGTGTATCTGTTTGCGTAACGTATGCATCATAAACTTTGCCATTGCGCAAGTGTCACTGACTTTAAGCCAATTCATGTTGTATTCAGTTTCATCCTTTAAAGTTGATCCGAATTGCTGTTTAAGCAAAAAGAAATTCAATGATCATTGTCAATCACTTCCTGTAAATCAGTCAAAGATTTTTGCAAGAATCAATGTGAGTACCGTATATGGTTTAATTCACTCGTTGAATCAGTCATGTTTAGGTAAATACGCGCTTAATGACACGGTAGTTTATATTCCTGAAAAAAATTCGGTCAGTAAACGTACTAATAAATGACTATAGGATCCTTCCATAAGAGGGGTACTTTAGCGAGTATCACGTAGTAAAATAAATATATGAATTTCCTGTAGGTAAAGGAAAATGAATGCGCTTTAGTTTCCATAGAGACAAGAAAATCGCTGTGTCCACGAAGACAGCCGCGTCGTACTGCTTCACACACAAATCTTCAAAAACTTATCCACTTTGCTGAAAGAGAAAGAAAAATCTCATACACTAAAGTATGTTTTCTTGTAATCGTGAATTGTACGTCGTACCGGTAGTCGTGTAGTTTTTGTTTCCGGGTCGAGAACATGAGCAGAGAGCGGGCGACTTCGTATCCTAGCAATTGTTTTATGAGAGTCGCATTTTCTTAACTCTGGTCCAGACAGAACGACATAAAATTGCATAACTTATATACTATCCCACTTACACAAATACATATGTCCATGTCCTCACAGTATCAAGTAATGAGTGCTAGATTTCACCTAAATTACTTCACAGGATAAAAACATGTTAGTGAGTTCATAAGTTCGTAACCATTAAACACGACCTTCGTAAATGTAGAATACGAATCTTACGAAGGCATGCATGGTACTACACAATTAGCCTGTGTAAAGAATGAGATTCTATAACGACAGCAATTTTTATTCGCTACGTAAGCAGATTATTTATTTCGCTGTGGCTGATAAACATTTTTCCTCCACAATGACCTATGTACAAAATTTACGTTTGTTACGATGGAGAGCACACAAACTCTTTATGCCAAGCGTGAGATAATGGTTTTTTAAATAGGGCACATACCAAATAAGTTTTTCTTTCTCCTTTTTTATTGCCTACACGGCGAATCATTTCTCATTAACATCTATCAGTATTCATACACACGTATCGTTTTCATTCATACAGCTTCATATAATTAATATTCACCTTTCTTCTCATCCTCCCCCCATGAACCATGGACCTTGCCGTTGGTGGGGAGGCTTGCGTGCCTCAGCGATACAGATGGCCGTACCGTAGGTGCAACCACAACGGAGGGGTATCTGTTGAGAGGCCAGACAAACGTGTGGCTCCTGAAGAGGGGCAGCAGCCTTTTCAGTAGTTGCAGGGGCAACAGTCTGGATGATTGACTGATCTGGCCTTGCAACATTAACCAAAACGGCCTTGCTGTGCTGGTACTGCGAACGGCTGAAAGCAAGGGGAAACTACAGCCGTAATTTTTCCCGAGGACATGCAGCTTTACTGTATGATTAAATGATGATGGTGTCCTCTTGGGTAAAATATTCCGGAGGTAAAATAGTCCCCCATTCGGATCTCCGGGCGGGGACTACTCAGGAGGATGTCGTTATCAGGAGAAAGAAAACTGGCGTTCTACGGATCGGAGCGTGGAATGTCAGATCCCTTAATCGGGCAGGTAGGTTAGAAAATTTAAAAAGGGAAATGGATAGGTTAAAGTTAGATATAGTGGGAATTAGTGAAGTTCGGTGGCAGGAGGAACAAGACTTCTGGTCAGGTGACTACAGGGTTATAAACACAAAAT
Source organism: Schistocerca gregaria (assembly GCF_023897955.1). Taxonomy (NCBI): domain Eukaryota; kingdom Metazoa; phylum Arthropoda; class Insecta; order Orthoptera; family Acrididae; genus Schistocerca; species Schistocerca gregaria. The sequence continues at coordinate 319,666,584 of NC_064927.1, forward strand.
CAAAGAGGGGTAATGCAGGAGTAGGTTTAATAATGAATAGGAAAATAGGAATGCGGGTAAGCTACTACAAACAGCATAGTGAACGCATTATTGTGGCCAAGATAGATACGAAGCCCACACCTACTACAGTAGTACAAGTTTATATGCCAACTAGCTCTGCAGATGATGAAGAAATTGAAGAAATGTATGATGAAATAAAAGAAATTATTCAGATAGTGAAGGGAGACGAAAATTTAATAGTAATGGGTGACTGGAATTCGAGTGTAGGAAAAGGGAGAGAAGGAAACATAGTAGGTGAATATGGATTGGGGCTAAGAAATGAAAGAGGAAGCCGTCTAGTAGAATTTTGCACAGAGCACAACTTAATCATAGCTAACACTTGGTTTAAGAATCATGAAAGAAGGTTGTATACGTGGAAGAACCCTGGAGATACCAAAAGGTATCAGATAGATTATATAATGGTAAGACAGAGATTTAGGAACCAGGTTTTAAGTTGTAAGACATTTCCAGGGGCAGATGTGGACTCCGACCACAATCTATTGGTTATGACATGTAGGTTAAAACTGAAGAAACTGCGAAAATGTGGGAAATTAAGGAGATGGGACCTGGATAAACTGAAAGAACCAGAGGTTGTACAGAGTTTCAGGGAGAGCATAAGGGAACAATTGACAGGAATAGGGGAAAGAAATACAGTAGAAGAAGAATGGGTAGCTCTGAGGGATGTAGTAGTGAAGGCAGCAGAGGATAAAGTAGGTACAAAGAAGAGGGTTGCTAGAAATCCTTGGGTAACAGAAGAAATATTGAATTTAATTGATGAAAGAAGAAAATATAAAAATGCAGTAAATGAAGCAGGCAAAAAGGAATACAAACGTCTCAAAAATGAGATCGACAGGAAGTGCAAAATGGCTAAACAGGGATGGCTAGAGGACAAATGTAAGGATGTAGAAGCTTATCTCACTAGGGGTAAGATAGATACTGCCTACAGGAAAATTAAAGAGACCTTTGGAGAGAAGAGAACCACGTGTATGAATATCAAGAGCTCAGATGGCAGCCCAGTTCTAAGCAAAGAAGGGAAGGCAGAAAGGTGGAAGGAGTATATAGAAGGTTTATACAAGGGCGATGTACTTGAGGACAATATTATGGAAATGGAAGAGGATGTAGATGAAGACGAAATGGGAGATACGATACTGCGTGAAGAGTTTGACAGAGCACTGAAAGACCTGAGTCGAAACAAGGCCCCCGGAGTAGACAACATTCCATTAGAACTACTGACAGCCTTGGGACAACCAGTCCTGACAAAACTCTACCAGCTGGTGAGCAAGATGTATGAGACCGGCGAAATACCCTCAGACTTCAAGAAGAATATAATAATTCCAATCCCAAAGAAAGCAGGTGCTGACAGATGTGAAAATTACCGAACTATCAGTTTAATAAGCCACGGCTGCAAAATACTAACGCGAATTCTTTACAGACGAATGGAAAAACTGGTAGATGCAGACTTCGGGGAGGATCAGTTTGGATTCCGTCGAAATGTTGGGACACGTGAGGCAATACTGACCTTACGACTTATCTTAGAAGAAAGATTAAGAAAAGGCAAACCTACGTTTCTAGCATTTGTAGACTTAGAGAAAGCTTTTGACAATGTTGACTGGAATACTCTTTTTCAAATTCTAAAGGTGGCAGGGGTAAGATACAGGGAGCGAAAGGCTACTTATAATTTGTACAGAAACCAGATGGCAGTCGTAAGAGTCGAGGGGCATGAAAGGGAAGCAGTGGTTGGGAAAGGAGTGAGACAGGGTTGTAGCCTCTCCCCGATGTTATTCAATCTGTATATTGAGCAAGCAGTAAAGGAAACAAAAGAAAAATTTGGAGTAGGTATTAAAATTCATGGAGACGAAGTAAAAACTTTGAGGTTCGCCGATGACATTGTAATTCTGTCAGAGACGGCAAAGGACTTGGAAGTGCAGTTGAACGGAATGGACAGTGTCTTGAAAGGAGGATATAAGATGAACATTAACAAAAGCAAAACGAGGATAATGGAATGTAGTCAAATTAAATCGGGTGATGCTGAGGGAATTAGATTAGGAAATGAGACACTTAAAGTAGTAAAGGAGTTTTGCTATTTAGGAAGTAAAATAACTGATGATGGTCGAAGTAGAGAGGATATGAAATGTAGACTGGCAATGGCAAGGAAAGCGTTTCTGAAGAAGAGAAATTTGTTAACATCGAATATAGATTTATGTATCAGGAAGTCATTTCTGAAAGTATTTGTTTGGAGTGTAGTCATGTATGGAAGTGAAACATGGACGATAACTAGTTTGGACAAGAAGAGAATAGAAGCTTTCGAAATGTGGTGCTACAGAAGAATACTGAAGATAAGGTGGATAGAGCACGTAACTAATGAGGGGGTATTGAATAGGATTGGGGAGAAGAGAAGTTTGTGGCACAACTTGACTAGAAGAAGGGATCGGTTGGTAGGACATGTTTTGAGGCATCAAGGGATCACAAATTTAGCATTGGAGGGCAGCGTGGAGGGTAAGAATCGTAGAGGGAGACCGAGAGATGAGTACACTAAGCAGATTCAGAAGGATGTAGGTTGCAGTAGGTACTGGGAGATGAAGCAGCTTGCACAGGATAGAGTAGCATGGAGAGCTGCATCAAACCAGTCTCAGGACTGAAGACAACAACAACAACATTTCTTCTCATAGAACAGCTTCAATATAAATCGCAAATCATCAAATAATACTACGTGGTGGCATCATTGGCTCACACACAACAAAATCCTCATCATCATCATAAAAACTACCTTATAAACTAAAATTCACATTCATTCTTTCACACTCATTTCAGCACAATCATTCACTCATGCTGGCGTATAGTATAGCATTCTGGTGGCTCTCAAATTCATCACAGTTATTAACATAATAAAATCTTTTTTCTTGTACATAGTTTCCTGTTCTAGAAAATGCCTGTTTAAGGAGTGAGTTTGGTCGCTAACTTCGTTGTCCTTGGCTAGTAGTCAAATTATTCGTAGCCTAGTAAATATAACGTAGATTAAATAGTTCTTGGATTGCATGTAATGTTTAACGTAGATTTGCTGTAGTTTAATGCGTTATGATTCTTTGCATTGACTAACAATTAACACTAACATTTTAGCTGTAACTAGCACATCCTTTCTCTTTTCTTACTTTACGTACTGCTGTAAGTGGTAGTGGGCGTAAAGTCCTTTAACTTTCTGTGTTGTTGGGTATGCTAATAAATAACATCCAGGGTGAGGAATATCGACGATCCGGTATGGACCTGAGTAAACTAATTGCCATTTCTTAAGCAAACGTTTTAGCCTCGTAGATTTGGGATGGGTTGTGAGCAATACCAAATCATCAATTTCGAACACACGTGTCGGTCTGACCCGTTTATCAAATTTTTTCTTCCGGAGCTCCGCAGTGTGTGCCAGGGTAATGGCAGCTTGCCTTACCTTTTCCTGCAAAGAAATATCGTTCGAAGACAACTTAGGCAGGGGACTTGACCATGAGTTTTTTTTTCTGGTTCGTCTGATAATAACTCGGCAGGTGAGAATCCGGTTGAACTATGTGGCAAATTGTTCACAATGTACTCGAACGGAGCGAGGTATTCTATCCATTTGGAATGTTTTGTAGAAGAATGGATGCGCATAAATTGATTAAATTCTTTAAAAATTCGCTCAACGGGGTTACCCTGTGGGTGAAATCGGGAAGTAAGAACATGTTTAATATCGGAATCTTGCAGAAATGATTTCCACTTTGCACTCGTAAAGTACGATGCATTGTCCGTTAGGACAGCGACAGGTTTTCCGACGCGGGCTAGGTAGTCGGCCGAAAAGCGTCGAATGATAGCCGCAACAGTGGCTGTGCGTAAGGCGTACAATTTCACATACTTAGTAAAAACGTCCAATATAGCCAAAATGTATTTAGCACCACCGCGGGATTGTGGATAGGGTCCGCCAATGTCTACGGAAATCAAATCAAGCGGTTGCTTTGGAAGAATGGGATGCAATTCAATTGATGCATGTTTGTTCAAATATTTTGCCTTCTGGCAAATAATACATTTGCGAATGACCTGCAGGACTCTACGTCGCATGTTAGGAAAATAGCAGGAGCGTAGGATCTTGGCGGCACATTTATTAATGCCATAATGTCCCCAGGTTTTGTGGGTGAACAAAATGAAGTCGTCAACATAAGCTTCCGGTAAACATACCAACCAACGCTCTGACACGAGATGGGAACGATGAAACAGTACACCATTGTTGATCTTGTAGTAATTTTGAAGATTAGAATTTGAATTCTGACATAATTTTGTTTTTACTGTAGACCACCTAGGATCGGCATCTTGTAACTGTGCAAAATCCCTGCAGATTCGGCGATAGTAGCGGTTGTAGGATTCGTCATACATTAACATGACCTGAAAGTCGGAAGTTTGCTCATGCAAATCTGAAAGATTTTTCGCATCGTGCGGAAGACGAGAAAGGGCGTCCGCAACAATATTGGTTTCGCCGGAGATGTAAATAATTTCGAAATCGTATTCTTGTAACGACAAACACCAACGAGTGACCCGGGAATGAAGTAATTTGCAAGACAGTAAAAATGATAAAGCTTGGTGGTCTGTGTAGATGCGTGTATGTTTTCCCCAGAGAAAATATTGAAATTTTCGCATAGACCAAATAATTGCAAGGGTCTCGCGTTCCGTAACTGAATACGATCTCTCGCATTCAGTTAAGGTGCGACTGGCAAAACTGATAGGTTTTACTATTGTTCGATCATGTTCAACAGACAGTTGAAACAAAAAGGCCCCAAGTCCATAAGATGACGCATCGGTCGATAGGCAGAAGTCTTTTGACATGTCCGGATGACAGAGGAGTGGTGCGTGGATTAATGATTGTTTAATTTTTTCAAAATCGGCTTGACATTCTGTAGTCCATCGCCAAAGGGAATTTTTCTTTAGAAGATTTAGAAGATGTGGGCTGTTAAGAGCTTGCTGTGTCACGAACTTTCTGAAAAATGACGAAAGACCCAAAAATGCTTTAAGTTGTTTTTTGGTTCGGGGTGCAGGAAAGTTGCGAATTGCTTCAGTCTTTTTAGAGTCCGGCCTGATGCCTTCCGGCGTGATGATGTGGCCAAGGAACTTAATCTGTTGTCGGGCGAACCTTGATTTTTCCAAATTGATTGTCACGCCTGCATCGGCGAATTTAATCAAAATTTGTCTTAGAAGATCGACATGTTCTTCCCAGGTGGCAGTCGCCACGACTAAATCATCCACATAGGGAGTGATTTGTGAAAGTAAATCTGGCCCGAGGACGTCGTCAAGCGCCTCAATAAAGATTCCTGCACTTATTCGTAACCCGAATGGCAAAACACGGAATTGGTATGATCGCCCTTCGCACAAAAATGCGGTATATTTACGTGATTCAGGATGTAGAAGAACCTGGTAGTAGGACGATCGTAGGTCGATATTAGTCAGAAATTTGGCGTTGTGAAATTTCAGGAGTTGTTCGTCCAGATTTACAGGGCGAGTATTTACCGGTATAATAATTTTGTTGATTTCGCGTGCATCGAGAACAAGACGCACGCTTCCATCGGGTTTCGAAACTGACAACAAAGGGTTGCAATACGGCGAGTGCGAATTTTCTATGATTTTCCAACGTAGCATTCTGTTAATTTCCTGCATAACCGCTGGTTTTTTAGACCACTGTATATTGTAGTGTGTACGACAAAATGTTAGGTGGGGTTTGACATCCATCTTGTACACATACCCACGTATGATACCAGGTTTATCTTGAAAGACTACTGAAAATTGTTGAAGAAGGTGAAACAGATTCTGTTTTTGCAAATCAGTTAGATGGTAGGCTTCGGCACACTTTTCCCACAGAGTTTTACTATCAGCATTGTAAGAAGAATTGCAATTGTTTGTCATAGAAAAATTAGTGATGGGCACAGATTGTACTTTCAAGTGACGTACGTCCCGATAAGAATTGTTGTTATTAATTGTTTTAGATAAAGGTATCAAAATTCTTTGCTTTTCAACCGTCAATTGACAGATACCATTCCCTAAGTCAATCACTGCTCGATACTGATTTAAGAAATCGATGCCGAAAAGACATGGAATTGTTGAATTATCCACAACAAGGAAATGATAACGAACATGCACGTTGGAAACAACAAAAGTTAGAAGAGCTTGTAATTTGACATTTTTTGATTCGTTTCCTGTGGCACCGATGATTCGGCAGTTCTGCATTGGAAACGTCGGAAGTTTAGAACCTTTATCTAGATCCAAGTACAGGGAACTAGAAATCACGCTTACTGACGCTCCAGTGTCGAATAACACTTCTACAATGGATTTCTCTAACGATAAAACAGCAGTTGCCTGAACCGTTACCTTTACTTTGTCGTTATTACTAGACTTATTATTCTCGGCAAGTAGGTCATGTTCCATAGTGTGTCCGTCTTGGAATCTCAAAAAACAATTTGCAAGATTATTTGCGCCCGTGCTCACGTTCTCGACCGGGGGTTGGGCGCTTACGCCGGTCTGCTCATGTTTTCCGCCGCGTTATTAGGCGACGCATTTTGGTCATCACTTACCTCAATAATATTTATCCTTTGTTCATGGACATGTTTGGTATTCGGTGGAGTTTGATTACCGCAGTCCTGATTATTAGCCTTGTTTGTTGGTACAAAGTGTCGTGCATTCGGAAACATATAATTGTAGTTGTGTGGTGTATAGTTCGGGTTTCCCCACTGCGGGGGTGGATAACTGACTCTAGAATTTTGACAATTTGAATTATTCTGCTGATATGGCGAATTTCTCTCAAAATAACCAGGGTTGTATCTTCCATCCTGACATCTGTTTTGATTGTTGTTGTTTCGGTTACGGTTGTTGTTGCCTCTGGAGTACTGATTGTTGTTGAAACTACCATTGCGTCTGTTGCCATTACTATTACTTTTTCGGTAAAATTGACCATTACCAAAACTGTTGTAATTGTTGGAATTTTGGAATCGGGGATCGCAAGATTGCTGCGAATATTGTGTGAAGTTGGGCTGTTGTGATTTTTGCCCCTGATTTTGAGGAAGCGGGTTTGCATTCCACATGTTACCGCTGTTGTTATTTTGATTGAAATTATGGCAATTGTTTTGGCGAGAGTTGGAATTAGCATTATAAATATGTGGAGTGTTCCCTGAATCTCCTCTAAACACAAGGTCTACTTCATTCAAATAATCTAGAAATTTCTTGATGTTAGTTTCCGGAACACCAATTAATTGTGTCCGGTAATGCAGGGGTAAATGACTTTTTAAGGTGTTAATCACATCGGCAAGATCGGCCGGTTTTGACCAATAAAGTGTTTTGTCCAGGTATCTTTCAAAATATTGACGCAAAGTTTCTTTACGAGGGTTGTATGGTTCGGGATTGTGAACTTCATGTCGAAGTTGTTTTTGCTCATGTTCTGACCAGAATTCCTGCAGAAAAGCCTCTTCAAATTGCTTGAAAGTTAAATTTTGCCTTTTTATTTCAGCTCCCCATCTGGATGCTCGCCCCCTCAACAGATTACTTACAAAAAAAATCTTTTCCGCATCTGACCAGTTGTGCGGAAACATTCCGTCAAAAGACCTAATAAAAACAATCGGGTGCACCGCTTGGGTATCATCGGAACTGAACGTTGGAAAATAGGCATGTTTAATCATGTTACCGTCAACAATACCGGCAGGCACTATAGGGCCTGAACTATTGTTCCCTGGTGAATCTTCATGGCACAAGGGTGGTTGAGAATTACTGTTTTGTGCGATCACTGAGAGCGGCTCTGTTTGATGTTTTTCGCTCGCAAGTGATTCGCTGTTAGACTGTGGAACAAACTGCACAGTGAAATTAGGCGGTGAACTCGTTGTGAGTGGGGCTGTAGGCGGAACAGTAACTACGTTAGAATCGGGAGTTAATAACTGAGAAATTTGGTTTTTTAAAGTGTTGGTCTCGGTTTGCACCTGCGACATGGCCTGGTGTAAAATCTCTTTTGCAGCGGTTTCTACCCTTTGCTCAATGAGCCTGTTGCAAATACCACATTCGTGCACTAATTTTTCTGCAATGTTTGCGTTACACTCTAAAGAAAGCGATTCTGTTTTTTCCTCCAAATGGGAAATTTTTGCTTTCATTTCTAATTGTTGTAAGCATACTACGCTAACTTGTTGAGTAATACCTTCGATATCCATCGAAATTTTATTTTGTGAGGTGGTTTGATTTTGCACGAAATTCTGAACTAGATCATTGACCTGAGCCTGAGCGTTCGTGACCTGATCCAACTTGGTTTTACATGACTGCATTTCGAAATTTGTCACTGTTTGATATTTAACAAAGGAATTTTCGTGAGTGTTTACACGACATGACAATTCGTTGAAACTTTCGGTCAATTGTGTCGTTTTTGAATTAAGTTCTGAGATTTGGTTAGCCTGTTTTTCCAGAGTAGATGTTACCTCAGAAGACAATTGATCGATTTTGCTGTTTAATTCTTTTGTACTCTGCTCCTGTTTATCAAATCTAGTGTCTAGTTTATCAAACCTTTCATTAAGGATGCTATCCATACTTCGCGTAAGAAGTTGTATTAAAATTCCGTACTGATTCGGATCAATGTTTGGATCATTGTTCCTTTCACTACAGTTGTGCAAATTAGGATCGGAGTGGGAAATCCCTAGTTGGACACGTCTACTATCGTTTTCCATAGGGTCAGGATTATTGGGTGTGTCACCTGATGAATTACTTTCGTTACTTAGTATTATTTGATGTGATACACCTGCAGTAAATTCCATAGATTCTGGGCTGGAAAAGCCTAGGAAAGGGGATGCTGATGATACAGTAGCATCACCGTTATCAGTTTGCTGTTGCTGTTGTTCCATTTTTGCCAATAATTAACAAACGTGAAATATACAAATAGTACACCCAGAATGGCGATGGCTTGCAAAGTACAAAAGATAAATAAAATTTAAATAGTTAGACGGTAATAACTATTACTTGATAGAATTTCCAAAAATGTCTGAATTATTATTGTGGTTGTAACCGTATTCGCGTAGCTAATCTGAAAGTGGTGACATGACGTAACAAACAGGATTGACTCATAACAATGACTTCTGCATATCTTACTGTTGAATTTCAATGTTATAATAATAGAAATTCCATTGACAAAGGGTATGATTCTTGTTTAGGGAAAGGCATGGGAAATGGGAATAAAAGTTAGCATAGGCGGGAGGCGCACGCTGGACAATGGCATAGCAGAACAAATGCTTTTGCACTACTCACCGCGCTGCGTTGAAGCTTGCAGAAATCTTGTTAATCTTGAAACAACGTTAGCTCTCGTTTTCATATTGGGCATGAAAGAGAAAATTACAGTTTTTTAGCCAATGTACAAGACAATAAATATTACTACACGTATAATTTTACTTTAATTTGCCCTTGTTAAGTTCATTCCAGTAAAATCCGGAGATTGGCGTTCTGTAAACGGTCGCCAGTGTGATGTCCGGAATTAAAAAGAAATGGGGGGTGGTAATTTTTTTGTTTTTGTTTTGTTGAAAGGAAAGAAAGAAAAAAAGGTGAATAAAGGTGAAGGGAAGTGGTTCTATTTTTACTGGAATGAACTTATTGATGGACATCACAAAAATTTATTTTACCTATTTTTTTTTTTTTTTTTTACTCATCGAAGAAGACAACACAACACATATAAAAGAAATCATCACACTAATATTATCCACAGAATGATCGTTTCGCAAGACACTTTTTAGCTCGACTGACTCTTAAGACTGAACAAGACTCGACTGACTCTACTCTCTCTCTCTGGACCACAGCCTCTTCATGTCCCTCTGGACCAGAGATTTCAACTGTGATTAGCACGCCGATTATTTAATTAATCGTACCGCCGCTGGGCGCGCGCTTGGCGCGTCATTTAGATGGGGTTAAACGCACACCGCGAGAGGCGTGGGCTAGCGGTGTCTTACAGGTATCGCCACAATCATATTTATTTGTCCTGATTTCTACAAAAGAATCTTTTGCATAAGAGATTGTCCAAGTTATACATGATTTCTAGGCATACTCATTTAAGGTTACAATAAAACACTTTTACATTAAGTATTTATGTAATACATTTCATAAATTTAAATATTCTTCGGTGGAGTAAAAGCAGTGATGCTGTACATATTATTTTAGAAATTTTTCTAAGGTTTTGACCTCAGAAATAGCTTTTATGTTTTTAGGAAATTTGTTATAAAGTTTAACTTCCATGTGGGAAGTACCTCTTTGGCACAGACATGTTGATTTGAATTACATGTAACTTTTTGTTTTGACTGTTAAAGTGATCATGTATACCCCACTATTTTTGCAGTCTGCAGTTCTTACCTATTACATTTATTTTAAAGAATATAAGGGTTTTCATAAAGTATAAACATGGTAATGGAGAAATACCAGACATCTTAAACAGAGGTCTCTAAGTTTGCATACAAACAAGATTCTAATGCCCTTTCTGTAATTAGAAGGTGCTATTAACCGTTTTAGCATTCCCCAGAAAGTGACTCCATATTTAAGGTGAGAATGGAAGTAGGCATGATATGCATTCATAAATGTTTTTAGTGAGTAAAGAAGGTAGCGCATCTTATTCAGTCCTGCATTAAGGGGAGTTGGAACGCCCTGTCATGACAGTGTTAAACTTAGTGACTTGGCTTCACCGTATTTCAGGAACCACTGTAGCCATTAACATGAAACTTTTACAGGACATTAAACTGTATCTTCTAAGTCTATTGAACAGCAATAATTGCATTTCAGCCACTGCTTTCAGAAATACAATTTTGTAATTGCATGGTTAAAATTTTGTGTACTTTTTTGTACATTATCCTAAATATTTTTAATTATATATAACATTATATTCTTCTTTCAGTTCAGTAGACTCAGGATATGTATTTTATTACTCCCTGAAAATCTGAATAATCTACTCAAAGTGGTTTCTGAGATTTAGGGTAAAATGCAACAGAAAATGTAAATTTTCAGGAACAGCTTCTAAAGTTTCAAAGGACCTTAACTCACTTAATATATGCCTAATTTTTATTTTTATTTTTAGCCACTCAAAAGCACCCTGCACCATACTGTATATCACCCTCTTGATCTTTTTCCAAGTTTTTTCTTCTTTTCTTTTTTCTGGACTCCTTAGTAGCCAACTGTGCATGCTAACTTTGTCCATCCATTCAAGTTCTCTGATCCAGTTTTCTCCAGGATTAATTCCCATACACTATAGAATTTTCACCTTACCAATGTTTCCATCATTAAAAGCAATAACAGCATCACTGCCCCCCCCCCCCCCCCCACACACACACACCATTTTAGTGTCTTCATTAAAAAAAAAAAAAAAAAAAAAAAAAAAAAAAAATTGGTAAGCGAGTCCAAATAAGATTATTGAACGACTCATTGGGATTTTGAGTCTGACCATACAGACACTTCTTCAGTAATTCAGGATTTGGCAGGTGTCTGTAAATAGGTTTTATGATATCCATGACTGCTGCTGGGATGGAATGTTTACGGCTGTATGAACTAATTGAGTACTGAGCATTGCGGTAATTGCACCATGAATCAGGTCAAAGAGGGCAAAGGTGGTGTACTGGTTTTTCTTCAGTTGACAGTCTGTGGAAGAAGGTAGCCCATACTGCCCGATTCATTTTCAACAAATACTCAGTATAATTTCTAATGACCATACCATAATACTGCTGTAGTTAATCAATCATTTTGTCTGTCAGCCTGCCTCTTACGATTTTACCATCACTTCGACATACAACGAGTGTTTATACTAGGAAATGATACGATACTGTTTTTGTTCTATCTCCCCTTAAGGTATTGAATATGTTTATCCCATTTTACATTGCTCTGCAGCAAAAACCCTAAGAATTTGAGTTCAGTACTGTTACCAACTAGTTCATTGTTGATAGAGACTAATGGGATAAACTTGTCCTAGTTTTGGAGTATTGTGGACTTCTAATACAATGATTTTTTTACTACTTATTATAAGCTGATTTTTCTGTGCCCAGCTGCTAAGATATTTTGTGGCAGTGTTTACTGGCTGCTGTCACCTTTTTGTAGAATAGTGGTGTCATCCACAAATATGACTGTTTCACATGTATTCACATTTAAGTTGAGATCACTCAATTAAATAAGGAACAGCAGTCCCATTATTGATCCTTGGGGTACACAATTTTTAATTTGCTTATTGTTTGACAAATGTTCAGATATTGTTTTCATGCAGACAGGTGTGTGCTTGATGCATACTGCCTGCTTACAATTGCTCAGGACAGACCTAATTCAGCTGTTGGACTGACCTTGAATACCATATTTTTCAAGCTTTGACAGAAGAATCCTATGGTCCACTGTGTCAAAAGTTTTGGCAGGTCAATAAATGCCTCTATTGATACCTGTTTCTTGTGACTCAGGCTTAATAAGGAATTGATGCTCATAAATAGAAGTTGTTGCTGTTGGCCTCTTATTTCTGAATCCAAGTTCATTGATAGGTTACTGCTACTATTTACAAATTTCATAAATTTGTCATACATAACTTTTTCCAGTACTTTTAAAATGCAGGAGGAAATTGTGACAGGTCTGTAGTTATTTACATTGTCTTTCACATGTTCTTTATGTACTGGAATGATTTTAGATGTTTTCAATGCATCAACGAAACTGCCAGCCTGAATTGATTAGTCGCACAAGTGTGTAAGCTTTTCAATCATGTTTGATGGAATCTTCATTAAGATTGTTGCAGGGTACACCATCAAGGTTGGAATATTTTAGTCCTTTTATTGCATTAGCTGCTCCATCTTGTGAGAGACAACTGATGTACATTGACTCTCTACAAGCACTTACTTTATATTCATTGGCTTTGGTGCTCTTATGTAAATTTGATTGTATCATATCATCAGCAACACATGGGAAAAAATTGTGTGTGTTGGCTACTTTTAAATGGTTTGTTACTTATTTATTCTTTGTGATAGCGTTATATTTTTTTCAGGATTGTCTGAGTTCACCAGATTCTTTTCTTTATAACCTCCACACTGCCTTCACTTTATTAGCTGAATTATAAATTTATTCATCATTGTGCATTACTTTTGCTGCTCTTATTCGTTTTCTTAATATTTTGCAGCATTTTTATGGTATACATGCATTTTTTAGCATAAGGGTTACGGTCTACCCAAATGCTATCCTCAGATTCACACGGTGCACCCTGCTTTAGACAGATGAGGGTCAGGTGACCGAATGACTCCCAGAATATGGAAACCCCCTCTCTTTTGCCCTAGAGTTGGGAAACTGGCTCTAAAGGTGGTGAAACAAAGAAGATGGTCAGTGGCATAAGGATGTAGAATGCACTGAACGAAGACTACATTAAAGGCCTAATGGCACGTGCTAGTAATTATCATGGCTATGCTCATGGCGAAATTAGCATCTGGGGTAAGTTCCTTAATTGGATCTCTGGGAGGAACAGTTGTGAGTACAGACATGACGAAAATCAGATGACAAGAAAAAATAAAAGTGGCAACCTGGAATGTAAAATCAATGAGTCAAGGAGGGTAAAGGGAAATTACATAACACAATTCAAGAAATGGATATGATGGGAGTATAAATACTTGAAGTTAGCGAGATGCAATGGTCAAACACAGGAGATATTTACATAAAAGGACACAGAGTGCTATAATCAGGCACAGCAGATTGGAAGCATGGGCATGGAGTCAGTGTAATACAGCGAAAATAGCAAGATGTCTCAAAACAGACTATACCCATATGCCAATGTAATGTAATTGCAGCTGATTGATAGCCCAGTGATATAATATTAAGTTTATGCCCCTGCAATGGGCAAGGAAGACTGAGAGATAGAAGAATTTTACAATAACTTAAATGGAATTTTGAGAAAACTTGACAAATATGTGTTGACAGTTATGGTGGGAGATTTTATTTCAAAAGTAAGGGAAGGTGCAACATCAGACATATTAGGACGATTTGGAATAGGAGAGAGGAATTTTAAAGGGGATGATCCTGCAAATTTTGCGGTGTCAAATAATTAAGCAATTATGAACACCTAGTTTAAACGTCCACCAAGAAGACTGTATACAAGGAAGTCTCCAATGGACAGGCCTGGAAATGTATGAGGAATCAGATTGATCTCATACTAGTAAATAAACATTTCAGGAACAGTTGCACATCAGTAAAAACATACCCAGGAGCAGATGTAAACTCTGATCACACACTCACACACCACTTGTAGGGGTTTTTAAAGTTAGATTTAAGAGAGTGAATAGAAAGAAAAAGCAGATCAAAATTTGAAGAAAATGAAAAGTCTGACAATAAAACAGGATATACAAACAGAAGTCAATTAGTGATTAACACAGAAGACATCACAATTAACAACATCAGTTTAGCATTGAACAAATTACAGAATGCTGTACAGCAAATACAAGTACATGAAACCACAAAGAAAGAAGAGGAAGTCATGGATGATGGACGAGATAATGAATCTAATGCACAAAAGGAGATAAAATAAAGGAAACTAAATGAAATACAGGAAGATAAATAAGGACATCAGAAGAAAAATAAAGAGGCAAAAGAAAATGAAAAATAGAGCATTGTGAAGAAATCAAGTTCTGTCAAAGTAAATATGATAGTTTCAATGTACACAAGTAAGTCAAAAAAATTATGCGGAAATACAAGAAGAGCACCACTGGAAAACTCGTGAGTGAGGCAGGGAACTTTATGGTGGAGTTAGAAGGCAAGAAAATGAAATGGAAAAATATATAGAAAACCTATTTAATGACCCTAGATGTGCTTTTAATTCAAGTACAAATGAAATAAGTGGTACAGATATACTAGAAGTAGAGGCTCAAACAGCCATCAATAAGATGAAGGACATAAATGCTGTGGGGCCTTATAAAGTAGAAACTGGGTTCTTAAACATGTGTGGCGCCGATAAGGTCGACACCAGCATTGATCTGAGTATCATCTTTCAACTAAGCTAAACATTATCTTTGTGCTGTTCCGCCATGTTAGTTCTATGTAAGTCTTTGATGTGTTCAGGTGAATAAATGAACTTCTGCAAAATGAGAGTGCTGTTTGGTTTAACTGATCCGAACTTCCTCCTCACTGGTGACCCTGAGTTGTAACGTCTTCCGTTTTTGCCGTTTTACTGTGTCCGCGACCTCCGCGTCTGTTATTTTCGCATGTATTATGACGACACAGCATTCAAACGACTTGGGCCCAATGCCTAATGCCGGATTTTGTGATCAACATGCATCATGTTGCAGGTGATGTACACCCACCAGGACTGCAACACGATGCCTCTCACTCAATGATTATGCTGATTTCGCTAGATGTTTTCGAGCCTGCAACAATAAGTGAGGTTAGGAGTATGCATGAGTCCGGCTACCAAACGCCTTTGTTCCCACCACATGTGCTCTCCCTCACTGGCTGTGCAGTTACCTGTTACGGTTCTCCGTGCAGTGCGGAACCAATGCCGATTTCTGCAAATGCTTTGTTGGACGACCTACCACCACCAGGACAACGATTTCCCACACCACAATCCATGCAGTACCGCAAGGATACATGCCATGTGGCCAGAACAACTTTGTTCACAGGTCAAACTACTGAGCATCTGACCATACCCCCACCTGCCTCAGTTTTGAATCAGCACTTGCCTTCCTACTTCGATATCTTGGCCTGCAACAGCAACAATAACTTGTTATCTGTGCCTGACCTCCACCTCTGTCCCACTGCTACACCTCAGTATTTTTGTGCCACAATATTAACCTTATCTGCACACGGTTTTGAGTGGAGTGACTATGAACAGTGAACTTTCACACATTCTGCCCCACGTTCGATATCATTTCCCACATTGTACTTCTGGACAGCCCACACTTCCACAGCCTTATTGCAACACAGGTGGCCCCAGCTATGATCATATGTTGAGCTTTACTAATACGCGTTCTCAAACTTTGAGCTTTTTCTAACCTGTCACCCACGTGCCAGCTCTAGTCGAGCTCCAGCTACCGTTCTCGGCACAGTTTGGTACCTCATCCACGTCGGTCTTCTGCGACGCGTCAATTCAAGCACACCTGCAATCAGTTGAGCTTCCGCAACCACAATCAACACATTATGGTGTCTCACCTATGTCGGCCTTCCGCGTCACGACGGATCGCGCTCAACCACAACATGTCACCTTCACGCTGCCTCCCAAACAGCCGTCATTGCCACATCCCCTGGAGGCATATTTTCCTGGAATACTACAGCAACAACAGCTCAGTGCCCCGACGAACTCAACTCAACCTGTTCTTTCGAACATTCTACAAAGGTTACCGACACTGCCCCCATTTAATCCCAACAGGGCAACAACCTGGATCAAAATTGTGGACGAAGTGCTCAACCATTACAAACTCAATGAGTCAACCAGATTTCTGTGCCTCATCACCCACCTCTAAGACCAGGAGGACTTGATTGCTGACCTGGTTGACATCCCGGACTCATCTACCTGGTACCCCCTAGCCAAAAAGACAGTTCTCACACTCAACTGAGGCAGCAATACGGCAAGTGCTCCACGTAGAACAACTAGGCAACAACAAACCTTCCCAGCTCTCAAGATGGCTACGTGCCCTGGTCAGTGCCGATCCATTCTCTGACACAGCTCTCCTCGCCATCTGGTCAGATAAACTATCTCCTCACATCCGCTTTGCTCTGGCTCAAAGGCCTCCTGAACCTGTGGGGCAAATAATGACGATAGCTGACAAGGTACACGATGCATCACTGCTCCACTTCGCCAGCCACCGCCTACCTGACAAGACTCAGATTCAGACTCTTGAATATACACTGATTTCTGACAGTGTCTACCAGAAATTTAGCACCCAGAGCATAGTTGCGCACAGTCAGTGTGGGCAGGGCCATACTGTGCCGACAATTCCACGTGCTCCGGGAAGCAGGAAATAAGCAACTGGGACATCACCGGCTCTTCCCGCAGTCACGCCCCCTCCTCTAACCGAACATGCAGCAGCCACCGAACCTCGGCCACCACCTCTGACAACGCACTTTCCACAGGAAATGCAACCACACTACCCTTACTGTTACTTCCACACACAGTTTGGTGAGGGGGCACAGAACTGCAGACCACCCAGCCAATTGCAGGGATACCTTTCCCTAGTGGACACAGGTGCCAATATTTCACTGCTACCACGTCCTTAGTGTTGTTGAACATCCACCATCATCATACATCACTGCAAGCCGTGAATTTAACTAAACTACAATGCTCGGGTTCAACTTCCCATGTCATCACACTCTCCACAAACTGCAATCTTGAGTGGACTTTTTTAGTGTGCGAAATTGACAAACCTATACTAGGCATTGACTTCTTGCAACACCACAAACTTTCACTGGACCTAGTGCAAAACACCATGTTTCACCATCTGTCCGAGACTCACATCCCCTACATGCTCATGTCTGATGACGATGATACAAGAAACCACGCATAAGTGCCTTGTCGAGCTCGTACACGTTGCTCACCTACACAAGGAAAACTTTCAGCCCTCCCTCCTGCTCCACGAAACGCAGCTCGAGCTCTCCGATGTAGCAAAGGAATTTCAGACACTACAGCAAGGACAAAGCAAGGTCAGTAAGTGGGCTGAATCTGCTTGCAATACCAGCAATCAAGGTTCCATGTGTTTAACTCCCGCTACCCCTCGCAACTATGCTATTGAGACTGCCATACCGTGTACTGACTGTTCCGCAGGGCCACACCCTCCTAACAAGACAGTGTTAGACACTCAGCTGGACACAAGTGTGCATGCGCAACGAGCGTCATGTGTTCCAGAACTGATGGCTCCTACCCCACACCTCACAGACAGCAACTCAAACAATGCAACTTCGGCTCCTGCATGCCACCGAGCGACCTCCACTGACAACACAAACAGTGCACTCGCACCAAGCGTTTCGCCCACGATCATGCTGCCACAGGCCGCACTCTCGGACAATGATCTCACTAATGTTTCACGAGGTCTACTGAGCTCACCCAACCATGGTGCCACTGTTTCGGGCTGGCGGCCATCTTGTCACGTTGTCTCCTGGGACACTTCACCACCTCGGCTCCCGTGAGATCCTCCGAGTGGCTCCGAACACCATGACCATGCCTCACCAGCCCCACCCACCACATATTGTAACCAAATCATCTCCCATGCCGTAAGCAACATTTCAGTCATCACCAAAGGTATGGTTCACAAACTTCGCCTCCCACAAGGCCCCCAATCTCTAGTAAACCATGTCGACTTTGTCCGGAGTGCCTCTCCGACCTTAAAAAATAGATTTCTGAACTACTAAACTCTGGCGTCGTTGAACTCTCTGCCAGTAGCTGGTCTATGCCCATACAGATGACACCCAAGAAAGACGGGTCCTGGCGCATGTGCGGAGACTACCGTAAACTGAACGCATCAACAATTATGGACACCTACCCCATACCCAACATTGCCGACTTTACCAGTTACCCCACAGGTGCAACCACGTTCTCTGTCATTGATTGCAAACAGGCCTACCACCAGATGGCATCTGCAGACATCGAGAAGACAGCAATCACCACCCCGATCGGGTGAGTTTGGGTTTGTTAATGCTACGGGTATGATAGAAGCCTTGTACAGTGTACAAATATTGTTTCAGAGATGTAAATAAAAATGCATTTGGATGCCTAATAGATTATCATAAGCCTTTTGATAGAGTAAAACACAACACATTGATGGAGATTTTGAGAAATATTGGAATGGAGAAAAGAGATCTTTGAATCATCAAGAATCTGAACTGGATACAAACAGCAGTGTTGTGTATTGATGGAGAAACATACTGAAGCAGTCAAAATTCTCAGGGGAGCAATTCAGGGATGTATCTTGACATATATACTATTTAACATATACTCAGAATTCATATTTAATAGAAAATCTCTGTAAGAAACAGAAGAAGGAATTTTGATAAATGGAATAAGATTAAACAACATTTGATACACTGATGATACGATTGTATTTGCTGACACCATTCAAGTGTTACAACTATTACTGTAAAGAGCTGTAAGAGTTAGCAGTCAGTATGGGCTTGAAATAAACACCACAAAGACGAAACTAGAGAACTATAAAAAAGGTACAACAATATGCATACTTTGGAACCATGATAACTGAAAATTGGAATAAGTTGCAAGAAATCAAGTTTTGCTTTGGAAAAAGCAAGAAGTGTGTTTCAGAAAATGAGTGCTGTCTTTGATAACCATAATCTAACTCTAAGAATAAAAATCAAACTTTTGCACTGCTGTGTATATTCTGTCCTCCTATATGGGGTAGAGACATGGACCTTAAATACAAACATGAAGAAGAAGCTGGAGGCCTTCAAATTATGATTTTATAGGCAGATCCTGTGAATACCTTGGACCCAGAGAGTGAACACAACACTTAAATTAATCAAGACAGTGAAATGCCAGAAGTTGCGATATCTAGGACATATCATGCATAACTAGATATGATTTGCTACAAAAAAATGCTTCAATCGAAAATCAACACCAAAGTCCCAGAAGAAGACAAATATCTTGGTTTGATAATGTTAGACACTGGTTCAGTGCGTCTTCAACAGAATCATTCTATGTTCCTATGAACTAGAGAAGAATAGCCATCATGATCACTAACATACAAACTGGATAGGCACCGAAAGAAGGAGAATATGTGCATTGCAAGTGTGGAATTTTTCGATTTACCGTACATATTTCATAAAGCAGCCATTTCTTCTGGGATGAAACCTTATTCCCCCTGTGATCCAGCTGTTGGTTCTAGGATTCCCCTTATGGCTACAGTTTTCAATGGCAATGCAATTTGAAAGAAATGGGTTAATTTATCAATGAACGTGTTGAATTTTTCATTTATGTTATTAATTTTGTAAAGCTGTGACCATTTTTCTTTCAGTAATAAGCTAGTCAAGTAGTTTACATTAACCTGATTATACCTTTTACATCTGTTTCTTAAAGAATGTTGTTAGTATTACTACCTTTTATTTCTAAGTGTAGTATTTGACCAAGATGGTCACTAAAACTTCAATTGAAAATTTTTAGTGAAGTTGTGTGTAAACTTTTCTTCACTAGAAACTGATCGAAATTCCTTCACAAGTTTCTGTTACTAGGGTACCAGCTTTTACTTCAGCCATTAAATCATAGGATGTTGCAAGGTTAAAAAGGGCCGCTCTATTTCTACTATTTGTGAGGCTATCAATATTGAAGTCAACACAGATTATCAACTCACAATCCATTTTATTTACTTTATCTAGCAATGATTCCATTTTGTTTAAGGAAAGTTCAAAATTTCAAGATGTTGATTGACAAACTGTAGCAATAACCTGGTTGATATGAATAATTTTTCTAGCTGTAATTTCTTAATCCTTGTGATATTTGTTCTAATTAAGTCAGGTAGAGCGGTACAATCTATATTTTCTTTTATGTAAATGCCACCCCACAATGCTTGCTGTTTTTCCTGCAGTAGTAGGAAGACAAAATGAATCTATTTGTTTTCTTATACTGAATAAGTTCTGGTTAAGCTAGTGTTCAGAAATGCATAACACTGAGATAGCTTTTAGTTAACAGTTAATTTTACAATATTATTATTCAGGGATAGCACATCACGGTGATAAATTTTTAGATCAGGTGTATTCACAGTTTGCTAGTTGGAAGTCATATTTACGGCATCACATACATTTAGTTTAAATTAGGGTTGCCATTTATGTTGTTATTTCGTTTTTCTTTGTCGTTCATTTTACTTTCCATTCTGTTGTCAGTTGAACATACTAGAAGCTGATCGCCTGTTTTATTCCTTAGTATCACACTGAGATGGTGGATCCATTCACAAATTTTCTGTAAAATCCTACCATTCCTAAACTTTCTTTAACTATATTTTCATGACAGGTACCAGACACTTATAAGTGGTATGTTGTTGTTGTTGTTGTTGTTGTTGTTGTTGTTGTGGTCTTCAGTCCTGAAATTGGTTTGATGCAGCTCTCCATGTTACTCTATCCTATGGAAGCTTCCTCATCTCCAAGTGCCTACTGCAGCCTACATCCTTCTGAATCTGCTTAGTGTATTCCTCTCTTGGCCTCCCTCTACGATTTTTACCCTCCATGCTGTCCTCCAATAGTACATTGGTGATCCCTTGATGCCTCAGAACATGTCCTACCAACCGATCCCTTCTTCTAGTCAAGATGTGCCACAAACTCCTCTTCTCCCCAATTCTATTCAATACCTCCTCATTAATTATGTGATCTACCCATCTAATTTTCAGCATTTTTCTATAGCACCCCATTTTGAAAGCTTCTATTCTTTTCTTGTCTAAACTATTTATCGTCCACGTTTCACTTCCATAAATAGCTACACTCCATACAAATACTTTCATAAACGATTTCAAGACACTTAAATCTACACTCGATGTTAACAACTATATCTAACTTTAACCTATCCATTTCCCTTTTTAAATTTTCTAACCTACCTACCCAATTAAGGGATCTGACATTCCACACTCCAATCCGTAGAATGCAGTTTCCATTCTCCTGATAACAATGTCCTCCTGAGTAGTCGTCGCCTGGAGATCCGAATGGGGGACTATTTGACCTCCGGAATATTTTACCCAAGAGGACGCCATCATCATTTAATCATACAGTAAAGCTGCATGCCCTCGGGAAAAATTACGGCTGTAGTTTCCCCTTGCTTTCAGCCGTTTGCAGTACCAGCACAGCAAGGCCGTTTTGGTTAGTGTTACAAGGCCAGATCAGCCAATCATCCAGATTGTTGCCCCTGCAACCACTGAAAAGGCTGCTGCCCCTCTTCAGGAACCACACGTTTGTCTGGCCTCTCAACAGATACCCCTCCATTGTGGTTGCACCTACGGTACGCCTATCTGTGTCGTTGAGGCACGCAATCCTCCCCACCAACGGCAAGGTCCATGGTTCTTGGGGTGGGGGAAAAAAAAGTTTAAACACGTAAAAATGTATTTAAAAAAATAAATCTTGTGACTAGAGGCAGTACATAATGAACAACTTATTTATAACTGCCATGGTACCAATACTTAGTCACTATACCCACAGTCAAGAAAACTTTAGCATTGACATATGTACACATTCCGCAATATGGCAACATGTAGTAATGGAGAAAAGTTTTGGAAGTGAATTGGACTAAAAGAATCACAAATGAATGACTGCTTCTAAGAATCATATGTGAAATGATACGAATGAGCAAACAATCCTGGCTGGGACACATATTGCAAAGGAACTGCCTGTTATGAAGAGTCAGGGGCGGAAACATTTCAGTGAAGTAAGTTAATCTTTACTGCTTCGCGAATGTCTTGGTCATATATCGTCGCACGTCAGTAAGGTGATCACAAATACTGGTGTCTTGAGTGACCACATAGGATACCCAGGAAAACAGAGGCCGTCAGAAATAGTGAACTAAAGTGAAGTTGTATATACGAAATATTCATAGCAGCATAACAGAGGATTATCAGTTGTGCATTTATGTACTGTGTCCTGCACTGAACGTGACCAGAACACAGAAACGCCAACACTGTAATGAAAGCTAGATGTGCACCACAGAGGCGATAAACGTCTCAGTGAAGTAGTGCAGAATACTGTCTAGCAAGACATTTGTCACACTAGGCTGATTACGAAAACCTGCCTACAGACAAATCTTTTCTGCATGTGTGATTGCAGAGAAGGAATTGTCGATACTGATGACAAATTACCCTACAAACAAACACAAACACACACGAGAGAGAGAGAGAGAGAGAGAGAGAGAGAGAGAGAGAGAGAGAGAGAGAGAGAGAGAGAGACCATCAAGCCCATTTTCTACAAAAAAATTGTTTCGTGGGATTCATCCATGACATACGCTTCCTCCAAATGCAATGAGTACATACTGAAGGCAGCGTTGTGCTTGTTCTGTTGATGATGCCATCAGATAGCCTTCTTCCCTCGAAGAGGCAAGGGCATCAATGAGCATAACACACCATCCGATAGACTGTAAGTGCAGACTTAAGCCATCCTATAAGAACCAAAGGAAGGAAGACAGAAAGATTATGGTCTAACGTTCCGTAGACATTGATGT
Source organism: Schistocerca gregaria (assembly GCF_023897955.1). Lineage (NCBI taxonomy): Eukaryota > Metazoa > Arthropoda > Insecta > Orthoptera > Acrididae > Schistocerca > Schistocerca gregaria. The sequence continues at coordinate 319,689,745 of NC_064927.1, forward strand.
CATTAGAGATGGAGCACGACGTTGCTAGAGACAGAGCATGAGCTAGGAATGATTCAAGGATGTCTTCAGTGAGATGGTAAACTTGAATGAATCATTCATATCAAGCAAGATTTGAAAGAACGCCCAGAAGGCCACCTGTATACATACAGTATGTAGAAATGGAATACAAAGAAGAAAATTTGTGGTAAGATCTTATGGGACCAATCTGCTTAGGCCATCGGTTCCTAAGCTTACAGTCTAATTAATCTAATTCTGACCAACTTACACTATAGACAACACACACACACCCATTCCCGAGGGAGGATTCTAACCTCGGACAGGGAGAGCCACGTGGACCATGACAAGACGCCACAGACCGCGTGGCTTACAAAGAAGTGTGAAAGTGTTAAATCAATAACGACAAAAGAGTGAGGCAAAGAAAATGAGGAAAAAATCATCAATGGATAAGTCAATGAGCAGTATGGAGAGGGAATAGAAAAAGTGGTATATCCTTATAATATATGTGGGTCAGGTCTTATGCCTTTTGTGCTTATTATTTGGCTCAAAAGCTTTACATTGGTCCTATCAGATGGTGATTTGACTAATTTGACTGTTATTACCTACTATAACCATCTAGCTGACAGGGTCTTGTGTGTTTCAAAACAGTCACACCACGTTCGCGAAATAGTTACCGTGGCATTTACATATACCAACACTTTATTCTTAATATTTCAGCCAATGGCCTGGAATAATGCTTGAATTAAAATACACTCTGGCACAGACTAAACAATAGTACTTTAATCTTGATAACTATTGTCATCAAATCGAACATCTGGATAAGGTCTTGATACTTCTGCTGTACGTATTTACCAGTATCCTGGTTTCAAATTCATGCTACTTATCTATTTTATATTGGACAATCCAGCAATTAATTCATCAACTACAGGTGGTCTATTATCCCTCTCAGTTCAAAAAATAGTCTTCAGTGTTAGTTCTGACTGTACTCTTAGATTTCTGTACCATCACCTAAGGGCTGTTGTAAGATCTCTGAGACATCCCAATTCATCACTTATTTGGCTGCCTTTTTTATCTCATTCTTTAGGGACACTGATGTAGGATATGATTTCAACCAAAAAAAAAATTATGCTTATGTTGTTTTATTTTGAACTTACACACGAAGCCTGTCACCTCTCCATGCCTCACAGAAAACATTGTTCATTATTAATTCTTTAACAATAATACCAACTGCTCCTGCTCTTCTTTACTAAGAGTCAATACAGACTTTACAGCCTTTAGAGCTGAACTCTCCTCATTTCATGGTCCAATAACTGGAAATGTAGCAGCATTATAATACGTAGTGCCTGATATTTCTCTCACCTTTTTCTTCAATCAGCTGGACATTGATTTGTTTAATATGCGATACTAATAATGTAGATTAATTAAACTCACATTGATAAAATTTGAGATGCAACAATACTTCTTGTATAACATGTTTACTTACTCCCATCAGTCCTAGCAGGTGAATGCCAATAGCTGAAAATCAAGCCGTTCTCCTCTATGTACTCCTCTTAGTACAACGCTGATAACACTATCCAAATTAAAAATAATTTTCACTGGTACACCTTCAATGAAAACCTGTACAACTGGTACAAAATGACAATCCATCCGTTCCTCCCTTTCTTTCAGGAGAACTCTGTTTAGGTAATTCCCACCATCAAACCATGTTAATCCTGAGCTAATCTTCATGTTTATGTTGTTGTTGTTGTGGTCTTCAGTCCTGAGACTGGTTTGATGCAGGTCTCCAAGCTACTCTATCCTGTGCAAGCTTCTTCATCTTCCAGTACCTACTGCAGCCTACATCCTTTTGAATGTGCTTAATGTATTCATCTCTTGGTCTCCCTCTACAATATTTACCCTCCACACTGCCCTCCAGTACTAAATTGGTGATCCCTTGATGCCTCAGAACATGTTCTACCAACCGATCCCTTCTTGTAGTCCAGTTGTGCCACAAACTACTCTTCTCCCCAATTCTATTCATAATCTCCTCATTAGTTATGTGATCTACCCATCTAATCTTTAGCATTTTTCTGTAGCACCACATTTCAAAAGCTTCTGTTCTCTTCTTGTCTAAACTATTTATCATCCATGTTTCACTCCCATACATGGCTACACTCCATACAAATACTTTGAGAAACCACTTCCTGACACTTAAATCAATACTCGATGTTAACAAATTTCTCTTCTTCAGAAACACTTTCCTTGCCGTTGCCAGTATACATTTTATACCCTCTCTACTTCGACCATCATCAGTTATTTTGCTCCCCAAATAGCAAAACTCCTTTACTACTTTAAGTGTCTCATTTCTTAATTTAATTCCCTCAGCATCACCCAACTTAATTCGACTACATTCCATTATCCTCATTTTGCTTTTGTTGATGGTCATCTTATATACTCCTTTCAAGACACTGTCCATTCCGTTCAACTGCTCTTCCAAGTCCTTAGCTGCCTCTGACAGAATTACAATGTCATCAGCGAACCTCAAAGTTTTTATTTCTTCTCCGTGGATTTTAATACCTACTCCGAATTTTTCTTTTGTTTCCTTTACTGCTTGCTCAATATACAGATTGAATAACATCAGGGAGAGGCTACAACCCTGTCTCACTCCCTTCCCAACCACTGCTTCCCTTTCATGTCCCTTGACTATTATAACTGCCATCTGCTTTCTGTACAAATTGTAAATAGCCTTTCGCTCCCTGTATTTTACCCCTGCCACCTTCAGAATTTGAAAGAGAGTATTACAGTCAACATTGTCAAAAGCTTTCTCTAAGTCTACAAATGCTAGAAACGTAGGCTTGCCTTCCCTTAATCTTTCTTCTAAGATAAGTCGTAGGGTCAGTATTGGCTTACAAAATGCTCGTTCGGCCTATGCTAGAGTATTGCTCATCACTGTGGGGTCCATACCATGTTGGGTTGACAGAGGAGATGGAGATGATCCAAAGAAGAACAGCGTGTTTTGTCACAGGGATATTTGGTAAGCGTGATAGCATTACGGAGATGTTTAGCAAACTCAAGTGGCAGACTCTTCAAGAGAGGCGCTCAGCATCGCGGTGTAGCTTGCCAGACAGTTGGCACTCCTTAATTAATGTCAAAAGTTCAGCTTTCCTTGTCTTTACATATTTTCAATTTGTTTTAATCCATTTCTATTAGAAGTTTCCCTGTTATAGACACAGATATATACCCACCCCTGCATTCACAAGGATGAAATGGCGTGCAGCTCTAACCCACTGACCACTTTCATTCTGATGTTCTGATACCTTTTTTTGGTATGCTCTTTCTGCAAGGGAGTTCTCTGATCTGCTCAATGACTCATTCATTCTGGCATATTTTAAAATCTAATGCCACAAATGGAAGTTTTCTCAGAATTTCTTTGCTAGCCTAGAAGTCTAGTTTGTAACAAAAGCTGTGAAGGTTTTACAAAGACATTGTTTCCTTGTACTGTTCATAATATTAGAGATTGCTGTCTACTAACACAATTTTCTACATCAGCCCAATATTTACTGTGACCATTTTATTTATTCCTCTTTAAGGCACGCTATCCCCCTCCTGTACCTTAACTTTTGACATGTAAACATTTGCTTTCACATTCTGTCGCTTTTCTGTAGGTACTATCACGCCTTTCTCATTCAGATTGTCAGTAATATTAAAGACATTAACGCAAATTGACATGGCTTCCAGTCAAAGATATTTTCCGCAGCCTCTATTCATGTTTGCACTGTGAGCTAATAACATGTGCTACTGAAACTCCCCTGTAGCTAGTCATGTACCAATTTAGGTCCCACTATGGTCAGGTAACCATTTTCCATTGCCAAGTAATACATCTGACACATCTGCCAGTCTGGTAACAGAGTTATCTAAAAACCTTCATGTAACTAATTTCCATCCTCACATTAAATTCCTCGTGAGATCAATTCCCAGTAAGCTGTACCATTTAAAAGAAGAATGGGATTGTATAATATCACCAAATATGAATATGATATTGTTTAGTGTAAATTTGTAACCATCTGAAATGAGGGGGAGGGGGAGGAGGAGGGAAGGGGAGGGCGTTGCATAGATGCACACTGTATGTGCAGGATATCCGAAACCCTGGGATTCATTTCAGTCCAACAGTCAATTTGGCACACAAACAGATTACTTTATGAGTCCAAGCACTGTGCGCTTTATGACCTCCTAGTTCCCACAGAGTGGAGATATGGGCAAAAACATGTTTTTTCAGTCCCTGACATGTAGGCTTCAATGCATGACAGGCACATTTGTTTTTGTAGTTGTATTGTCCTGCTTTGCAAGACAGCCTATATATAAGTGGCAAAAGACGGTTTTGAAACCCTTGACATGTTGGCTAACTTGCATAACACGCTTATTGTGTTGGACTTGTTTCCACCTGCTTTATTCATCTGTTTTTCAGTGGCTACATTTTCAGACACGAACAGCTGATATGAGTGGAGCAGGGTAGGGACAGAGAGAGGTGGACAAGAGGGACGGACAGGGAGAGATGATGCAGGAGGGAATGGTTAAAGACATGGGACAGGAGAAGATGGAAAGGGTGAGGGGGAAGGAAGGAGGAACATCGAGGGACAGGAATAAGACATATAGGAAGGAGGCCAGGATGAGATAACAGAGAGACCAGGGAGGAGGAGATGGACAGAGAGAAAGAGAGGGGGCAGAAGGTATGTTGTGTGCATAAGTGCATATTTTATGGGGCCTAAAAATGTAGATGGAGGAGGTGATGGACACAGTGTGTGTGTGTGTGAGAGAGGGAGGAGAAGATGAGGTGGATGAGGTACGTGGATGAGGTAGGTGGATGGAGGAAATACAGAGACACAGAGGGGGAGTAGGTGTGGGCAAAGAGAAGTGGGAGGCGGGAGGAGGACACAGGCCCACAGACGGGGGGAGGAGGAGATGGACAGAAAGGGAGAGAGGCGGTCGGAGAGAGGGGTGGGAGAGAGAGGAGGGAGGGAGAGGGAGAGAGAGGAGGAGAGAGAAGGAAGGAGGGGGGAGAGAAAGAGGGAGGGGGGAGAGAGAAGGAAGGAGGGGGGAGAGAGAAGGAAGGAGGGGGGAGAGAGAAGGAAGGAGGGGGGAGAGAGAAGGAAGGAGGGGGGAGAGAGAAGGAAGGAGGGGGGAGAGAGAAGGAAGGAGGGGGGAGAGAGAAGGAAGGAGGGGGGAGAGAGAAGGAAGGAGGGGGAGAGAGAAGGAAGGAGGGGGGAGAGAGAAGGAAGGAGAGGGAAGGAGAGGGGGGATGGGGAGAGGCAGAGGGAGGTAGAGGTAGAGGTAAAGGTAGAGGTAGGGGGGGGGGGGGGAGTGGAAAGGAAAGAGGAAGGGGGTCGGAGAGGAGGTGTGGGAGGGGGAGAGGGAGTGGGATGGGTGAGATGAATAGAGAGAGGGAGGAGGAGTTAAAAGGGTGGAAGGGGGGGGGGGAGAGAGAGAGAGAGAGAGAGAGAGAGAGAATGGAGGTGGATTATAGGATGCCAAAATACATGTATCTGATAGATGTTGCTCTGTTTAAAAGAGCTATTCTTGAGCACTAGCACATAATGTCAGCAGTTCTTAAGGACAAGCAGACATATGAATTCTGCTTACACTATTCCAGTTAAACTACAAACATATTAGGAGCTTAAAGGGAAGATATGTTCTGGCTGTTTCGCATCTCAGACAATACAGGAATTGCTGTGCAAAATTGACTTTTCTTAGGCAGTTTCAGGAAGATGGTACAGCTTACGGAAATTACATTGAAAGGGTTTACATGATGTGTGTGTCATAACCATAGGTACCATAAACATCACCGTAAAATTCCTACAGCTCTTTAAGCACAGTGTTGCCAATAATAGCTGTTTTATTTTCTGTAACAATACTATCTCATTGATACAATGCAAATACTTAGTTTATTTCTGTCCCTGCACACAACAGTCTTCGAATTTTAATATTTTCTCTCAGCTCTTGGTATACATTTTGGTCAAATCTGTACAGCTGACCTGTACAAAGCACTGGTTAATGTACAAGATATTGGCTTTTTAAGAAAGATAGTGTTGCTGTTATTCATAAGATGAAAATAATTTTAGAACATGTGTTAGAGCCTTGATAGTTCTATCATATTAATTGGTATGTTTACTTTCATCATTAAAATATAATAAAAGGAATTAACAAGACAAAGCACTCGTTAGTCTACAAGATATTGGCTTTTTAAGAAAGATACTCCTGTCATTATTCATAAGATGCAAATAATTTTAGAACATGTGTTAGAAGCCTCGACGCTTCTAATATCATATTAACTGATATGTTTAATTTCATCATTAAAATTAAATAAAAAGAATGAACAAGACAATGTTGGGAAAAAGTTAATACTGTATTTTCAATATAATCATTCATTACATTTCAGAAGCACACATTCATAAAATATAGTTTGAATATCACCTTTTCCCCAAAATATACTGATCTCTCTATTGATATGAGTAACCACAATCAATGTTATCATATATTCTATTGGCAGGATATAACTAAAGTAATCAACAGCATTGTTAAAATGTTGTGTCTCAAATTGTTCGTTTTAATGGAATAGCTTTCATGAAGATTGTTAACAGCAACAAAGTACACGGAGTTCAAATTTCTTACAAAATACACAGACTCATTTCCAGTAATTATTTAAGAAGAAGAAATTGGGACACAGAATTAAAATGTGGAAAAATTTGGTAGGCAAAAACAAAAATATAAATTTTAAAATTGGGTTTGTCTGGGCTTCAGTTTCCAATTAAGTATGGAATAGTTGTTTATAAATACTGAATGCAGCATATAATTCATTCTGATTAGTGAAATGTAATTTATTAATATGATTGTCAAGATTTCCCTTACAACTGACTTAATAATTTAGAAACTTATTTTATTCTAAAAGAAACACTAAAGGAAAAAAAGATACTTTCAAAAAATAATTCAAAGAATCATTTTTTATATTAAAATAGTAACAAGATTCATATTGTATGACAATAAATCAAACATGAAGTGGAATTTTTTTCCCACAGTTGATATATCAGATGGACTATGGTGTGCTTGGAGTCAATACCAGACATCCAATTGATGGATAGAGCTATGCATGAACATATATCTGTTGCCAGCTAGCAAAACAAGTGGGTAAGTAGTGCACTCATCTGCTGTACAGTAGGTCATTTAAAAATATTGAAGACTCTGGCCTTCCAAAATTTTGCAAACAACACATTCAGTTTCAGAAATAAATCCTTTTAATGGCGTAAATGTTTAAATGCAGAAATACTGACCAAACAGAGGACAATAAAGATTAACTACATCAATGATGCCTAATTGTAATGTCAGAAAAGAAAATATTTTTGCTGACATTGATGACCTGAACCAGTGAGGTAACAAACGTCCTTGCCTTCTTGTCCACAAACAAATACATGTTTATCAGAAATTCTGGCAAAGGTCTGGAGACAATACCAAGAAATAGAATGTTTAAAAAAAATTAAAAATGACCTCCTGGGACAAAACTTGAGTTTTGAAGCATTACTATACACTAGGATCTAAGCAATGCTCAAGGAGTGGCACAAAGTAAGGGTGCATTGTATATATGCATAGTGTAAGACGAAGTTAGAAGGAAAATAAGTTGCATCCAGGTTTTGGCATTCTGGTGGGGTTTATTCAACTCATTTTCATGACAGCTCAAAGAAAGTGAATGCATGCCAATGCCAACAACATGTGGCCAGAAGTAGTTATACAGGGTTGTATTAAAATGCAGGTCTGCCGGAATAAATTAACTGTAAATGAGTTCTTCACAATTAATATTTAATTATTCTTATAATTTCTTTTTTTTTTGTCCCATACGACATATGAATGGGAAAACAGTTATTTGATGGAAGCACAACAGCAGAATATTTCACACCCATCTAATTACCAACACTTGCTCATTTATTTACAGTGTAAATCAATAAATCACTTAATCCAAGGAAAAAATGGTTTGAAAATCAATTTTCATGTACAAATATTAATTTTATACTTCTTACAGAGTGGGTACTCTTAAAAATATCTGTTCATTTTTGATTTGTTTCTTTAATTTACAAAATGTATGCACAAGATGTAATTATGATCTCTGAAACATGAATACAATCTTGTATCATCTGACAGCAGTCTGCATTTGGACAGTTAGACACACATCTGAGTGCCAAAAAGTGATGTACACCAATTTTAGGTGAAGAACTGTTTCATTATGATAAAAGTAAAAACATATAAAAAATTCTGATTAAATTATTCAGACAAATTAGTATTAAAAATTATAGCAAACAGTTGAACACCATTGTAAAGCAAAGGAGAGCGGCCGCCATCAAAGGGAAAATTTGTGAAATAATATTGTACGTTAAGCAGCAAAAGCAATTTCTAGTACATTAGATGATTTCACAACCAAACAGCATTTCTACTTGAAAAATCATTTGTGGCTTTTTGAATCATGGAATTTGCCTTTGTTTTATAATGAACAATAAATGTGTCTATAGTAACTCAATCACTATTAAAAAAACAATTAATGTAAATATGAAATACACATAGGTATCAGCAATTTATGCAGTTAGTGTAATTATATCTTTCCCATGTAAATCAATTATGAGCAGTTAAAACATAAATCATGGTAATGTCAAATATTAATGTACAATTAAAAGCAAAGATTAGATTGAAAAGGATTTTTACATTAAAAAATCCTATTTCTTACACTTCTAATCTCTTTTAATGTTCTAAGGAAAGACATTACATGTATTTTTTTCCATTTCTAAGCAGAAATAAAAGACATGTTTTCTTTCCTGAAGGCAGCTTTGGCCAAAAGCTATAATGTGTAACAGTATTTTCACTGTATCTGTCTGCAACTAAGTGGGTCATCTTAACGATTAGTAGCACTCTATCCTTTTGCTAATATTGTAGACTTGCACTTCCATTAAATGTAACTAGGTACTTTTCATTTAAAGACCAGGTACACAAAATTTAGGTACTGAACAAAAGAATACTGTGTGCTAGTTTGCACTGTATGCACACTACTTAAATAATGTTTATATGTCTTAACATTTTCAACATTCTTTCCTGACACACTATTATTATACCAATGATTCAGTACTATTTTACAGGAAGAAAAAATTAAACAGAGATAAAAACAGAAAAAAGTTTAATAATACAATATTATTTTTTGATGAGATTACTATCTAAATGTTGGATTTTAATACCAATGATTCCTGATAAATTATATGGCAGTAAAGAGCTGTATTCCACATGTCTCATCTTTTAGATAATCTTGGACTTGTTCCCTGTCCATTACACATCTATTTTACCTTTGTCTTCTAGAGGTTAGATTAAATAACAGAGTGTGCAAGGAAGTTTCAGCTGCTTTGCTTTGGGGTACAGATGCTGACAAGTGATAAATGAAGGCCCTTGCACATGCCATTAGGCAATCAATATAACTTGCCCACTCACTTCCACTTTTTTTAAATATACAGAGTCAAAGCATACAAGATATTGGCTACCTGTGATGTTTAATTATATCCTGCTCCCTCTATTTCCTGATTTAATCTAATAACAAACATGTATTCCAAACTGTTCACTTTATCCATAATGAACAAGCTTTTCTCTCTCTTAATGCCACAAAATAGAAGACAACTGGCAAGTACATACTAAGTGTAGAAATTACTTACACATTAACTTGTCCATCAAATGCTCAGTCTACCTCCAGATTTGTTTCAGTTAAGTTTTGTGTGTCATTCTTTAGATCACTTTACTTCAGAAACGTTTATCTATGCTCACTTCTTATAGCAAACCACCTTTCTTTCATTTATATTAGACATTTATAACTTATTTGTGAAGTCTTTTTAAAGTATGCACTTCTGCGCAGCCCTACATTAGTCAGAATGTCTCTCTCTCTCTCTCTCTCTCTCTCTCTCTCTCTCTCTCACTCACTCACTCACTCTCGCGTGCACGCACGCACGCACGCGCACACACACACACACACACACACACACACACACACACACACACACACAGAGAGAGAGAGAGAGAGAGAGAGAGAGAGAGAGAGAGAGAGAGAGTATTTTCAAACAGCTTGCTCAACACATTTTTTCCCACCATATACACTAATCAGGATTTGTGAGTATGTGATTTAAAATACAGCAAATAATAATATGCTAAAATATCCCTACACTGTTGTTGAAATAACAGTAAAAAAAGTTGTAGCTGCAAATAATTATGAAATGGGAATGATACCCAAATACATGGATTTACTTTCTGTAGCTTACATGGAAGCCTGTAGGTACATTACAAGTATCTTACCTTTAATGCTGATTTGTTAATTTGCCTGTAGTAATTGGTTAATAATATAAGTTACAAGGTTTCAAGTATGATGAAGTTTCAGTCTATAATAATTTCTGTAATGTGGAACATAATGCATTCTGAAAATATACATTTACCATCAATTCCAACAACAATCTAGGTATATATAAATACATATGAAAAAAGGAAAGAAAAAGGTAATTGTATAAATTTCACAGATCACTATATTGTAGTATTCATAATAATAATGCTTTAATGAGATGACATGAAACCATCATCTAAAGAAGGCAAAGAATGCCATAACTTATCAATACGAAGGCTTTCAAGGAATAAAATTACTCATGTATCATGTTTGCACATTATGAATTACTCAATCACAGCAGTACTTACAAAAATGTCATTTGCTAATGTATCTATAACCTTCAAAGTTAAAACATCGAACATTCAATAACTTTCTATATTTCATTTATTATCAGGAAGACATAACATCTAAAGCATGCTACAAGATAATGAGGCCTGCTTTTCATTTTTTTCAGTTTTTCATATTTTTTTTTCAGTCAATTCTTGTAATTAAAAACTAACTCCCCCATGAATTCCACCACTAGCGTAATTACAACAAAATATTCATATATACTTTTTAAATTTTAACATTTAATATATTTTTATAACAACAATATGCTGAAAGAGATTCTTTACACATAAATAGATGAACAACTGCATACTAACGTATCTTTCTGTGAAATTCTCTCTCTCAAAATGTCCATTTTGTGTTTTTCCTCAATTTCTCCAATAAAATATGAATCTCAGCAAGATGATGTAATATTAAAAATCAATTTAGAAACCATTATCATATTTGTCCATTAAACTGCTCAAATTATTGAATTGGTTATAATAGGCTGATCAACAGAAATGCTACAAAATATCTACCATTCTTCGCTGCAAAGATCTGTCTTAAGTTAAAAAGCAGACATCAAACAGAAAGGGAAAATACCAATCCTTATTCCTTACAAGAGCACCTTTTCTTAATTCACTGGCAGTCCATGAAATATTTTACTTACTAATACTGTGCTTTGTGTATATGAGGTTATTCCATTATATGCTAGCACACTACAGTAGCTCATACATTCATAATAAGAAAAAGAATGTTTGCAGCCAAAATAGCAAAGATCAATACAGAGACTAACCTTTTTTCATTTTTACATAATACATATATGATTACGAACATTATAGTTATTTGCAATTTTTTGTAACTTCCAGCAACTCAAGTCATCTAAATTATGAAAAAACCATCGATGAAAATGGAATTAAGACATGAAAATAATTTTCAGTCTTTAAAAACATTGTCCTATTTCTTGAAGACAGTTTCATAATGGTAATTTCAATGGAAGGAGAAGAAAAAAAATGTTACATTAATCCAAAACTTCATTACTGAAGAGTGCTGTATTATCAGCACGCCATTCATGTTGACAGATGATTCGCACATGATACATTCTTTAAACTACAATCATGGCTTAAATATGATTTGGCAATGACAGATCAGACTTGTGAATGCCCTGATAAAAAATCAAAACAGTTATTTAGTTTCAATTCTAGCAATTCATTCACCAACACTGAGGGCATAAATTTTTGTACTTTAGTGCTTAAAGTATATCCTATTATTACAATAACTTTTGTAAGCATAAAAATATTATTTATTTTCGATGAGTGTTTGCAGCTGCAGCACTAAATCTCTTGCAAGATTTAGTATGAGTTTCACATTATGATGTTCAGCCATTTCTGAAAGCAGAAAAGTATATTGAGGTGAAGAAAATATTACAACGAGGAACAATAATATGGAGGTGGAGGTTGCTTTCTGCAAGATTGTGTGATATAATCTCTGAGAGAAATGTTTAAACTTAATATTGCTATTCTAAGATATCTTCTGTGAATACCACGTTACAAAAAACCTTCAATCATAATAGCATATATACTATCGTACACAACAAACAGACTTCACAATAGAAGTTGGATGAGAATGAAAATCAGCATTTCTTTTTTTTTTTTTACAGAAGTCACAGCATTGGATATTATTTGATCAAGAAAAGAAGTATCTATCTAGCCGCAAGTAAAAGCTATTCACCTAAATGAGTAGAATACCTTAAGCAAAACTGGTACACATAATAAATATTTAAAATAGGCTATCATGTTCTTTACTGATGTTCTCTAAGCTGGAAACGTACCCCACAATTTATAAAAAGCAAAAATCATACTCATCTTAAAACCAGATAAACCAAATGACAAAGAGCAAAGATACTGACCCTTTGTTTAATTTGAGCAGTATGTAAACTTTTCGAAGGTATAATGTTTAACAGGACCAGCCACAAAATTTTGCAAAAGCTCCCTACCAAATAGGTAGTATTCTGCCCAAATCACAGCTGCATCAATTAGGTTCTCTCATGGACAAGCTTTATTGAAGCAGGAGTTCAAAACAAACAGAAGACCTCAACTATGTTAATAAGACTAACAGTAGTTTATGATACTGTGAGGAGGCAAGGGGTAATATTCCAACATTTACAAACCTCATCAACTTTCTCACTGCTGTGTTAAGCACTAGAAGGTTGCAAGTTCTAATGAACAATAAGATGGGACTTCTAATGAAGTGTGGCAACATCAATCACATGATGAACCACAACAAGTGAATAGAATTCTCTCTGGAGTACAAAAGCATCATCATTTCCACAATCACGCCTAATAGTGTCTAAGACTGAAAAACTAGATGCTTTTGTAACATCAAATTTCAGGCTCTACAACTTTGATAATTTGACATTTTTCATTTTGAGTAGCCATTTTTGAGTTACGGACATGGGAGCCAACATTTGAGCAGAGTACAAGTGTGTCCCAACACACATGCACCAAACACTTCTAACAATGAGCCTCCACAGCCAACCACCTGTGCATGTGCTAGAACCACCCGTACATGTGGTGGTGGTGGTGGTTAGTGTTTAACGTCCCATCAACAACGAGGTCATTAGAGACGGCGCGCAAGCTCGGGTTAGGGAAGGATTGGGAAGGAAATTGGCCGTGCCCTTTCAAAGAAACCATCCCGGTATTTGCCTGAAACGATTTAGGGAAATCGCGGAAAACCTAAATCAGGATGGCTGGAGACAGGATTGAACCGTCGTCCTCCCGAATGCGAGTCCAGTTTGCCCGTACATGTGCTAACGTTAACACAACGTCATTGGCAACTACAACTGAAATGAGTGACCATAAGCACTGGACTTTAGTGCAGTGGTAGAACATTGCACTTTCTTCATTATGCCGATGGGAGGGTGCGAAACCATCATTTCATGGGGAAACAGTTTCTTGACACCTGTACTGTGGGATGTAGACAAGCAGATGATAGCTCCATTATGCTCTGGGGAACATTCACGTGGGCACCTACAGGTCGAGTGGAGATCAAGCAAGGCACCATGACAGCAACTGAGTATTTTACACTGGTTGGAGACCATGTACGCTCCTTCATAATGATCACGTTTCCATACAGCAGTGGCATTTTTCAATAACATAATGCACCATGTCACAAGGCCAAGAGTGCAACGGAATGGTTTGTGCAACAGGGTGGCGAGTTCCAACTGATGTGCTGGGACACCAGCTCACCAGATGTGCTGGGACACCAGCTCACCAGATCTGAACCCAATAAAATACATCTAGGATGTGATTGAATGTGTTGCCAGAGCTCATTGCCCCCTTCCCCATAATTTATGGGATTAGGTGATTTGTGTGTGCAGATGCAATGCAAACTCCCTCCAGCAACTTACAAAGGCCTTACTGCTTCCATGCCATGACATGTTGCCACCGTTAGCCATGCAAAAGGCAGACATACCACATATTAGGTAGGTGGTCATAATGTTCTGGCTGATAAGTGTATACAGTGAGTTCCCAAAGTGGTGACCTAGAAAGAAAGAAACTGAGAAACATATATTGCTGGAAGAAATGGATTTGCTGACTCAAATATCAACATTGAAAGTTAAGATGGAACAGAGATTTTCATCAGATCCAGGATCCTCAACAGTTAACTTGCTACCAAGAAAGACTATAGAGAACAATATTTGGTGGGGGAATGCAAACAACCAAAGTGCTGCAAATGTTAAGTTTCATCATTCTGGATCATGGGACCTTAGCTTTGGTTCACACAGGCTGAGTGTATTTTTCAGCAACACAAAGTGTTCACAAGTGCTGATAAATTCATCATAGTGGTCGCAAACTTGAGTTCGGAAATTAGTGAAGAGACAGAGGCTGCCTTGTCAACAGAATTATATGAGGGACAAGAGCCCATTACACATACTCACACCCTTCACAATATTGTGGGTGCTACGGTTACAAAAACTTCCAGTGAACATCCATACTGTCATAGCAGCACAGACAAATACACTGTTACAGTACTTAGCTAAGATGGCAGACATTGCACAAAAGCCCCTACATATGTAAAAATCAATGCTAGACAAGAAGAAGGGCTAGGGCAGATATGGAAACAGACAAGAATAGTATGAAATCCATAACAAACACAAAGGATTCATATTTACGTGCTGACAGCATACATTGTGGAGCAGCTAGCAGCAGAAGTGGCCAAGCTCAATGCACAAGTAGCTACCCACCAGCAACAGAAACATAATCACGGGTGGAAGAAGTGCAAGAATACTGAACCACAACTGTCGATGGGACAATGGTGCAGGTATCACAAACATTTTGGGAACCTTATTCACCAGTGCACTGAACCCTACAGTTACTTAAACTGCAAAGATGGATGTTAAAGGGCACAAACACTCATCAGCAAGCACACAGGGGCCCAGAACATTATAAAATAATGTAAGTATAAGTGCAACATATCCCTCAAGCAATAGTTTCAATGACTGACTGACTGCGCAACTATGCTCTGGGTGCTAAATTTCTGGTAGACACTGTCAGAAATCAGTGTATATTCAAGAAAAGCTAAAGACACAATGAGAGCAACAACACATGTACTGATGGCAGTCAACAATTCGAGAATCTTCACATACAGTGAGACACAACTGGAATTCAACTGAAATAAAATTTTCACTCTTCATGGAGGTTCATAGTCACAAATGTCCATGGTCCTATCATAGGTGCAGATTTTCTGTATATTTACTGAAACATGCTGGATTTAGTAAACTGTCGACTGGAGCCATTTTTTATAGAAGAAGTATTGTCTACAATGCCTTCCGAGTTGAGATTAATACAGTGTGAGGAGACTGAGGCTTGCCCCAAGAAGATGTCTGGTACCTCTTCCACACCATCCACATCAGGATTCAATGCTGTGATTTCATATCCACAATGATGTTAGGCACACAGGTGCAACACATAAAAATAACTCCAAAAGGTGCTACAATTCAGTTACAGTAGGCAACGTTACAGCACTAGCCACAAACGATCCATTTCACAATTTACTGTGCGACTCCCAAGCACTTATGGAACCCGTAAGTGCCACTTGGAAATGTAAGCACAGCACACAGCATCACATCCATAGACCTAAGGACAGACTGCCTCCTGTTGTCCACAATGCCTGCCTTCTGAGAAGCTGATCATAATCTAGGCCGAGTTCAGCCAGCAGCTAAGAACAGATATTGTAACTAGATATAATAGTGCATGGGCATCATCAATTCAGATCGTTCCAAAGAAAGATAAATCTTGGAGGATATGTGGTGATTACAGAGCACTCAACACATGATCAGTTCTGGTTCGGTACCCCACTACTAACATGACTCACTTCCACAACAATATCATTAATCACACAACAATATTCAGTTTGATAGACAGTGTGAAAGTGTATTCTCAAATTCCATTGGCTCCAGTGGATATTAAAAAACAGTAGTGACCACATCCACTGGACTTTTTGAATACCATTTCATGCCATTTAGTCTCAGGAATGCTGCACAGATGTGGCAGAGGTTCGTGGATGAAGTGCTATGAGAACTGCCTTTTTCATTTTTTTACATGGATGGCATTTCAATATTCTTTGCTTCAGTACATGAGCATACAGACTACCTGCAGCAGCTTTTCTGCAGGCTCCAAGATTATGGCATCATTATTAATGAAATGTATTGTGTCAGAAGAAAGAGTGAAGTTCATTTCCTGGGATACCAAGTTTCAGCTGCAGGGTTGGCACCATTAGTTCAATGGGTTGAAGCAGTGCAGCAAATGCCTCTTCACAGTACAAACAAAGACCATGACAGAGTTTTGGGCATGCTAAATTACACAGATGCCACATGAGTGTACTAGAGGTAGCCCAAGAGCCACTCACAATGTTGCTCACTGGAAAGAATACTGCAGGCAATCAAAAGGTCCTGTGGACTTTCCAGGCCAAAGCAGTATTCCAGGACCTCAATTGGGCCAATCTATGATCTGTTCATTGGGACAAGTTACCAGCAGAGCAGCATGTTGATCCTTTTCCAAGCAACCTTCTCCAGGATGGACGCACGGGATGACAACTCATATGAGTATCATTTCCAAAGGTCTCACAAGAAATTTGGTGAGACAAGCCAAGAGGTGAACAATGGCCCTGTATACCAGAATCATATCACTAACAAGTTTTGGAAGCACTGCACAATCTTACACACCCAGATCAGAGAACTACAGCTAAGATGGTCACTGCCAAAATGGTGTGGTCGCGGGTTCAAAGAGATTGTCAGGCATGGGCATGCGCATATTTAACATGCCAACAAAACAAAATTGGAAGGTATGTATTTGCACAGATTGCTCAATTTCTGGCATCTGCTGGCAGGTTTTCACATCTCGACATGGACACTGTCGGCCCGTTGCAGAGCTCAAAAGGACAAAGGTATTTATTACTGATGGTTGATCATTTTATAAGTCACAATACTCACCAATATATGGGCAGAGTCAGTGGTGAAAGAACTGGTACACACATGCTTCTCCAGGTTTGGCCTCACATATGATACCACCACAGATAACAGAAAGCAATTTGAGAGACAACTATTCAATGAGCTCATACTGTTATGTGTCTGCAACCATCTCTGCACGACAAGCCACCATCCCACCAGTAATGGCTTGGTGGAACATTTCCATTGCACACTCAAGACGTCGCTAATGTGTAGTTTGAGTGGATGGAAGCACTCCCCTTTTTATAAATGGGATAACACACAGTAAAAGAGGAGAATATTCAATGTTCTCCAGCACAACCGGTTTACTGTGAACAACTGTGAGTTCCAGAGGAATGAATCTTGCCAGACTCCACACAGTAAATGGAACCACTGTTTTGTATGCAGTTTGCACAATGGCCCATTGATCGACTGAGGTACATACCAACAAACTACATCACACGTGGTAAATGGCAGGTACTGATGCACAAGGACTTAGTAATGATGCCCCATATGTGGCTTCAGGATGATGCAGTTCATCCTCCATTTGCTAGTGCTTACATAGTGATAAAAAGGGCAAGTCACAACTTCAAAATCAATAAACACAGGTGACAGAACAGTTTCAATTGACAGACTCAAATTAACATACACAAAGGAGGGTACCCTTCTTACTCAGCTTGAGACATCACTTCCTAAGAAGAAAACTGACAAGCTGATGGACAGTTCCATAGCACAGGCAACAACAGACACCAAACCTGATACTTCAGCCAGTGGACATGAGCAATCTAGGCATACACTCACTGCTTGCACAAGGACTGGCCATCAAGTAAAGTGCAAATTTACACACATACCAGGAGTGCTTGGCTTTAAAAAAGAAAGTGGGGCTGATGTGGTGACATCAACCAGACAATCTACCACAGTTGAATGTTGTTCTATTGGGACTGCAAAAGCATTATCTTTGTCAGAGTCAGTGTAATAGCTCATGTTTGCTTTATTATGTTCATTCTTCTAAGTGTTTGTTTGCAAGATAGGAATAAATAGTTATTAGAAGTAACCATTCATAGTCTCCCTCAAAAAATTTGTATATGACGTGTTCCAAAAGAAGCTTAATAATGTCCTTCCACAAGAATCAGGGATAGTGCCTCTTCTGTTTTTATGTATATAGCAGATTAGCCTAAAGACAACAGTAAGAAAATTTGATATGCTGGCCACTGGCCTCTTGTTCCTAGTCAGAAAGACCTGGACATCATTGAGGGTGTCTTAAGCGAAGACCTACAAATTTTTGACAAATACTTCCATCATTAGAGGTTACAGCTGAGAGCTTTACAGCTGAGAGCTGCCAAAACAGAAGCCACCACCTTTCACTTTAACAACAAGATCATCTGTAAGGAAATAAAAGTTCCATGCGGCTTTCACGGATGATGCTGTAGTATACAGAGAAGTTGCAGCATTAGAAAATTGTAGCGAAATGCAGGAAGAGCTGCAGCGGATAGGCACTTGGTGCAGGGACTGGCAACTGACCCTTAACATAGACAAATGTAATGTATTGCGAATACATAAAAAGAAGGATCCTTTATTGTATCATCTATTTGAAAAAAATCACCCAAAGGGATGTGGAAAAGGAAATATTGTCTATAAAAAACAAAACCTCACATGGGTGGGATGAAATAACAACATCTGTAATCAAGTATATGCACGATATTATTTCCCAACCACTGTCAACTATTATAAATCAATCTTTTGAACAGGGGTACTTTCCAGAGGTATTGAAATATGGTGAGATCAAACCTCTATTCAAGAAAGGATCGATCGAAGATATGGGGAATTACCGCCCTATCTCTCTTTTGACGGTCTTCTCTAAAGTGTTTGAAAAGATTGCAGCGAAACAAATCAATAACTTTCTTACTGTAAATGCTATAATTTTTAAAAACCAGTTTGGATTCCAACAGGGTAAAAGCACTGTGAATGCTATAAATGAGTTTATCCAAAAAATATGCTCCACGTTAGATAAAGGTAGAAAGGTCACAGGTATATTCTGTGATCGGACTAAAGCTTTTGATTCAGTGAAGCATGCAATTCTCCTCCACAAATTACAGATGTATGGAATCAGAAACACTGCTTTAAAATCGTTTAGCTCTTAGCTGTCAGGTAGGAAAGAAAGAGTAATTTTAACTTCAAATGGAACCAATTATTCATCAGACTGGAAAACAGTTCCCCAAGGAGTCCCACAAGGTTTGATATTGGGCCCCTATATGTTTCTTTTTCACGTAAATGACATACCACTTGCTATTGATGTTCATTCAGTCTTATTTGCTGATGATACATCAGTTCTAATTGAAAATGAGGTATCTGAAAATATTCCAGAAAAAGCCAAAAATACTTTAGAAAAACTTGAATCTTGTTTCTATCAAAATGGACTGAAACCAAATGTAACTAAAACCAAAATTATGCAATTTGAAGCTAAATCAGTAGAAAGGAGTGAAATAAAGATAACTTGCAATGATCAGGATATCACAGAAGCATGACGTTCTTAGGCCTAAATCTCGACAAAAAGTTTAAATTGAAAGGTACACATAGATTACTTAGCAAATAAACTGAACACATTTGCAATGTGTATTTTGTCAGGTGACACAAACATGGATACCAGAAAGATAGTTTATCACTGATACTTTGAGTCAGTTATTCGTTATGGCATAATCTTCTGGGGAAATTCAGCAAATGTCACTAGGCGCCTAGTATTACAAAAGAAAGTAATTAGAAACGTGTCTTGCAAAAAAAACGGGAATCCTGTCGAACACTGTTAAAAAATTTAAAAATACTATCTATCCCCTCACTTGACATATATGAGATGGTGGTGTTCCTATATAGAAATCAACATACACTAGACACGTTCCGTTTTGACCACAACTACAGCAATCGCCACAGAGATAACTTCAAACTTCCAACACATCATTTAAAACTTTATGCCCAAACGCCAGAGTATATGGGGTTAAAAATTTTCAATAAAATAAAAGGCAGCAATATATTTAAAATGGAAATGGGTTCAGTGAAAAGATTGCTCTTTACTCTTCTGGTGGAAAAGTGTTGTTATTCTGTCGATGAATTCATTGAGGACAGCGTCACAATCTGAACAGAGGGATTGTATAACGCTTATTATTTTATGTAAATGTAATTTAGAAATGTAAAATATAATGTAAACTTTGTCTTAAAAAAGTGAAAAAAGATTCTTTGGAAACCTTGACATGTCTCCTGTACATCAAATCAAATGATTTGAAAATTGTATGTAATGAGATGAAAAAAACATATATAACATATGATTATATGATAGCAGAACAAACACTGGCAGCAGTTACTTCTGTAAAATATCTGGGAGTATGCGTGCGAAATGATTTGAAGTGGAATGATCATATAAAATTAATTGTTGGTAAGGTGGGTACCAAGTTGAGATTCATTGGGAGAGTCCTTAGAAAATTTAGTCCATCAACAAAGGAGGTGGCTTACAAAACACTCGTTTGACCTATACTTGTGTATTGCTCATCAGTGTGGGATCCATACCAGATCGGGTTGACGAAGGAGATAGAGAAGATCCAAAGAAGAGCAGCGCGTTTTGTCACAGGTTTATTTGGTAACCGTGATAGCGTTATGGAGATGTTTAGCAAACTCAAGTGGCAGACTCTGCAAGAGGCGCTCTGCATCGCAGTGTAGCTTGCTCACCTGGTTTCGAAAGGGTGTGTTTCTGGATGAGGTATCAAATATATTGCTTCCCCCTACTTATACCTCCCAAGGAGATCACGAATGTAAAATTAGGGAGATTCGAGCGCGCACGGAGGCTTTCAGACAGTCGTTCTTCCCGCGAACCATATGTGACTGGAACAGAAAAGGGAGGTAATGACACACACACACACACACACACACACACACACACACACACACACACACACACACACCATTGGGTGGCTTGCGGAGTATAACTGTAGATGTATATTTTGAAGGAAAACAGCTGAGGCATAACAGAAGTCCATGTTATCTAGGAGCCACTCTTGACAGGTATGGCATGGGGTTCATCAGTTCCAACACTACGAACTTCTGCCCTCTGACCGGTGTACCCTGTAGCAGAATATTGCGCTGCACTCTAGATCAACAGCCCGTACAACAGGCTTGTTGATTTGCTGTTCAACTAGACTATGTGTACCATCACAAGAACACTCAAAATTCCGGTTTCCTATTCTCAGCCATATTGCTTCCCAATTTTCATGACAAGAATCTGCCCTCAAGTGTGAATATACAAAAATAGCTGCTGACCTTTATCTTCCTGTACACAAGGACATTCCTGCACTTAACAAAAACAGACTTTGCTCCTGTCTACCACCTCTAAAAGGGGTTGAGCTTCAAGGAATCCTCAGAACCTTAGGCCCCCTAAAAAACCTTTCATCTGACTCCATCAGCCTCCTGACCCCACCGACACCTCGCACTCCTACCTTCTACCTACTTCCTAAAATTCACAAACCCAAACATCCCGGCCGCCCCATTGTAGCTGGTTACCAAGCCCCCACAGAATGTATCTCTGCCTATGTAGATTAACACCTTCAACCCATTACCTGCAGTCTCCCATCCTTCATCAAAGACACCAACCACTTTCTTGAACGCCTGGTATCCTTACCCAGTCTGTTAGCCCCGGAAACCATCCTTGTAACCATTGATGCCACTTCCCTATACACAAATATTCCGCACGTCCAGGGCCTCGCTGCAATGGAGCACTTCCTTTCACGCCAATCACCTTCCACCCTACCTAAAACCTCTTTCCTCATCACCTTAGCCATCTTCATCCTGACCCACAACTTCTTCACTTTTGAAGGCCAGACATACAAACAATTAAAGGGAACAGCCATGGGTACCAGGATGGCCCCCTCGTATGCCAACCTATTTATGGGTCGCTTAGAGGAAGCCTTCTTGGTTAACCAAGCCTGCCAATCCAAAGTTTGGCACAGATTTATTGATGACATCTTCATGATCTGGACTCACATTGAAGAAGAACTCCAGAATTTCCTCTCCAACCTCAACTCCTTTGGTTCCATCAGATTCACCTGGTCCTACTCCAAACCTCCTGCCACTTTCCTTGACGTTGACATCCATCTGACCAATGGCCAGCTTCACACATCCGTCCACATCAAACCAACCAATAAGCAACAGAACCTCCATTATGACAGCTGCCACCCATTCCATATCAAAACGGTCCCTTCCCTACAGCCTAGGCCTTCGTGGCAAACAAATCTGCTCCCTGAATCCCTGAACCATTACACCAACAACCTGAAAACAGCTTTCGCATCCCGCAATTACCCTCCCGACCTGGTACAGAAGCAAATAACCAGAGTCACTTCCTCATCCCCTCAAACCCAGAACCTCTCGCAGAAGAACCCCAAAAGTGCCCCACTTGTGACAGGATACTTCCCGGGACTGGATCAGACTCTGAATGTGGCTCTCCAGCAGGGATATGACTTCCTAAAATCCTTCCCCAAAATGAGATCCATCCTTCATGAAATCCTCCCCACTCCACTAAGAGTGTCTTTCCGCCGTCCACCTAACCTTCGTAACCTCTTGGTTCATCCCTATGAAATCCCCAACCACCTTCCCTACCCTCTGGCTCCTACCCTTTTAGCCGCCCCCAGTGTAAAACCTGACCCCATTCACCCTCCCATCATCACCTACTCCAGTCCTGTAACCCGGAAGGTGTACACGATCAAAGGCAGAGCCACGTGTGATAGCACCCACGTTATTTACCAACTAACCTGCCTACACTGTGACGCTTTCTATGTGGGAATGACCAGCAACAAGCTGTCCATTCACATGAATGGACACAGGCAGACAGTGTTTGTTGGTAATGAGGATAACCCTGTGGCTAAACATGCCTTGGTGCACGGCCAGCACATCTTGGCACAGTGTTACACCGTCCGGGTTATCTGGATACTTCCCACTAACACCACCCTATCCGAACTCCGGAGATGGGAACTTGCCCTTCAATATATCCTCTCTTCTCGTTATCCACCAGGCCCCAATCTCTGCTAATTTAAAGTTGCCGCCACTCATACCTCACCTGTCATTCAACAACATCTTTGCCTCTGCACTTCCACCTCAACTGACATCTCTGCCCAAACTCTTTGCCTGTAAATATGTCTGCTTGTGTCTGTATATGTGTGGATGGATATGTGTGTGTTTGCGCGAGTGTATACCTGTCCTTTTTTCCTCCTAAGGTAAGTCTTTCCGCTCCCGGGATTGAAATGACTCCTTACCCTCTCCCTTAAAATCCACATCCTTTCATCTTTTCCTCTCCTTCCCTCTTTCCTGACGAAGCAACCGTGGGTTGTGAAAGCTCAAAATTTTGTGTATGTGTTTCTGTGTTTTTTTATTGTGCCTATCTACCAGTGCTTTCCCGTTTGGTAAGTCATGGAATATTTGTTTTTAATATATTTTTCCCATGTGGAATATTTCTTTCTATTTTACTTACATGGAAATATAATTACATAAAATAAAGGAAATGCAACCACTTGGGCAGGAAACGGAAGGAAAGGTGGTGTCATAAAATTCCTGAACAACAGTGTTTGCACCAATTCACGCTACTATAATCTGCATCATTTCATGTGACTATAAAAAGATAGAGTGAAGAAGCATACATCTTCCACCATTGCACTTTGGCAGAATATCTTGTCAAGAGCCATGAGAATTCTAGTCCTTCATAAGATTATTAAGTGAGTTGAAAGCTTAGTGGCAATAGAGGACAGCAAAAGGAAAACTGAATCCTTAATTTCACATTTCAATAAATCATTCAGGCAGGAGAACTGTAGAGGCATATTAACTGTTTGACCATCACACACACTTCTATAAGGAAACAGAAACACACATCCCTGGCATTGAGAAGCTACTGAAAGAGTTGAAAACACGTAAGTCACTAGATCTGGATTGAATCCCAGTTTGGCTTTACAAACAGTATTCTTTGGCTTTGGCACCCTACACAGCTTGCATTTTAGTGAATTTCTCATCCAGTGCAATTTCTGAAGTGACTGGTAAAGTCCAGGTGACTTCTGAATATAAGAAGGCTAAAAGAATGGACTCTATAATTCCAGACCAATATCCTTCACATTGGTTTCTTACAGAATTCTTGAGCATGTTGCAAGTTTGAATATAATAAATTCTCTTGAGACAGAAAAACTTGGATCAATAAATCAGCATGGATTTCGAAAGCATCACTCATACAAAATTTGGCTTGCTCTTTTCTCACATAATATACTATGAACCAAAGATGCAGGCAACAGGCAGATTCTATAAGCATACAGAATATGTTCCCAGATATGTAACAGACTCTTTGACTTTGTAAGTAATAGAACCTAGACGTTGTCCTGGATAGCAAGAGTTTATTGGAAACAAGTGTGTCATCAGGAGAGCCCCAAGTAAGTGTGGATAGGATTGCTCTTGTTCTCTATATAAACGAACAATCTAACAGATAGGGTGAGCAGCAATCTCAGCTGTTTGCTGACGATGCTATAATGCATGGGAAAGTATCTTAGTCAAGTTACTGTAGGAGGATACAAGATGACTTAGTATTGCTATTTGGTATGATGAATGGTAACTTACTCTAAATATAAATTTAAAAAATGAAAGTTAATGCAGATGGGAGGATGGGGGAGGTTATGGCACTAAATGGCAATGTCATCACTCCCGTGATTCCTAAATTACATGTGGAAGAGAGAGGGCCCCCTAAAAGTGGACGGATCCAGTCAGAGGAGTCAGGCTATAAAACGAAGTGAAAACACACACAGGAGAATGTATAAAAGGGTAGCCCAAATCTAAAAAACTAGGGAAACAGTGTGATAAAATAGCGGTTTTTGCAAGGGGGAGTGGTCACGCATTCCAGAACAATAAAACATGAAGAGAGGCCCCAACCACAAACACTCTGTGCCTGATCCAGGAGTAAAGCAAAACCTTATGTCTGAAACTAAAAACCACTTTCATGGAGGGAACTGAGGACCAGTTCAACCATCCATTAATCGCCTGGTGATACTGAAATTAAGGAATCAATTATACTTAGTACAAAGGGCCAAAAAAGAAGGGGACATTCCACCAATATATGGGACACCCTCAGACTGACTCCACTATCGTATTGTTGTATTGTAGGGGTGGTTCACTACGCAAGAGGAAACAATGAGTGAGTATGGTATGACCATGCATAGACGGCATCAGACAGTGGACTCCTTCCAAGAGGAGTGGAAGGAAGAGTGCCAAACGACAGTAGACTCCTTGACTGTGTGAAGATTATTACTGAGAGCGTTAGTGCACCACATGTCATTCCACTTTTGGCAAAGAGAGATGTGATGTAGAGCCATGTATCCACAGCTGGAAAGGGAAAGTAGCAACAGTTGATACCCTGCAGGCTGCTCACTGAGTCAGTACATACTAAAACACTGTGGAGGGAGGCCTGAGTAACAAAAAGAAGGGCTCTATGAATGGCTAGCACTTCTGTTGTGAACAGACTGTATGGTCCCAGCCATAAATGGTGTTCTAAGCCAGTAGGAGACATGAGCACATATCCTGTCTTATCTATCATCTTAGAACCACGTGTGTAGAAGATCTTGGCACTCTGGAACTCTGCAAGGATGAAACGTACAAGATGCCGGAAGACCATAGGGGTGATACAGACCTTAGGACCGTGGAATAGGTCGGTCCTAACCCGTAGTCTAGGCACCATCCAATGGGGGGTGTGGGAGGAAATACATGGGGCACATTCCACTGAGTGGAGATGGAGGTCTCAACGGAGGGATGCGAAGACACATTTCAACCAGCAATCCCACCCGTTTATGGTTGTCAGAAGAGAGACTTTCCTCATTTGAAAAATGGACTGGAGTGGATGGCATGGTGAGGGAATCGGCAAATGGCAATTGCATAAGAAACCAGGAATTGGCTCAGTCATGTTTGTAGAGGGGGAATCCCCACATCTGCAAGGAGACTGTCTACGGACTAGTGCGAAAGGCACCAATAGCCAGATGCATCCACAATGGTGAACAATGTCAAGTATTTTCAGAATGGAAGGACCTGCTGAGCCATAAACCTGACTACCATACAATCTGCCATGTGCCTCATGGTGGTTTCCAAAGTATAGATGTTGATGTAGAAGGGTTTCTATCAGCTGTATAGGTAGCTGCAGCTTCTGGAGGCAGCCACTAGCCAAATGTGTGTGATGCATCTATTTGTACACTACTGTTTTATTTTAAACAAAGGCCTACTATAAGCAGTTTTAGATGTGTGTGTGGGGGGGGGGGGGGGGGAGGGGGGGGTTGTTGATTTATGTTTGCTTATATGCCCTTAAAGGTTGAGCCTGAACTACCCTGTTTATGAGTGCCAACTTCAGCAGACAATTGCTTTGTATTCATTAGTGAATGCTGTGTGTACTTTGCTTTGCTTTGTGTTGTGTGTTGCTTTTTTTAATTTTCATATTTTGAAATGAGTGAAGAGGCTAATCCTGGTCCATGATGGGATTTGAGTATGACCCACACAACACCAGAAGGGATCAGTGATTCCATACCAGTTCTACTTTTGCAGGGGCACACAACACAGATGTAGACTGTCAGCCTTGTGTGAGGGAGTTAGGGCTCGTTCCCCTAGTTCACTCCTCTCCCCTCATGTTGTCTAAGTTCTCACTTGATTGTGCTCGAAGCCAACTGACACTTTACTGGTTCCACAATCTGCACTGACACTGGTGGTGTTATCTCAATAAACAACGCATAATCATCTGTGATGTGTCTGTGGTGAAGATTACATCTATCTACATTTTGTGACAACTTGTGATATATGGAGCATTGCCCATTATATGAATCAACAGGAATCCAGTTAATGTAAGGTTTCCAGCAGGATGTAGTTGCCTGAAAGCTGAACAAATGCACTGCAAGTTTGAATATAATATATTCTCTTGAGACAGAAAAACTTGGATCAATAAATCAGCATGGATTTCGAAAGCATCACTCATACAAAATTTGGCTTGCTCTTTTCTCACATAATATACTATGAACCAAAGATGCAGGAAACAGGCAGATTCTATAAGCATACAGAATATGTTCCCAGATATGTAACAGACTCTTTGACTTTGTAAGTAATAGAACCTAGACGTTGTCCTGGATAGCAAGAGTTTATTGGAAACAAGTGTGTCATCAGGAGAGCCCCAAGTAAGTGTGGATAGGATTGCTCTTGTTCTCTATATAAACGAACAATCTACTGCACTAGGAATCACCCTAACTTGGAAAAACTGGTGTCTATTAACCCAGATAGTCCTGAATTATTTATTTTTCAAAATTGATTTATATCTTATCTACAATGATTCACAAGGTTGAAAGGAATTATGGACTAACAGGAACTTTTAATCTGTAGTGTAAGAAAATGTAGGTGTGTAAATAAATATGGTTGGTCCAAAATTCAAGGTTACAACAATGCTTGTCCCAACTTTTGCCTGAAATTATTTAGCAAAATGTCAGAAAACCTAAATAAGAATGGTCAGACAGAGCACCCTCGAAATCAGAGGCATGTCTTAATAAATGCACTAGATCATTCACCTAATACCTAATGTGCAATGCTTTTATGAACATACATACTTGGTTGGAACAATTTAGTTAAATAATAAGGGAAGTGTAGATTAAAACTGAAGAAACTGCAAAAAGGTGGGAATTTAAGGACATGGGATCTGAATTAGCTGAAAGAACCAGAAGTTGTACAGAGTTTCAAGGAGAGCATAAGGGAACAATTGACAGGAATAAGGGAAAGAAACACAGTAGAAGAAGAATGGGTAGCTTTGAGGGATGAAGTAGTGAAGGCAGCAGAGGATAAAGTAGGTAAAAAGACGAGGGCTGCTAGAAATCCTTGGGTATCAGAAGAAATATTGAATTTAATTGATGAAAGGAGAAAATATAAAAATGCAGTAAATGAAGCAGGCAAAAAGGAATACAGATGTCTCAAAAATGAAATCGACAGGAAGTGCAAAATGGCTAAGCATGGATGGCTAGAGGACAAATGTAAGGATGTAGATGCTTATCTCACTAGAGGTAAGATAGATACTGCCTACAGGAAAATTAAAGAGACCTTTGGAGATAAGAGAACCACTTGTATGAGCATCAAGAGCTCAGATGGAAACCCAGTTCTAAGCAAAGAAGGGAAAGCAGAAAGGTGGAAGGAGTACTAGAGGGTCTATACAAGGGCAATGTACTTGAGGACAATATTACGGAAATGGAAGAGGATGTAGATGAAGACGAAATGGGAGATATGATATTGTGTGAAGAATTTGACAGAGCACTGAAAGATCTGAGTCGAAACAAGGCCCCCGGAGTAGACAACATTCCATTGGAACTACTGACGGCCTTGGGAGAGTCAGTCCTGACAAAACTTTACCATCTGGTGAGCAAGATGTATGAGACAGGCGAAATACCCTCACACTTCAAGAAGAATATAATAATACCAATCCCAAAGAAAGCAGGTGTTGACAGATGTGAAAATTACCGAACTATCAGTTTAATAAGTCACAGCTGCAAAATAATAACGCGAATTCTTTACAGACGAATGGAAAAACTAGTAGAAGCCGACCTCGGGGAAGATCAGTTTGGATTCCGTAGAAATGTTGGAACACGTGAGGCAATACTGACCCTACGACTTATATTAGAAGCTAGATTAAGGAAGGGCAAACCTACGTTTCTAGCATTTGTAGACTTAGAGAAAGATTTTGACAACGTTGACTGGAATACTCTCTTTCAAATTCTGAAGGTGGCAGGGGTAAAATATAGGGAGCGAAAGGCTATTTACAATTTGTACAGAAACCAGATGGCAGTTATAATAGTCAAGGGACATGAAAGGGAAGCAGTGGTTGGGAAGGGAGTGAGACAGGGTTGTAGTCTCTCCCCAATGTTATTCAATGTGTATATTGAGCAAGCAGTAAAGGAAACAAAAGAAAAATTTGGAGTACGTATTACAATCCATGGAGAAGAAATAAAAACTTTGAGGTTTGCCAATGACATCGTAATTCTGTCAGAGACAGCAAAGGACTTGGAAGAGCAGTTGAATGGAATGGACAGTGTCTTGAAAGGAGGATATAAGATGAACATCAACAGAAGCAAAACGAGGATAATGGAATGTAGTCGAATTAAGTCGGGTGACGCTGAGGGAATTAGATTAGGAAATGAGACACTTAAAGTAGTAAAGGAGTTTTGCTATTTGGGGAGCAAAATAACTGATGATGGTTGAATTAGAGAGAATATAAAATGTAGACTGGCAATGGCAAGGAAAGCGTTTCTGAAGAAGAGAAATTTGTTAACATCGAGTATAGATTTAAGTGTCAGGAAGTCATTTCTGAAAGTATTTGTATGGAGTGTAGCCATGTATGGAAGTGAAACATGGACGATAAATAGTTTAGACAAGAAGAGAATAGAACCTTTCGAAATGTGGTGCTACAGAAGAATGCTGAAGATTAGATGGGTAGATCACATAACTAATGAGGAAGTATTGAATAGGATTGGGGAGAAGAGAAGTTTGTGGCACAACTTGACCAGAAGAAGGGATCAGTTGGTAGGACATGTCTGAGGCATCAAGGGATCACCAATTTAGTATTTGAGGGCAGCGTAGAGGGTAAAAATCGTAGAGGGAGACTAAGAGATGACTACACTAAGCAGATTCCGAAGGATGTGGGTTGCAGTGGGTTCTGGGAGATGAAGAAGCTTGCACAGGATAGAGTAGCATGGAGAGCTGCAAGAAACCAGTCTCAGGACTGAAGACCACAATAACAACAACAACAATAAGGGAAGTAGTTAAATGCTGGTCACTGCCATTCAACACTTATCACTGCACACAGCACACACACACACATTAATATTAATTCAGGACCATGTTGCCAAATCTCTGCTACACATCCATATCTTCACTGAGTCAGCATCCTCTCGTGATAAGTAAGACTGAGCTCAGAACAATAGTAAGACATTAATATTATCCAGTCAAAGGGGCATGTTTCTGTCTGCTGTTCTACATAAAAGTATTTCAGTTTTCTTTTTCAAATAATTGGTCAAATTATTATAATATTATTTCAATCTTTGATAGAATATGCATTTTTGAGTTCCCACACATTCAGTAATTAGGTAGTGTGCATATTTATCAATCACCTATATTCAAGTGGTAAATAATGATGCTGTTGGCAGAAACTGCATTGATCTATACACACATTACGATATTCACGTGAGTATATGCTGACCCCCCCCCCCCCCCCCTCCTTTTTTTCTATTAATTTTTATTTTCACTTCCTTTGTTGCTTACTATCTAATCCAGTCACCTGTGCTACCACAATTTTAACCACCACCATCACCACAGATATAATTATCTGGGATGATAGTTTCATTTAACCAATGAGAGCTGAGAAAAGAGGCAATGTATTTCCGTATACAAGCTGCAATGAAATTTATAATCTCAATTGTCACCAATATTTGGCTGCTCATTCTGAGTATGTCATGATTTATGAGGTGGTGATTAAGGTGGATCAGATTAGATTAGATGTGCTTTTTGTTCCAACGGATTCTCATTGAGGAGATCCTCCAGGATGTAGAACATATCAGAATACAAATATGAAGACAATAAATATTTACAAAGAAAGACATATATGCTAATGTACCTCCCACAGACCCCATATGACATGTTCCTCATGGGTGTGTAATAAGACAAAAAGTCTTCAACATTATTTAATTTAGAAAGTAATAATAAATCTGTCACAAAATGTCTAAATTTTCAATACACTGAGATTAATATGATAATTCTGAGGTACTGCAACCATGCATCATCAAACAGAAAAATAATTTCGAGACATGTAATTACAATGATTGCATTACTGAATATGTACAGAAGCCATATTATTAGTAACATACAGGCCTACATATGTCAGTTCTTTTAACAAATTTACCAATGGAATAGGAGGTGCCCACCAATAAGTGCTTTAGGCTCTTCCTAAACTTAATTATGTTACTAGAAACTTTTTATGGGAAATCATGAATTATTGAAAAAGTGTGCTCCTGAATAATGGATACTTTCTGGGCCGAAGTACATGACTTTAAATCTTTGTGAAGATCACTCTTATTTCTTATACTGAGTCCATAAAACAAGCTCTTGGTTCAAAAAAGCAATATATTTTTAATAAGAAATTTCATGGAGGGATAAATGTATTAGGAAGCATTAGTTAGTATCTCTAGTTCCCTAAACAGGCCTCTCCAGGACATGCTTGAGTTCCCATCACAGATAATTCTCATTACACATTTTTAGACTCTGAAAACTTTAGCTTTGCTTGGTAAGTTTCACCAAAAAATGAAATGAAATGAAAGTAAGCAAAGTATGCTCGCTTTTTTATTTTTACATCCCCTTTATCTGTCTACATTCACACTGTAAATGGAGATTTGTTTAGAGACTTCAGCAATTCTGCAGTAAGCTCCTTCCAGTTGATTTTATCAGCAAATTGCAGACCCAAGAATTTCATACTGTCAACTTCATCTATCTGCTTGTCATCATATTTTAAGCTTATGATGGTGGGAAACCTTTCACAAGTTCTCAACTGCATGCCGGGTGTCTCTTCAAAGTTTAGTGAGAAAGAACCTAATAGCCTAATAGCACACACAAAACTGCTGTGAGTGAAGCAAGCAACAATAAAATTTACAATATTGGTTGTCATACATATTTGGCTGTTTCTTCTGAATATGATGCAATTCCCAATGTTCTGGGTGCACAGTGTGTGGACGGAGATACTAGAGACAGGGATTGCTACTTCAGATACTCCAAGCTTTGACTGGAATACCTATCAGTATCTAGCCCACATTTTTTTCCAAGAGATGCCTACACAAGAATAGAAGGCAGTTTGTGCTTTGGAACACGCAAAGACAATGTATGTCATGACAATTCAGTGCAACTTGTGTGCCTGGAGTCAATCTGGCAAGAACTCCATTTGCTCACAGAAATTTTGAAACACTTAGCATTTTGTCTACAATTATTACATGATTCTCATGACTCAGTAGCTGGGTTTTACACATTTGCGGCCACACAAACTGTTGTCATTGTGTCAGTGTGCGGGTTTTGCAGAGGTCAGTTGGTTGGGTCGGCCATCACCCTGTGGCATTTAGCTCACCACGCGAGTGTTGAACTAAGTATTTATTTCACTATTCACATTTTTTTAAATGTCATTATATTTGTATTGTGCTTGATTTATTTCATATTTTTATTACTTAAAATGGCTAAGTACACATGAAATGAGTAAACTAATACACTCCTGGAAATGGAAAAAAGAACACATTGACACCGGTGTGTCAGACCCACCATACTTGCTCCGGACACTGCGAGAGGGCTGTACAAGCAATGATCACATGCACGGCACAGCAGAAACACCAGGAACCGTGGTGTTGGCCGTCGAATGGCTCTAGCTGCGCAGCATTTGTGCATCGCCGCCATCAGTGTCAGCCAGTTTGCCGTGGCATACGGAGCTCCATCGCAGTCTTTAACACTGGTAGCATGCCGCGACAGCGTGGACGTGAACCGTATGTGCAGTTGACGGACTTTGAGCAAGGGCGTATAGTGGGCATGCGGGAGGCCGGGTGGACGTACCGCCGAATTGCTCAACACGTTGGGCGTGAGGTCTCCACAGTACATCGATGTTGTCCCCAGTGGTCGGCGGAAGGTGCACGTGCCCGACGACCTGGGACCGGACCGCAGTGACGCACGGATGCACGCCAAGACCGTAGGATCCTACGCAGTGCCGTAGGGGACCACACCGCCACTTCCCAGCAAATTAGGGACACTGTTGCTCCTGGGGTATCGGCGAGGACCATTCGCAACTGTCTCCATGAACCTGGGCTACGGTCCCGCACACCGTTAGGCCGTCTTCCGCTCATGCCCCAACATTGTGCAGCCCGCCTCCAGTGGTGTCGCGACAGGCGTGAATGGAGGGACGAATGGAGACGTGTCGTCTTCAGCGATGAGACTCACTTCTACCTTGGTGCCAATGATGGTCGTATGCGTGTTTGGCGCCGTGCAGGTGAGCGCCACAATCAGGACTGCATACGACCGAGGCACACAGGGCCAACACCCGGCATCATGGTGTGGGGAGCAATCTCCTACACTGGCTTTACACCTCTGGTGATCGTCGAGGGGACACTGAAATAGTGCATGGTACATCCAAACCGTCATCGAACCCATCGTTCTACCATTCCTAGACCGGCAAGGGAACTTGCTGTTCCAACAGGACAATGCACGTCCGCATGTATCCCGTGCCACCCAACGTGCTCTAGAAGGTGTAAGTCAACTACCCTGGCCAGCAAGATCTCCGGATCTGTCCCCCATTGAGCATGTTTGGGACTGGATGAAGCGTCGTCTCACGCGGTCTGCACGTCCAGTAGGAACGCTGGTCCAACTGAGGCGCCAGGTGGAAATGGCATGGCAAGCCGTTCCACAGGACTACATCCAGCATCTCTACGATCGTCTCCATGGGAGAATAGCAGCCTGCATTGCTACGGAAGATGGATAGTGCCGACATTGTGCATGCTCTGCTGCCTGTGTCTATGTGCCTGTGGTTCTGTCAGTGTGATCATGTGATGTATCTGACCCCAGGAATGTGTCAATAAAGTTTCCCATTCCTGGGACAATGAATTCACAGTGTTCTTATTTCAATTTCCAGGAGTGTATTATTTTGTATTTTTATATATGAGTAGACAAGAAGAAAGAATTTTGGTGTGGCTGGAAGATGATGTGCATAGGAGTAAAATCCAAAATCTGTCATCCTCTACAGCAAATTACAGAATGATTTAGCAATGGAACTGAAGTTTCAAATGCCGAAAAACACAGTGGTATATGTCTGGCCTGTCCAAGGCACAAAAATTATAAGACAAAAAATGCATACACTCATTGTCAAAACTTTTTGTGTAATGAACATACAGGAACATTATGTGATATATGCAAAGCCCAGATATATGATGAAGATTAAGTCATAAAAGTTAAATAACAAGAAATACTTGTTTTGTCATTTTTTCTATTTTTTTAATTAGAACCCTAAAATACTGGCTATTTTAATTGTCCTAGCATTATTACCAACAATATAGATATACTGATTATTCTGAAGTGCAAATAAATATTTTAAATAGTAAAATATGAGTGTGTCATTATAAAAATAAAAAAATACTAATTTACACTTACTAGGTACATTTCAGACTGCTTGTTGAGTGTGAGCAAAATGCTTGACGCATGACTGATTGCCTTAAGTTTCAAAGGCATGATTCCTTGTGAGTTAAGCACTGATATAAACAGCTCATCAAGACAGGGTGTCTATGCAAAGACAAAGGCATCAGCTGCACTTCGCATTCAGAGGAGACATTGATATAGTTCAACAATCCTTCCAATGCACCCCCATAAAATCAGCTCGAAAAGTGAATTGTGAGTTAATATTGTCCCTTTGACATGCAAAGCTGACAAGCTGCAATCTGTGTAGGCAGTCACTGAAGACAACAAAAAACTTCACACGTCTTCTTTATGCATGTGTTGGGATTCCTGGAAAAAGATGACTATGTACAAGGTAGTGTTCAGTGATGAGTTGACCTTCCATATCAATGGCAAAGTCAATAGGGGTTCACAACACCCTCAGTAAATTAGTGAGTGTGTCAGAGACTCGCCAAAGTTGGAAGTTTTTGCAGCCATCTGCAGAATGAAGCTTTAAGAGCCATTTCTCTTTGCAAAAAGAAGTATAATGGGATACTTGTATATTTATATTCTGTTCTTTAAGAGAATTGTAAAAAAATTCATTTTTTGACAAGATGGAGCTCCAGTCTGCTTCCATAATGATTTTAGAGGGTATCAAATTAATGTCTCCAACAGCAGTTGGATAGGGCACACAACCCTGAACATGAGGTATTCTGAGATGGCCCCCGATGCCTAAATATGGTGCCAAGTGACTTCTTTTTATGCAGATTTGTCAAAGAATATGTTTTTGTTCCTCCATTGCCTCAAAATCTGAGAGAGCTGTGAGATGTTATCACAAAGCCTTTGCTGCTGTTGCAAGAGACATGTCAATTCGAGTTTGGGAGGAAATGGGTTATTGAACACATATCTCCCATGTCACAAAGGGAACCCACATTGAATATTTATAAGTTAGGTAAAAAAACTCAGATATGTTACCTTGCTTTTGGTATACAAAGGATTTTAATTCTGCATCTGGGGCCTTGAGATTTTTTAAGGGAACATGCTTTTTTGTCTTGACATCCTGTATATTGTTTTCAATTGGAGACTAACCCCCCTCATTCAGTCTACACTCCCACTCTCAATGTACCCTTGGTGTATCAACAAACAAAACCAGTAAAGTTAGTTTCAAATAGTTGTGTGGCCCAAGGAAACAATGTAACTGCACAAATTACAAAGCAAAAAGAATCACTTTGATGTGATAGTTTGTTTCTTCCTTTCTGTAAGGCCGCTACATTTTGGAACAGGATATTATCTAAATTTTTGTCAAAAAGTATTCACAGCAACATGAGAAGTTCCTGTAATATTTAATTCAAAAATGATGTCAGGAAGGAAGTTTCAACTACCAAATATGCAATCGATTTTACTTACCGTTGAAAAATTTGATGATATCTGTGAAGTCCATGCTATTACCAAGTATAATGTCCCGATAGGTCTCCACTAAAGCTAATGCAATGAAAAGTACAAAATGTGATGATGAAACATGCTTTGCTGCCCAGATTGTTTCCCAAACACTGAAGACATCTTCATACACCAGTTCTGAAAAGAAAGATTACAAAGTTCACCGAGTTATTAGTTTTACGTGTGCTTCATTTATTCTGTCCCTTGAAACAAGTATATACATGTTTTCAGAGCATACTGAAGTTTGTTTAAATGATTATATTTCCTGCTTTTTACTTCTTATTATTTTTCTACAAATTACAATTAAAGGCAGAAAATACTGTCACTTCACAAATTCTGTATGAGTGATGTATCTGCCTGCAGAAAAGGACTGACTTTTGGGAGGAAAAACACTGAAGTATTGCTTATAAAAGTGTTCAACCCAGAATTCATCAAGCCTGAACTTCAAACATGTAGAATAAATCTTACCTTAACACATTAGTTGTGGGTTTAAGTACAAACCATTAACCTATGAGGCACAAACTTGCTAAGTGTGTGTGGGCTACAAGCTGAAATCATGTTGTTGTTGTTGCTGCTGTTGTGTTGTTGTTGTCTTCAGTCCAGAGACTGGTATGATGCAACTCTCCATGCCAACGTATCCTGTGCAAGCTGCTTCATCCAAGTACCTACTACAACCTACATCTTTCTGAACCTGCTTAGGATATTCATCTCTTGGTCTTCCTCTACAATTTTTATCCTCCACGCTGCCCTCCAATGCTAAATTAGTGATCCCTTGATGCCTCAGGACATGTTCTATCAACCGAATCCTTCTTCAAGTCAAGCTGTGCCACAAATTCCTCCTCTCCCCTATTCTATTCAGTACCTCCTCATTAGTTACATGATTTATCCATCTAATCTACAGCATTCTTATGTAGCAGCACATTTCGAAAGCTGCTATTCTCTTCTTGTCCGAACTATTTATCGCCCATGTTTCACTTCCATACATGGCTATACTCCAACTACTTTCAGAAAAGAGTTCCTGAAACTTAAATCTATACTCAATGTTAACAATTTTTCTTCTTCAGGAATGCTTTCCTTTCCATTGCCAGCCTATGTTTTATATCCTTTCTACTTTGACCATCATCAGTTATTTTGCCCCCCCCCCCCCCCCACCCCCCCAAGTAACAAAACTCATCTACTACTTTAAGTTTTTCATTTTCTAATCTAAATCCCTCAGCATCACCCGATTTAATTCCACTACATTCCATTATCCTCATTTTGCTTTGTTGATGTTCATCTTATATCCTCCTTTCAAGACATTGCCCATTCTGTTCAATTGCTCTTCCAGGTCTTTTGCTGTCTCCAACAGAATTACAATGTCATAGGCAAACCTCAAAGTTTCTATTTCTTCTCCATGGATTTTAATTCCTACTCCAAATTTTTCTTTTGTTTCCTTTACTGATAGATCAGTAATTTTCACACCTGCCAACACTTGGTTACTTTGGGATTGGAATTATTACATTCTTCTTGTAGTCTGAAGGTATTTCACCTGTCTCGTACATCTTGCTCACCAGATCACGCTGACTCTCCGAAGGCCATCAGTAGTTCTAATGGAATGTTGTGTACTCCCAGGACCTTGTTTCAACATCTTTCAGTGGTGTGTCAAACTCTTGACGCAATATCATATCTCCCATTTCATCTCCATCTATGTCATCTTCCATTTCAATAACATTGCCCTTGTATAGACCCTCTATGTACTCCATCCACTTTTCTGCCTTTCCTTCTTTGATTACAACTGGTTTTCCATCTGAGCTCTTGATATTCATACAAGTGGACCTCTTTTCTCCAAAGGTCTCTTTAATTTTAATTTTCCTGCAGGCAGTATCTGTTTTACTCTTAGTGATATATGCATCTACATCCTTAGATTTATCCTCTAGCCATCCCTGCTCAGCCATTTTGCACTTCCTGTCGATCTTATTTTTGAGATGTTTGTATTCCTTTTTGCCTGCTTCATTTATTTCATTTTTATATTTTCTCCTTTCATCAATTAAATTCAATCTCTCTTCTGTTACCCAAGGCTTTCTACTAGCCCTTGTCTTTTTACCTATTTGAGCCTCTGCTGCCTTCACTATTTCATCTCTCAAAGCTACCCATTCTTTCCCCCATTCTTGTTCATCATTCCCTAATGCTCTGTCTGAAACTTTCTATAAACTCTGGGTATTTTACAAATAAATCTCTTCCTCATCTCTTTTGGTACTTCCCTTGGGAGTGGCTGTTGCTTCATTCCTTTTATTATACTTTCATACAGTACCATTTTACTCCCAGAGTACTTCTTGTATAGGTGTTGTGAATTGAAAACAGAGATGTGGGAGAATAGCTTTATGAGCCAGTGCATGATATTTATTCCAACAAATAATATGACAGCAACTGGTGCTGCCTATCAAATCCTGGACATATTCACACTGAATTAGATAATTGGCAGCAGTTTTGAAACTGTTTGCTATCTTTAATTTGTCACTTGTACCATCATATTATGAAATTCTGTGGAAATGTAAATAACCTCTCATCTAAGTTGTCCATTTTACAATAATCACATCTTGTAGCTGTATTCCCTTTTACCCAGTTTAGAGGTACAGTTTCTTTAGGGGTGTTCCTCCCATTTTACCTTAAAGTCACAGTGCAGCGTGTTTTCAGATTCAATAAACTAAAGGTTATTGTAGTAATTGTCAACATAGAATGTTGACCAATCTGCAACTTCTCTAACAAATGTAAATTATTCTTTTCACAAAGAGATTTTTCCACCCATATCGTCAAGCATCCCTGTGCAAGCAGCATCCAAGAAAACAAGTATTTCATCTATACTATAGTTGACAACAGTATTTATGGCCCCTGTGACACAGATGTGCAGCAGACAGCTGTGCAGCCAACCAATCAGCAATCCGTCTGTTTACACATTCTGTACTGTGGAAAAGTCCATTATATTTGATTGTTTCATCATATTTTACATGTGTTAAACTATGACTGACTGATTTCCATGGTGTTCTGCGAGTTTTCTCATAATGGCTGAAGCACCGGAAGGCACCAAGCATTTCACAAACAGGTAAAGGACCTTAGTTGTAAACTGTACTCATTCTTCAACCACAAGGCAGATTCAAGTGAACTGGTCTGAAATGTTGCCAAGTCGTAGTGTGGCTGTTGTCTACGTACTTTCAGCCAAGCTGACAAAGCAGCATTTCTTGTGAGCAGTACAGCAAGAAGCCATTAACACTGTCACCAGCTCTAACAAGTTTCCAGCTACAAGTGCTAGACGATTTCTTCACAGTATCACTCAAAAATATATTCACAGCATTGTTGTATTTTTCATCAACTATACCATGGAATATATAATCTATAAGGAGTACCCTGAAGAAATTGATAGGGGTATTGCTATTAATACGAATAAGTAAACATTCTCATTTTGTAAATAAATGAATTTAGATCTTGTGATTCATCATGCCAATACTCCCCAGATAATATTAACTTCTGGCAGTGAGGGTTCTTCACCAACATCAACAATTTCATCACCATCATTTTCCATGGCTTCCAATTCTGCACTGTCACTAAGCATATTTGAAAGCTCTGCTTCCACACTATCACAACTATGGCAGGCTTTTGCATTCTCAAGATTCCAGCTATCCTTCCCCAATTCTTTATCATCAAACTCCAAATCACTACATCCTAATACATACAGTAACTGTTTGGCAAAGAACCTTTTGCTCTTCCTACTCTTTTTAGCCTTATAAGATCCTACTGTCACTCAAATAGCCACCATTCTGAACAATGTACGTCACACACAACCACGTACAAGAAAGCTAAGCTGTAAACAAAAACACATTTCAGGAGCCTTTGTTGCTTATGCAATCTTGCATTCACAGCTGCATAACTAGACTGAATAATACACCTGCAGATTTGCACACTTACTAGTGTCAGCAGCACTGGGCTAGTGGCTCATGTTGATGCTTATACACATTAGCTGTAGCAAAGTGTGTGGGCTAAAACCATCACCTGTCAACATTTAGTTTCTGATTGACACTAAGGTCATCAGACATGAGTCATTTGCTTATATTTGGCATGGACAAAGGAGCGAACAAGCTATAACCTCATTCAACAATTCATAGAAATATTTATCCCCAACAGTTAAAGAAAACTTTGGGTAATCTATATGAATAATAATGAAATATGAGAGAAATACACAAAGCTTTGAAACTAGGAGGGCATGGGAAATATGGCATAGAAGAAAATGATGAAGATTTCAGACAAAAATGAGCACAACACTATCATTGTCAGTAAATAGGATAATGAGCTTCTAAAAAGAAAAAAAAAATGTTAATTTCATATAGCTCTTGACAGCACAGCCAAAAGAAACAGAACACAAACTCAATTTAACATCATTGCAACCTTTTTGAAGGAATCATCATAACATTTTCCTGAAATAACTTACAGAAAGTACATTAATCTAAATGGGGATTTGGACTCCACACCTCCCACAGTGGAACCTTCTGCCTCTACTGCTGTGAAAGACCCTTTGAAGGAAGCCAGGTGAATCTTACTGATTTACTACCTTCTATGTGACAAGTAACAAGCACAGTAACTTCTGATGGCGGACATAGTACAGATGAGTCTAACAAAACATTGATGAGGTTTAACAATATCAACACTGCACGAATTTCTGGGAGGAACCAAAACTATTGATTGACTCTGACTGAATATACTGTCTGAAGCTTGAGAGTATGCAGACTGGTTTGTAATGGAATATATTTTACTAGGGGCAGAAGGAAAAATTCAGTGTCACTCTTATATATAATACAGTAAAATAAAATTCCAAGTTTTCTGAGGGATGCATGTTGTTATTTTTAGGATTTCTGTGTGCATAAGCCTATG
Organism: Schistocerca gregaria; assembly: GCF_023897955.1. NCBI lineage: Eukaryota > Metazoa > Arthropoda > Insecta > Orthoptera > Acrididae > Schistocerca > Schistocerca gregaria. Next base: position 319,730,520 of record NC_064927.1, read on the forward strand.
TGAAGTCTGATCTGAAAGCTATAGAACACTGGTAAAGTTACATCATGCCTTTCATGAGTAACGTCAATATGCTGAAAATGTCACACTGCTCCATAACACTTGATATGCATGAGCATAAAAAAAATCAAGAAATTTATTTTGTATATTCTTCATTATCCACCATATAATCCAAACCTCGCACTGTTCTAATTCTATTTATTTTTATTAATTTATTTTTATCAGTTCCTAAGCTAACAGAACTGAAGAAAAGAAATCCATTCCAATAGCTATAATTAAACACAAGGGAGATAAAAGGGGGATGTGGATGAGATCACACATTGAAAAATAATTAAAAATAATAGCCTCATAACATAAAGGATGTGGTAATACATCCTCCATAATTTAAAGTATGAACTGAAAACAGACAGAACACAATAAAAAAAACTGTATTGATGTAAATGATATCTACGGAGAGGGAAGTCTGGTTTAAACAGGGTAACAAAAATAAAGAAAGAAGAGGAAGGCCACACGATGTTCAATAACTTGAAAATAAACAACACTCTAAGGCATCAGTTTCAGCACTCTCCAAAGAGATCCACTCAAAAACATGCTAGAGCTCCTTAGTAATGTGACTGTAGTTTACACTGAATTTTTGCAATGGGATTTGTGATTTCATTCACACAAGATGCTCATTGTTCAAAATTGTTTCAACATGATTATGATAGTCATGTAAGATCATGTGCAAATGTCCTTCAAAATGAGCCTGAAGGTGCTGTGGTCCTTCATAGTGAAGAAGCACATTTTCACATATAAGGATGCAGTAATCGACAAAATTCCCAATACTGGAGCGGACAGGACCCTCCTTAACTTAACAAAAACCACTACATAATGACCATATTACTGTATTGAGCACAGTTAGAGAGTCACAATAACTGGTCCTCACTTGTCTGAAGAGGATGATGCTATTGTGACAGTACACCCTCGACATTACATTCACATGATTAACACTTTTTTTTTTTTTTTTTTTTTTTTTTTTTTTTGCATCGAGATCCAGTGCACTGCAGATAACAGCGTATGCAATCATCAGGCTGGAGCCTTCACTTGTACAGCTCTGAGTTCTCTTCAAATGTCAAGACAAATGTTTCCCAGACACTTAATTTCTTCTCGTGGTGACATCGTTTGGCCAGTATGATCATCAGATCTTACACCATGCAATTTTTTTCTATGAGGGCATCTCAAAACTGAGATGTTCAAACTTCGACCAAGGACTTTTCCTTCCCTAGAAAATGCAATACAGGAAGAAACTGGCCTTACTCCTCACGAAATGCTCGTTAAGAGTGGTACAGAGTTTTGAAAGTCACTTTCAACAGTGCACTGATAGTAGAGGACACGACACGCATGACATTTTTTAATTTCCACTGTGCAAGTATCATCTATGTTAAAACTGCTTCTTCACTTTCATCCATCTGTTTTTTATTTGAACTTTAAATTAGATAAGATGTTGTACCGCACCTGTACAATTTACTTTGCCCTCCACCCAGTTTTTGCATTTAATTACAGAACAACGTGAGGGTATGAGATTTCCAAACTGCAAGCCAAGTAAATGCATAATAAAAGCCTTCCTAAAATCAGTGTTTATGAATCTTGGTTTTGGTAGAAGTTGAATTCTTCTACAGATATAAGAAGAACTATAAATGAGTTGGGGATTCAGAGACTCCTCAGAGATGAAGACCAGTGATGAGATACTTTATAAATTAACTGAAACCCTGCAACAACTATTGAAGAAACAGGATAACAACACTACTGAATTAAATGAAAGGTCATGAATGATGAGTCAGGGGTAGCAAATATGTTAATTATCATTTCTTATGCACAGCAGAAAACAGAGGGACAAACAGTTCAAGAGAAAAATCAAAGCAGTATATTGGAAAAACAACGTGAATCATATGAATGTGTTACCAACTGCTCCCCTTGACATTAAGAAAATCATATGTTATCTCAAAAATGAAGCTCATCTGGATCTGGTAGTGTACAGAACAGAGTACTAAAGATTTGTTACCACATATTAAATACACAAAGTTGACACTTGGCGCAGTGTCTGATGGGAGTGACTGTGTATGGCAAATGCCTGTAGGTCACTCCCAGCAGCCACCACGGTGAGTGTAAGCTTTGTTTGCAGATACAGTAATAAGCCCTGTCTAATACACCTCTATAAAAAAGGTGATAGGAGGGATGTCAGTAAATACTAACCTGCTTCACTACATATCCCACCTGAACTAAAATAAATTGGTCAGTAAAACCAGTTTGGATTTGAGAAGGATTGCTCTACAGAGAACATCTACATACATATTTCACAAGCCACAGTTCTCACAAGCTTGTTCCATCTCATATCGCGTTGCAATGTTACGCCCAGATATTTAAATGACTTTACTGTGTCAAGCAGGACACCATAATATTATATCCAACCACTACAGGTTTGATCTTCCTACTCATCCACATTAACTTACATTTTTCCACATTTAGGGCTAGCTACCATTCATCACACCAACTGCAAGTTTTGTCTATGCCATCTTGTATCTTCTTACAGTCACTCAACTTCAAAACCTTACCGTACACCATGGCATCAACAGCAAACAACCACAGATTGCTGTCCACCCTATCCGCCAAATCATTTATGTATACAGAGAACAACGGTCCTATCACACTTGCCTGGGGCACCCCCAAAGACATCCTCATCTTTGATTAACACTCGCCATTGAGACTAACATACTGGGTTCTATTATTTAAGAAGTCTTTGAGCTACTCACATATATGTGAACTGATGCCAGATGCTCATATCTTCATTAACAGCCTGCAGTGGGGCGCCAGTCAAATGCTTTCTGGAAATCTAGAAATGTGAGATCTGCCTGTTGCCCTTCATCCATAGTTCACAGTACATCACGTCAGTAAAAGAGCAAGCTGAGTTTTTCACAAGCAATGTTTTCTAAAACCATGCTGATTCATGGACACAAGCTTCTCAGTCTTAAGAAAATTTATTACATTTGAACTCAGAATATGTTCAAGGATTCTGCAGCAAATAGAAGTTATGGATATTGGTCTGTAATTTTATTGGTCCGCTATTTTAACCTTCTTATATACTGGAGTCACCTGGACCATTTTCCAGTCACTTGGGACTTTGTGCTGGGCAAGAGGTTCACGATAAGTCCAAACTAGGTAAGGGGCCAATGCCGTCAATTCACTTTAGTATGCACTTTCTAAAATATAACTAGGATTGCATCCAGACCTGGTGATTTATTTACTTTCAAATCATTCAGTTGTTTCTTTATGCCAGGGATGCTTATTACTATGTCATCCATATGGGAATGGTCCAATGGTTAAATGATGGTATGTTTATACGATTCTCCTGTGTGAACAGTTTCTTGAACGTGAAACTTAAAACTTCAGCTTTTGTTTTGCTATCTTCAACTGCCACACCAAACTGGTCAACAACAGACTGAACGGAAGTCTTAGACCCACTTAGCAATTTTACATAAGACCAGAATTTCCTTGGGTTTGGCCAGATCTTTTGCTAAGGTGTCACGGTGGTAGTAGTTGTATGCTTCATGCTTACATCTTTTCACATATGCCCGAATCTCTACTAAATTCACTTGTCGTCATTTGTGCATTCTGTTTTGAAGCAAGAGTGCAACATGCAACAGCCTCTGCTTCCTCCACATTCTCTTAACTTCATTATCAAACTATAGTGTGTGTTTTCCATCCTTTATCCACTTAATAGGCATAAAACTCTCCAGACCATGATTTACAATCTAGTTAAACTTTTCCCATAATTCTACTACATCCATCTTAGTGGAACTAAGTGATGCCAATTCACTGTTCAAGTGTGATACTAAAAACTGCTTGTCTGCTCTATCTAGCTGAAACACTCTTCTAGCCTCCTTAATCAATTATTAACTTTCATAATCATAGTTGCTATAATGTCATCATGATTGCTAATCCCTGTTTCTACACTGACATTGTTGATAAGTCCTTCTATTTGTAGCTACCAGGTCTAAGATATTTCCAATGTGTGTGGGCTGCCGAGCTAGCTGCTCACGACGGTTCTCAGAAAATGTATTCAAAAGTATTTCGCATGACTGTCTGTCTGTATCCCCTGCAATGAATCCACAGACATCCTAGTCTATAATCAGCAGATTAAAGTCACCTACAACTACTATTGCATGATCTGGGTATTGCCGTGCTATTGACCATAGACTTTCTTTGAATGAATGACTCTAGAACTGTCACAGCAGAATCAGGTGGCCGGTAAAAACATCCAACAATTAACTTGGTATCAGCTACAACTGTTATGTGCAATCAGATAACTTCACTGTCACATGCAATACCAGCCTCAATAAAGACAATGTTTTTGTCAACTGCAATGAATATTGCCCCTCCTATGGTCTCTAATCTGTCATTCTGATAAATGTTTCACTACTCACTAAATATCTCAGAGCTTCCCACTTCAGGTTTCAGCTAGCACTCAGTCCCAAGAATTATTTGAGTGTGATGCGAGAACTTTCTTGGGAGGGGGGGGGGGGGGGGGGGGGCATTAAATTTGGGAGCTTTATTATGAACAACTAAACAATTTACTGATGAAATTATGATCGTTAAAGTGTCTTTATTTTGAACTCGTGTTTGATTTCCCTTGCTGCATATCGACTGCCAATGTTCATCAGAGCACCACAAACTACTGACTAGCCTTAAAAAACCCTCATGTGCACTCCACGAGTACTCTGCCACCCAAGTAGCTGCTTCCTTTGTGTAGTGCACCCCTGACCTATAAAGGTGAGTCCTACAAATCCCCACACAATAATACTGATCTAGAAATCTGCAGCCAAGACCATCAGAGAGTCGACAAAGTCTTTGGCTGAGACCCTTCACTCAGCTCCAAACCCAAGAACCCTGATCAACTCTGGGAACAATACTGCAAACTGCAAACTCTGCTTGCACCCCGCACAAGAGGCAGCACTCTTAACCACCTCTACCAACTGCCTGTAAGGACTGAGGATCACCTCAGAAACCCTGCAACAGGCACTGTTGGTGCCGACATGAGCCATTGGTTGGTATTCTCTGAGAACTATCTAAGGTATTCTGAGTGTGTGAGTCACAATATTCTCCTGAATAACCAACAAATGGATAATGTCATATCTAACAAAAAGAATGCTGAAGTTTTACTTAATAACCCAACCAATGTAATAATGGGAGATTTCTCTGGCTGGGGATAAATCATGTATGGGTTTTCCCCAAGGTTCAATCTTAGACCTGCCATTATTCGTCATATACCTAAATAATCATCCGATAATATACTACAACCAGAATTAGTTCTTTTTGAGGATGACACTAGTATAATAATCAATTCAAACAAACGTACAGAAACAGAAGAAATAATAAACAATGTTGTTAAAAGTATAATGGACAGGTTTATTGCAAATTGTCCCACCCTCAATTTGGGTAGAAATTACTAACTCACATCTGTATATTAAAAAAACAACATTACATATGTTCACCATGTAGTCATACTTACAAGTTAATCTGTGATGTAAATGTCAAAGACCCATTCGCCATCATTACGATTTATTATGCAATGATCCAAGTAAAATGAAACTAACTTATTAATTATCAATCTGTCTACATAAATTCAATAATCTTACAGAAACTAACACCAGCAATCACAATCTCACCTGCATTATGTAACAAAATGAACTAAACTAATAAATGTTTCACCACAACACTGATCATTTAAGGAGAGAATAGATGAAGGAACCAATGACATGAGCAAAAAAGTTAAGTATCTTGGGATACAATATCAAAAACAACATAACAATCTTTCAAGATGGTAACAGATGAGAAGATACAGAGGTGTTTGTGTTGGCTCTGAAGAAGTACACCAGAAGTTACGCAACTTATCAGCATATCCCTATGTCTGTCTACCACTTAGATCCCCCTCTCCGCATTTGCTGAGTACTGAAATATTACATGTAAATGTGCATTTTTTATCAATTTATACTTACAATGACTCAAACCTACAACACTACAACTGACAATACCTCAGTTTCTATCATTATCAAAGACACAGCAAAAGGTTGACTGTATTCAAATTTACATACATTACTAATTAACAAAACTTACATAAAATGTTTATGTCGTTATATAAACAAAAAGCAGGATGAACTGACAAAACCAATGTAAGAACTGCAACAATGCAGAAAGCATTAACATATCACTAACCTCTCTTAAAATCCAGCAAAAACCAGCGGTAGCAGAAATAAAAATGAGTGTAGTCTCCGTTCTGGTGCATCAATTCAAACATCTCGGAGTCCAGTATTTGTATCAGTGACCTGCCACAAAAATTATAATGACCATTCAAAACAGCAGAGGAAACAAAAATGTAATAAATATATCTTTTCAGTCATTAACTGGCACAGAATCAGCTGTAGAACAAGAATCATATAAAACTCAGGAATCATTCTTTCCAATTCTGGTACTTTATACTTAGTACCTTAGAGCTGCTCTAAAGCATGTGACCACGAGCACTATAAGGATGTGCAGTTTTCTAGAGTATAGCTTATGTGCAAAGAAATATTTCTGGAAGAAACCTATACCATATGCATTTAAAACATACAGGATAACAAATGGATGCGTGAACAGGACACAAAAATAAATACCACATTTGAATACATATTTGTTACTCAAGAATAAATTTCAGTTGCAAAAGACAGAAATTTTCTTATCTTTATGATAAAACATAATGAAGGTATTATCAGTATCTGCGGAAAATGGTTGCAAATATTAACAATAATATTCAAATATCTGCTGTTGCTTCTTACTAATTCATTAACCCTTTCCCACCGATTTTTTTCTGGAGAAAGAAAACTCTTCTTTCATGCTATAATGCTCTTAGGTATTTTGTTAATGATTTTAGATGCAAGATTTACTCAAATATATTCATTCAAAATATACTTTGTACATTTGGCTTCTTTTTATGGACTAAAATAACTAATTTTGAAATATTCACTGTTGTAATAAACTGGTCATTCAATAATAACAATACAATATAACAATAATAATATTTATATATACAGTGGAATATAACAAACTAACCACATCCATATATTCTGGCAGTTACAAGGTGCCAAGTACTGCTACACTGACTTGTTGATGTTGTTATAGAGAAGCCCAACAGTTGGCAGCATGTCTATGTGATGACAAGATTGAACATTCACAAATGTGTACATGAAGTTTGCACTGGGTAAAAATATTTCTGTTCCAACTAAGAGACAGTAAAATTTAATGTACACAATTGTAGCCAATGGGTCTGAAAAGGATAACTATAAGCACAGACTTCTACATACATCTACATTCAGACACATCATGTATGGTTGAGGGTACCATCTAATAGTAACATTTCTCCCACTGACTCATGGCTGCTGCAAAGAAATAATAAAATACTCTTTTATATATCCTAAATGTGACTGTGGCCTCTTCAAAATGTGCGTGTAGGAAAGAATAGTATGTTCTGACAATGATAATCTTCTCTAGACAGTAATTTTAAAATTTTGCACAGAAGTTGTTCACAAGCTGCATGACACATTTCTAATAAATTATTTCACAGGAGTTTACTAAGTAGTTGTGTGTGTGTGTGTGTGTGTGTGTGTGTGTGTGTGTGTGTGTGTGTGTGTGTGCGGGTGGGGGGGAATTTCACTTAAACCAGATTTGCATGTGAAACTAACAGAACACCAACACCACTTAAGTGGCGCCAATTATTAGCATTATACTACAAGTTTAAATTGTGTTGTGATATTATTGGCACTCTCAAATCATAGATTAGTGACATTTCGTTTTGAAACACGTTCCTTGTATTTTTATTCACACTGGGTTCAAACAACAAATATGAGCAAGAAAGATCTATTGTGAATAGCATAAGAATATGCTTGAAGCTTTTGTTTCATACAGCTACATTCATAATAGACTATATATTCAGAAATGCTTGTGTAACTCTCTTCCTTTTATGTGTATTACAAAATATGAAACTGTATGGCACATAATTTTCTGTGAGAGTTTGATAAACATTTAATTTATTTTTCCTACACTCATAACCCATTCACAGAGAAGTGAGCACTTACTTTTGTATTGTATCACACTGCAATCATGACAAAGAAAATAAAGTGTATATGCTAACAGAAGCATGGTAGTTCTGGCTTATGTTTCATTTACATATTTTATGGCAATAAAGAGTTTTTTCACTCCTCATATGAGCACAAAATAAATGTATGCACTGGAAGTTTATGAGGTTCAAATCAGCTGATCTGTGCACAAGTTGTGTTTGTTTGTATATTACTTTTTAGTTAAACAGGTGTAACTGATTTACTACTAACAGAGGTTTCATTTAAATTCTTAAAGTGGAGAAAATTAATGATGAACAGTTACAATCCACAATGGGTAGTCTATTCACAATCTGTCAATAACAGTACAATGTGGTTATAAATCTACTTAATGTCCTGGAAAATGAATCCCCAGAGAACTTTCTGTAGGTTACAGCCTAAATAAATTTGTGTTGAGGCCAGTTTTGTTACCGAAACATAGAGGCCCTACAGCCTAAGTACTATATTAGTGGGTGCTTCACAATAAAATGAATGAGTGAAATTATAATTTTACACACATGCATAAACCACAATACCTCAATTTGGGACAGTATAACTTCATGTTCATTTGATATTCATTTGTTATTTTTGCAAGTCATCCAGTTTTGCATGCAACATTTGTTTTAACTGAGCCCCTTATATGGTTTTTGGTGCACCTTTACTGTCACACTCTGGACAATTACAGTCATGCTCACAACTATAATTTCAAATGATGCCATATCAAAAACTGTGCTGTGAGAAACAATAGGTCACACCACCACCACCACCACTGCAGTTTGCACATGGACAGTGAAGAGGACAGAGTAAAAAACTTATCATTTGTACTTTTGGAAATCCTTCAGTTTTTGCTACTTTTTCCTCTATGTGAGCATTAGTGACATAGTAGCTGAGGGTATCAAAAATCTACGGCCAATTGCACCAACTTTCATTAAACGTTAACCACAGTAAAGTCAGCATTTAGCCCTATTCAGTGCAAAATTCTTGTGCACAGACCTAAATAAAGTTAACCAAGGAAGTTAACCACAGTTAAATTTGACCATGGCTAACATCCAGTTTTCTTGAGATGACCACTGTTTTACACGCATATGGTATTACAATGGCGGTGTGTTTCAGTGTACTGAAATACACTCAAGGCTTCATATCCCATATTCCATACTTAAGGTGAACCCAGAGAGATTATTAATTTATTTAATCAAACTTACCGGAGCAGAATTAAATTTTACCTCCATGTGTAGCACACTGCTTGTTTTTCTCTAGCTACGGGAAAACACTACAGTCAGTGTTGTGAATTTTTTTATATTTATGGTATGTGAAGTTCAAAACTCAGATATACTTCTCCCAAAGCAGTTCAATGCATTTATCAAAATTTCTCAAGAAAATTAACTTGCAAGTTTTTGGTTCAAGTTTAGTATGCTAAACCAAGGTAGATTTTTTCAACAAGTATTGTCACTCTGTGGCATAGTGCTTGCTAACAGGGCCTGGGTTCAATTCCAGATGGATTCAAATTTTTTAAGTAAGGTGCAGGTTCTGTGAGCATTTACATAAAGCATAAAATACAAAAAAAATTCTCACCAAGCAGTAGCAGGAGAACACATCATAAAGGTACTGAAATTTGCCAGCTTTCAGAGCCAGTGGTTCCTTCTTCTGGCACAAGGGTTGAAGGGGAAGGAAGAGAGGTGAGGTTTACGAAATGGAGTGATTTTAGAAAAAGCAACCTGAACTCCGTGTCAGGAGAGAATTAATGGATGGTATGAGAAGGAAAGACTGACTTTGGGGACTGCTCCAGATGAGAGTTGAAAAACTGAGAGCTTACAGAAATGGGAACGGTAATACACAGGACACAGATAACTGACAAAACATCACACACAAGTTAATAAAAGTGGAAAGCTAAGCGCAGAGTGTGTGTGTGTGTGTGTGTGTGTGTGTGTGTCAGCATCAGCATGCACATGCATGCATGTGGAAGGGGGGATGGACAGATAATAAAATGAAAGATATAGAAAACTAAAAGGGAGAGAAAAAAGGAGTAGTTACTCAAAAGAATGCTGAGAGCAAAGAAATTAATGTAAATTAAGGCCATGTGGGTGGTGAGAACCAAGGACATGTAATGCCTGCAGAGTCCTGAGAAACTGGTGTTTCGGAGAAGAATCCAGATGGTGCATGTGTTCAAAGAGGCACCGAGGACATGACTGCCGTGTTGTACAGAAAGCTCAGTGTTGCCAGTATACACCGTCTATGGTTATTCATCCTAACTGATAACTTGGTGGTAGTCACACTGATGCAGAAGGCCAAATAATGTTTACATAACAGCTGCTACACAACATGCATTGTTTTACAGATGGCTCTCCCTCTGATAGTATATGTTTTCCCAGTTAATGGTCTAGTATAGGAGGTGATATGGGTTGCATAGTGTGCCTTACAACATGGATAGTCATGGGGATTGGAACCATATGTTAGGAAAATGGGTTTTGAAGGTGCATAGGGTCTGACAAGGATATTGTGGAGATGGGGAGGGCGGCGAAATGCTATTCTAGGTGTGATGGGGAAAAAGTCTGGTGGAATGGACCTCATTTACACCTGTATGAATATCAAGAGCTCAGATGGAAAACCAGTTCTAAGCAAAAAAGGAAAGGCAGAAAGATGGAAGGAGTATATAGGGTCTAAACAAGGGCAATATACTTGAGGGCAATATTATGGAAATGGAAGAGGACACAGATGGAGATGAAATGGGAGATGTGACACTGCGTCAAGAGCTTGACACAGCACTGAAAGACCTATGTCAAAACAAGGTCCCGGGAGTACACAACATTCCATTAGAGCTACTGATAGCCTTGGGAAAGCCACCCATGACAAAACTCTTCCATCTGGTGAGCGAGATGTATGAGACAGGCAAAATACCCTCAGACTGCAAGAAGAACGTAATAATTCCAATCCCACAGAAAGTAGGCATTGACAGGTGTGAGAATTACTGACTATCAGTTTAGTAAGTCATGACTGCTACATACTAACATGAATTTTTACAGACAAATGAAAAAAATGGTAGAAGCCAACTTCAGGAAAGGTCTCTTTGGATTCTGTAGAAATGTTGGAGCACATGAGGCAATATTGACCCTATGACTTACCTTAGCAAACTGATTAAGGAAAGGCAAACCTATGTTTCTAGCATTTGTAGACTTGCAGAAAACTTTTGACAATGTTGACTGCAATGCTCTCTTTCAAATTCTGAAGGTGGCAGGGTTCAAATACAGGGAACGAAAGGCTATTTACAACTTGTACAGAAACCAGATGGCAGCTATAGGAGTCCATGAGCATGAAAGAGAAGCAGCGGTTGGGAAGGGAGTGAGACAGGGTTGTAGCCTATCCGTGATGTTATTCAATCTATATACTGAGCAAGCAGTAAAGGAAACAAAAGAAAATTTGTACTAGGAATTAAAATCCATGGAGAAGAAATAAAAACTTTGAGGTTTGCTGATGACATTGTCGTTCTGTCAGAGACAGCAAAGGACCTGGAAGAGCAGTTGAACGGAGTGGACAGTGTCTTGAAGTGAAGATGTAAGATGAACATCAATAAAAGCAAAATGAAGATAATGGAATGTTGTTGAATTAAATCAAGTGATGCTGAAGGAATTAAATTAGGAAATGAGACACTTAACGTGGTAGATGAGTTGTGCTACTTAGGGAGCAAAATAACGGATGATTGTCGAAGTAGAGAGGATATAAATTGTAGACTTCGGAAGAAGAGAAATTTATTATCATTGAGTATAAATTTAAATGTCAGGAAGTTATTTCTGAAAGTATTTGTGTGGAACGTAGCCATGTATGGAAGTGAAACACGGACAATAAATAGTTTAGACAAGAAGAGAATACAAGCCTTCGAAATGTGTTGCTACAGAAGAATGCTGAAGATCAGATGGGTAGATCACATAACTGATGAGAATGTACTGAATAGAATTGGGGAGAAGAGGAATTTGTGGCACAACTTGACTAGGAGAAGGGACTGATTCTTAGGACACATTCTGAGGCATCAAGGGATGACTAATTTAGCATTGGAGGGCAGTGTGGAGGGTAAAAATTGTAGAGGGAGACCAAGAGATGTATACACTAAGCAGATTCAGAAGGATGTAGGTTGCAGCAGACACGTGAAGATGAAGAAAGTTGCATGGGATAGAGTAGCATGGAGAGCTGCATCAAACCAGTCTCTGGACTGAAGACCACAACAACAACAAATGCTGCAACTAGCCCTGCTGCTCCATTTCCAGAGTTCTCTTGTGCTATTCTGCCCCAGCCTGTAATTTATGTTGCAGTAGGTTTGCTGGTTCCCACTCTCATGGGTAAACCAGGCAAAAATGTCAACACTTTCATACAAAATTTAGTGGATGTAGGGAATCTGCCTCTGTGGGGCAATGAAGTGTTGGCCAGAGTTGCCAATCTTAAGTTGAAGGGAGAGGCTCATGCTGATATATTCCCTGGAAGTGCTGATAAGTACCAAGGTATCTGACATCCTTGAAAAAGGGCTATTGTATAGATATGGAAATAAGCACAGTGTTTGCTGTTATAGGGACAAACACTCTGTGGTATCATATATCAATTCAACAGACTCTGGTAGCTGTCAGACGGGATCCAGTGGATTGAAAGGAGCATGCCCACTGAACCACGTCTGTAGCAGCTCTGGACTGTGAGTGCCCTCTGTTGCAATATGGGATGATTGGCAGCAGCAACACAGCCCACTCACAATTGGAGCCTCTTTATTTTGTGGAGCTACACAGATGACGCATCAGGACTCCGACACAATTGTTCGTGTTTTAGTTCAGAGCACCTCATCCTTGTTGCCATCATATTAGATGGACTTTACTTCTTGCTACATTATTTGTAATGGGTCCTCGTAAATTTGGAGAGACACAAGTTAAGTAAATCTTCTGCTTACTATGTCGCCTTATTCACTATTAATTTATGCTCCTGTCCAGCTTTACTACAACAACAGTTGCTACACTACTCTGTAGCCCACCTCTCCTCACAGTTGCATCTGAAGTCATACTCAACACTTTCCTCCATATGTCAAAATTCTGGGAAGGATTTAGAGTGCTGTGCTGACCAAATTACTGCTGTGTTGTGTCATGTACATGTACTAAGGGACAGTAATGAAAAGAATGAGGTAGTACTCAGTGAATCAGAAGCTGGCTGTGTAGATGTATTTTTTCGCAAGGTTTACGTATAGGAACGTGCTGAGGTGAAGTGCCTTAGCAATTTCTGCACAACTCCCTGAACTTGACGTGCTGTGGTGCAAAATGATGTTGAGCCATAATACAGGTAAAGCTCATCCACATATAGTGACGGTTGAACCAAAAGCCTCACTGCAGTCACGATACCATTGAAGGCAATGACGTAAAAGGTTGTGTTTGGAACTGATCCCTGATGTACTTCAGTTTCCTGTACACATGATTGCTGAGGGTTGGCCCCATCCGTAGAAAATTCTGGATACAAATGGGTAAGCAGCCCCAAAAGTCTCACACGTGTAGTGTAGACACGATTTGGTGATGCCAAGTGGTATTTTACACCTTCTGCAGGTCAAACACACAGCAATCAGTTGCTGGAAATGGAAAAAAACCCTGAAAACTTGCCCTTTCAATCAGTACTGTGCAAAGGGTTTCCTCAGCTTTTGTCTCACTCATCAGGATTCCCCTGTCCCCCTTTCACAACTGCAATTCACTACCAGGAGGCAGCACCACTGCTACTATTACTAACAGTTCTGGTGTTAAGACAGAATTCAATAATGTCAACAAAAAACCCACCTCAGCATCAGATGAAAGTATCCCAATTATACATCATCTGCTCAAGTCATCTGAAATCCAGCAGTTGCCTCACTGGCTTATTTACATAAAAATTCTATTCTAGGCTGCAGCAACCTTTAAAACTGAGTCAAAAGGAACACTCCCTTGGCGAAAACCTATCTTGGTAGTTTATAGCTATCTTTAGCATCATCTTTAAATTATAATTTGTCTTACAAGGCTCATAAAACACAGTTACTTCTTTCATTCAAGGATATATAATTTCAGAGTGTATTTCAGAAACGCTAAAATATTGTGTTATGGTGATACAGAATGCTACAGCCATCATATAAGACTGAGCTAGTGGATATCAAGAATGTATCACTAGAGGCTATGAAGCAGACAGATTTCATCCATACCAATGATAGCAGCAATAAGTACACAGAAAAGATTAAAATCAGCTGGGCAATATCACAAAGATTCAGAAGAAGCCCTTGTGGCCAAAAGCTTGCTTGTTTAACAGTCTTATTGTTGTGCATGTCTGCAACTCGGCATCTCCACTATATGGTGAGTTGCAATCTATCCTTTTCGTAATACTGTCATATGAAACCATTAATTATGCTATCAAATTGAATTTGTTTCTTTCATCAGTGACTGACAGATAATTATACATTTAACATTATCCTAATCATGAAACTTCAAGACCAAAAATTACACTTAGAAATATATAACTGTTTTTTTTTCTTAATAAAATATCTTTGTGCTCTGATTATTACTTTGTTTACAAATGTTAGCATTTGACTTGCTGTATTGTTATCTTACAAAGTCTTTGCACCAATGAAGTGTGCTACCTTTGCTTACTGTAATGTAACTTCGTCTACAGACTTTCTGCGAAATGTTGGAGGAGATTGTTTGCAGGAGACCAACTCTGCAACTTGCTTTCATATTAAATGATGTGAAATTTATTTTATGAGCTGACTATGGTCGACTATGTCTTCATCAAGAATGTTCACATTTGTAATGTATCAGTATGAGAAGAAATATAAAACCAATCAATCTTAAAAGCAGAATTTAAATTGAAAGAGATCATTTTAAACTAGTGCCATTCATTATGTAAATGAAGAGTGTCATATTATAGACAGAGTTGAGTACAAGACTATACAATGATAATCCATGGTTAACAAGTTAGTGTTTTTTCATAAACCTGGTAACATCAGGCCCTCTGGAGGAGTCATCCTGAATTTTACTGGACAACAAGTTCAGCCAACACTATCTACGAAAAATCGAGATGATTATATTTATCAACTTAATTACCACTACAAACAACTTAAGAACAGTCTATCTACAAAGCTGTTTTCCTACTTAAAATGTTATACATTTATATTTAAGCTGACACTGACTTAAAGTAAAAAATCTCAATTATCTATATATTTCATTATCTTTGTCACTACTGAACTGAGTGAAAAGGGGTTTTTAGAATAGGAAAGATGGTAATCAGGACACTGGTGACAAGCAGCAGATAACAGTCATTGCTGGAACTGTATACTTTTGGAGGAAGAGAGATGTTAAGAAGTGTGATGTGCAAAGCCTTAAAAGCTTTATGTAAACATGAATGTTAAAAACTGTCAGATCCAGAAATGACTCCTCAATTAAAACTGGATGGTACAGCTTTACTTACTCTCTAGGCAGTCTCGCTACTCTATTAAGATGATGGATGAGAAAAAAATTGTATATAGTTTAACAAGAGGTGGGAAAGAAAGAGAAAGAGGAATATGATGGATCACACCTAATGAATAGGGGGAGGAAAGAAAGTGGTGTGACAGATTGAGAAATGAAACGATGCAAAATATGATGATGCAAAACATGCATTACTGTTTGATAGAAATAACTGGCCGTACATATTAATTTTTAGGGAAAATTATGAGCTTGAAAAAAGGAGGTACTTTGCCTCTTTCTGAAATACAACAGAGCATTGAATTGTGTGAAAATTGCAAGGTAGCTTGTTCTTGATGTGGACAGCATCAACAGAAGAGTTTGCACACGTTTTCGTTTCACAAATACACACGTATAGGATACTAGATGAGTGAAACCATGTGTTGGGATTCTGATGAGGTACCAGGTACTCAATTTCTTATGCAACATAATGAGGTGCATACACTGAGGAGCCAATGAAGTGGACATAGCATGCGCCAGTTGCATAATTCATGTGGCCACAACACTCTGGGCATATGAAGCACTGATATGATCAACTAATGGAAAGTAGAGAATGAAATAACAATATTATATTGGTACTCACCATATAGAGGAGATGTTGAGTCACAGATAAGATAGCAAAAGACTACTATAAATTTAAACTTTTGGCCAAAAGGCCATCTTTCGAAGCAGAGAACATGCACACATTCACAGAAATGCAATTAGCAGATGCGCACGCCCGCACACGTGCACCCCCACGCACGCACGCACGCACGCACGCACGCACGCACGCACGCACGCACACACACACACGACCAGTGTTTCCAGCCAAAGTGGCCAGAGACACTGGTCAGGTGTGTATGAGTTGTGCTAATGTGAAAATGTGTGCGAGTTCGCTATTTCAGAAGATGACGTTTTGGCCAAAAGTTTAAATTTTCATTGTGTCTGCGTATGACTCAATATATCCTCCAGATGGAGAGTAGTAATGTATTATTTTCATATTATTCTTGATATGTGCAGCAAATAGAGGGATATTGTAGATGTACCTCTCACAAGCATTAATGCTTATTTCTAACTGATTATAGAGTTTTTGCTACTAATGCAGTGTTTGGCACAACAAGTGATTGCCCAAATTTACATTTGACATCCTGCAGCATATACAGGCAAGTGGCAGTTTTCTTGCAATTGGAAAAAGTATTTTCTGCCCAGTTGAGATACTCATCCATAGTAACAGCGAAGTTGTTCACCATTTCTTGACAATGTATATGAGACAAATATGAGGCAACTGTTACTGGCTATGTGGCCAACTCCAAAGGAGGATGTCATCTGAAAGCAACATACTCTATGTTGTTTATGTGCCTACTAGCCATTCACACACCAACTATACTTTTAGTTGTTACCTTCAGTCTTTCCAATATTTGTGTACCACTTAGTCAAAAGGACCAGGAAGTGCCTATTAAGTCCTACTCATGAATTTGGTGTCAAAACAGCATTAAAAAAATGTACAGGATACAAACATTCAACATACCGCATATTGGCAAAGTGTGTATCCATAGCTCCCCCATGTGGAAAGTTGGCTGCCATTCGTTCCATGAGACGACAGAAACATGCATATGTTGTGGCTTCATCATCAAAGATGACAAGTAAAGGAGCAACCAAATCACACATTCCCTGCATGTAGCCAACTTCCAGATGTTCCCAAACATACCTACAAATAAATAGCATTTTAGAGAAGTAAAATATATAATGCTAATTTTTATTTATTTATTCTATTTGGTCCAGTAAATAGTTTTAGTACATTGTTTACATGTATGATATAGGACAAATCAGGGGTAAGATAGTTAATTTATATTTACAGTAGATATTAAGCATGACTACATGATCAACTCAGTCACTATACATAATGCCATAAAGTGACATAATACATAATTAACAAGATTTGATAAATTAGGTTTACTTATTATAATGTTCCAGAATTCAGAGACAGAGTAGAATCAATAATCAAGCAAGGAACATTTCAGCTTTAATTTAAATGTATCTGCTGATGTTATGTATTTTAAGTAAGAAGGCATGTGGTTATATAACATAATCCCAGCGTAATATAGTCTCATCTTATGCATAAGTTAGTACTTACTGTGTTTACTAGTGGGTTAAGCTTTGGCAGAGTTCTGTATGAGTGTAAATCATTTTTTTTTTAACTAAGGATGCCATCTTTTGAAAAAATTAAAGAAACTAGACAATAATGACATCTGGCAGTAATGTTTCTTACACTTGTGCCTACAATTGTGAAAATAAGTGCAAGTAACACTGGTCAACATCCACATATAGCTTTGATAACAAAAAAGTAAAATTATTTCATAAGTAATTCAATGCAAGGATTTGGTGATTCATATTTTGTACTACCTGCTTTTAATTCAGTGCACAAATGTAACATACTTGTTTAAGTCTTATAATCTGATCATTTCTCGTCTTCTTGGCAAGTAATAACCACATAGAGAAGGCGTTCAGTTGCAGACAGAGAAAATGAAAACGAATGCTAGAAATATTTCAGGTTTTGGACAAAATCCTCCTTCAGAAATAGAAAATGCACACATGCATAGACACAAACCAATTCCAAGAGCACAGATATCTCTCTCTCTCTCTCTCTCTCTCTCTCTCTCTCTCTCTCTCTCTGGTAAGGCCACTGCCTGCAGGCACTTAAGTCCTACTTTGACTATGTTTGACATAAACATCAATCTAGATGGGATAACTAGTGGGAGGATAGAGAGCACGTGGAATGGAGGATAGAGAGCACGTGGAATGCTGGAGTGGGAGCAGAGAAGTGGATAGGCAGGTGGAGGACAGGGACTATCAAGAGGCTTGTGCAGTGGGGAGGATTATGAGAATGAAGGATATGTTTTAAGTAGAGTTCTCACATGAACAATTCTGAAAGGTTGGCCTTGGTGGGAAGAATCCAGACTGCACAGGCTGTGAAGCAAAGTGAAGCACATCACACTGGGCGATGACATGTTCAGAAACTGGGTGGTCCAGCTATCTACTGGCTACAGTTTGTTGGTGGCCATTTATGATGAGTGACAGCTTGTCATGCAGAAAGACAGTGCTAGCAGTTAAGTTGGTAGAGCACATGACTAGTTTCACACGTTGCCCTGCCTTAATGCCTGTGATAGAACTGGAGTTGGTAGAAGTGGGAAGATGTATGGGACAGCTCTTGCATATAGCTCTATTGCAAGTATATAAGCTGTGAGGCAAGGAGTTGTGAGCAGGAATATACAAGCATATTGTGTAGGTTGGGAGGACACTGGAATACCGCTTTGGGAGGGGTGGGGGCAGAGCTTTCGTATTTCAGGGCATGATGAGAGTTAGTTAAAATCTTGGCAGGGAATGTTATTCAGTTGGTGGTACTGAGACAAGAGGAGTGCTTCTTTGTGGCCAGACAGTGAGTACATGGCGGACGGTAAGAGACTGTCAAAACAAGTCATAAGAGATCTGTTCCTCTACTGCGACAGCTGCTACCCATTCCATTCTTAGAACCCTCTTCCACACAGTCTAGCCACCTGTGACTATCACATCTGTAGCTACGAGCAGTCCCTCTCTCCAAATATGGCAAGAGTCTCACTGACAGACTGAAGTTAACCCTCCCTTTTTGTCCAGAAACACCCATGATTGAAGCAAATGAATCACATACTCCACCAGGGTTTAGACTACCTCTCACTGCGAATTGAAATGAGACATACCCTCCTCACTACCCTCCCCACCTCTCCCACAGTGGTACTCCACCAGCCTCCCAACATACAGAATATCCTTGTCCATACTTACTCTACTCCTGCTCCCAATTCCTTGTCTCATGTCTCGAAGCCTTACAACAGACATAGATGCAAAACCTGTCTCAAACACCTTCCCACTATCATCTGCACCACTCCTGTCACAGGCCCCTCCTACCCCATTAATGGCAGGGCGTCTTGTGAAAGCAATCACGTCATCTACTAATTTAGCTGCAAACACTATCATTCAGTGTGAGAAAGACATGAAGATAGACAGAATAAATAATGGAAGTCACCTCCTAACCTTACAAGAAAATAACCACATAGACAGTCCACCTCCAGTAGCTGAGTGGTCAACATGACAGAATGTCAATCCTAAGAGCTCGGGTTCAATTCTCAGCTGGGTTGGAGATTTTTTCCGCTCAGGGACTGGGTGTTTTGTGGTCCTAATCATCATCATTTCATCCCCATCGACGTGCAGGTCGCTGAAGTGGCATCAATTCGAAGGACCTGCACACGGCGAATGGTCTACCCCATGGGAGGCCCTAGCCACACAACATTTACATTTACCACATATACAAAACAAAGACTGAAAAGAAGCTACTACTAAATGATCACGTGAATATGACTAACCACTCCCTGTGTACACTGACTGATCACACAATACACAGCAGTCCCAATAGATGATCACAAATCCTATTTCCCTCTCAAATCTATAAATGAAAAAGAAATAATAATAAACAGTAAAAAAGTTAAAATACAAAAAAGAAAAAAATATATGTAAAAATAGATAATAAAATAAAGAATAGAAAACACACACACACACACACACACACACACACACACACACACACACAGAGAGAGAGAGAGAGAGAGAGAAACACACACACACACACACACACACACACACACACACACAGAGAGAGAGAGAGAGAGAGAGAGAGAGAGAGAGAGAGAGAGAGAGAGAATTGACATCAACACACAGACAGCACAGAAAAAAACAATTACAAGCAAAACCTGAGAAAGCTGGAAACACACACAGATATGAATGATACTCCAAATACAGAAAATGGCAGTTACAGTGCTGTATTTTACAGTGACCGAAAAAAAACCTGTAAGCTTTCAAACAATCTGCCACGAGAAAAAGTTGTTTGGCTCACAAATACTGACTCAGGCACTGATCTGTAAGTACTTTTGCATTTTATTATAAAAACTGTTTTGAATCTATAACCTGATTGTGCAAACAGTAACTTATACTTACAAATGAAAAAAATCATGTAATATTTCAGGACACTCAATGAAGATGCCTTGCAACTATGGTGAAACGCTTCTAGTTGCAAAAGTTAAATAAACACACTTGATGTGCACCATGCAAAAGCAATTTTTCTTTTGAACTACTACAATTTGTACGTAGCTGCTACAGAAATGGCTACCACAGAAAAGTTATTATATGGCACATTTTAAAACTTTTCTTTTTGATTGACTTACAAGACTTTTATTAACTTACGTGAACATAACATTTCGTAACTTCTCCAGATTATCAGGTGTAAAATACCAGTAGTTTCTGTCACACCTCTGAACGTCTTTATCAATGCGATGTAAATTCAAGCCAAATGTTTCCAGCAGTTCTGCCTGCAACAAAGTGATATGTTTAATTGGATGATGAAGAAGATGATGATGATGATGGTGATGATAATGATAATGATAATAAATGCAAAAAAGCTGTCATGTAAATGATGCAGATAAATGATACCACAAGGCACAATTACAACTATGTAAGATAGTAAATAGTTATCCCTCTATACACTGTCAAGTGTCACAGAGTTCAAAGCAGTTGAATTTACTTCCAAATGGGCACTCAACAACAACACTAAGTCTTTAGACCTAAGAGAGTAATTACACAAATGCAGTATAGGGTGTAACAGAGTGAGGTGGAACCCCCATTTTTGTTCTTGGACCACTTATATCATCAATATCTCTCTCTCTTTTTTATTATTATTATTTCATTTGCTCCAGCTTTGTGAACAGAATATATATGAAAGTTACACAAAATGAGTACTTTCTTATTCAAGCAGCAAGTCATACAATTATATTGGTCACAGAGTAATTTCACATGCAGTGATAAAAACAGTACAGTTAGTTTAACTGGGAATAATTTTCATAAATAAATCTTCACAATTTAAGATTCATCAACAACATGTAGAGATAAAGTTTGCAGCAAGTTAATTGATATTTCTGGCTGAATTGATATAGTTCATTTTGTAGACCTCATTCTCCTCTTCTCCACAAGCACTTTTTTCCCGAAAAACTTTTCATTTTGAAAATTTGTGATTATTTCCAAAATTCAGTCTATGGTTCTGTAGTAGCCATGATTTTTCTGATTCCAGAAATGCCCACTTCTAGTAGAAGAACTTGTCAAATTGCTAATTATTCAATTTTTAATATTTCTTGAACACTACTATGAAAATAACAGCTCTGCCATTGCAGTTGTGAGAAGCCTTAGAAGCTGGCAGGAGCCAAAAACCTTGCAGCAATTGGCCTGCTTACGCATTATGAGCCAATCCAGGTTGAGCATTGGAACACTGATACCACAGTGAAAAGACAGGGCTACGCTGGAACTGGATGGCCAGTTCCGCACCTTTGAGTGAAAGACTTGTTATATATGCCCACAGAAGCGGTACATCAGCACAACAAATGACCACTTAATCAGAATAAATACCCATCATTTCTAGCCAAAAGTGTGCTAGTTTGGCAGCACCAACCACAAGAAGAGCACTACACCAGGTGGTAATGTTGTTCTGCAGGCAGCCACTACGAGGGTGGACCTTCACTATCGTTAGTTCAAATGGAGGATCTGAGTCCATCTCCATGGATTTCCCACTTGTGAGCCACCTTCCAGCTCTCTCCAGCCACAGCAGACTTCAGCCCTGGAGGACAGCTGTTTGAGACCAGGGCAGTGCAGCCGCTCATTCTCCTATGCTGGTGCAGTTGATATGGTACCGCATGCCTTCGCTCACAAGGGCAAGTTCCTACTTATGAGGACTGACATCCCCTGCAAGAATAACATGGGGCCTCAGTGCTGCTGGCATTCCTTGCTGCAAGCAGCAAGCTGTGCATAGCTGGTGCGCACGCTGCTGCAAATACTCTGGGTGTCAGCATTCCTCCAGCTGTTCGTTTCACAGCTGCTTCTGGCCACCTACTGGCTTCAGCTACACTCTGTGTGCTGCGCTCATCATGTGCCAAGGTGGGACAAGGTCGCTGCATTGTTGTAGCTTGAGTCTGAATAAAGTATCTGACAAATTATACTGTTTTTATGAGATACGTATGGCCAACATCCTGACAACGACCCACCACCGCTATCCAACCCTGTTACCACTGAGGCCACCAACCCAGAAGGGTTGATCACACACAGCAACCGCACACAGCTTCACGTCACAGGTGCAGCTCGCAGTGTCAGCCTATAATGAAATCAGTGATCAAGATCTCTTGATTCTTCTACCTTTGTGTTCGGAGGAGATGGGTCAATGCACAAGGCACAATTTAAGGATAGCATTCATGAAGCCATTCGAACCAGCTTATTTATTGCAATTCTGTGACAATGGTAGGGAAAACAATTTGCTACCAGTAAGGTGTTCACTGTGCTACCAGGGCATTATAACAATATTGTGCAAATGATATATTGTTACTCACTATATAGAGGAAACAATGAGTCACAGAGAGGCACAACAAAAAGACTGGTATACAATTGAGTTTTTGGCCATGCCTTATTGTGAACCAGCTTCTCCATTTTCAAGCCCAAGAAGACCAAATAAATTTACTGTTCCTAAAAACTTTATGTTTTGTAAATTACAGTCCACAACGTCCACTAGAAGAACATATCATGTAAATAAATGTGATAAACCTCAGAGATTAAACTGGCAAAGAGCATGTTGTTATACTAATAGGTGTATTATTGCTTGAGAGAACTAGATTATGTTATTTGAAAGAAGGATGGAAGGAATATTAGAGTTTAATGCCCTGTAGACAGTGCAGGCATTAGAGACGGAGTACAAACTCAGATTACAAAAGGGTTGGATAGGAAATTAGACTGTGCCCTTTTCAAAGGAACCACGCTGCATTTACCTGAAACAATTTAGGGAAATCACGGAAACCAAAATTGGAAAGGTCAGATGGAGATTTGAACTGTCATCCTCCCAAATATGACTCTAGTGTGCTAACCAAGGTGCCTCCTCGTGCTCGATCATTTGAAAGAAGACTGCAATATAAATCTTATCTGAGACAGTAAGTGTGTCATCACATGTTGAAGGTGACTAGAAAGTTTCTCATTGCAGTGCACTAAATAACACAATATTAAATAGTAACACCTACAAAATAAAGGATCCATTAAATAAATTATCCATCGTCTTTAGTGAGCATATGTTATGGTATACGTTAGAGTATTTTCAGGTAACATGAGAAAGCCAAATCTGTATTAAAACTGAAATGTATTATTGTAATAACATAATACATTTATTGACAACAAATAAAAAATAGATAACCTTATTTGGGTTTTGCTGGTTAACGGTTTCCATTACAACTTAGTAATAAATCAAAAGTCCTAATGACTATGTGATGGATGCTGCACATACCGGTAAAATACAATATATTTTAATATGTTTCCACTGTAATATCACACAATATTTGGCACACATTGACAAATAGTGTGTGACTAAAATAAGTTACATTTTTTTCCAAAGTGCAAAAAATTTGATTCTGAAATTTTAAGAATTAAAAAAATGTTTTAGGAAAATTCATCAAAGTTATGAATATAGTTGTAGAACATATTTTATAGCTTTTAAGAAACTGAATAAAATGATAAATTTAGCTCAGTAAGTCAAATATTTTTCGAGATATGATTTTTTAAGGTTTCAAAAGTGACAAAGTGTTACAATTTTGGAAACTTTACAAATGAATAACTGAAAAAATGAAAGGCCCAAAAAATTTAATGTCGGATTTGTCATGCAGAGAACTGTTACTAGCTATGTACAAAAACTGTCAAAATCTGAGATGTCAAGAACCAGGGTATTGGTTAATTTTCCCGAGACTGAACCTAATATTGTATTCTCAATCACAAAGTTGACACTACATTACATCTGAAAAACCAACCAAGTATATTTAAAATGTCCTCTGACAAATATAGTGCTCTATTTTACATTTACTACTGAGCTCAAAGAAACATATGTGAAAGCTGTAATATATTGACAACAACCTCTATGAATTTTAATAGCACTGGATAATTATCTTTCAACTTCAATTAATTATAATTATATTTGTCTCAGCCAGTGTACATATTATTATTTGCTACTGTCATCACTCTACTGGTTAATATTAGTAGCCTACTTGATGGCAAGGAGAATTAATTGGGTTACAATAATACATACTGTTATAAGCACCTATCCTGGCTCAACCACCTGCACAAAAAAAGTAAAGGATTGAAAAAAATTACAGCAAACAATGATATAAGGCCAAAGTTGCAGTTGTGAGATAAATCATTTATACAATCAACAGCAAATATGGTGCCCTTTAAGGAGTGATATTTCATTTGGTTAAACTATGTAGATAATTTAATAATTCAAAATGAAGGAACAAAATTAGAAACCCATTTACATATTTGAAATAATGTTCACATTTATGTGAACACAGAAAAATCCTAAAATTCTGCACCTCCACTAAAACGGCATTAACATATAAAAGGGCTGCATACTCTGAATCCCCTTGATATAAAAGGTGGTAATAAAATAGCAAAATAATAGAAATATAGCAGGAAACAAATTATGAGAATAAAATACAATGAAGGAGGCACAGCAGTATATCATTTCAGAAATAAAAATCAGTTTGCTGAAATGGTACACCAACAATGGACAACAAGTAATGATACCTCAAAAAATAGAAGGGAACTATGAACATGGATACAAATATAACAAACTTCTAACAAGCAGTGTAACTTTCAATATTACAATCAAAACTACAGATTACGGTGGAACATTCATTGGGAAGATTGTTATAAAAGACTGATTCAAAATGGACTTGGTCTCAGGTGAGGCCTTTGTGTTTTTGTCAAGTGTAAAGATGAAACAGAAGCACCTGGTGTAGTTGGAGATACAAGTGAAATGTTGGTGAGAAGAAAATACATTTGGAAATACCAACCGAGTAGACTCCACCTTGTGAACTCGCTGGGGATACACAGGAAGAGCGGGCAGACTCCTCCTCTTCTACAGCAAGAGTATCGTGTTCTTCAGGATGCGTTTCAAGCGTTCTCTCCCCTGTGACCAAAATAAGAAACAAAACTATGTAAATGAAAACCTTCAACTTTGTTTTATAAACCATATTAATGAAGTCTGCCTATTTCGTCTTTAAGATACCTGTATGTTACTTGGTTACTTCTAACTTCACTTCAAATACAAAAATCATAGTTCAGTAAGCATAATCACCCCATTAATAATAAGTCCATCAAATACACTATAAAGAACACCATACAGGTAAAAACTGGAAGCATGTGAGTCTTCTGCAGATGGAAATAAACATTTTTACAAGGCCATGATTTGATTCTGAATAACCATTTCAAAATAACAAAGACAAACAGAATCTTAGTCACTGTTGCACCATGATCACAATGGATTTTAGAACCCAGTATCCAATGGGAAAGTTACCAGAAGTGTTCTTTACTCACTTTTCCTCAATTTTTCCCCTCATGTCTGCACAAAACTCTATATAAAGAACTGCCATTACTTGTGATCAAGAAATATAAATGAACTGAACTGTGATAAAAATTAAATTATGTGAATTGAAATATACAACAAAATGTGTGCACAAGTAGTATAGGCATAAAAGGTGTAATTGCCTATGAGGTGGAATTCTAAAATGGGAAACACAAAACAATACCCAAAGTAAACTGCAATGTACAATCGAATAGCTGCAGTATCTGAAAGAAATATCTAAAAGTTTATAGCATTAGTCAAATAACACAGTATTTTAACAACTTAAATAGAGCACAGAAAAAAGGGGATAGGAAACCAATTAACATTCATTTCCCTTTTTCACACTACACATGTTCAATGAACCCACCTTTTACACACACACACACACACACACACACACACACACACACACACACATTATGGAGAGACCCATTTAACATGCACCATTACCACATTTGTTTTATGTTATGTTTGGCTGTGAAGTGTGTGTATTCAGTTAATGGAAAAAACATTCACCAAAGTGTTGTTTTAAGAAGAGATAAATTTAATAGCTGCATACAATTGCATGGAGATTCAATGGTAGGCTGTACTTATCTTCACCAAAAAAATTCCAGGTATCGCCGATAAACATATTTAAAACTCTACACCTAGGTTTTGGAACAGTTAAAGGCAGAGCCCAGTTGTCATTTCTTGGCTGGTACTTGCACAGAAGTTTCACTAGTGTTGAGTGCAGCAAGTTAAATCAAATGAGATTTCTCTCTCTCTTTCTTGTGTGTATTCTTGATTGTCAATGGTGGCGTGAGTGTGGGGAAAGCCATTGGGAATACACATAAATTCAGATCAATTAACACTTTACAAAAACAATTCTGTGATATTTGGAAAAAATTAATATAGAGTAAAAGATGACCACTTGTGATATGAAAAGAATACAGAAAAAATATCACATAGGTCAGTTCATATCAAATACTAATATTCTTCATGAACTCATGATTCACAATCACATTTAGAAAACTAATTACAAGAATTAACATTTACATTTGTCAAACTGTAGTTTACATAATTTGAAGCAGAAGTTTTCACACAGAGTAAATTACAACTAAGAAATATGGCACAAGGTTTAGTGTGAAATTAATAAAAATAAGTAAGCAGAGAAATTATGTTTATTTGTTACAGAAATATTGCAAGAAAACATGCATGATATGGCCCAGTTGCATTAAATATGAGTAAATGTACATTATACACACAGCAGAGGATGGGCAACACCAGTGGAACACAAATAAGAAAAGACAGAAGCTCTACTTAGACAATACAACCAACTTTAAGCTTACCCTGGTTAGCTATTGTTCACATACTGAGATAGAAGTAAAGAAATTACAAAAATTTATTTGTTTTAACACTTTGTAAAAAAAACTTGTCATTAACTTCATTAGAACTTCATGAAAATCCATATAAAAAAAAGAAGCAATTCAGGCTACCATAAGATGATGATCAGCTGTTTGTGTTGGCACAAAATAAGAAATTTCAGTAAATTGATGTTAATCAGAAAAACTGTTATGTCAGTTCCAAAAACTGTACATTTTGTTATTTATGTTAGAGAAGGTTTTACATTTTAGTGGCTTACAATGCAATATGTATGATATGTCAGTTTTCAAAGGGAAAGTTACGCTTACCCATGTCATCAGCTAGAGGATCTGAATGTGTGCCACTGTCAAGTGATGGATTCGTTGTCACAATGACAGCTCCAGATTGTGCTGCCGTCTTTGCTGAAAACATAATCCAAAATTACCTCACATATCTGAGTCACATGAAAACTGTGTTGTAAAACAACTTCATAAGTTTCTATATTATTCTGAAGTGCCAAAAACAAAAATTGTTGACATGTCAATGGCAAATTGCAAGGATAATTTTAGATCATAACTAGCATGATTAGAAATTAGGAATTTTTTTCCTTTTAAGGAGGATGTAACAGACCTATTGTTTCCTTTAATTTTATGAATAGTACAGATAAGATACACTGGGCATACAGCTTGACAACTTATTGGTAGATGGATGAAAAGACCAAAGTGATGATCTACTAGAAGGTGAGCACATGTGAACATGGCACTATATTATTTTGTCTACTACCAGCTTAAAATGATTATTACATGTGGACATGGCACTATATTATATTATCTACTACCTGATTAACTGAAAAGCGTATTTCAGGTAGGAGTGGGAATGGGGATGGATGGGTCATTTAGCTTTAACCAAACTCAACACTGAGTTGCTGTTTATATATGTTCGTGATCAATATTTACATACTTTTCATTTGCTATGGTTGCCATGACTATTTTCATAAGACTTGACACCAGTTTTTGTGTGTGTGTGTGTGTGTGTGTGTGTGTGTGTGTGTGTGTGTGTGTGTGTGTGTGTTTTCGTGTGTGTGTTCTAATTACAGTAAAAACTTGATTAACCCTCACTCTTTAAACCATCAGTTTCTGATAACATTCAGTTTCTGATAACCGTCACTGCTGTAACAGCATGATAATACTGTAATAACAGAATGCTCTACGGTGCAGTGACGCGTTTGCTTTATTTATTTACTCTATTTTAGTAGGAAGTAAATGTACCCGCCCGCCATAGAATGGTACATAAAATATTACCTTCAGTTGACGTCCAAACACATCTCCTCTTTTCTTGTCTTTGTCTCACTTGTGAGTCAACGATCACCACTGGATCGGTTTCCAGTTGTGGCGAGAACACTGTAATTGTCACAGTGTATCTAGCGGGCTGTGCCATGTTATGTGTTTTCCACTTGAATAAGCTTTATTGACTAATATTTTACACTACCGTATTTGGTGCAGGTGTGTGTGATACAGTGACTTGATAAAATGTCTGAAAAACATAAACATGTTGTTTTAGGACTTAATCAAAAACTTGAAATTATAAAACGCTTAAGAAAGGGCGAAACTGCGACAAGTGTAGCACTGATTTATGGTATTGGAAGAACAACAGTTAACAATATAAAACGTGATGCTGATAAAATAGAACAACATGTGTCAACATTGCAGAACATGGATGGAGATGTGCAAACAAGAAAGACAATGAAACCTCCAGAATATGATGAATTGGACACTGCAATGTACTGATGGTTTATTCAAGCAAGAAGTCAGGGGATTCCACTTTCAGGGCCTATAATAATGGCCAAGGCTGTTGCAATGAACAACAAACTTGATGGTGATTCGTCTTTTAAAGCAAGTATCGGATGACTCAACAAGTTTAAATTTCGTTGTGGCATTCGCCAACTTGATATCAGTGGAGAAATACTCAGGGCGGATAGCTCTGTAATTTCTGAGTTCTGGGAACAATTTAAAGAAAAAATGGCTGAACTGAATCTTGTTAGGGAGCAAGTTTACAATTATGATGAAACTGGGCTTCATTGGAAGGCTTTACCACAAAAGACATTAGCATCACACTCTGAAAAAGCTGCTCCAGGTTTCAAAGTACAAAAAGATCACATCACTGCTATGATTTGCGCAAATGCAACCGGCAATCATAGGCTACCCCTACTTGTGATTGGGAAATCAAGAAAACTTCAAGAATTTGAATTTGAATGCCCTCCCTGCACAATACTATGGCCAGAAGATTGCTTGGACGGATCAATCAATTTTTTCTGACTGGTTTCACAAACAATTTGTACCTCAAGTTAGAGCACATTTGGCTGAAAGAAAGTTGCCACAGAAAGCGCTATTGCTATTAGACAATGCCCCAATGCACCCTACTTGTGAAACGAAAAGTGATGACGGCAACATAACATGTCTCTTCCTTCCAGGAAACACAACTTCACTTATACAGCCCATGGATGAGGGAATCATCGAAAACATGAAACGTCGTTATAGAAAAATATTTATCGAAAGTTTGCTCTCATCTGATGAATCAACATCTGTAAAACAGTTTTGGAGGTCTTACAGTATTAAAGATGCCATTTTAAATGTTGCCAATGCATGGAGTGATTTGTCAGTGTCAAATCTCAAGAACGGGAATAAACTTTGGCATCAACCTAGAGGTGAAGAATCAGAGAAACCTGATTGTGTGACAGTTAACGAGATGGTCAGTTTGTGCAATAATTTACAAATCAAAACAACTTTGATGTCAGAAGAAGAATCAGAGTGGTTAGAGTGTGACAAAGTGGACGGGGTTTTTCGAATTTTGAGTGATGACGAAATTGTTGCCAGTGTAAGAGCCACCAAAGAAGAAGAAGGGGCTGATGAAGAAGAGTGTTCAAACCATGAAGAAAAACAAACTATTAGCCATTCAGAGGCTGAAACAATGCTGT
The DNA here is from genome assembly GCF_023897955.1 of Schistocerca gregaria. NCBI lineage: Eukaryota > Metazoa > Arthropoda > Insecta > Orthoptera > Acrididae > Schistocerca > Schistocerca gregaria. The sequence continues at coordinate 319,760,946 of NC_064927.1, forward strand.
CCAAGTGTATAGAATGGTTTGAAAGTCAAGAAGAGGCTAATGCAACGCAGGCACGACTGCTCCGAAAAATACAAAATATTGCCGCAGTGAAAGCTAAATCATCACAAAGACAGAAAAAATTGACTGACTATTTCCAAGCTAGATAAACTATTTCATCTGTAAGTTTATAGTACAGTACTGTACATTACATATTTTTCAACTTTTGTAGCTACTGTATGGATGTTTTTATCATGTAATAATTAGTTTTATTTGCTATTAAAATCGTGTTTAATTTGTTTTTGCTCCAAAATATTATTATATTACTGTGAGAGTGATATGTGTCTATACATAAAATAATTGATTGAGGTTATGTTTTGGAGGAAAACAGTGTTACTGTTATCCGTCTATTCGCTCAACCGCCACGACCACGGTCCCGAAGATGACGGTTAATCGAGTTTCCACTGTACTCTTAGTTTCTTGTTTCCATTTCTAATTGTTCCGGTTATTTGTAAGAGACTTTTAATCTTATGGATAAGTTTCTATCACTATGAAGAGAGACATCAATTATTTCTTACTCTTTCCTTATTATTATTTCACTGTATAATTGCATTCAATCATTCATATTCTCTTGAGCCTCTATACTCATCAACCATTTGATGCCTACTGCTAGATAAAAATCATCCTCTAGGCTTTTACATAGTTTACAGTCTTCAGCCTTATGCACACCAAGTTGCAAATGCATCTTCCGTTAGACTGCCACATCGTTCTTTTTGTACCTCCTGTAATCTAATAAAGTATTCTTTGGCCCACCTAGCAACTAGTTGTCAGACTGTGTATCATCATTACAACTTCATGACAATAATAGTTACGTCTTCCACTACAGACTACCCTGATACATTTGTTTCTATTAGCAATTACCTACATGCATCTCACTATAGCTCTCTGAGAAATCGAGTATTTAATGGTTTTCATGGAGGAAGTCAATAACACCTGCCACAAACCATAAAAGGAAGTAAACATTGATTGTAACATTTCTTTTTCGCTCAGATTGGAAGCTTAGTTCGGAAAACTATTTAATTTAGCAAAAGGGCTTAAGAACATCTTTTAACCCTCTGTTTGTTTTATTTGTTGTCCAATCAACTGTTGTATTCCACTGACCAAGATATAAAAATGCATCAACAGCTTCTGTGACTTCATTGATATTTTGTCTAAGTTGGTTTTTAGTATTGGATGGGATGAGAAGCAAAGTAAAATTGTTGGGGACTTCACTGGACGAGATTATAAAACCTTAGAACTTAAAAGTGGAAGACAGGGTAAAATACAGGACACAGATTTCTACTAATACATCACGCACAAGTTAATAAGAGTGAAAAGCTAAACGCATTGTGTGTAACAGAGGTGGAATGGGGGAGGGCAAAAAATAGACAAGTCAGAAAATGAAAGATGTAGAAAACTAAAATGAAGTGAAGAAAGGAATAGTTACTGTGAATAAATGCTCAAATGGAAGGAATTGCTGTAAAGTAAGGCCAGGCGGGTGGCGAAAAACAAGGACATGTTGCAGTGTTAGTTCCCACCTGAGGAGTTTTGAGAAACTGCTGTCTGGGGGAAGAATCCAGATGGTGCTTGTGATGAAACAGGCATCAAGGTCATGACTGTCATGTTGTACAGCATGCTCTGTAACAGGATATTGTGTGCTGCCCGTATGCACTCTCTGCCCCTGCTCATTCACCCTGACTGATAACTGGGTGGTAGTCATGCCGTCATAAAATGCTGAAAAGTATTTACATAACAGCTGGTATATGACATGCATTGTTTCACAGGTGACTCTCTCTTTGACAATATATGTTTTGCCAGTTACGGGGCTAGAATAGGTAGTGGTAGCAGGGTGCATAGAGCAAGTCTTGCAAAAGGGAATGTCACAGGGGTAGGAGGCTTAGGGTAGGGAGATGGGTGCAGAAAAAGCATAGGGTCATAGCCTTGTCGAAGTAGCTGATTGGTACATTCAAGAGCAGAGTACTACAGGGTGACAAGTGGTGTGCTCTGCAGTTTTATTTTTGGAGGGATCAGCAGTACCAGCATTGGTTGTGATGGCCCAGGAAATCCACTTTTGAAGTAGGCTGTTGGGATGACTACGTCTAGTAAAGGCTGAAGTGAGAGTGGTGGTGGTTTATTGCTGTAAAGAGTCTGCATCTAAACAAATACATTTGCCTCAAATGCCAAGGCTATATGAGAGGGAACGTTTGACATGGAAAGGATGGAAACTGTCAAAATGTAAGTACAGTTGTTTGCCAGTAGGTTTGTGTAGATGGAAGTGTGTAGC